>NC_060237.1:28877756-29590256 GCF_021155775.2 Neodiprion pinetum
ATTACGCGTTTATACTGCCGTTTGATTCTTCTCTCAGCATCTGAGACTCAAAATTTTCTACTTCCGTCTCCGAATGCTAATTGAAAATTTCAATCACTCGGAATGTGCTCAGGAGTAAAAATTAAATTGTCGATACGATCAGTTATTTTTTAACCTCTGGGTGTGATTTCGATTTTCTTAAACTACAGGAATAAAAATTAAAAAATAAAATCAACGTACCATGCATCCAATTGTCAGCCTGGCCGTGATGGACTTAAAGTTAGATTACATCCTGTTGTGGGTATAATGATTCGGGAATCGCGGGATACTGTCAGAAACGCCTCGAGCCAAAGGACACAACCTACATAACGTACGTAATCCGGCTGAATTATCGCGAATTTCGGGACAGGCGTGAATCAACCTCGTAATTAGTACCACTGTCCTTCCTCCCTTCCTTCCGCCATGACACATTCCCTCCTCTTTGCACCGCTCTTGACACTGTGTGAGTCTAATACCGTCGAGTTAGCTTGCCCTTGTATAATATATGGGTTATTCTCAGAATCGGAAACTGATCAACTCTTTGTGCATGGAGTCATAAATCGGCGTTATCCTGGGTTTTCAACTTACTTTGACAGTATGACATTTTTTTCTCCAAACTAAATAATTCCCTCAAAGAGCTTTCCCTTTAAAATTTACTCGAGCATTTGAATTGAGCGGTATTTTCTGAAACGGTCCATACATGTACTCGTATACCTACGTTTACTCATAAACGCGAGTGTATACATATACAATAATACGTATGCAAAGAAGAGTGAGCGAGGCTGATGGCAAACAACGGCGATAGGCACTCGATAACGCGCTCGACACGTCTATAACCATAACGGCCAGGGGGGAGGGGGGGGACTACGAGGGGGCGATGAGTACGACGATATACAGACGGTATGAAATGACGCGAAAAACAGCCATTTAATAGAGGGATATTGGCGAGAATTGACGGTGACCCCCCCCCCCGTTCATTCCTGACCCCCGCACCATCCTGTGGCCGATTATAATTATTCCGACGTGCTGCTAAATTGCCTCTATGTGCAACGGCTCTCCCTCTCTCTCTCTCTCTCTCTCTCTCTCTCTCTCTCGCTGTGTCGCCAACTACCTGCTTTTCTATGTGCACGGATGTATGTACAACCTGTACCGATACCTAGATACTCGCCAAGCACATGCGTGCCTGTAGAAACAGGTATAGGTCACTGTACAGTCCGCTCTGAAATAACGCCAACTACTACTTTGACTCGATGGTTCAAAGAAGTGAATTTTATGTCCGAAAAGTATGATCTAGAATGTCGTAGATACACGATGAATTTTTTTCAAAATAGAAACATAGTACATTTCAAATAATTAACATTACAAACTGAATATTACAATACTAGACACGCAGAAGTATGTTTAGAACAATCTCTCTATTCGGATTTCAAACGCGAGAATTCAAAAAAAAATAAATAAAACACGGTATTTCTTCTTTTTCTTCTGAGTGGTGGGACACCTCTTAATACGATCTTAGCAAATGGATAAAACTATAACAGTGTTAAAAAAAGATCAGTGATACATTTTTAAAATCGATTGAACGGAAGTGATACATGCATATTTGATTACACGTATACGGTCTCATCAAATTTTCCCTGCAAGATGCAAACTTGTATATCATTTATTCGGAAATCAGTACAGGTATGAACCCTATGTACGTGAGTGTAGTGCAGGTGCGCAGTGACAACTCGGGGTAGCGCTGAACTCGGGGTACATAGAGGTAGGAATTGGTGCATGGCAAACGGGGCAAAATAATCGGACATCGAGAGTTATGGGGCGCGAACCGGCGGCCGGTTAATCAGCCACCGATAATTATCGACACGGGCCGTACATCACCCCTCCTCGTATCCCCCGCCCCAGCCTGACACCCCCTAAAGGCCCACCCTGGATCACCATGCCGATAATACACCGGCGGACCGGACGTGACAAACGGACCTCCGATCCCGTCATTTATTTCACAAATCTACTGCAAAACTCGAGCTATTCATTTCCGGACGCCGCGTCTATTCGGATTGAGGAGGCTGCTTGGCCGAACGTCGATACCGTTTTATTAATTCTACTGAGAGATAGCTCCACGTTGAGTATTAGTCAAATAATTGTTTTCGAAAACTATGATCAAGACGTCAAAGATACAAGAATAGAATATACTCCAGTTATTTACAAAGGCTTAGACGACAGTGGTTCAGTTCAAATTGCTGCGAAATTGTTGAAAATCTCGTAGAATTTAATCGACTTTAATCAACGATGGCTCGTTTTGTCCAGAAGAGTAAAGTTTCTGTCAATTTTTCCTGAAACATATTTTTTATCGTCTCGGTATTTTTCAATATTTAATTTTACAATATTACACTGGTATTGATTGTGATCGGAAAATTGCAATGTTCAATTAAAATCTTTTACAGTAATTTTGTGGAGAACAGTGGTCTAAATAAAATTAGCTAACGTAAAGTAAAATCTGACAAATGGATTAGATTTTCAACCATTTGGAAGTGATTTGAAACGACGCATCGATATCCAAGCTTTTGTTTCTAACTCCTGTATTTTTGATGTTTGTATTTTCAAAGAGTTCTTCGTAGCTTACAAACATGAGTATTCTGACATAAATTCTCAGTATATGACTGAATATAACGAATAAATAATAATTATCGATTTCTTGATAACGAACTTCCGCACGGAAAAAAATACTTGATTTTCTCAAATCGCCGAAAAACCAAAAGAAAAGCAGAGCAACAATTGCTGAAACGATTTTCAGCATGATAATACGAGGCGAGCAGCGCGATTTGCGAATAATTTCTCATTCGCGGGGGTTTTTCCTACACAGAAGCGGGTGTTGCGCCTTCCCGGAGGTGGAGAGATGAGAGAGAGTTGAGTAAAGCATTTTAGACCAGGGCCAACCGACTCTTGTCACCTTTTTCCCGCAATTAAGCTACCCGGTTGAATATTTAACACTTTGCCAACACGAATCTACTCCGTTTATATACCTCGGTCTACAGGATTCGCGCTCTTTGCGAATTTCTCGCAGGCGTTGCGGATCCTGCGGGTAGTTCCAGAATATCGTACCCGTACGTTTACTCTTCTCGCTGACGTTGTTAACTCGTTTGCACGAATCTCTTTACGAATAAAAACCGCACCGGAATCACGCGGTGGTCTTGCAAATTTCATCACAACGATTTGCAGGATTCAAGACTCACGATCGGAGGGTGAAATTGAAAAACGGCTGTTATATCACCAGCGCTTTTTTCACTTTCGAAACCGCGCCTTGGGTTCTTCAATCGGAATTCCACGCGCTGAGGAAAAGGGGCGTGCAGCATGGCCGAGCTTACCGCAAATTCTCAAAATCACGAGGGACAGCCCATCACTCAACGTCCGTTCGCACGTGTATCGCACACACATAGGTATACATTATATACCGTAGGAGAAACTTGAAGCCGGGTTTCTAAGTTTTCGGGAAACACAATTGCAAAGAAAAGGGGAAGAGGCGAAAATTTTTTCATGTATACTCGTCTGACCGTAGAAATACGTGAAACATCCCTCGAAACATGGGATTTGCGGCAACAATTTTTCAACCTGTCAAAATATTCTGAACCCCTTGACGCCGTTCAGGTATTGACGTCTGCAGGTGATCGTACAGAGAACTTATCGTCTTAACTTCTACGCGGAACTTTCGGTTGTCCTTTTTTTCTTCTTTACCTTGAGCTTAAAATATCCGGCACGGGAACGTCGCACCTGGAAGTGAAATTATTTTCACCAATTTGTCGTTTTAATAGGCATAATTTACGCCGCGGAACAAAGGCATGTTTTACAGTACGGCTATCCGCGCTCACTCTTCACATACACCCAGCTATTTAAATTATGGCATAACGAAAATGATATCCGTCCAACGCGTCCATTTCATTAGTAAATTCCTCTGGGTGAAATAACTTCACACTGCCAATTAATCATGCCTATACGTAATTGCGACGTTCACACTCTACATAATGCGTTTTACGTACAGGTGTTTGCAGGTACGTAGATTACACCCGATGATCACCGGTGTACGAAGTTATTAAATGAAAGGTGTTAAAAAAAAAAGACGGGGGGCATTTTCTGTGGAAAGAAGCGAACAAACCGCCAGATCACTCCTCTTCATCCCCCCATAAAATTGATACAAAAACAATAAAATATATCGGGTATTAAATTGCGACGAAGTATAGGGCGCTTCGAGATGTGAAGCAACAACTCGATGCCTGACACGTCGGAATTCTGATTTACAAATCGTTGAACCGGCTCGACTACCCGCAGCTGGACGGATGAGCGATGATGGGGTTGAAGTGACTGACTGATTGCGTAAAGAGGGTGAACACGCGTTTAACGCCGCACTCAATTAATAATCCAGAGCCAACGTGGCTCTCCGGCTGTTTACGTACGTACAGCGATCTAAACATTCGGGTTCAGTCGAGGCACGTTGAGCGGTAACGTTTTGAAAACAACGCCACGTGCCAACTCTTCCAGCTCTCGATGATTTCAGATCGTAAAATTTTGAAAAGCTGATTTTTTATTACAAAAAATTTAGGCTTTACCTGCGGCGCGGTGACGAGTTCTAAATTTGAAACCGAAAGAGCGATCGAGTTCCACAGCGGATTCGAGCTAGCGATGCTGTATATAAGGATTACGGGCAATCCGGGCAAAGTTGGGACCCTGGCGCCATTGTCACGACACCGAATCCCGTGGCCGATAGTACAGTCGCTTTGGCTATTATATCGCGTAGCGAAGGGGTCTTTCCGTGCCATTACTCAAAGATGGTACTGGAGTCCGGCGGCCTAATCTCGGCACATGAGACCTTAATGGGATTTTAAGGCGTTGAGGCCACCTGCGCACTGCCCCATCCATGCTCGTTTGTCTTTCCTTTATACTTCCGTCGTTCTTCCCTCTCGACGGAGCCTCTGGATCCGCTTTCGCGTAGTATCTTGATCACTTTTCATTCATTTCGATGGAAGGAAAGTTGCCAGTGGCTATATCTGATCCGGCATCTCTGCGTCTTGTTACAGAGTCGGTGTCGGCAGAGCCCACTTCGAACACCAGCCACCAAGCAACCTCAGAAAGAGTAATTTTTTTCATTTTGTTATCGCGCTCTACGACCGGGCGGGACAGCCAATCGAAATTGAGAGGACGGCCTTCATCGGATTCGTCGAGAAGGATCAGGTAAGCTGAAATTAATTACACCGATTCCCTATCAGCTGTTGCTGCAATTGTGTCGTGGGTACACGGCATCAGGCGTAAGATAAACCGCGTTGAACGATATGCGAGGATGGGCAAAGACGGAGGACGAGGATAGTGCAAAACGATACGTTCGCCGACATGGCCGGCAGCCATGGTGTTTATTATTATTAACCACCGCTTCTAACAATAAGACAAAACGCCCAGAACGCGAAGGAACCTTTTTCAACGTGCAGGACGTATACTTGACTCTTCGCCATGACTCGACTTACACCACCGGAGTAAGCCTACTTTTCATCCTACTATGGTTCCTCTTGCGGTGAAGTTTGTAGATGCAGTTTAAACCGAACATTAGATAACGTACGCCGCTGTGTCGCCTTTATTTGTGAGATATATCTATCTGGACTTAAATAATATCAATGCTCATGGCCATGTGCTCCTCAGAAAAATAATGTACCTGGTATTTATGACTTCGCGGCGAAGGCAACTGACGTGCAAATTTAGATTAGTTCAAGCCTTGACAACGATACGTCATCGTGGAATTTTATTTAAAAAATTGTTATACATTCCGTTCGAAGCACATCGCTGTTGTTGGAAAGCCACCGTGAATTTATCTCAAATTCAATGTTGTATGATAATAACTGAGGAAATTGCTTCGGGCTACAGTATTTGAAAAAAAAATTTGAATCCAAATAATATACCGAGGTTTTCTTTACGGTGTATAAATAAATGCTCGTAATCCGCCCAGCACGATGCCTTGTGTATCCACTACCTGTTTATTGACTTTCCGTATTTGAGCATTGGTGAATAACGAATGACTTATACACCAGGCGTAATCTTTGATCAGCACAGCTCATCGTTGATCTATCGGGTGCTATTAAGTTGCGTGACCAATGAGAGGGACAGAGGGGAACTCGGTGGTGGAGTCAGTCGGTTGAGTGCCCTTCGTAAAATGTCGTAACGACAAGCCAGCCACTCGTGATCCAAAGCTGACTAATAAATATCCGCCTTTCATCCCTGCAATACAAGGCTTTCGTATATACGGTGGTGGTTATTATTGATGTACCGGCTTGGTGAAATCAAGCCGCAACCTGCGCGTTCGATACTCGTAATCGACACGCGTGCATACCGGTTGTTATTGTCCATTGATAGCCATCGGCAATCGTCCCCTCCGACACCTGTCCTTTCCATTTATCTATGGAACACCCTGGCCGAGGCGTCAGGATCATCTCCGTCTTCCTTACCCGGTGCAGCTCCAGGCATTCGTTTCAATTCGAGTCCCAGTCAGCCTCTGATATTTTCTCGTCCGAGATCTTGCGGGTGAATGAAAAGTCGGCTTTACGGTTCGGTGTGCAGGTCGTTTCTGATAAAATTTTTTGTGACAGACTTCTTAGAAAATCCCACTACGTAAATCAGTTATACTAAATTCTGCCTTTTAATTGCTGGGAATCGCGCAACTTCCAGTCAAACATGTTTTACGAGTTTGCACTTCACCTTCGAGTTCAAGACGAGACGTGCAGGGATCCTGCGTCTAAATATAAGACATCTCACAGCGTAAGCCGCGTACACGCATCTCCGGAAGTTCACCCTCAGAGGAGCAATAAGGGCCCGAAGTCTAGTCGAGAGTCGGTTCTATCTTTGGCGCTTTTTCTACGCACCAATCGCGACGGGTGTAAGAGGGGAGGATTGGTCGCTTCGAAAAATGTCCGAGTACGGCATTGTCGGAGTATCTTAACGAGCTCTCGACTCGCATCGACGTGTGAATCAACCCCCGAGACTCTCGAGCCTACTTAACTAATTACGGAAGTTGGTGTGCTCGCGTTTAACAACGGCAAAGCGCATTGGCGCTGAGCAGCAAGCTCGTAGTTATGCACGTGCGCTCGCAGTTGGCCTGTATAATTCACGGGTGGTAGACAGTTGCATCGCGTGGTATCCTATTAATTAGGGTCATGCACCGAGGGCATACATCAACCCCCGAGGTGGACGGCGAAGCGAGTATGAGCCGGGAGCCGGCGTCGCGAGCTATCATCCCCTATTTACATATTTTCGTCCGGTCCGCGCATCTCTTGGAATGAAATGGATATCGTGCACGCCGCTTGTAATTCACCTCGCAGAGCTGTAACTGCCATTCGAGAAATACTTGTATACTACTCGATCGGGGTATAAAAGTTTTTTGATATCTTACCCCCGCCCAACGTGCGTTACTTACCGCTGCACATGCAGCGGCGCGTCCAGGGTTGTTGAAAATGCATTAAGGACGCTCCGCTCCGTACAACGGCATATGGCACAATGCACGCGTGACTCGTCAGGAAGCCAGCGCATAGGGGATAATTATGCATCGCACGCCACGCGAGGATAGGTACGACCGCATACCCCGCGTGTATCTATATCTGTAACTATAACGTAACTATGCTCCAGCCAGAAGCTCTTATATACGCGTTCATCAAGGAATTAATAATTAGCGAGTGACGTTAGACGAGCGTAGTACACGTACAATGTCCCATACATACATCAAAATGCATTTAATTAAGTGCAGTCAGTGCTTCGAGGCGGGGCCACCCCCTCCTACTCCTGGCAAAGTAATCATCTTGATCTACTTGAAACCGCACGCTTCTTCGCTATCTTTGTAAAACCTTGCTACAACGGCACGGTTTATGCGTGCACTGTCAGGCCTTCGATATCACGGACAATATACTCGGGTTTTTATCCTCCTGCACTCCAGTCATGCATTGTCTTGCTGATAAATTATTCTCATCTTTTTGTTACAGGAAACCGAGGGACAGAAGACGAATAATGGGATCCAGTACCGGCTTCAGCTGCTCTACGCAAATGGTAAAGAAAACCACATTTTTATGCTGTTTTCATAGTTTGTGACTTCTATTCTGCTCATCGATTATGAACGATTAGGTATAGCAGAACTGTATCATAGATCCTTCATGCAATTACAAGATAGGTTTTCACATTTTGACAGTTCACATCTTCGAAACCATACTTTTCTTTTCTTTGTGACTCGTAGATCTGAGTTTCCAAGGTGTTATTTGATTCGTTTTGTTAAATTATCTCGATCACTTATCGGACGATCGATCCATCGGACTATACAAATTAATACATCGTCGCCTAAAGTTGTCACCTGAACCTGAACGGAAGAGTTGGGAGCTATCATCGAGTGTTGACGCCAAGATCAAGACGGGCCATCAACATTCCGCACGGACACCGGACGATCGGTCGCATATCTATGTATCTTATAGGCTCTAAAAAGCTCTCATCCTCTCTAACTTTCAACGACTCGGTCAGTCAGTCAGTCAGTCATTCCGACGGACAGAACCAGCCGCAACAGAGACATATTTTACGTCACCCCGCATCGGAGAAGGGTGTTGCGGTTTGATCGAGCAAAAAGGCACATTGCGACGTCCGTGCAGCAGAATAGCTCGCATTTTCGAACGAAATGCCTGCAGGTGAAGAATGACCACAAAATCCTCACGTTTGCGCATCGAAAATGTCCCGATTGACGCTAGCTGCCAGTAAGAATGATCGTAGCCGTGCTTGATCGGTTTCCCAAAATCCTGTCAAGAGCGTAGATAATTTGTTTTCACGCATGTCCGTTTCCATTTCGTATGGTTAGGTGGCTCTTGGTGTCTTGGTGGTCTGAAAATTACTCGCTATTGACTCGAGTTTCCGTTTGCAACGAACGCTGAAACATAAGTAGAATAAATCTTTTGCACTCCATACTCAGCGACCTCGAGTTTCTCGGGTCCGGATCGGCTTCATACCGAGTTCCGATCGATCAATGTGTGATTCTTGCAACGCAGGGGGGGATCGAGAGGCCTCCCCTCCATCTACGGTAACTAAAACGTGTAACCAACAGCGCGGACAAGAAACAACTGACTGTGTTGCAAAGATAGAAACGCGAAGGTGATCTGTTAGGTCCTGCGGCGCAGGACTCTCGGCCCCCGGTAGCCGTGGCTCTCCTTGTCCTAGTCCTTCGGGATCGGGACTCCGGGACTCCCGCGTGATCGCCTCGAGGTCCGATCCCTATTAGTTAATCACCTGTCAGAAGTTTAGCATAACTGGGCCCGTAATGCGCCGCCGGGAGTTGGGACGGCGTTCAAAAGTGATACTTTGGGAAAAACTCGACCGACCGCACCCTGCAGGACGATCGTGTACGCCGATCGGCTCGATCCTTAATCGGTTGCACTCCTGTTCGATCGTTGGTGCCTCATCTTTCTCCTCCTTTTTTATCACCGACTCCTTCTGTTTCTCTTTCTCTCGCTCACTCGTCTCGTCGGTCGACCGACTCTCCGGGGCCTCTCCGGGGGCAAAAACCATGCCCCGATATGGAGAGCCTCGGGGGTCGCCCGCCGGCTCCGTTCGATCCTCGCAGCATCGCTGATCCACGCTCGCTCCTTATTTATTATTTAATTATCGATTTATTGCTCGCCTGCCGCGATGGTGACGCGATGACGGACTCAGACACCTGACGCTTCTCAACCCACCGCCAATTTGTCTTCTCAGAGGCGATCGGACGTACGTGAATGAGACGCAAGGTGACGGTGGAAAAAAAAATCAAGGATTGGAAATAAAAAACGATCCACTGACCTCGATCATCGTAATATTAATCTACATCTCCACGGACTTCAATTTTACGACCTTGTATTATTCGTGTCGATTAAGCTAAACATACCGCATTCAAAAGATCTTGTATACAGCTGTTACATGGTGTACATTTTTTTAGTCCAACTTAGTTGATTTTTCAATCAATATTTGAAATTCATGACCCGTGTTAACCGATGATAAAATATATTGATGATCAAACTTGTTGCTCACCGACAATGCCGAAATCTGGAATGGATCTTCGGAATCAGTAGAACATAGAGTTTCATTCATTGGTTAAAGTGACTCTAGTGATCGGTTAGTGATTCTGGTACATAGCATCCCAGCGTTAAAAGTGGCTTCGATTAGACGCTGAGAACTTAATGCTCGAGAGAATGGGATATCTATAGAACGGTAGAAGAGCGCAGAGTAAACGTACCGAAGTGGGAAACTGTTGCTTAAACACTAACCGCGAAGGACAAACTTGTAGGCAAGTGCGAGTGTAAGCGCGGTGTATTCAGGCACTTGTCAGACTCTTTTCAACTATCTTCGGGTCCTCCTCCCTCCGGACACTGCACCAGGGAGTGAGAACTATATCCTCGGGACTTTCCGCTTCGCGCTATTCCATGAAACGAGTACCTATTCCGTGCTTATCTTCACAACCAATTTACGCCAACGTCACGCACGAGTCGAGACGGCGAAACACTCGCGGACTATCCGAAACGGCGTCTTGATATAAAAATGGCAATTTTTACTCCCTCACGCACGATTTGCTCATCGGACTAAAATACTTTCGAACGAACTTCAGAACTGCAGGATCAGTCTTGGTTTGCGGGTCGGAACTGCGTCGAGAGGAACGACAGCTGGGTGGAAGGGCAAGGGATCAGGCGCTTAAGGGTTACGACGGTTTTTCCGTGTAGCGGGGCTCC
Source organism: Neodiprion pinetum (assembly GCF_021155775.2). Lineage (NCBI taxonomy): Eukaryota > Metazoa > Arthropoda > Insecta > Hymenoptera > Diprionidae > Neodiprion > Neodiprion pinetum. The sequence continues at coordinate 28,888,526 of NC_060237.1, forward strand.
CGGATCTCGTATATGCCGCTTGTAAACCGGGAATCACGTCGGCAACAGAAAATTTCGGGGGTGTAGTTACGTAGTTACCCGTTCACAAGACTTCCCGTATCCCACCGCTGACACCAGAAAACAGACTCGGGCATAAAACGCTCGAATGTTCGCGTACCCGGATTCTTATTCTTCCTCACGTTGTACCGACTTGGGGTGAGTAATTTCGATGCAGCCCGACTACACTCGAAGCTTGGAATATACCGCGGTGTCCGTTAAACCCTCTGTAATCCCGATATAAGACTGGCGCCCCGTAGTCTGCACCCTCTGGACAGCATCCAGTTGTTCGCCGGTGTGCTTCGTAGGATAGGAGAGGATGTTGGCTGGCGGTTGTAGGGCGTTCATCTCTCTACAGGTTTGAACCAACCGCACTTGGTCTAGAGGAGCCCAACGCGAGAACCCGTGCAGGCAGCTAGATGTACACCCGTAGAACCAGACCGAGCAGCATTATGTAGCCGTGGATTATTATATCTGGCCCCAAACTAGCTCACAAATTACCTCGAGAACCCGTCGCGGCTTATTACAAGTCCGTGCTACGTGGTCCGCGGATTTTCAGCTTAAGCTAGGGTCGAATCGGGACCCGTGAGCACAGGCCATAGTTTTTATTCCGATAAAAGCACGCTCAACCACACCAACGGCGGATTGGCTGAATTTACGTTATCAGGATAAACGACGAAAAAATATGCGAAAGTCTCTCAGGACCTCTTTCGGCGATTAAAACTGTTTTACCTAATCAAAGGTCAGTTTTCGGTCACATCTTATAAGTTTCCGACCAGGAGTTGAGGAATTCTCGTTCAACGAAGATAAGGTGAAGAGAAAAAGTGATTTTCTGGTGCACCGAGAGAAAGAGGAGGCATAATTTTATGCGGAGGTACGTCTCGAGGTATAAGGGGGACCTCTTGAGTGACCACATGGTGAAAAACGAGCCGGGATATGGGGCACGCGTAAGTCCCGAGAGAGACGTGTTGCCGCGGAGTCTGCGGTCAGTCGTAAACGGTTTTTAATGGGAAACTTTTTTTTGCCAAACGCTCGTTTCAACCATCCCGAAATTCTAGGGATTCGAAAGCGCTTTTTCCTTGTGCCAATACCAGGTTCACTTACCTTAGATTACTGGATTTGATTCGATATGTACACATTGTGAGATGGTATTACCTTGAATTTTCTGTCCTTCGAACAAATTCTTGTCAGATTTTAACGGAAACCAGACGAGATAGGTGATAGATGCATACTGATAGTTGATTTCAATAAGCGAATAAGTTTGATCACGGTTTTGTGCAAAACTTGATTTCCAATATTTTTATCGCACAGACGGACGAAGAGAAAGAATATTGATCGTGGAAACCGAAATTCCATGTAAATCAGACAAAGTCCCATACAGTGTGTTTGCACGTCGGTGTGAATTATCGTTTTCGCTTGATCCACCGCAAGTACTACAAAACAATGTATCAATAATTTATGTTTCAGGCGTGAGGCAAGAACAGGACATCTTCGTCAGGCTGATCGACTCCGTCACCAAGCAGGTGAGCAACGACCATGAATTTTAACTAGTCCTACGAAATATCATCGCACAAAAAATCAGACGGTAAAATCAATTCAGCTATTAAATAAGATTTAAATCCCAGCTCCACGGATCGGTCTAAGAAAAATAAAATGAAGGGAATAAAGAGAGAAGTGATAAATTTGTAAACTGTAAAATTTTTCCTCTAGTTGCTCATACCTAGCAAAATATTATTGCATCTATGTTTGTAATTTTTATCAATTTAATCAGCGCGGAGTAGAATCGATGGAAGAACTTTTCTCTTCAATAATTTGACCGCCGCGATTTCCGCAGGACTATATGCCGCACTGCGTCGCGGCGTATTGTTATCGGAGCCACGTGGCGTCAACCAAACCGGGTATCCTGCCGTCGGCCCGGTCTGCGCGGATAGATCCTGGGGAGTAGATAGGAGCGAAGGAGGATCATAACCTTCCGAGCAAACACAAATAAAGCCGGCAGATTAGAGCAACGGATAAGAGGTTTACGGGTGAAGGGCGGTGTCGGTGGTGGTGGTGGTGGTAGTGGCGGCAGGATATCACCAGGATTCTCAAAGCCGCGAAGCCCTGGCGTAAATCGTTCGCACCTCAGCCTCCGACTCTCGTTTCCCTCAAGACAAAAGTAACCTTATTTCCCCCCGAAATCTCACCTTTTTCTACAGACGCCAAAAGGATGTTCTTCAGCTTTCGGCCGGTGGAATCATGCGAACGAAACAATAGAACCAATCGTTACAAGTCGCTTAACGATATCAGAATTTTCGAAAACCTGCCACCCTGAGTGATCTGCATGTGTGATAAAATTCGTGGAACCTCCCGATTTCCGGACCGTCCTTTTACCCCCTGACGTGACTAATAAACGGGATGGATTCGCGAATTGAAAAGCGTTCTATGCCCGCGCAGTACTGCCACGGCTTAGTAATTTAATCAGCTAAAACTAACATCGTCGTGCCTCCCGCCTCGTTGTTCCTCTCCTATATCCTGTATTTCTCTCTGCATCCTGTAGCTCCTGCCCGCACTCCGTTCGATTCGCCGTAGATTCGAGTCTCAATAAAATATTCACGCATATCCGTGCAATTCATAGGAGACAAGATTGCATGATCGACTAAAACGTCTTTGTAAATTTGAAAAAAATGTTCACGTCTTTTGCTCCAAAAACAGAGAAAAAAAAAAAACAAACGGGCTCGTCGTCCGTGAAACGGGAGTTCGGCATGCCTCGTGACACTTTTCTAAAACTCCCGCGAATAGCAAGAAGGAACGGCGATTGCAGATCCAGTTTACCTCGGGGGATTTATTCCCTCAAAAATCGTCCTCTCCACGGCTCGGGACGGACAGCGATTTATCTTGTCGTTCGTGGCCACATACAACGTATAGGATAGGTAGGAAGGTGGGCAGGCACCTGTGTCGGCGAGGCAGTAACGAACTCGGTTATACCTACCATCCGCGGAAATTTTCCGCATTTGGAAGGCTCGAGCCTTGTGGATACGCAGTGTTGAATTAGAATGCCGGTTGTAAATCTGTAATAATTGAGTGCAGGATTTCTCGATCCCTCCGTTTATCAACCGCAAGAATAATGAGTTTTGCACGGTTACATAGTATACGATTTTCCCGTTCCCGTTTCGCCGTTCGATCTAGGTATACATAAATTCGCAACGATCGAAAAAACGGATAAAATTAAGAGAAGAATACGAATATTAACATTCAAAGAGCACGAAAAACATGGAATTGATATTTGAAAAATTAAAAAAGGAGACACACGGACATGCGTTTAAAATTTAATACTTACGCGTGGTTAGCGAATTGTTACATGTTGAAAGACATTTTTTCTCTCTCTCTCTCTCTCTCTCTCTTCTCTATCTACTTTTTCGCATCTACTACTTTTTTCTTTAGCTTCTTTTTTTAAAATTAAAAATGTTAAATGCTAATTACTTCAGAGAGGGTAGGGGGGAGGCAAAACATTTATAGTCTAGATGCGCGGCGGGAGCGGCGTGATGGTGGGGGATGGAGTAACGTTGTTATTCTAAATGAATGAACAACGCGAAATTGTACCAGAATTTGTAACAGTGTTACTCTGCTCAGCTCCCCGTTCTCGACTCTGTAGATACAGATGTACGTATATAGCACAACTCGCAAGTCTTACACGACTTGCAACCGCTGCTGCCAGCTCGAATAAAAACAACGGCAGGCTTTATTATAATAAACTAACTACCCGACGATCAGACCAGCTCCATTTCTCCATAAATTTTTTATCGAGTAGTTGAACTGTCGTAACTTTATGTAGCAAGAATTCCCGTCCCAGCGATATTTGCAAAAATAGATTTCAATTGAATGACGTACGATCCGCGTCATATTTTTTGATCAAAAATTTATTTCGCATTCTGTCATTTTTATTTTTATATTCAAAAAACAATTTTTTTTTTTAATCATTCGATAATTAAAAGTGCTCTGTAGAGAATTCTGATGCGTTTTGTAGTTGATTCCAAGCTTAAGAGCCACAATTCCTTGAAATTACTGAAACCTTTTTTGCCGTTTAGGTTTTGCGTTCGTCTTGAATAGTAGATATATTTTTTGTCTTGGAATCCTCCTTGAGGCAACTGATTTGGTCTATTCATTAATAAATATAATTATAAAAATTCCCGGCAGTGAAGTATTTTAATTGTTTTAACAATTGACATGTCTCATTTTCTACCCACGTATAGAATATCTATAGCTCTGCATTTCTCGCAGCATTCGGATATGGGGATGAAGTCCTTAATTATAGAAACAAACGGCTTCACGCAAGGACACACGTATAAGCTTTTATCTCCCCGGCGAAAAATTTACAGCCTTTATCGCGCAAAGTATCGCAGCGTAAAGTAACAACAATAATTACGTATACCCGCACCTATAATACACGAGTTTAATCGGTGATTTTCATTTTTGTCACGCATTGAAAAATCCCTGTCGCATCTCTGCTCTGCGGTTAAATACAACAATAATAACAACAGTAATAATAATATCTACACGAGCTCGAAGTTATTTATGCGGTAATAAACTTTTCGTAATCGTAAAAAAATCGCCGCGGTTGATTAATACTTTTATACATCGTTCAACTTGGGTGCAAATTTTTATTAATTACTGTTATTTTCTCTGAAAATGTGTTAAAAATTTCAAATATCAATTCTCATTCACACGAGTGTTTGACGGAACTATTTCGCAAGCTTGAGAATCTCGAACGAAGAGCTCTCAGCGTCTCGAGGGCCCGATAAAGCAAATTCGCAACTTCCTTCGCGTGGGACGACACAAGTTAGTCAGACCCGACGTAGGCTCATCAGATCACGTATGTGTCGTTTCAGGCCCGGGGCGTCGCGCCCCATATGCAAGGCTAATGCTAAAATATGAGTATTTAACTATAGATTAAGGAAATAATAAGCTCGAGATAAGTTAATCCTTGGATAGATAAGAAAAGAGCGACCCCAAACCGGCGCCACACGGTGAAGGGGGAGGGAGGATTGTAGTCGATGTTAGCTCGACGCGTGTTCTACAGGGACAGGGAGTGTGCAGGGGCTGGTCCACCGATAGGAGCGATTCCCAGGGGATAGCCGAATCGATTCGCGATAGAAATCATTACGCCGCATTTGAATGCCTATCTCCGCATTTATCTGAGGCTCTTTTATTCCTCCGCTTCATTGTGCGCGCGTTTGTCTGTGCCTGTGTGTTTGAGAGTGTGTAAATCTACAGATCCACGCTTGTCGCGTCTACCCTCTTCTCACCGTCTGTATTGGCATTGCGTCGTCTGTTGGCCTTTCTTCTTAATTTTATCGAGATAGAAGTTTGCCTCGAAATTTCACAACCCCTCCAGATACTCCGCGGATTCGATTTTCGAAGGTTTTACCGGCTGCTTGAATTATTTTACTTCAATCAACCCCGCGTTTCGACTTCGACGTTCACTGTAGACCCTTTAACTAAGAAATGCTGTCGGAAATTGACTCTGTTATGTACGGCGACAGCCGGTCGTTGAATTTATTGAACATGTAGTATATTGTTCTGATAATTTTTTTTTTTTTTGTGTAATAATCAACATATCATCCGTTGTTACGTTATTTTTATCAATTTATATTTGCTTTCAGATTCATTTTTCTAGAACGAAGATTCCTTAAACAAAATTCACCCTGAATAAAAGTGCAATTTTTTTTATCTACATTTGTCATAACTCATTAGCTTCGAGTCAGCACACATTTCTTTCTCACTTTCCAACAACATGTTTCGTCAATCGCAAATTTTTTACCAGCAACTTATTGATTATCAGTATCTCCCGAGTCAATTTGGAAAAAATTTTTGATTGCCTAGAGTGACAATTAAAATAGTAAAAATTGATATACTCAGTGAAAAGAGAGCTCAGTCCGACGGAACTTTTCAAACCTTCTCAATCTCTTTTTTTTTTTTTTTTGACAGAATACTTCTTTCCTCGTAGAAAAAATGTTGCGAGGAGCACAGCATCCAGCAGCGATTGGTAAAATACTAAACGAAAACCGTAATCGGATCTATCGCTATTAGTCCTTCGTTGGTAATTCCCGTGGGAATTATACGAGGGGGGGGGCAAAGTGTAAGAAATCCTTTTGGGACTTGCCGGAAGTGGAAGTCAGCCCCACGGGGACGTTGCTGACTGGTCGCACCCTCAGAACGAGGACGTCGTGTAGTCAACGTCGCGGGTTCTTCCGCGCGGGTGGATCTGTCTCGGTATCGCAAACACCAGACATCGTCTGGGCTAGGATGGCACCTGGGGACCACCTCCGCTTCATTTCCGGGTCCCCGGGGCCCAGTCGAACATCGCGTGCCTCTGGACCCGGCGGAAGATCGAAGGGTTGAAGCACCTATGAGGTTATCGGTCGTTTTTTAAGGTGTCGAAAGGCGGGCGCGTGTTAACAAACAGAAACCGCACGCGTTTCCGCTGTTTTTTCAGACCTTCGGAAGGTTAATCACCGGTTAAACACACGGAATACAATGAACCCTGAACCACGAGAGGTCGAAAGAACTCGGTGACACCGAATCGACACGCGACTGATGTTTGCACAGCGAGTATTATACACCGTACATCGAGTGTGTCAGCAGTACCGTAGTTATTTATTCTTTAAACTCGCCTGCAGTGACGAACTAGTTCCCGATGTTACACACCGGATCCGCCTGGTCGTCGGGGAAATTAGTTTTGTTTAAACTTCGTTCCTGTCCGCACCTAGACACCGGGCGTTTTTATTAATCTGTTTTTTCTTTTTTGTTTTTCAACTTTTTTGATAATTTCACGAATCTATCTCCCCATCGAATCACCCGGAATCGTGGATAGGCGGTAATTAAACACGGTACGTAATAGATCGTGAGCTTTTATTTATTTCGCCAAGAGTCCGCCTGGAGCGTGGAATGCAAGGGGCATGACAGCTTACGTACGCATCGTGGTTGCTAGTTTTAATTATTCAAAGAACAAATAGGCTCGCATGACTTTTTCCTATTAGTGTATAGGTACGTCTAATTCTCGTCGCAGGTAGGTATACCTGTAAGTATCTCTCCACACGAGAGCCTCGCCTCGGCTCGCCTCGTCTCTCCGTCCTTTCCTCCCGAGAGGATCCCTGATTTAACCTGCGCGGAGAACGAGGAGGAGGGATGCCGACCCCCCGCCTGTACGTTTGAGTTGCAATTTCGTTATATCAGCGGCATAAATATTTGACACTGGTTTTCGCAAAATCCCGGGGCAAAGTTAAATCCCCGGTTTTCGCGGTGTGTGTTTGATATCGTTATCACCACCCCGGCGTAGCTCGCCCCAGCCATTCCCACAGCCGCGCCATTCGCGCACAAACTCCCTTGGATATTGTATTTCAAACTATTTACATTTTATCACAGCGGAAACATCTATACGGAAATTTTCGTTATTATACAGCTTGCCTAAACGCCGCGTTGCGGGGTGGAATGAATTTAAGGGAACATTTTCAACCATTCGATTCTCTCTTCCGGCGCGTCAAAACAATTTTTCGAGATGGAAATAAAAAAAAAAGGGGGGGAAAAAGCTCTTGGGTCACAGTTCCGCGGTAAGCACTATCTTGTAAACGTCAAAAGCTCGGGTGTTGTACCCCCCCTCGGAACGTCATTATTCCAGGAGAGGCTAATCCGGTGCCGAAGCCCTCTATACATAAATACATGAATATACGGGACAGCAAAGTATGTTGTCATTAAATAAAAATCAATCAGAAGATCGTGGAGTAGGCTTAACGGATTTGCGTGTAACGCCCCCGGCTTAGCCGAGTGCGGGTCCTGGCTCCGGTGGGGGTCCTGCGTCGCTCTCCAGGCACTCGCGTCCTTCCGGGAAGCAGTAATTGCCGAAAGAACAGTTTGGCACCCCCGAAACATCGAGAAGGCATTCTCCGATATTCCCATCTTTCACTTTCTTTCTCCGACTAACGATGGAAAAAAAAGACCAGAAAATTGGATGAAGATTTTATTAGCACTACCGAATGCCTTATTAACAATTACGACTTCTTTCATAAGGATAATATTTATTCTTTCGACAATAATTTGCTCCGTGTGGGATTTCATGACTAATTGTATTCTTCGTCTAAAGAAAATTCGTTTTGAATATAAATGTTAATTTTGCTAGAAACTATTAACTGAGCAAGTATTATTGGGCATTTTTATGAATTTGTTCAAACGTGAAGTTATAGTCGTTGATGAAAAACAAATACTTTCTCTCGCTCTCTCTATTTTTCTCTCCACTGTAATCTGCTTTAATTTCTGGTCTTTATTTTGTTTTCTGATACTACATATTTCAAGTTATTTTTTTTTTCCGTCTGCTTACTTGTTTCTGTTTTTTCCTTTTTATTAATTGTAACAATCGTATTAATTTTCTTATCACTCTCTCCCTTTCTCTCTCTCTCTCTCGTAAAAGCAGATCTCGTAAGACGTTCTTGTATATTTTTTGTTTCAGGCCATCATGTACGAGGGACAGGACAAGAACCCGGAGATGTGCAGGGTGCTGCTGACCCACGAAGTGATGTGCAGGTGAGTCGAAGCCGCGAATTACGCGCTCCGCTTTTCGGAGATACGCTGTTGCGTTACGCGTCACTCCCCAACGCCATTCGAAATAATTCCACACCCTCCTGAGGGGGTGGCGCGTCGTACCGTCGGCCAGCTAGCCAACCAGTCAGCCAGCCGAGCCACCCTTGCAGCAGTAAACCATAAACGTAACGAGCCGTGCGCTGCGCGGGGGTGGCTGAGTCACTGGCCCGTGGGACTTGATGTCGGCGGGTAGAGAGCGCGGGGGATACCCTTCCGAATCCCACGGGAACTCGCTATTTTTTTCGATCTAGTTCCCCGCACATGCCGCACATGCCGCACGCAGGGACCAGAGTTCCTCCGCATCGCTAATGAAGTGCCGATGCAGCGCTTCTCGGCATCTCAATACGCGTTTAACTTCTTAAGATCCAGATTCGGGGAAGCAGGTTCTCAGAGATCATTTCTCGATCATTCGAAGTGTACGCTTCGCAGCCTTGAACTAGTCGCGAATAATCGCGTGGATGGGACGAGTGACGTTCAAACGCAACGGTGTAAACCTGACGAGATAATCATTCTTCGCTAACGAGTTTTATCCTTCTCTGATTACAGTCGGTGCTGCGACAAGAAGAGCTGCGGAAACCGAAACGAAACACCGAGCGATCCGGTGATAATCGATCGGTGAGCAACAACTATTTTCATTTACATTATTTAAGATATTCCACCTTTCCCGGATTCCGGAGATGGTTCGAAAAAAGTGACTCCTCTGTAGCCGATTACGCGGCACTTGACGGACCGGCGATACGTTAACAACCGGTATCCAACACCAGGTTTGATCCGTTCGTCGAAAACGTGTTTCCCGTTGTGTTTGCACCGAGGCAAAAGCAGGGCTGTGTAGGTACGGGTATCTTTGAATAGCCGGGCCATGGAGCGGCCGAGATAGGGTGGTTGTAGCTGGGGGTGGTAACAGGGAAGGAGATCCTTTTCCCGGGGGAGAATAGCCGAGATAGTCTTGAGGAGGACATCTTGAGGCCAGCGGTGCTCATCGCGGCCGTCCGGTGTCCCGATGCAGCGGGGAAATCGGGACCGATCGTATTCCGGCTCTCCGTCCACTCAATTAGTCAGCCTTGAGAACGTAAGAGGTGGACAGTCGAGGGGCGGTAAGCGATACACGAATTAATCTCGAAAATGCCCCCGCGGCGGCGGCGGCAGCAGCAGCGGGAAGGACGACGTACGTAACAGCAGCGGCGTGTGCAGGGGTGGTCGCGTGTCCTTACGCCACAACCCCCGGCTTCGCTAGTGCCCTTCATTTAGTAGACACACTCAACATTGATTGCTATTGCCGGCGGTGCAATATAGTTGCGACAAGCTGTTGTGTTTTGCCTTGGTACCTACCGTTGTTCATGCGGACGGTTCGCGATCGTCGTCTCGAGTGGGAAATTCCACCCCCCCTGATTTTTCTTTTTATCGTCTGTTTTTTTGCTGTTTGTTTTTTTTTTTCTTTTTTGTTTTTTTATTACATCCCTCACAAAGCCCCGCGATGGATATCAATGCCTGCTCGTTGATTGAGACGGCCACGGTCGATTGTGACGTGTTCATCCAGGCGTGCATCGCACCGCACCGCAATTTCGTTCCTGCTTTTCGAGGTCTCGTTAAGTGCCCGGTAAACAACCAACCCTAGAACCGACCATACGAAACTCTCCGTACCTATGTTCGACGCCATTTCAACACTCTTTTGTTCCTGTACGTTGCGAGATTAATGAAACCCGTCGTCCTTGCAGTCTCGCTGACATCCCTTCTGATATACAGGTTTCTGTGTAACCGACTTTGCCGTCGGAATTGGTCCTAGCGTTGGTCCCGATCTTCCAGTCGTACCTACCTCACCGTCGTCGATACGATCGCCCTTAAACTTTCTAGATCGTTATCGCACCTGCGAACAATTCGCGAGAATAGCCGCATACGCCGGTTCATTAATTTTATGCATTCGATTTTCACATAGAGCTGAAAACGGCAACGAACCTGCCGGCATAACGCGACGATTCGATGGAACGATATTCCGTAGCAGGAGGAAATTCCGCGAGCGCTGTAACAATCAATCGTTATCGTAATTGATTACGATTGGTCGAGGGCTGCAGAGGGCTCGCAGGGTGACGTCACAATGACGTACGGATTGTCAATCAGTCCCCGCTTGTGCTGCAGTTAATGAATGCAAATCACATCCGACACTGTGTTCGACGTCCGATTTCCGTCGGAATCCGCGAGCCGATCCATCCCGTCACGTGTATTGGCACCAGTAGGTTATACACCTACAATCGGCCGCGTGTGGTTTCGTGATGCGTCCGTGAACTACGGAGAGCGAGAGAAAGAGAGCGAGAGTGAGAGTGATGGGAGGAGAAGGAGAAGGAGAAGGATTATAGGGGGGAGAAGGGGGAAGGGGGAAGGGGGGAGGGGGGAGGACGACCAGAGTCATGCGATGCCTATTTACTTAGGTTGATTGAAGCAGTTTTGGACGGACGCCTGTGTGCATTCATTACCACATATACACACATACGCCTGGATAAGATTCATCTTATCGATCTGTGTCATCTGTTAGGCACGATGCCACACTACACTGCAAACCTGTCATTAGTCGGCCGATGTACCCCGCAAGCCTGGCTTATCTCGAAACACGCGGGTAATTTTAATGATTTTTACGGGTCGCGCGATACGAGGAGGGTGTTCCCCCCCCCTCCCGCCATCTACCCTGAGTTGAGTAATAACTCCTTGCTCGTCATTACCGGACGTTATATCGACGCATCGCTCCGCTCTTTTTCACATTCCGTTTGTTTTCTTTTTCATTCTGTTTTTTTTTTTTTAACGCGTGTCGTGCGTGCTTGCCAACATCTGATATTACCCAGCTCTTGACAAGGGATAGACACGCGAACCTAATACGTCGGATAATACTGATACAGACTACTATAACCCGTGCTTCTAATTGACCGATTCGATTTGCGAGAAATATATAATGTAACAACGTAGAAAATAGTATTATAACTTGCGATTGCCTCGTTACATTTTGAAATCCTTGTTTTTTTTCTACATATATACTAGAAAATAATATCTTCTGTACACAAAGTACACTGATTTATAAAGGCGTTACGGCATTTTCAGGAAAAGTTTTAAAAAAGAAAGAAAAACTTGGACGAATTTCTCGAAAAACTGAGCATCGCGTAGGCGCGGCATATTCTCTCCGGCAAACCGCAAGCTTCCGACCACCGACAGGCCTTCTTTGTCACCTAAGCCTGGCGTCCCCGGCGTCTGTCTATTAGGGAAATCAAAACACACTCAGCTGGTGCGATGGGTTTGGGCGTCGCGAGTAGCATATGGGGCCCCGGGGGTCCGGAGAGAATGTATAGATATACCGCGGGGAGTGATGCATTCGAACCAACCCCAAGTCTGTCGCGCTGCAGCATCCCTACGGCCAAAGGAGCCGAAAATAAAAAGGTCCGAAGTGTGCGGGGGCCGGCTCGTCGACCGCGCAGGCTCGCCGGAGCGAAAAATCGTCGGATAAATAACCACATCGCCCGATATTTGTCCGGGTAATTATTTTTGCTTCTCCCAATCTCGAAATTGGGTCAATATATGATGAAACCACACGCAGGGCCGAAGGGCCGACGGTTTTCCCTCCTGGGATACTTTCAATCGACGCTCGGCGTTCATTTGTTGACTCGTTCGTTTTTCGTTTTCATTTTTTTCAAATTCTCCTTTTTTTTTTAGCTTCCAGTCACCGCGTCGCGCGCCGTGAATATCGTTGATTTGTTGCGAATCCGGGAAAGGGGGAGAATCGAAGGAGGAATCGGGGTCAAGGCGCGGATTCACGAATGAGGAAGGATAAATCGAAAGCAATTATGGTGTAGCGGAGAGAGATGGGGCGGTGGATATAACCGAGGGATAGAGGGACTGAGAGAAATTCGGGATCTCTTGCAGGATAACCGAGAAAATGAATACCTAAGGTTGAATGTCGAATGAATAAAATAAAGTGAAGCCCGACGTATAGTATACCCTTGCGGAGCAGAGGGATATATGCCCCGGACAGATCGATGGCGATTTTTCACTCACTTAGTTTGGCGCGCATCAATATGCATTAAGCTGATCGGCCCTCTATTGAGTTTCTGCTACGAGGAAAGGATCTGCCTCGAAGGTGAGGATGGGGTGAATGGCGGGAGGAAGCGAAGAGGAACAAGGACAGCCGAAGAGGCGGGACATTAATAACGAGAAAGAGAGGAGAACACACGAGAATATAAGAAGCGAGGATCGGTGTACAAAGGAAAATAATAAACCACAGTCGCGGAGCGAGGAGAAAAGCGGCGAAACAGAAACGCGTAGCAGCCGGAGAACCGGAGAACCGGAGGACCAGACGAGTTAAGATATTCCGAGGAAACGTATATAGCATAGGCTGGGGTAGAACCACCCCCATATCAGGGTAATTCTCGACGCGAAATAACCGTAACAAGATCGGTCCAGACGCCGTGGTACCAAGAGAGAGTGAGAGAGAGAGAGAGAGGGGGGGGGGGGGGGAGGGGGAGGCTGGGCGTTAAGATTTCAAGACGGGTTACGAGGCTTTCGGGGGTGTTTCTTGAAAAGCTGCCAGAACCTGCCGCTATCATCTATGACCTAGAGAACTCGTCGGCCGTCTAGTAGCGGAATTACACCTTGAACGGTCGCCGTAATTTGCACTCGTCCGATTTGGCGGTGCAGCGCAGACTCACCGTAGAAATGGTTCGTTCGCCTCATTCTCGTCGCGGGAGTTTTGACAAACTTTTTGCGGTAATGTGTGCCAAACGGTTTCGAGGCCCCCGCACTTTCTGCGGTTCTTCACCGCTCTCCGTAGCTGATACATAATGGATCGATGATTCGGCATAAGTTTTCCATTAGCAAGCGAAATAGATCGGAACCAGATTATATATACGTATATATCGATAATATCGAATACACATTCCTGACGTAGGCTCCACGCGCTTGTAGCCCCCCTCTTTTGTGGCAGGGATCGCAAATTTTTTTTCCGTCTTTCCCTAATTGGCTGAATTTACGATGTCCGCGAGGCCATTTTTGGCCGTTTAATGCCTGGCCCCATTTGCTGAATTCTTAAGAAACTGCAAGCTGACCGAGTTGCCGATCAACAGCCCCTAAAAACCGGCCGCTTTACGATCCTTCGCGTGGTAAATGACTCGCCGATCCGAATTATCGGTAGATTATTTGTCCGTTACATGATTCCATTACACTCGGATGCTTGTAGTGCAATGTTCATACGGAACAACGAGACGCCTATCTCGAATGGAAAACCGATCGCAATTGCGGCGAGGCAATGGCCGACGATGAACGGAGCCGAACGGATAAGAAAGACACCGATTTTTAGAAGGCGCTGCCAGAGTCTTAAATTTACAGTATCTCGTTAACCTTGGCAGGCGGGCGCTTAGCGAATCGCGGAATTCGCTCAAGCGAGTGGTTATACCCTTATATCAAATCACTTTACTCGGGGGGCGGACACGCCGACGCCGACGGCGCGGGTATAAGTCGGGACGTGGGCGCGAACCGAGTGTTTCCGCCCGATTACCGGCTCAAATCGTTTGGAAAGCCAAAGGAGAATTGCGTGATTCGACTCTTCGAGAAAACGAAACTGCACCGGGGTTTGATGGAGCCAGTGGTTCACCGGAATGGCCTATGCGAGGGGAGCGGGGGTCGCGAACGAGGGTGAAGAGCTGATGAGGAACGGAGACGGAACTACGGAACAGATGTCAGACGTCACGGGTCGTCGCCGACCAGAAGGAAGGGCGTCCTTTTAAACGACAACGATCAAATTTTTACTGGCGCCTCGGACTTGATCTTTTAATTCTATTATCCAGACCAGGTACTAGTTGAACAAGGGTAGCTGAAACCATCAATTTGAAAGTCTTGGAGTATCGTTATTGCGAAGAGGACCAAGTGCCGAGACCAGTATCAGAGATTTGGACTGTCCTGTCGATCGGCACGGTGCGGTGGTCTGATCATCTATACGTCTGAAATCAAACTCATCCGTTATCGGACTTAAGTCAAAGGACAGTACAAGACCATCTTCCATACTGCAAAATTACAATTACCCTTGGAGTTATCAGGCTGTTTTTGAAGTGATGAGTGCGAATCGGACACGTGACACGACAGATTACGATGCAACTGTCACTGGTGAAGAAAAAAAAAATGTCTTTCAGAAGCGAGGATGAGCCGTGACAATGGAACGACGAGGATATTTAGCGAGCTTGGCGGGAGATGATAATAATTGAGTCAGCCGCACGCGACTCTTGGAGTGCCTCCCACCCCAGGGAGGCTCTCAGCACCCCTCGGTGCCGCTGGTAACCACCTGTTTTGAGTGGCAGCGTCCATAAAGGCGCACCGGGGCCTTTGAATCGAACCCACAGTGATTGT
The DNA here is from genome assembly GCF_021155775.2 of Neodiprion pinetum. Classification (NCBI taxonomy): domain Eukaryota; kingdom Metazoa; phylum Arthropoda; class Insecta; order Hymenoptera; family Diprionidae; genus Neodiprion; species Neodiprion pinetum. Next base: position 28,903,547 of record NC_060237.1, read on the forward strand.
GAAGACTGCGCAACCCTTGCGATAGCCGGTAACATACGGATGGCGGGGACCATGCTCGCCCTGGATTTGTTTACACTTGTTCTTTATCGACTGTACGGGAGAACGGAACGGAGCGGTAGGAACGCGGGCTGCTCGTCGGTCGTCGGAAGCGTGGGATAATTGTTACGTATCGGACAGCGGAGATTTATGGTCCGTCGACGGGACCTCATTCCTCGATGACGAACAACACGCGTTACCCGAGACCACGTCTTAAGATCGACAGGTGTGCAACCCTCCCAGGAACGCGGGGTCGTGAAAAACCGCGACGAGCAATCACGGGGATTTCTCAAAAGCTGATTTCCACTCAGCGGGAATATACCTACACGTCCAGTTTCTCTCTCTCTCTCTCTCTCCCTCTCTCTCGCTTTCTCTCTCTTTACGGTTGTGTACAACAGGCGCACACGCACGCGACGGGCTGCAAAAGTCAGGCGAGATAGAGCAGTGGATCATCATTAACCGGATGGCGCAAAACCGGCGACGTCTGATTGACAGGAGTGCGCAAAGACTTCCCGTTTTTCCTAAGCCCGGTTTAAGTTCCCGGTATAAACCACGGCAGGAACCTCGGCAATTTCTCGGCGAGCCGTCGAACGGTCCGCTCCGCGAGGCGGTGGCAGCACGTAGAGGTGATGAACGACCGGCGAGGCGCCAAGCTATGCGAGGAGACAGCCGAGCCGAAGGGGGCGAGCGAACGTTCGCAACCGATTTGCCGATTTCGTTCGTAAGGGCCGCTTTCGGCATTGGAGTATCGTAATTGGTTCACCAATTACGGCACGTTCCCTCGACTTTTTACGCATCGATATCGGACCGCGGCGGAAAATCACCGGGTTTCTCCGAATCGGCAACTCGCGAATAGAATCGCTGATTCGGGACACAAATTAGTCGGTAAAACCGGGGGACCCGAGCCGTTAGTTTTGGTCGGTGAACCCCGGCGGAGGCTGACGGATACGAATCGCCGGGACGATTGAGGATCCCGTTCTTCCTCCAGGTGACCGGAAGCCGGATCGATACCTCGATATTTACACCGATTGATTGGAAAACGCGTTGCGGTGCGGAGTGACGGGACAAGGAAGAGCTCTTAGTCCTGGCTTGTACTCCCCTGAGGATACACACCCTCGCGCATATCCTGTCCGAAGTATCTCTATAAATTTGCATGTAGAATGTAACGGAGGCGTGGGGAGCCGGGAGGTTCTCACGAGACGGATAGCTCGCCTTTCATAGTCCTCCGTGCGTCCTCCGAGAGTCCTGCCGCGTGTTGCAGGCGACCTGGTCCCCTCAAAATCGATACGTTTCTTACCGCGGTCCGTTGCATCTGTCGCTCGTTCGTTAGCTCCTCGTCGAGCAATCCGTCGAGCCGCAACCGATCGTCCGCGGCGGCCCGAGGAAGGAGGAAGGATCGGCGCGGCCCTTTCGAACTTGGCAGCCACCCTCCCTTCTTCCCTCTTTCCGGAGGAACGACTCAATCGGAGTAAGAGCCGAGGAGGAGTTTGTCCGATTGTAACGACGGCGTCTCGCAACAACGCCGATCGAGTGCCGGCAAGGAGTGCGGGGACGCCCAGCGATGGGTCGAGATGGAAAGGACAAAGGAGCTGTGTAGACAGTTTCGCAAACAAAGCCTCATGAATACATTTGCTCCGGACGCTCGTTCGCTCGCCTCGGACGACGGTGTGCAGCTTCTCTCCTTCCAAGACCTTCCAAGACACCCCGGACCTCGCGGAGAAAGTTCCTAGCCGAGGGAGCGAGAGGAAGCTCAGGGAGAGCGGTTTACCCTCGGACGGGGAGCGAGAGAGGAGGCGAATAAGAGAGGAATCATGCGGGACTCGAAGGGGTCCAGCGTTCGCTCGGCGTTCTCTCGTTCGGCTGGCCTCCAGAGCCGAGCCAAGAGGGGTGGACAAGCAAGGCCGCTGACCGGTTGCCATGGCGACCATATGGATTGATCCGGGCAAATATCATCCCCGAAGACGCCCGAAAGAATCACCGGATTTTAGAGAATGGCCAGAATCCCGGCAAGAAATACACGCATTCCTCTCGGCCACCTCGAACCTCTTCCGCGGATATGCGGAACCGAAACGTTGCGAGTCGATTCGACACTCGGACGACCCGGCATCGTCGAAGGATCGTTAATTCCAGCGATGCACCATCGAAGCAGCAAACGTCACTCGAACAGGAGCACCTTCCATCTGGAAACCTCGACCTGCAGAGCTAAGTATGGACAGCTTGGATACCTGTACGCATATAACACCTCTCACGACGAAAAGGAGTAAGAATAATAAGAATAAGAATGATAAAAAAGAAATCCGCGGGAAACACCGGGAGTACATTACACCATCGTTGAAAACGACACATCCATCACGCACCTCGCCGGGTACCGGATAGTCGGTAAAAGGCGTTGGTAGCCTTACGGAGTGAGCAATAGGAACGTGTCGTGCCCTATACAGGCCATCGCCGAGTGCCCGATAATCAGTTTCCGCGGACAGAAACGGTGTAGTAAATAATGTAATCTTGTAGAACGCTGGGTGTACACCGGATCCGGAGTTAATAGGTAGCAGGCCCGAGTCGGGGAGGACTCGACGGTATCGGTCAGTCCTCGATGAGTGATTCAGTGCGCGTCGTTGCTCGAACTCGCTCGTCTTGCCGCGTAGATTATGGAACAGTGCAGGGTCGTCGGTTCTAGTCCGGCTCGCCTCGCCTCGCCTTGGTCTGGGCCCAAGCGGTTCTCACCGCGTCATCTTCGACGGTTGGGAAATTTCGTGAGAGCCGGGGGCCGGTGTCTATCGGCGAGGGACGGACCACCCACGGCGATGACGCTCCTTATAAGCACCAGGACTGTTCGCATTATGGAACGATTCCTCCGTCGGTCGTCGTCAGCGCGGTTCGACTGTCTCCCGAACGGGGCCGAGGACTCCACTTCTTACCGCGAGAATTATAAATTAAGCTATTAAATGTGTGTATTTAAGTTTTTTTCAACCGGGCATATGTCTCTTATAGGCATTAAGAAGGAACGTCCGCTGAATTCTGATCGGCCGTTCGTCCGATCGACGGCGGTGCATTGGATCACGGGACCAACTTCGATCCACCGACTACTCGAGTCACCCGCGACTTATCTGGTTATCTGGTTAGTCGGCTCGATCCCCCCGATCGTACGTCTCGAACATCTCGACCGTTCCGTTCGACAGGCTACACGCGGGAATCTGCCGAGGGAAGTTCCGGTTAAGTCAAACACCGATGCAAAGTCGGCCGGAGTTTAGGACTTCGAAAGTCTCAATGAGCCGTGTAATGCTATTAGAGGGAATCTTATTACGACCGTACCGGGCTCACCGTAAATTCCCGCTCCAATACCATCGTCCGCAACAAGTATCCTCCTAATTACCTTTCGCAGTCGGTTAATACGCGCACTTCGTTATTGATCATTTCCTACGGGCAATTACGTCCCGCCGAAAATTCTTCCCTATGTTGCATTTTAGGCGAAGGAATGACGGCTCGAGTTACGTCGTCGTGAATTTTCGGTCGCAATGGTAACCCGTAAACGGTAAACAGGGAACGGAGAACAGTAAATATACACATATGTGTATGTAGCTATGCGTACGACGGTCATGCGCAAGGAGGAACAGGGTTCGGAATGAGGAAGTAGAGGGTTGATTCTATGATTAATACGGCAAACAACAAGCCGGCTAACCTAATCCGACGGCTCCTCCTCCCGGCCGTTGTACCCAGACTGCAAATATGTATAACCACCGTCGACATTGCGTATGTGCCTACATCGGGCAGATACTCGTGCCGACGAGCATGGAGACCATTGGTAGCCGGTGATCAGGATTCTCTTGAATTTCGTTCGACTCGTTCGTCGATAGCGGGTCTGAGCGACTTTAATCTAGTTTTATCTCGCACCCTGAGACAAGAGTAGGAAAATCAGGCCAGGGCGTCAATGACGCGGGGCATCATATGGCCGCAGTAAATGATATACGCATTTTTCGACGCCGCCATATGTCGCGGAGGGTGAAACGCGCCGGTCCATCCAAAGGCCCGTAGGCTGGCACTGTTGAACTTCTGAACTCGGGTGCATGGCACTCGGAAAGGCGTAGCACGTTTCGAAACTGCGTCGGAAACGCCGCGGATTGGATGGCGAGGAATAACCGCGGCGAAATAAAGGCGAAGAGTTATCCAGGCGCTTGTAATAAAAATCAGGGTTTCGGTGGGGCATCAACTTCACCGGACTGCCTTCGCCGCGCCGAACCCGGTACGATTCGATTACTTATTTACAGGACGCGGCGAAGTTTGCGAGCGGCAAGTTACCGTCGACGGTGTGGGAAAAACGGGGAACCAATAAGCAGACAATTATTCGTCAATTAGTTCGATTGGGTTAGGATCTCGTTCGATCTCCCCAGCTGCTCGTGCTCCGCCGAACTAAATCTAATAAAGTGTCCATAGTATCGAGTGTCAAGGCGAACCACCCCCGAAGAACTGTACACGACTCAACCCCTCCGAAGGACGAAACTTGGGTTCTCGCGTTGCTCTAGAACTACCATTGTAATTTTTGATTGGCTAATCTAAACTAATCTAATCTAATCTGAAAACGGGGGCTTCGCCAATCCCCCCGAGCAACGACACTTCGTCATCCGTGCGGAGAGGTATGAGGAGAATAGAGAGAGAGAGAGAGAGAGAAAGGGAGATCAGGGAGAACGACGAAGGGCGCGAGTGACGGGGTGGCGAACCCGGCGGGGATCAACCGGAGCTACCACGCTTATCTTCAAAGGACTTTGACACTTTGGCTGACAGACGCTTTGCGGGTGTAGGAAAATTCAAAACGGTGTAAGGGTTATATCTCGAAGACGAAGCTGGCTGGTAGATTGAAACTATTTTCCGATTACACTTGTGCTTTCGATTTTCTCGCCGTTGCAGAAAAACAAATTGACACCGAAGCAAAAGCTTCTGCAAATGGAATTTGGCAAATAGTTATTTTTGACGGACCTGGTTTTGCATCGGCAACATTGCGTGTAATTTCGAGGTGGAAACCGAGGAGGATGATCCGTGCTCGCACGAAACTCCTCGCTAAATCATGGATGGCCGGCAATTTGCACTGCAGGGTGCACCCAAGTGCATCGGGGAATATCTCGACGAAGCTTCCGATTAACCTGACCTATTCATCCCTCGATTTCCTCGGTCCGGTGCAGCTACGGCAATGCAATATTCTCCCGTGCGGTGCTTTCGGCGTATGGATTGAATTATAAATTCAGAGACGCGGGAGTTTTATTGCTCCATCGTTCAATGAAATTACAACCTCACAATTTCTCATCCGCGATATACGGATCTGCAGTTCACGTTCGTTTCTCGGACTCTAATCTGATTTGAAATATTCTCTCCAACTCTCTCTCTCTCTCTCTGTCTCTAAATTTTCTCCGACGGTAATTCTGCCCCGCAAAATACGAGGAGAACTAGGGGTGCCAGATGTGCTACCGAAGGCCGCATGCGCCTTCTCATTCGTTTGTCCAACTTGGTACGCACGAGTTTCCCGCGTGTCGGGGTGCGCGAACCTCGTGTAATTGATAGTGCCACAGTGTCGCTACAAATCCAATGAGCCGTAGGAAAATAATAAGTCTCGGATAGTCCCTGTTTTCGCCTCCAATGCCTCGACCCTGTCCTGCAGGCACACGGCTCTATTGGCTCCAGGGGTGGGCAAACCCCGTTGACTGCAGGGACACTTTAAGAATGGCCAAAATTTGATAGAAAAAGTTGCCCGAGCTCGGGAGTTTTAGCTTTCGGAATCAGGGGGAGCTGGGATTTCGAAATACTTTTATCCTTGTTTAATTTTTTGTACGATTATTTTTCAAAATTAGTGTCAAGGTTACTCGAGACTAAAAAAATCCCGAAGATATCTGAATAAAATTTGAGAAAAAAACACAATCGCTAAACAATTTGCGACCGAAAGATCGGAGGGTGAAGTGTTCGCCACGTGTAGCCATTAATTCCTCATCTCAGGAGCTACTTGAGGATTGATTACTTAATTATGAAAAGCACCGTGCGGGCATTTCGTCACGTGAGCGCGGCATAGGCGCCCCTTCATTTCCGTATTTACGTGGCATGCGTGCTCGCAGGTTTCGAAGCGTACGGACTAACGACGCAGAGCTTTGTTTCATTATTATTGCCTCATTTTCCTCCCATCCTTTTTGAACACAATTCATTTTTCTTTCTATTTCACATTACAATTATACGGTTGAAAATTGATGAGCTTGCACGAAGAGTGGGCCTTGCCTCGTCTCGACGGTAACAGGTTAATTAAACGAGCACTGCGCCTGAAATCGAGCGATTAGAAAACAGAGAGTGAAAATAATGTGGAGAAAAAACAAAAACGAATTTAATAAACTTCTAGAGTAGCCAGTCGCTGGTCGCTCTGCGCGAGCTTTGATCATGATTAACTCTCACGCGACGCGTATACACTGTGCGCGTAATTATCCGGTAGTAAAAAAATCGTGTCTGCGATCACCGCGGGGTACGGAACAGGAGCTTAATCAATTATCATGAAATGATTAACGGCCTCTTTTTTTGCCTCTTTGTATTCCAATCCATCTGGTTTTGCGAAAAAATTTTGCCCAACCTTCGTTCTCGTCGCGGCTACCTCGTTTCGTAGCTCGAACTAACTCGTGACTAATTTGTACGTACACGGACAAATCGGGATATGACGAACGAAAAGTGGGATGAAAAAGCACGAGCAAAAAAAGAGAAAGAAAAACGAAACGCGCGCGTGTGCGCCGTGCGCTCGCTGATAGCGCACCACCACTAATCCTAATGTTGACGTGCGCGCAGACCGTCGACTGCGTTCCCTGCAATGTGTGAGGGGGGGCGTATGCGCGCTAGGGTGTCAAGTTACAACCCGGTGACACTACAATCGTCCTGGCCTACCCGGCTTGAGAGATCTCGTTCCTGTATATCCGATAGCTTAGCCAAGTGGTCAGAGCCGGCCCTAGCGCCAGTGGCACCCTGGATATGCTCGAAAGTTTCTGAAAAGTACAACAAAAAAAAAAAAAAGATCCGGCCAGTAACCAGAAACAAGTGTTTAACATCGTCGGCTATGAATGATGAAAAAAAACCTGTAATGCTTGGTCCGAGACATTTATAATTGTATTTTTGGTTCGTTTATCTTCAACAACCGCAGTTTTTTTTTAATTGGACAGTTTTGCCATCGTTTTAAAAATATCGTAAGATTTAGAAAATCGTAAGTGTGACGTGATCAGGAATCTTGACGTCGAAGAGTTACAGGCGCCCCCCGGTTTTGGGGCCCTTCGTAATCGGTGTAAAAGGAAGTCCACCCCTGCTATATAGCGTTCCCGAGTTAGCTAGCCACCCCGGAATATATATCGACGTAAAATGAACACTGGAGGAGCATTCATTCTGCGACCCCCAGTTTCCCCGGCACGGATACCGCCGCACACTTCACCCTCAAATTGGCAATTTTATCAATAATACGAATCTAGTAATTTGATAGAGATATAATGCAAATTCGGTTAATTGTTCCGTCCGACGTACCGCGAGGCCTCCCCTTGCCAACGCCATCGTCGACTCACCCTTCTGATGCCATTTTACTGAACTGGTCTCGAATGTCTTTCAGCTGGCTTGAATTTCCATCTATACAGTATACACCCTGACCCATCACGGGCCTAAGAGCAATCTGACAAAAGGATCGGAACGCCGTTAAAGGAAACGGCTTCGGTTCAATTTGACAAATGGGGAAAACACTGATTCAGGCGTGCTGTTACAATGCTCTTGTTTTGTAAAAAACTTGACGGCACAGTTGTGTCGATGAAACAGAATGTCGTTATAGAAGATAATATAGTTACACGGAAATTAAAAAAATTACAATTTTTTAATGACCCATGTTGTGATAAGTTTCCGGATTTACAAATACAATAAATTTACTACACAACGTAGTAAATTGAAATTACTTTTTTTTGTGTTATTCTTCTAAATTTTAGTAAAACCAAAAATTTTTATTGTGAATTTAAAAGAAATGCATAGTAATTTACGTTTCTACACCGAATTTGTAATTTTGTAATCTGATGTCGTAAATTCATAACTCTTTTATGCAATAATTGTGTAGTACATATATATTAAAATTTTATCAGTGTAGGTTCGATTTCAATTCTTCAAGATTCTCATCTCAATCAAAGTTTCCTCGTTTACGTTAGAAATCACTTTTCCATTTCCGACTCTCTTTTAGTACCGCTCCAGCTGATGTCCCGAGCTTCTGTTCTTTCGGTATAACCGGCATTCTTTCCGGGGTCGGTTAAAGAGGCACGATTTATCAAAGGCGAGTCTAATGTATTCGAAACGGTACAACAAATGCCGTGTAAATGGTAATACTCATTGCTGCCCGGCCCACGTGGCTTGCACTGGAACAGCCAGGGCACAGATGGCCGCCCCAGGCACTTACTGGTTACCAGTTACCCCACACTGCCCCAAGGCAAAAGGGATCTGTACGGTTAGGCTTGCCCACTAACCATATTTATTTACGAGCCAGTTCAATTTGGCAACTTAGAATAGCCGCCGTGAGGTTATCGCGCCGTTATACGTCACGCGACATCGGGGCTCTTTCTGAAATATACTTGCAGCAGGTGGCAAAGAGCGAGTTCGAGAAGTGCCAAAGGCTCCGATCTCCGGAAATTCTCGCTCCAAAATCGATCGTGAATAAACGAGAATCGCTCTCCTTGTACGGATATGTGAACCGCCCGTGCATTCACAGATTTGTGCATAGTCACACGGTCACAAATCATTCTCGGATATCACGGTGTGCTGTTTAGTATCCCATGCGCCAGACCTGAGCAGTGCCGCGTACCTCAACAGATAACTTGCGTGATTTATTTCCATTCTTGAAACAGTGATTTCTGAACGTCGATGACTTGTCGCGAGAACTCGACCGTTAATTGACCAAATCCTGGATTATTCGTGAATTCAGAAGCTCAGCGTTTTCGTATCACCGATCGGTACACGTGTCGAGATAAAACGTCGGGCGTCTGGGATAAAGACGAATAACGAAACGAGTGAAGCGAGCAACGGTTCGTCGGTACGGCGACGAGCGAGTGATTCGGCGTGAGATATTGCTCCTTATATTTTTATTTTGACAGAGTGTTGTTTCTTGTAATTTTATTTATTTCCTCGCCGGTCGTCGCAGACGCCCCCGATCTCGCCAGATGCCAAGAGCGTCTCCTCGCGCCGATCGTGTCGATGCTGATGGGCGCGCATGCATGCATGCGTCCATCCGAAGCCTCCCACTGCGATAACGGGCTATTTAGCCACGGTCGAATACCTCATAACTAACTCAATCCTGCAGGCTTCCTAATTAAATATCTATCGTTTAATTAGGAATGATTTACCGCCTGGTCGGACGGCTCTGGGCTGCAGGCGAGCCAGCCAGCCAACCAAGCAGCCAGTGCACCATTCGCTCGGCAATCAATGCAGGAATTATCCTCATTAGGTCGATCCCGAGGAGTACGTCTGTCGAGGCTGGTATATTCTCTCGTCGTCGGGTCCGCCGACGTCTTCGACGGGCCGAGGAGTTGCTCAGCTATTAGATCGAGCTCGATGCTGCTGCTGCTGTTGCCTGGAAGCTGGATCCAGGGAAAAAACTGGAAACGCGCGGCGCTCCCGAGGGCGACGGATGACGGGGGGCCCCGAGGGGCCCGACGAGCTAAAAACAAGTCCCCGAACCCCGCTAGTGACAACCAAGCGAGCCGGGCCTCACCTCGCTAACGTCGAGATCCAGGCCCGCACAGGAGGCGGCACGACGCCGTCGTCGCGACGCTGTTATAAGTTGGACTCTGATGCGAAGTCGAATCTTTCCATCCTCATTAATCCGACGCGATTGAAGGTCGACCCCGATATCCTCATAGCGGATTATAGAACTGGTTGTAAATCTTTTCCTCGACGCCGGACACGTTCCTGCGGCTATTCCTGGTCCGCGGATCGGTTCCGGCAGGTAACTCGCGGATCCCTTTACTCTTATGTATGCATTAGATGCGGGGATAGTTTGCCATCGTTTATACGCCAGGCCCGATCTTTGACGGATTTCTGTATTCTGATCTTCGCCGTTTCACGGCCGCTTTATTCGTCACGCTGAGGTTTCGCTTTTTATTATTTACCTCAAATATACGCAGTCATGAGGACGATAGTAAATCCGTATATTTTCTTTTTTACGACGATTTATTCTCAAATGTTTTTCATAATTACCAATTCGCTTTGATAGTTTGACGGAATAACATGTAATCCAAAACAGAACCGCATTTACTAATTTGATTGCATTACCTACGGTGAGAAATAGAAAAAGAAAAAAAAAAACTGCAAATATGAGTATTGCTGTCTCGTGAAATAATTTCCATCGCGATTGAATTACTTAATAAAAACTTCCACTCCGGTCTCTTGCGACTAATGAATGCACGGTCTTAAACATTGTAAAGAAATGTATTTCAAATCCTTGAATATATACGTCAACCAGTGGAATAACTCAATTCTCCGAGGGTGAACGTTCATTCTAAACGGTGAAGTGTGTAGAGTAGGCAATAAGTATTCAATAAATTGATATTTAATTAGCAGTTTCGTTGAAAATTCTGAGATCAAAGTGTCAAGGAAATATAAGACATTCAGTTTTGGTTATTTTGTAGTCCATAACATAAATTTCAATATGTGAACACGGTACAGTGAAGAAGCAGCAAATCTTCTAAACAAATGAATCGAACTTTACAGACAAATTTTGAGCGGCAAAAACGAAAAAGTGCAGAATATGAATTGAAAAAATCAAGCTCCTATGTCACGTGACTCGGACGTCGCGCGTGTCTGGAACAAATAGCGAAAAAACGGAGACCGTGCATTTCCTGGAACGGTTCGTACGGAGTGATAAGAGGGAACTGTTTCACGATAATTCGTTGGGGCAGCGGTGAGGTTGCGGAGGTGGCGTCTGCGCGGGGCCGAAGGGGGCTGGAAGGCTGCGGAGCCGGTGTATAAATTGTTCACACGTTCACAAATTGGAAGCCGGTGTTCTCCCGTCGGTTGGAACCGTCGTAGGACGTCTCGACGCCGAGGCTGCGAGCCACGTGACTTCGGTTTCGGGCGTGTTCGCTTCGCCGGATACATAAAACACTTAACGACTAATTTCCTCGTGGGTGTGACTGTTTACCGCTTTCCTCCCTTTTTCCTCGACGGCGCGAAAAAGCTGTCAACGGGCGAAGGAGAGATACAGCCGAGAGACGGATGGACAGACAGCGTTGAGACTGGATGACAAATGCGCGTCTGGTCAACTACGGGTACCAAAATTTCCCGACCACAGTCACCGGGACTTTAGAGGGAACCGAAATCCTTCTCGGTGTCCTGCGTTTCGTCCCTGAAAGACATTTCCTATATTTATACGTTTTTACTGAAGCCCGGCTTCCTCGAGGCGACCGACCAACGCCTACGACCCGGTGTCGCCTTACAAATCGTTCAAATCATCCTGTAAAACGGTGTCTGGATTGACTCCAACATTTTCGAAAGCAACCGACACTCTTCGGAAGGAAGACCAGCTGCGGTTAGCCAGAGGAAGAACAAGCTTTTCCAATTTGCAATATGATGATTTCGTTCATCTCGTTACATCTGTATTGCAATTTTGTAAACAACGTTTTAACCGACTTGACAGTAAAACAGAACCAGCCGTGATGTCAAAGATGTGAAAATTGATCAAGATCAAACTTGGGATCTCTTAGTTTCCATACTTGCAATCAGACAAATATACAAATTTGTGCTTTTTTGCTGAAGCTCTATTGCTCCTATAGAGCATTGGGTCTATCGAGTAAAATATCGCGTGACTCGAGGCTAGTCGGTGATTCGTTACATAACGGCATTAAAAGTTAACAAAAATCATAGCAAAAAAAAAAAACAACGGAGTGAAAAAGAGCTATGGCTTGACCGAGGTTCTCAGCTCGGAGAGAAAAAATGACGAAATGATGAAAAATTTGATCTAAAGATTAAAAAAAAAAACGTGGAAAAGTAAAAAAGGTGCAAAATAATTGCAGAGGTACGGTCAGTAAGCTTACAGCTCGAACTTGGGATGTTTTTAAATTTATTGCAATCTTACGGTTCGATTTATCGGGGTGATCGATGTGAATGTTAATGCGCTACGGGGTTTTGTGTGGGCGAGTATAATAATGGCGCAGTGTAACCCGGTGGTTCTTGAGGATGACGTGAGCGAGGCGTAGAAAAAAGGGAGGGGGTTATGGGCGATAGGTACGGAGGCTAAACGGCATTTTGCCCCGAGTATTACATTTATTAAATATTATTTACGGCAGGTTTTACGACATCAATGATACGTATACCGAGTCTATCCAATATCAAATATAACGTCGTAACCCGGGCAGGATAACGGCACGGGGGAGGGACAAGGGAGAGGGTCCAAGAGGCAATAAATGTACGAGGAACGCCGTTGTCGATAGGCTCCTATCCCTGCGTGGGAGGGCCGACGATGTTTTTTGAACAATACAATATTCAGGAAAAGGAGAGCGAAAGCCCGAAAGCGCTGCGGCGATCTTGGAGGCAAAAAACCCACGCAAACACTTTCAGAATTCAACCGTTTCCTCTCTCGTTTCTCAAACGATTCTTTCAAATTTTCCAACTTTTAGTTTCACCTTTTCTTATATCCTAGCGTATCCCAAAAAAATTCTACGTTCCTTAACGACCATGCTACTGAACGATACGCTACGTGATAGAAATTGAGGCGTGTTAAAGATCTACAGAACCCAATTATGATCGTTCGTTCTCCCGAGAGAAGAATATAAAATAATTTTATGACATGGTAGAATTCACGATATTAAATTTCTTTCTCGAGAATTTAACGAAAAACGTTGTACTTCCAACGACGAAAAACGCCGAGGAAAAAACTGCATTCCAATCCTTCTGCACTCGTGCAAATTTCAAGTTCACAAGTCAGGGTCGAGTTCGAGTGAGATTGGATCGAGTTTGCGGGTGCAGGTGACGATGAGTTGTGTCCGAGTGGGTAGACCAATCGAATATTGGTTGAAATCTCGAGTGAGTTATAGTGATAGCAAAGGGCCGGTGTGAGGCGAGGAGAGGAGAGGACGGAGAATGTAAGAGAGACGCCTGCCCATCGGACGTAAAACTCAGAATTCAATTCAAATCGAGTTAAAGTTGGCGTCTGCCCTCCTGGAGGCAGTAAAACGCCGACCTATAGCAGACAACCCTGAAACGGCTAAATAGAAAACGCAAACGACACCTGAGTTTACTGCCACTCACTCTCCGTGTCGTCGCTATACGCGTATCTCTCTCCTCCTTCTCCCTTCCTGCCACCGGGACGAAGTTCAACCCCTAAAGTTTACATTCGCAGCCACTAGAGTAGCTACTCTACCGGCGCTTGCGGGGGTGCCGAGGGGTTGCATAAGATCACCGAGGACTATAATCGATACGAAAAGTTCGCCAATCAGACACGGGGAGGAAGTCGGACCCCGTCATCCGAACACCCTCTGCGAAAAGGCTGATTCTTCGAGACCAACGAAAAAAGAAGAGAAAAATAGAAGAATAACAAAGGACTTCCTCATCGTCTGCAGCCCTGCACCATATTCGCGTTCGGCTCTTTTTCCAGATCGGCATAAACGACTACCACGCGAAAATGGGTCGCCGAAAAGTTTTCTTACTCGTCTTTTCTATATTGTTCACCGAATTGTTTCGCACACCAACAGGCCTATTTTACTTATTCACCTGATTGTTGAGAAATAATAAATACCGGTGTGAAGGGGGATGAGGGGTGAGAATCCGGGAGGAGAGTGAGAGAGAAAGAGAGAAAGAAATCACTGAATCCGTTGTATTATTCAAGTACGTCCCAAGGCTTTCCGAAGCTTAAAAACAATCACGGGTAGTCCGGTTCCGCTGCGAACCAAGTCGATATAAAAAAAAACGACAACAACAACGACGACGGAAGAGAAAAAATATAAAAAGTGAACAAAGAAAAGGAAGAAAGAATAAAGAAAGTTTTTTCAAACCTATACTATCTCGAGTTCCAAAAATAACGCACGAGCTACGGAAACCAGCGACGCACAACAGCGTTTTTATGTGCTCCAAGCTGAGAAAAATATGCTCTTAAAAATGCATGCGTCGATTTTGACGGTGAAAAAAAAAAAAAAAATCGTACCATTCAGAGGACTCCTGTGCATCATTAGAGACTCTCGATATTGAACCAGCGGACACGAATTGCCAGATTTTTCACCGTCGTTACACTGTCTCGAAGTTATTTTCACGAACCTGATAATTTCATGGTGTAAAAAATAAGGGAAAAATCTCCGAATACATCCATGGAAATGTGAAATCCAGTATCGAGAAGAACAATTGACGAGGAGCGTCAGAAACGGAGTACATATTTACCTGTGAGACGGCATCTCGGTAAGCGCGATGATATGCAGTTTGATGTACTCGCATGGAGAGGCGTATGTGACAGGGAGAGAAAGGAGAAGTAGTAACAGTTACAGCGAGGCTAAGGTGGCAGCCCTGCCACCTATAGTTACCGTTATATCAGATAGGTGTAAAGCTCTCCATACACGTACTATGGGCCATAATTTATACGAGGATGTACAGAGGCAGTCGTGTGCAGAGAGGAAACGCGAGAGGGAGAGGGAGAGGGAGAGAGGCATGTACCGTGCAGGCAGTAACATTTGCATGAATTTGTCGAGGTGATATCCTTGCGCAGGATCTCGCTTTAAGTTTAAGGCTAAGTGCCGCGGCGGCAGGCGCCCGGCATGCCACCTTTAAGAACAATTCAAGGGGCGGCTAAGGGGAGGAGGAGGAGGTCTTTTTTCAATTTGTTAATTCAGTGTAATCTTAAAGGCGGCTAATTTCAACCCCCTCGCCGTGTCTCCCCCGGTAAGTTTAGTCTCCGGTGCGGAGGCGGTTGATTTGCAAAATGGCTGAAATAAAGGGAGCTGCAGCGTTTTCTCTCTCTCTCTCTCTCTCTCTCTCTCTCTCTCTATGTGTGTGTGTGTGTGTAACACAGATCTGATTCCCGACTTATAAATTTCAATTTCTGAAAGAGGAGGAAAATTTTCTACCGTGTATAAATCCGGGCGATTTCTCGTCCGCCTTACACGCGCGGTGGCGGCGAAGGCGGCGAGGGTCGAGGACCACACCGCTATTCCTATATACGCGAAAGGTATACCGGGGTGATTTCCACGGCGAGGGTTGTCCAATACAAGGCTAGTGCACACATAGGGTGGAGGTTTCGTGGGTCGGAGTCGCTGCTCGTAGTCGGATGACGGGCGTCGAGCGTCGGGCGTCGGCCATGTTGTCTTGACATTCTCCCTCGGGGGTTGTCAAGGGTGGATATATTTAGCCCGCCGCCTCTGGGGAGCCCGCGAGCAGCCCCCCAACCCCTTGAACCACTCCCGACTTATGACGCTGTTGTCCAACTACTGCATCACCTTCCTGCACCAGTTTACAAATTGCTCTCGAGGAACCGCGAGTTGAGGGTCTCGTTGTATCTTCCACAACGGAAGTTCTTACGCCACTCCTCTGCTGCAGCGTGAGTGAAATTTGAAGAAATCGTGATTCGCAATACGCGTTGCGAGGAACGAATCAAAATGGCTGAACGCTTTGGGGGAATAAAAAATGGAAAGCAGCCAGTTCTCTATTTTCTCGGCACGGGCGATGTTTCCGCGGGATACGAAGGGGGAGAAAGAAGGCACCCTCTCCTCGGATATCACCCGCTGCAACGGAGTTTTCTGCCCCGAAGTAAAAAAGGTAACGGAAAACAAAAATAAAGTAAAAAGATGGTAAGAAATGAAAATAAAAAAAACAGAAGAAAATCCCAAAATGTCCTCCCTTTGGTAATACCTAAGTAAGGGCGGAGGGCAAACTATTGTCCGCCGTTAACTCGGGGGTCGGTTCGGACCGATTCTTGGGACAACGGTAACCCGGCCAACGTCTCTTGAGACTTCCATTTTGACTCTGGGGGATTACGCCTGACTCCGCCCACCCACGGCTGAAGTTTTGTCCCCCTGAAACGTAGTGCCGCGCAACCGAAAGCCACGCGATATTGATGACTTCTTTCTTTGCCGTATACCTACGCCAGGCCGAGAGCCGAGCTACCGCCGCCCTGCCCAAGGCAAGGGTGTGCGGGACGCCGAGGACGAGGACGGGGGAGACCTCCTTACCCTAACCAACGCACCCCTAACCACCCTCCGCGCTATGCCCTCATAGAAGGTCCACAACCTCTGCGGTACCGCGCCTCTTCTCTACTTGCAGGGTGCAGACACGGAACTATGGATAATTCATGTTGCGCAGCGCCTCAAACGACGCCTCGATCTTACGGCGGCTCATCCGGATCGATTTTAACCAGCGTAAAATCCATTCAGCGTTAATGCGAATGATGAGAGTACTCCGATTGACGGGAAGACGGAAAACAACTACCGCGGCTATTTCAAAAGAAGCGGTAAAGAAACTAGTCTACATTGTTTCACGAGGAGTCAAATTCAGCGAGCTTTTTTGACGCTCATGAATTTCGCTCGTATATCGGTAAGCTACGCCATATCGTCTCGGGAAGAAAAAAACTGAACGTGGATACATCCGGATTAGGGCAAGTTTTAAATTTGGTTAAGACCTTTAGGAGAGATTTTCCGGTCAGATGCGCGACACTGAGTAGCACCTCTATCGAAACTCCTGATCCGGTCGATGTCCTTGTTGTTTCTTCGCATCTCTCCCTCTCGCTCTCTATTGTTATCACTGGATCGCTTTCTCCGCGCAAGAAAGTAGGTTTTTCGACTCGGATAAAAAGTTCGGAAAGTAGTTGACCCGAAGATTTCGCTGGCGGATAATTCTCGTCAAGGTCGCGTCGGTTTGAAAATCCAGGCGAGAGCGTTAACCGCGACCGCGTCGATTCAGTTATACTCAAACTAATTTCAGGTTCCTCTCCGGTGTTTTCATCCACGGTAAAACACAGCGTGGAGGATGAAGAAAGAAAGGGAGAATGAAAGAGAAAGAGGGCCGGGGAAGCGCGCGCGTGCGTAAGATGTTTAGAAGCCAAAGCCCCGGAGGAGAAAGAGCGAGAGGAGGCGAGTGTCCCTGGAGTATCGACTTGCCCCACGGGACCTGGCAGTCGATAGTCCCGAGGGAGCCTCTGGCTCTCGCTTGCTCGCGTCGCTCGGGAGCGCCGCAACGAGGAGAAGAGGGAAAAGAGAGGAGAAAGGAGAAAGGAGAGAGGAGAGCGGCAGCGAGCGGGCAATGCGGGGCAGGGCGAAGGGAGCTTTCCAAGATTGTACGAAATTATACGGCTTGTATCGTACAAGGGATACGGCGAGAGTCAGACAGGTGTTTTCTGCCGCTTAGCATCCGCCCGTAAAAATATCGGATAAAGTTACAACCCTTATTTCACTACTGCGCCGAAACGCGATTCAGCCGTACAGCTCTCAAAAGATACAACAAATTAGCGCCGATACCGGTATGTACTGAAATAGAACTGTGTGACAGTTTTTGAACTTTTTCAGGCTCTTCTACGTCTTGAATATACGAAAGTATAGGAGTGAAATGAAAAATTATGATGAAATTTTACGAATTGCTTCGAAAAGAACTCGGCTGCAAATAAGAGCCGGAAGTATTCGGACGGCGTTGATTCGTCGAGCTACGTTGAAGGCAATTAATGTAACAACAGAGACACCTGAATTATAAATTTATCCAAGTGGTAGAGTCCCGTTCCCGTCAGACAGGCTCAGTAAGTGGTACACGGCTCGTCTCATCTTTTCTCTCCTCCTCCTCGTGTAACCCCCTTTTCGCTCTCGGTGTTCGCCATTCTTACCCGACATCCGCAAGTGGTCTAAACTCGTCAGCAAAACACCCTCGACGTGTGCTTGGAAGTAGGAATCAAGGAATTGTTTTTAAGAGATTCTCGGGACTTGACTGGCAAGAATAGTAAAAATTCAATTTTCACCTCCAAAATAATTCGGTAATGCGATATCCGGGATTTGTTGACTTACGGAAGCAATGATTCGTTGAGTAAAATAAAATTACTTTTTCGTTTCATAAAAATACGTTACTTTAGATGAAAACACGCAGACATTTCTTTCGTCACGTGTAATCGATAAAATTTGGCAATTTCAGACAAAAAATGTTTTTAGAGATCTATGAAAATTTCAAATTTCAATAATATTTGGGTCTGAATAGTTACCGTATGAGCTGCAGGTAGAATCAATAGATAAGTTTGATTGAAAATAAAAGATCCGTTTTTCATGTGCAAGTCAAAAAGTAAGATTTTCTAAAAATTATTTGGCAACATTTTTTTTTTTCTTTTTTCCTCTGATCGAAACGATTATTGCAAAAATTATACGTCATTGAATTCCACTGCTTTCATAGATGTACAGCGTCGGTGAAGTCGTATCTAACTTGTCGTATCTGCCTCAACGCTGTTTCAAATTTGAAAAAATAAAAACACGCGATCAAATTCTGCTTACCGTAACTAACCAAAACTGAATTGCTGAAACAATTCCCGAAACATCCCTATTCATACCGATGTAAAATAATTATCGAGGAGAGGATCGGCAGGTTTTCCTTTGAATTCCTCAGCACATCCCCTTGCCGCCCTTTCATTGTCCTCCCGGAACTTCTGACGCAGGCATTAGCGGCTAGGATAGTGTGAAAGTCACGCGCGATCGGGTTGTCAGCACCGTTAAGTTATTTAGAGGTCGCGGCGAAGGGCCATCGGGGGGCTGGCGGGCGGGCGAGCGGTGGCACTGTCTAATTGTAACGACGCCTCTGGGACCGGTATTCCTGCACGGCGTCGGCTCTCCGCCGGCGCGTCGAACCCGTCGAAACGGTCAGGTACGCCCTCGAGTATTCCGGCAGGCGGTGGACGTTGTAAACCGAAAATACGATCCACTCCGGCCGAAGACGGCTGTCGCCTCTTCCTCGAGGAAGAAAAAATACGACTCGCACCTCGCGCCGAAGACTCGTTCGAGCAGGGCAGGCCTCCTTTTCTTCCGCCGATAAATACCCGCTCCTTGCGGTATATCCCTTTCCGTCGTGGAAATTCCGCAACTTCGAATCCGCCGATCATGCTTTCATGATTCCACCGAACCGCCGAAAGCTCGTTGCATCCTCGTCCTCCGCGAGGGTGAGTGAGGGCTTTCGGCCTTCCTCCCCTCGTTGCTCCCTTCGTCGTCATAGCAACCCCTGCGCGCGGACCGACACCGCGTCCTGTCCTGCCGCTCGCGTGCCCTGCCAGCATGGCGACTGCTAACCTCGTCCTGCGAAAGTCCTGAGCCGCTTTGACTATACCTGGAGCGAAGGACGAGGAGGCGCGTTGTTTTCGGTTACTAAGTGCAAATCAAATTGGAAAGTTGCGATTTGTTTTCGTTAAAAATTTGATTTTGTCGTGTCACGTCTATAATTTAGATTTCTTTGTTTTCCTTGTCTCAATTTTACACGATGATTCGCGAGAAGCGATCAGGGTGAAGCCGTGAACTATAAAAGCGAATGAAAATTGTCGCGGCGAGAAAGATTCTCGAGTTACAGTAAAAACGTTCTGAATTGCCGTAGGGTTTGTTATTACTATTGTTATTATTATACGCAGACCCTGTACCGACAATGAGATGTAATTGTCCCGTTTCGTGGGGAGAAAATTAAAAAAGCGTTTCACTCTGCAGGTAAAAAATTAGGAAATATTTTTTAATAAAGCCCGCGATAAAAATCGAGTTATTGCCTGAAACCCCGGCGCCGGGTAGCCGCGAGGCACGCGGAGAGGATTGTGAAAAATTAAGCGCGTCCTACGCCCCGAGGGGTGAATATGCAGGGTGGAGTTTTCGAACTTGGAAATCTCCGAGCGCGGGAAATTCAAATTACGAACTAATTGAAACCCAGCGTTTCCTGCGTTTACGGGCTCGTCGTGTGCAGGCTCGAAACGAAAAAGTAACGACGCGACGGTTGCATAGACGCGTTCCGCCTCGCTTACAACTCCGAGAGAACGATTTAGTAATGTCTGTATTTAGATAAGGCTTAAACCCCTGGGAATTTCTCGGTTATAATGCAGGCGGTAACCGCTAACCACCCTCTTAAGTTCTCCGCGTCAAACATTCACAAAAACGGTCATACGTCACCGCGGCACCGCCTCCGGGTGACACGTGGCCCGGCGGAAGAGGAAGACCCACGTAGATTACAAGTATTAGTACTCACTTGAAACTATCGTTGGAAAACAAGCGGGACAGATAAGCCGGATTTTCGCGGCATCGTAAAAGATTTGACACGTGTCTTTTTTCATCCAAGCTGTATTCAATGTTTGATGACTTTGTCACTTGTCATTCGAAGAGGATGAATCGAATTTTATCCCCATCACTTATCCGCCATTCATGAATAAAAATGAATGCAAATTTTTTTTCAAATTTTCATTCATCGCAACGGTACTTGAAAATCTTTGAATATTTGCATTATTTTAGAAAATTTCGTGATAGATAGCCCGAAGAGATTTCTTTTCAAATTAACCAAGTATCCGAACAAACTCAAGTCATTGTACTTTCAATTCTATTTCCAGTTTCAGTGATTCCGGATCACTTATCAGACCTGTGAATGATGAAATTTTTCCAATTTCAAAGATGTTTCGCGAGTAAAAATATCGGTGAAAGTTTGTTGCCCGCAGAGTGAAAGGTCCGAGAGAAAGAAGGAGCCGCGGCAAGAAACGGAGGGCAGCGTCAGCAGCCGGCTGAAAATAAGAGAGGAAAAGTAAAGAGTGGGAAGAACCGCGCGTGAGGCGAGCAAACGCGTTTACCCCGGTTTACTTAATCGTGACTAACCTCGTTCCCCGTGTAAATTTTCAAATGAGGCTTAAACGAGATTTTCATATTTCCCCGCGCCTCTGCGCCCGTGTGTATATATACGTGTATACGGGAGTTCGTATTTCAGGTGATCCACACAGCCAGACGTTGCCTCTTGCCTTTGAGTCGCGACTCCTCGCCGCTCCTCGTGACTTGCCCCCTAACTGGCTTAAGGAACTCGGCTCCCTGTCGGCACGATCTCACTTTGAGGAGTTTCCAACTTGGGAAAATACCTGTGCACTTGACTCGACGCTTCGAAACTCCCCACCTCTACCTCCGCGTGCAACAAAACCGACTCGAAAACGTCGTGGAAAAATATTTCCGCTACGATTTTCCGCCGCGGCAGCCCGGAAACGTGGCAGGGCGGCTTGGGACGCGGTTCGCAGGTATAATACGGCATCCAGTAAGACGTATTACTTAGCTATGAATTATGCAAGGCATCGGTAGTGGCTCTGCGGACCCGGTGAATAGCCTGAACCTCGTCTTACATAGACTTAGCGCGAGTAGGTACCTTGGGCCCTTCCGGAGGCGGAGGTACTGCAAGGGTGGTTCACCGCTATTCTCGCTTCCTCTGCCTCAGGGCAAAAGTAATTAACACGTTATTTGCCCGGACGTGTACGCGAGTGTATTGTTCGGAGATCGATGATGACGAAGCTGGTTTCAAATCATCTGATCGATTCATTACCGACCATCGAACCCTATAAATAACACGACTTGTATTTCGTAGGAAACACAAAGTGTAAACCTAGCCGTGCTGAAATTCATTATCATCCGTTGCTCAGCTACAGATTAGCAAAATTTTGTCAGTAAATATTGAAGAGAACGTCAAATGCAGAGGACTTTAACAAATTGGAACGGTCGTTGAGGCACGTGTTATCTTAGCCGCTTCCGCAGTCGGAAAATGTTAATTCTACATCCTCGGGCTCACCTTCCACCCACAGAACCTGTCGTGTGACAATGTTATTTTTTTCCACTTTATTTTCCCAAGTATCTTCCGTCGTCCAGAAGCTTGTACGACACGTTATATTATATTATGTCTACGTATCTCATACCAGCGTGCATGTCATTCATTCGCCAAATGGAGAATGGTCAGACATACCGTATTAAGTAATAATAATAATAATAATAATAACAGTAACAATACAATGTAACAACGTCAATGATTGTCGATCCGCGTATTGGAACTCATCGTTAGTTTCGCCCAAAATCACTCGGAGATACGTAAGATCCGCACAGAGAAGCTGGTTCAGCAGCTAGGAGGTGGCAAGGGTATAAGGACAAGGCGGGTTGAGGAGTGGATTGGACGTAATGGAGACTGGTTAAACATTAAACATCCCTTGCGATACCCGACCATACCCCCAAACCCCTGTTCAAGTTTATGCAAGACACACATCCACACACACACACACACACACACACTCGAAGTAGGTACGTGTAGATTCTGCGACGTGGGCCTCAAGGATACCGCTCTTCGCCAGTTGGGCCAATATACCTACTACGCGGACTTCGGACCACAGTACACATTCTTATTAATTGACGTATCAGCCGATCCCCGTGCTGCATAACGCATTCGGGACTAGAAGCTAATCTGGGATTCTGTACATCGAAAACGTTGGAAGCGTCGCTGAAAAGTCCTTTGACCGTTTGTTCCAAATTCTCGCGATTCTCAACTTCTTTGAGACTTTAATGTTAGACTTTAATATTAAAAATTTTCCGTGTCAATTAGCTTACGGAGAAAGGAAAAGGCGGTGGTCCTTCTTACTTCAGGATCACTTTTGGCGATTGTAATTGCCCAGTCACCGAAGCAGTCTAGAAAGTCGCGGGTTGTATTAATAGGTGATTAGCCACTCGATTGAACACGCCTTCCAATACGCTGATCCTGCAAGGTTTTTCAGGGGCTCCTTCGGTAGGCGTTGCTCAAACGAGTATAGACGTATGGAACGAACCGCTGGAGGGTTCGATATACCGCAGGACCGAGAGTCCTCGTCGGTTTTAATTGCCATAAGAAATGAATCGTTGAATAATATTTCTACTTTCTCAACGTCATTATACACGCGCATATAACGTATACAATGTACAGGATGTCGTTATACCTCCCGGCCTATAGGAAATGGCAAATCGATTATGATGTCTCTTCCCTTTCCCTCTCTCTCTCTCTCTCTCTCACTCTCTCTCTCTCACTTTATGTTTCTCGGAATAATATCTACCTACAGATCATCAAGCAGGAATGGAATACACGCGGTATCAGCAATTCACGAGGAGGATGATGATAAAAAGGTATAGGTTTTAAATTCATGAAAAGAAATTGATCTCCGATCCCCGGCCGCGTCTTCGTCGTTATTATTGCCATCATTACAATCGTTAGTATACGCTGCTCGGGCTTTTTTCCATCAGCAAAACGCCCGCGCCAATATTATCCGCAGCGGAAACCTCGCGTCGCGGACTGCGGTATAAACGACGAGGGCAACGAACACGCATTTGTAAGTTTGCCACCCCGTTATGGCGGAGCAGACTCTAACGACCCTGACAAGATGAATTACCACTTCGTCCGGAGCCTTTCCCTTTTCCTTTTTCTTTTCGTTCGCTCCACCGGCAGGTTCGTAGGTGGAGTAAGTAACAGAGGCGAAAATCGCGGGTTCCGAGGATACGGGCACATCGCCCAATTCATTTTTCGATCTCAGGCATTTTTCATCCCGGTTGATATTCTCCCGACTAACGTTTTATGTATATATGTACAACCTTATACCCCCAGCGAAGAAGAGAAAGTCTCTTGCGCTCCGCGGCAAAGGGGACCTCAAAACATGATTAAAGATTTCGCCCGCGTTGCTGCGGGAGAGAGAAAATGGATTTCTGATGCGGGTAATTCCACCCTATTTGGAACTATTACGCGTAAGCTCGGGCTAAGCCACCTACATCCATCCTCCTCCCACCCTTCCTGGATATATATTTACTAGATCAGAGGCTACTTACTATCGGACAGAAATTGACGCTGTCGCCAGGACGAACAGCATCCCGATCTCATTCTCTGCCGCTTCTTTGACTAATCATCGCCAGTTTCAAACGCTTTCTGTGCTCAAATTATGTTTGGTAACGGTAACAGACGTTCATTTCGTGTAATTTTTATTTGCACAGGATATTGAGCATTATTATCAGACATCGCAATTTTGCTACAAACAAACGATAGAAGTCACGGTGTTTTATGAGTAAAATATCGTCAGAACGGTGAGTTTGAAAAATATCCCGTGCAGTGCGTGAAAAATACATCAGAAACAACGGCTGCTCGTTTCTCCCTCCTGAATCATGAAAAGTTATAGAAATTTCTCATTTCTCGTAAGAATTAAGAAAAATGATCGTTTTTCTCGCAGAATCTTCGGATCCGGGCATTGAGTTTCCCCGCTGCAGATGTGCATTTCCTTAAGCCAAGCACGAATACCCTGCAGACACGAGCGAGGCTGTCAAAAGTGATAGAGAAACGTGAGGCACGTCTGCGAGGAAATGCAGTAGCTAGCAGATAAAAGGGATTTCGTGATGGAGGGTGGATAATATCGGCAGCGTTGCTGGTCTCGTGTGAGCGGGTATCGGATGGGGGAAATTTGGGGGTGGCGAGTGCGAGCGCCGGATATACTAATCATTCGTGACGCCCCGCGTCGCGCGACTATGATACACCAGGGCTGAACCGAGCGTCGCGACGTCGCGTCAACGCCTCGAGCTTTATATTCCTTCTTCTTTCCTCAGGCCCAAAGTATTGGCTGTTAGCTGCTAATGGATTGCGTTACAGACTGATTCAAATGCGAACTGGATTTCATTCCGAAGCCGATAGTATAAGGGCGACGGCATCGATAGAGCTTTAGTTTCTTACTCGGAGGGGAAGAGCAAACTCGATTCGCACACTCTATTAGATTTTTCCTCACGGAGAGCCTGCAGCTCCTCGCCTCGCCTCGCCTGAGAACCAAACGTTCCTTCCTTCCCTCGCCGACGTAGCTTTTCTTCTTACACCGAGTCTCAGACTTCCTAGACCTCTTTCAGCCGGTCGGTTTTCAGGCCTCTCCCAAGGCCGGAGAAATTGTTGAAATTTCTCCTGTCAAGGATTCTTTCGTCAGCGTACATATTTAGGACGATGAGAACAGACTTGAAAATTGAATTACGATCGGTGGGCAAAAGTGATTTTTCCAGAAACGTTCAGAGCGCAAATATCAGGATACCGTTAATTGACAAATTTACCCAACCCGTAATCCAATCATGATCCAAGAAAATACATTCACACCTAGGAAAAAAAAAATTTATAAAAAACTTCAAATAAACTAAAACCGCAGTACGAGAGTCGATGATTTATCGCGCAAGGTTTGATTGAATTTATCCAAACTTTGTTTGCACACGATCCATCGAGAGTTCGGTGAATTTCGTCCGCGAGTGCAGGACCCCCCTTCGACCGATATATCCATGGTGCTTTTTTTTTTAATCACCGGCCTTTATTTTCCGATTCGAAACCGAACCCTGCAGCACCCGGTACAAGGATCAGCCGTTCTGTGATAAAGTCGTGCGAAATGTAAAAGCCGTACCTATACCGAAACAGCAAACGGTGCACATTTGCCGCCTCGCCTCGCCGCGAGTATATGTTTTGTTGCTTTTTGTTTTTTCCGTTTCTTTGTTTTTTTTTTTTCTTGTTTGTTTGATTTTCATCCGTGCACAGTATCGAGGGGCGCACCCCGCTGGACCGATGTGGATATCGTGCCGTGCAGGTGCGCGCCTACCGTATTTCGGTATTTGTACCTGTGAGAATTCGCGTTGTGTAAAAGCTCTTCGTGTCATACAGGCAAGCACTATCACCGTCGACCGGAGAGGCAGAGTCACCCCTGAAGGGGTTGGGGATCGTTTTGCAATCGGCCCTCCACGAGGCTTCTGTATATATTATTTCGCGTCAATTCGTTAGTGGCAGAACAAGGGGCGCTCTGCACCTTTCGAGCAATCCGATACCGTCGATACGCGCATCGCGATGCGAACAAATTGGCTCGACTGCACGACAATACCGCGTATTCGATACCATGATTTTTCCGCAGAGTACGACCGTGAAAATAAATTTTGAGAAAGGCTCGTTTGTTAATCAATCGGGTTAGTTTTTATCGCAGAATGTGAAAAACTTTGGAATTCAGTGTCGCTTGAGAAAAAAAAAAAACTTAACGTTGACTACTTATGAAATCCAGATTTTCAGACAACCTTATTCCGTTGAATAAAAAATCTCCACGTTATCAGATTTGCAAACATTTTTAAAGCCGCTCTGTGACCAGAGATAACTTATCACAATACCACGATTCTTTCTCTCGGTGAAAACTCGATTAGGTACTCGCTTTAAGAAAATTCGATAAAGTTTCACGTGAACACCTTGCTCGAATTTAATTCATTCAAAAACAAAGAGATACTCAGTGTTCCTTACAAATTAATTCCCCCGAGCACGAACGTTGCATATTTGCGAATAGAAAGAAGAAAAACAAGTTTCTTCTAATAAAACACACAACCTTCAGACCTCAAAAAACTTGCGAAAGAAATTTGTCCACAGGTTAAAGGACTCTGAAAAATGTCTAGAAATTGAGATGTGCTGCAAAATATTTCACGGCTGTTTTTTTTTTTGTAAAGGGAACGGTTGAAATTTAGGAGGAGGCATGTCGTATCGGCAATAGAAAAAGTAGGCGGCATACCCGAGAGGGTAGCGAGGTGCTGTATTAGAAGCGCGATACTATCGGTTCTACAGATCGTCAGACGGAGAGCACCTGTTTAGCCGTGTGTCTGTCTGGTGATGGAGCTCACTATCTATACGAGCAAGAGAGAACAGCGGGTAGGTAGGTTACGCTACTTGTTCCTTCCGTTTCCCTTCTCGTCGTCCGCGAAGCTCGGTTGCTCGGCGAGAGACACGGCGAGCTTACAGAGCGCCGATCGAGCCTCCGATAACCGGTACAATGCCTTTGAATACCCATCCAGCATCGCGATAAAATCTTAACGTCCTAAGAGTAAACAAAATTAAATTCCACCCCTCCGCCCCCCTGAGCCCACCCCCTCCAGGCAACCCTCGAAATGCCACACAGCTCCAGAACTCGGAGCTTCAGCCCTCGGCGAGACGAAACAGTGACGAAGAAAAATACTAATTTCGTTTGGGTGGAACTTTTTTTTGGCCAATTCAACTCGGGGTACTTAACGTTGTTTGTTTTATGAAATTTACCTCTTTTACAACGAAGCTTCGGGTGAACTAACCGCAGTGAGACTTCGATGTTAACTGGTGGCTAGAAACGTTGGTCGAACGATAACTTGAATGATAGTGTTTGTTTTGATTAAGGGTGGCATAAGTGTAATCGGAACAACTTTCGTAACAAGTTTCGGTATTCTAAAATACATAGTAACGCAGTACGCGACATTTGTCCGTAAAATTGTCGAAATCGTTGATCCTCCTTCTTCTTCAACGCCTGTATAATAATTGGTATACGACGAAAAAACACCCCCGAAACGACACGGCGAATGGTGTCCAACTTTTTCGGGGAAGTCAGGTGGTGTGCAGGCATATAATAAACCTGTGTTGATAAAACGTTGGCTGATTCAAAAAGTACACGTTTGATTTTTCCCATTCCGTTCCCAGAGGGATGAAGCGCGCGACGTTCTCCGCTGGGGGCTGACAATGGCGTCCCTGGGGAGGGAAGGCCTACTAGCAGCCCCTCTCTTCCCCTGTTCCTCTCTTTCTCTCCTTTCTCATCCCCCATCCCGCCCTCCTGATTGTTTCCTACGCAGCGTCCCTCTTCCACCTCCAATCCACGTCGCCCGCTGCGCCTCCGCCGCCTCCTTCCCGCGATCCTCACGCATAACGCACACGAGTCCTCGACTCGTGTGCCATGGCATCACGCACACCCGTCGAGAATCTCCCGACGTCGACGCGGCGTTCTTCCCCCTTTGCTCCTGCAGCCGCCCCGCGTTTGCAACGGTATACCTACTACACCCTGAAACGCCATCGCCCTGTTCTCTCCAAAAAATTCCCGAATTCAATATCCCCCGATATCCTACATAATTCATGAAAATTGAGCCCGCCGGCTCTTTGCCTCGTCGACGCTCGGCTGTGCCACCTATGTGTGTCGACGACTCTCCCTGCCCCCCTCGCCGCCCCCCGTTACGCGTTACCGACGAATATCCACACGATTCCAGACCGACGTTCGGTTTATACACCTTATACCTATCTCTCTGCAGCCCCACAGCTGCTTCGTGGTTGTCACCCGTTACTCCTGATCCTACTCTTATTCCTACTCCAATGGCAACCAGGTATTGAAAGAAACTCTGAGAGACATTCTTCCCATCAGACGAAATCATTCACCCCCACCCCCCGTATTGCTTATAATTTCCATGCTGGTCTAGAAAAAGAATCAATCATTTAAATTAAGATGAACATTCACACCGTATCATTTGATTTTATCGAATTCAAATGTTGGATGTACGTTCGATAGTGAATTTTTTTGATCCACTTAACTCGAGGAATCATAACACTGTCATCAGCA
The DNA here is from genome assembly GCF_021155775.2 of Neodiprion pinetum. Classification (NCBI taxonomy): domain Eukaryota; kingdom Metazoa; phylum Arthropoda; class Insecta; order Hymenoptera; family Diprionidae; genus Neodiprion; species Neodiprion pinetum. The sequence continues at coordinate 28,931,919 of NC_060237.1, forward strand.
GCTAAAAACTTAACAAATCCTGCGCCGAAATGTGAATTTAGAGTAACGTATTTCCCGTTTGCCTGATCAAGACTAAAAATTTATTCGTCGATAGCGATACTCTCAGGTGCAATGTAAGTTTACACTTTCTATTAACAGAGTTGTAAATTTTAATGCGTATGGCAACGGAGTGTTCGGAAAAATGGTCAGGACTCTATTCGCTTGATCATTCGCAGTTTGGCTGATCGTTGGCTCCTGCGTGTGGTACGTATACGTAGACGAGATACGTAGGTATGTGAAATTAAACGTGCCGCGGGGATCGAAATAGTCTTGCGAAGTTTAACTATTTAAGAAAATATAGAGACTACGTTCTTCCTCGAACTTTGCACGCTTAAATTATTGATTACACGCCTCCCGTCAGCCTCTTATCCCGTCTGATGTTGCTGAGCTGGCGAAGGCTTGCGCGCCTTCCAATCTCGGTCTCGATCTCTCCCCGATTTTATCTTCGATTGAACTTTCCCTCGAAATCTGTAATATTACGACGAGGTAAGACCTCCTGCGGTAATTCTTGGATACCTTATAGAGACGTACCGCCGAGGAGGAGAAGAAGGGTGAGGAGGAAGCTGCGTTTTTCGGAACGATAATCGTCGGGTCTCTGCAACTATATTTTCTTCTTACTTCGCTGGCTCTTCAACTTGTTTTCGCTTTTGTCCTAACAAAGCAGACCTGCAAGTCGAGGGTTCCGCACCTCGAGCGGTCGGACCTAAACACGTGGCTGGTTTAATCTAGAGAAATGTTGAATAATGTATGGTTGAGAAGAGGGTTGCGATTGGTACATGCAGAATTCACGCGTGCCTCGCCGACCCTGACCAAATCCTCCTTCCCTCTCTCTTCCTTTCCTCTTCTACCACCCGGTAACCTAATTAAATCTCTAGAATATACGTTAGGAGTGTTTAACACCTTGTAAATTAATTTATTACACCCAAAAATCTCGTATTTCGGTTGCAGGTTTTTCCTCAAGTTCTTTCTAAAGTGCAACCAGAACTGCCTCAAGAACGCCGGGAACCCGAGAGACATGAGGCGATTTCAGGTGAGCATGAAATTCTCCCAATTATCCACGACACAGAATCTTTCAATTATCTTTCGACCGCAAGCGTTGCAACAAAGCACAGCATGATTCAAGGAATTTTGTCTCCTTCGCTTTCGATCCATTCTCTCGAGTTTCTTTTTTCTCTCTATTTCTGTTTTGGTCAAATTGGAGCTGGTGACAGCGGTGGGACGGGGAGAGGAAGTGTATTATAGACAGTGACCATTTTTCTGCGGGGAGAAAAAATTTCACCAGATACTGCAGCGTGGCGTTAGTCGAGCACTCGAGTTAAGGAAAAGTTGTTGAAAGTTGAGCGCCGTGGGTTCTGGGAGGACTTGTAATCCGGGAGGCTGGCAATTAGCCCGACTCGGCATCAACCGACAACCCCGTTTCACCCCTTATCCTCTATAACAACCCCCACTTTCATCCCGCCCGTTTGTAACCGAGGTGGGTCGGCGGCGGCGGCAGCGGCAACGGGACGGCACAGTGCCGCGAGTATCTCGTCCCCTTCGCCCCAGAAACAAAAGACAGAATTAAAAAATAAATTACCAAAAACCAAGCCACCCCGCAATCCAGTTGTTCACTTTCGCTCTCTTCTCTCTCATCCCCAGTTCCTGTTTCACTTGAGCTCTCCCTGTTTTCCGCTCGGCTAAGCCGCAACCGGAATTAAAATATTTATTGCAGTTTTGAATTTGTTTAGAAATTGCTTATTGCCGAAAAGTTGTGGATTAAAATTTTACCAGGGCAGAAATGTACGCGGGGCGGGGTGCTCTAAGTTGGAAAATTTTCACCGCACTCTGCACTTCCCCTGCCCCACCACGGAGTTCATGTCATTTTAACGTCGAGTTTCACTCGCAGCTTTCCGCAAGTTCAAAAAATCTTGAAACCCAGGGGCAGAAAAGACAAAGCGTCGGGAAAGGGAGAAAAGTTTTATACGCAGGGCGCAGCTGGCCTTCGGTCTACCGGTTTCCTCAAATCCTGCCACGTTTACTTTGACTCTTCTTCTTTGCAAAACGCAGACTCTCCCGTCCCTGCCACCCTTAATTCGCGAGTGCCAAGCAAGTCACTCGCCGGATATTAATTGCTCGTTCACGTTTGGCAGGTGATCATCTCGACCCAAATCGGAGTCGAAGGGCCTCTCCTAGCTGTTTCGGACAATATGTTTGTCCACAACAACAGTAAACACGGCCGGAGGGCGAAACGCCTCAACCCGGGCGAGACCGGCGAGTACAACAGTAAGTAAATCAACCCTACAGATTTTTAGGTAACCGCGTACCGACAGATGTTGATTTCCCAGCGAACACTACGCCGAGCTCTCGATAAGACCGGGTCCAATATTCGCTCAGCGAAAGAACACTTAGTCTGATCAGTAAGAGTCCGCTTAAACTTGCTTCCCATGGCACCATGGATAGTTGGCTAGATGAATTACCTAGTAAATAGTCCGATGACCTGCATTGATTTTATAATTAAATTCGGTGTGTTCGCAGAATTGATGTACTGTGCCCTTGACGGAGTGATGCATTACAAAGGTGATTATAAATATTATTACTAGCATACGCCAGTGGTAGTCGAGTTTAAGCGGCCGTTAACTATTGCATTACGGTATACATTATATGTACGAAATCACCCGAATTTCCATAGCCCCAACGCGTTCTAGTTCACCGAAATGTAACAACTCTCTTTCGTATAACCGCCGAGAATAAGTTTAGAATGAGAGTGCCACTCGGAGGGAAATTTCCTTTATGGACCATGAGGTGCACCTTGGGAAATGGCTCGGCCATTTGGAACCACCCAAGTTCAGATGAAACCAACTTGCTGAATACTGGGCAACAACTGAATTCATTCCCCTTTTTTTCATCTCACTAGTAAATCTTTTCGCCATTGTGTGTAACGAAGTAAGTCGTGAGTTCAAGTAAAAGTAACAACCGTTCAAATCCCCGAGAAAGCGATATTAGCCAAAAATTTACTCTTGGTTGTGGACTGACATTCGAAAAACTCACGTGTTACAAATCTGCACATTTATTACGCAGGAGGACTGCCAACTCTTTTCAACAATGGTTACCGAAGCGGATGTCCATACCGTGGGAGCATTAAACTCTCGAAATTCGTTTGATCCTTCAGGAGTTCGTATAGTATGGGTGATAACGAATCATTACTCCGGTGCAAGTAAAGTTACGCCCTATCTTTACTTGGCTGGTTTCGTGATCCGTGCATGAATCCTCTCGAAGTCACCCAGTTCACACACGATTAAAGTATACGGGTGAAATTAATCGTTAGAGAATTAATGCGTCAGGGTTGAACGAGAAGAGGGTGAGTGTCTGGGATGGATCACAAGGCGTACCGGAGCCTATAAGGTAGTACAAGAAGTCGTGAGGCAATTCAGCAAAGTTTGGCGTCGGTCGCGCATACAAACGGCCGATATCGTTGAAGCACCCCTCAACTCGCTCCCAATGCTACGCGAGACAAGATGTAAATCAATGGCAGCGAGAGGAAGAGAAAGTAGAAGGGAGAAGGAGGAAACGGTCTCTCACCGCTTTCTACTTTTTGTTCTTCCTTTCTTTCTTCGTCTTCCGACGTCTCCCTTTTCTTTTCCTCTTTTGTCTGGTTGGCTACAGTCGCCCAAAGACGTTGCTGAATTGGCTGCCCAAGACCCGCTGCCTAGCGAATCCTGAGTCTAAGCTATCTTGGGACTGCCACGTGCCCTCGGACACTAACACCGTCATCCCCCGATCGTGCATGCGCCCACTACGCTTAGCTCCCCATGTATAATGTACAGACACACAGAGCACCCCTTATACACCGGGGCAAAACGGGCATACCAATGAGACAAAGTGGCATTTCGTGCTTTTTTCAACCCGCTATAATCTCACCCCAACGCAGGCAGCCGCCGCATGAAAAAGGGAAAAGAACAAGCCTTGTTCCGATTCTGGAGAGAAATAAATCACACTTGAATTCCAGCTACGCATACATGCGCACTGAGTTGGTATCCGAAAAGTTGGAACTGTGAAGCCAATCAAGGATTGAACCAAACACTTGTTGTCCGAGTGAGTTCAAGCCATTACCTCGTGAAAACCGAATCCCATTTTCAGGCAAATTCTTTCTCCTTCTTCTTTTCGGTAATATTCATTCATCTAGTCTCCGCTGTGCAGAGATGAAAATCTTTCGTAAAATTTGCAATTGAACATAGTTAATCGCGCGTTCCGGCGGTGAGCAGAATCGAGAGGAGCCGAAGATCGTAGCCTCTGGGATCCACGAGGAGAAAGAACGGCGAGGGGAAGAACTGTGAGGATTTTATTTATTCCGAGACGGTACGCTTGTTCCGGGTTCCACAGCCCCCTCGCAACCACCGCGTCTCTCCATCGCCCTCTTTGCAACCATTTCTACCCCTGCACGACAGTTCCCTACCTCCTCTGCAAACGAGAGAAAGGAGAAAAAAAGAGCCAGGCGGTTACCAACGAAATGAAAGGACGCACCACAGTGATCAGCAACTTCAAGTTGTTTCGTATAAATGGACTACCTGAATACCCAAAATATCGTTGACGACGGACCCGATTCAGCCTGAACCAGCGGAAAAACGAGCGCGAGTTCCAAAAACAACCATCAGCCTGATCACGGACCATCAGAATCGACTGAATCCGTGGAGCACGTTGTGTGTATCCACGGGTTGATAAAGTACAGCGGTACTGTTTGCGTTGGTGAAAGATTTATTAGATTCGAGGAAAGTGTTTGAGAATCACTGAGGGCAATATACCATGATGTCAACCACTCCGGCGTGGCTGGGCTCTGGCAGCGGGAGCGCGGAGGACCAAGGGAGGGAGAAGGAGGTGGGGGAGAGAGAGGGGAAGAAAACGGGCGGGTGGAGGGTGATACTGGTTTGGCTTTGCCGGGGTACAAAATGATATCATTGGGTTATAAATTCCAAGCAGAGACACCGCCGGCCCGATCGCCCTCTCCTTCTTGGTACAACCCTTCTCTGACTGTGGGTCCCGTCTCTCTTCTTCTTCTCTCTCTCCCTCTCTCTCTCTGCCTCCCTTTCTCTTAGTCTCTCTATCTCACGGAGTACCTCTCTCCGGCTCTACGGTAGTCCTCTTTCCATCCCGAGAACCCCGCGCCAGAAAATATATCTGCCTGCACCCTACCTCAAACGAATAAACAGAATATTCAGATAATTCTCTCCGACGAGGGCACTTCTATTACGACGCGAGACACGGTACTCTCTATTTTTTCAGGCCTTTATCAACCCGTGTCCGTTGCTAGCCCATGCATCAAGGCGATATCGCCCAGCGAAGGATGGACGTCCGGCGGTTCCACCGTCATCATCGTCGGTGACAACTTCTTCGACGGACTGCAGGTCGTCTTCGGGACCATGCTCGTCTGGAGTGAGGTAAGCCTCACGCCTCAAGTACACTATTTTTTTATCGTCCGCCGGTATGTCGTAGGAAAGAATGTCTCGAGTTGAAAGACCATAATCTATTTCAGCTGATCACACCGCACGCCATCAGGGTCCAGACGCCACCACGGCACATACCGGGAGTCGTCGAAGTGACGCTATCTTATAAGAACAAACAACTTTGCAAAGGAGCACCGGGCCGGTTTGTCTACGTTTGTGAGTATCCTGCGCTTCTCACAATCAGCTTCTCCCGTCGACCTAAGAATTAGCGAAAACCAACTCTGAAATACCATTTCTCACCCGCCCCGCAGCACTGAACGAACCAACGATCGACTACGGGTTCCAGAGGTTGCAGAAACTCATCCCCAGGCATCCCGGTGACCCGGAAAAGCTTCCGAAGGAAATAATACTGAAGAGGGCGGCTGACCTGGCAGAAGCTTTGTACAGCATGCCGAGGGGTGGGAACGCGGGCATCACCGGGGCGCCCAGAAGCCCGGGTTCCGGTCATCCTCCGCCACCGCCAACGTCCACCTCCGCCACAGCCTTCAACTCTTATACAGGCCAGCTAGCCGTCACCGTGCAAGAAAACGGTAGCGCTAAATGGACCGACGGTAAGTTCGCGTCTCGTATCAATTCCCCAAACTGCCGGAGTGCGGAACTTTCGTCGCTTTTTTCGAACTTGTCAATCTATCGTTGAGAGTAACATTTTCCGTCCCAATCACAAACAACCTTCCGACGCGGTTGATCGATTCTTCGTTACCGTACTGATGAGGCAACGTCTTCGAGCTGAGTGATCGGATACTGATGCGTTGATCTGACGTGCAGGTTTCTATTTCTAGACGGTGGCTCGGTGACGACGGGAGCCGGGGGAGGTGGCGGCGGCAGCGTCGGGGGCAGTGCGGACGCCTACCGGCAGAGCAGCAGCGTCAGCCCCCGCGGGGGTGGCACTGGCGGTGGCTACTGTGGGAGCAGCGCGAGCACCCCACACAGTCACAGTACCGCCGGAAGCTACTCAGCCGCTACCAACCCCTACACGGTTCCCCTACCCGGAAGTCCGACCCTCTACAACTCCCGTAAGTATTTCCAATCCCCGCGCACTCTTTATTCCTATTTCTCTCACTGACGCTTCGTCCGGCCTCTTCCATTCCCGTATGTCGCCCGGTGCAAATTTTATACTTGCAGTTCCTGATATGTACATGTCAGTCAGCACCGAAAGATTCACGTATAATACTCAGACGAATATAGGGAATTATTCCTAAGGCCCTTCGGTGAAAGCACGAGGGTATCAGATTGAATAAGGGTGGCACGGTTACCCGTTAGAGAAATTATAAAACGAGAAAAAATACAGTGATGAATTTTTTTTTTTTGTTTATTGAGATCCAAATTCAGTTATAGCAACTAATCAGCAATAAATGAGCAGCAAAATCCCATGTAGGTTTGTCTTACTAAATTTTATTGGTAATATTGCAAAATGCTGTATCACAGTTGTGAACATAATAATAAAAGTGGAAACACAGAATCATGTGAGAAATGTCAAGATGAACAGAATGATCACCATCGATCACGCTGAACATAATTAATTGCATGCGCCTAACCTGCACGATGTTGAATAGCATATATTTCGCGTTTTGGTATACCCGTTGCTATAAATGCAGGAAGTGAAAAGCTTTTTAGACGAATGCATGATTATGTGAGCTCACGAAAAACCACCCGCAGCGCGAGTGACACGCTTATTTAAGTTGTTTTTAACTGCACGTACACTTATCGTTTCTCGAATGATTTTCGTTTTAGCGCACGAACAGTACGGCATTTTCTATTCGTCCGGCGACGCCAGCGCTTTCGCCCCGGTCCTGAGACCCCCGACTTCCTCGGTCCCGTCGCACTGGCCCACCCAGCATCACCTCGCTACCGCAGCACAGTAACCGATATACTAATTCAACAACGTACGTATACCAGGCACACACGTAAATGCAACAACTACCCTGCAGCCTACCCGCATGTCTATGTTATGCTCGAAACTTAAGCATGCATGCACAACGATTCTGGAATAATTTTACCAAGTCCGGGGGAAACTCGTATCAAGAAACGTAGAAGCAGGTAGAACTTGACGCCACAGGAACCGCACGTTTGACTCGTGTAATAAGTCCTCAATACAGATGGGTATCAGGAATGATATGATTTTGTTTCGCGAAGATTTTCCCCTAGTATTCACTGAATTACTTACTGTCTTTTACCACCGTGGCTTGACCGACTCGCTGTATAATGAACTTGTCGAAGCCTTCGTGTTTCGATATTTCCCTTTAGTCAATGGATACAAAACGTCCATTCGAAAGGTATAATCAAGTTATTTGACGTTGAGTGTGAAGAGCTCGAGTAATAGATATCCGTTGCAATGGTAAATTTGACCTTGACATCGCTTATTCTATCTTTAATTGATCGTGAAGTATAAATTTTCGCTTTTTACCCAAATTCAATGTGCTTTTCGGAAGGGTATGGAAAATTAGCACTAGGCATGTACATTCCTCGTTTCATACCTCCGTGAATTAACGGCTGATCATTAGCGATGTATTATCCCAAGTTCGTAAGGGAGGACAGCACCTAACGTATGACTGAAAGTGGCCATGTTGCAGGGTTAGGAGGAGTCGTGGGTTCGCCGTTCAACATGAACCCGTTCATGCTGCCAACCTGCAGCCAGGGCTACTCAGCCGCTGGTAGTCCTCTGCTGTCAACTTCCGGTAAATAGTGTTACGAAATCTAAGCTTCCTGTAGGAGTGGCGACTTCCGGGTGGATCGCTGACCTAGGCGAAGCTTAGATGGTGAACGAGCGATGAAGAGAGAAGATGAAGTACCCGGAGCAGACCATCGCGATGAATGTGTACACATTAATGAAAAATTCGGCATACGCATATTATGTATGAATTTATGGGTACATGTATTTATGTATAATAGTGACCAGTAAGATGATAAATTTATGCTAGTGATAGCTAGGAAAGTTTCTTTTGTTTCTGTGTTCTTGTTTTCATTTGTTTTACGAAATTTTTAAATCGACGTTATTTCGAAGAATACCAGTGCAAATTTATTAGAAGTATAAGAAGCAACACATGTATAATGATAAAGCGTTATATATAGTAGCGAGTAAGAAATAAGGAATATACATATCGCAGCTACTGAGGAGTTAGTATTTACCAATAGTTTATTGTATCGACAAATATGTATGCAGATATGTATGTACATAGGTTTACAGAAAGATATATTCACATATGTCAATGTATGTATATGATGCATCATAATTTTATTACACGCAATTATTACAGTACCGTTTCTCTGCTGGTTTCTTCTTTCTCTGGGAGTCGTGATTTTGTTTTTTTTCTAATTCGTCCACTCCGCATAATATTTGATAGGTTGTATTCGTAAAAGAGAAAGGTTTTTCTGAATGACGCATACGTACGATAAGTATAGCTACGCAATTTGTACGGAATGGATATTTCTAACTGAATTCTAAAATGACTGAAACAGCTGTGAAACGCTGTGTAGTCGGAGACATATCGCTTTTGAAACACGGTAATTTTCAATCTGAGAGAAAAAATACCAAATGAATATGTGACATAATGAAAGAGAGACTGGTGAAAAAAAAAAAACAACCAATTAATAAAAAATGTTATCGATTTCGAAATGATGAAATTATTCTTTCCGTAAGTACAACACAACTCCTTAAAATATACATATATTATACATAGTTAGGTAGATTATACACATACGTATGTAATTATATATTATGATGTGATTTGTAAAATACGTGTAAATATTGTTACAATGTACAAATTATTTCCAACTCAACGAAAAATGAATATAACGGGGCAGGGAAAACGGGGGGAGGGGGTGAATTTAAATAAAAGCGATTGTAGATTCGAATGACGCTAATTAACGGATTCAAAAATAAAACTTGACTCTGAGCATATAAATAGATGTAAATGATTTTATTCCACCTATAACTCTTGTGTAGCCGAAAAATATTTTAACAAAAATCATGGCGGTCCCCTCTTCGTTAAGAGCAGGCCAATATGAACCATTCTTGTGAATTGCATTGTACAATCAATTGATTGCATACAAAACAGCAAACAAGAAGTTTCAAGGATACTGTTGGATTGCACGTTCGATTTTGGAGAAATTATTTTTCAACGCAGACATCAGAACTTTCCGACGCATTTGTCGACGAAACCTGTTTATGATTTATCATATGTAAGATGTATACGAAAATCAGTGTATAGATTAGTTTATTGCAATTATTAGCGCTATGTATTAACGATTACAAAAACGATCATTACTGATACTGTTATTTTTGTAATGAAGATATTCATGATTGGATTTTAATTATGAGTATTATTGTTGCTTACTTCAATCAAAGCGTTCCTGATTCGCGAATTGGAACCTGACGATGATAGCTGTATCCTTACGTTGTTAAGACTGCAACATTATACGGTACGATGGAAATTTCTCCAATATTCATTTCGATCAACCGCGATCCTAAGCAGAGTATTTTCTTCGGAAGACTGGTGAACTTCTGAGGAAATAACAAGAATATTGTTTGATCCACGACTAAAAACATACATCGTCGTTTCTCCGTTTATCAGCGATGACTCTAACGGAGTTGACCGTTTCAACTTGAAAATATAAAGAGCTGTTATTTCAACTCAATAACCGGAACCTGAATTAAGTATTATACTATTTTTAGGTGAAAAATTGATATATATGAAAATCCATGTGGAGAAAGCTTCTCAAACTGTAGGGTCCCTAACGTGCTTCATTGCTTTTATTTCAACCGAAAAATTGTGATCCACGACTCGTAAAGACTCTTATTATACTGATTAGATAGTCAAATGTCTGAAGGAGACATATGCGAAGGGGTTGACCTTACTCTGTTTTCATTTTGGAACCAACAAATTTTTGGTCTCGAGTTCGATTTGTATCATCCTTGCCTGACTAATAGGACCCCCAGGAACTCGAACAACGCAGCAAAAGGAGCGTGGGATCAACGGAAAAGAAGATACGAGAAAAACAGCACCTGCTGAAAAATGTCGAAAATTCAGGTTTTCGTTTTTTGGCTGTAACTTTCGATGCGTTGATCGCAGCGTATTGGGACTGCGCCCAATCGATTTCTCTCGCAAAATTACGTCGGAATAGCGCCTGAAAGAATTGATTCCATCACTTTTCAAAATCGCGAAAATTTTCGCCAAAAATACAAAGGGGTTAACCTTCCTTTTTTTTTGACCAAAAAATTTTTGGTCTCAGAATTGATTCGTATGACTCTTTCCCGACCAATTGGACGCCAAAGAACTCAGAAAACGCAGCAATAGGAGCGTGGGATCAACGGGAGAGAAGATACGAGGAAAAAAGCACCCGCTGAAAAATGCCGAAAATTCAGGTTTTCGTTTTTTGGCTGTAACGTACCATGCGTTGATCGCAGCGTATTGGGACTGCGCCTAATCGATTTCTCTCGCAAAATTACGTCGAAATAGTGCCTGAAAGAATTGATTCCAGCACTTTCGAAAATCGCGAAAATTTTCGCCAAAAATACAAAGGGGTTAACCTTCCTTTTTTTTTGACCAAAAAATTTTTGGTCTCAGAATTGATTCGTATGACTCTTTCCCGACCAATCGGACCCCAAGGAACTCAGAAAACGCAGCAAAAGGAGCGTGGGATCAACGGGAGAGAAGATACGAGGAAAAAAGCACCCGCTGAAAAATGCCGAAAATTCAGGTTTTCGTTTTTTGGCTGTAACTTTCCATGCGTTGATCGCAGCGTATTGGGACTGCGCCCAATCGATTTCTCTCGCAAAATTACGTCGAAATAGTGCCTGAAAGAATTGATTCCAGCACTTCCGGAAATCGCGAAAATTTTCGTCAAAAATACAAAAGGGTTAACCTTACTTTTTTTTTGACCAAAAAATTTTTCGTCTCAGAATTGATTCGTATGACTCTTTTCCGACCAATTGGACCCCAAGGATCTCGGAAAACGCAGCAAAAGGAGCGTGGGTTCAACGGGAAAGAAGATACGAGGAAAAACGAACCCGCTGAAAAATGTCGAAAATTCAGGTTTTCGTTTTTTGGCTGTAACTTTCGATGCGTCGATCGCAGCATATTGGGACTGCGCCCAATCGATTTCTCTCGCAAAATTACGTCGAAATAGTGCCTGAAAGAATTGATTCCAGCACTTCCGAAAATCGCGAAAATTTTCGTTAAAAATACAAAGGGGTTAACCTTCCTTTTTTTTTGACCATAAAATTTTTCGTCTCAGAATTGATTCGTATGACTCTTTTCCGACCAATTGGACGCCAAGGAACTCAGAAAACGCAGCAAAAAGAGCGTGGGATCAACGGGAGAGCAGATACAAGGAAAAAAGCACCCGCTGAAAAATGCCGGAAATTCAGGTTTTCGTTTTTTGGCTGTAACTTTCGATGCGTTGATCGCAACGTATTGGGACTGTGCCCAATCGATTTTTCTCGCAAAATTACGTCGGAATAGTGCCTGAAAGAATTGATTCCAGCACTTTTGAAAATCGCGAAAATTTTCGCCAAAAATACAAAGGGGTTAACCTTCCTTTTTTTTTGACCAAAAAATTTTTCGTCTCAGAATTGATTCGTATGACTCTTTTCCGACCAATTGGACGCCAAGGAACTCAGAAAACGCAGCAAAAGGAGCGTGGGTTCAACGGGAGAGAAGATACGAGGAAAAAAGCACCTGCTGAAAAATGTCGAACATTCAGGTTTTTGTTTTTTGGCTGTAACTTTCGATGCGTTGATCGCAGCGTATTGGGACTGCATCCAATCGATTTTTCTCGTAAAATTACGTCAGCACAGCGCCACAATTGATTGATTCCAGCACTTTCGAAAATCGCGAAAATTTTCGTCAAAAATACAAAGGGGTTAACCTTCCTTTTTTTTTGACCAAAAAATTTTTCGTCTCAGAATTGATTCGTATGACTCTTTCCCGACCAATTGGACGCCAAGGAACTCAGAAAACGCAGCAATAGGAGCGTGGGATCGACGGAAGAGAAGATACGAGGAAAAAAGCACCTGCTGAAAAATGTCGAACATTCAGGTTTTCGTTTTTGGCTGTAACTTTCGATGCGTTGATCGCAGCGTATTGGGACTGCGCCCAATCGATTTTTCTCGCAAAATTACGTCGGAATAGTGCCTGAAAGAATTGATTCCAGCACTTTTGAAAATCGCGAAAATTTTCGCCAAAAATACAAAGGGGTTAACCTTCCTTTTTTTTTGACCAAAAAATTTTTCGTCTCAGAATTGATTCGTATGACTCTTTCCCGACCAATTGGACGCCAAGGAACTCAGAAAACGCAGCAATAGGAGCGTGGGATCGACGGAAGAGAAGATACGAGGAAAAAAGCACCTGCTGAAAAATGTCGAACATTCAGGTTTTCGTTTTTTGGCTGTAACTTTCGATGCGTTGATCGCAGCGTATTGGGACTGCATCCAATCGATTTTTCTCGCAAAATTACGTCAGCACAGCGCCACAATTGATTGATTCCAGCACTTTTGAAAATCGCGAAAATTTTCGCCAAAAATACAAAGGGGTTAACCTTCCTTTTTTTTGACCAAAAAATTTTTCGTCTTAGAATTGATTCGTATGACTCTTTCCCGACCAATTGGACCCCAAGGATCTCAGAAAACGCAGCAAAAGGAGCGTGGGTTCGACGGGAGAGAAGATACGAGGAAAAAAGAACCCGCTGAAAAATGTCGAAAATTCAGGTTTTCGTTTTTTGGCTGTAACTTTCGATGCGTCGATCGCAGCGTATTGGGACTGCGCCCAATCGATTTCTCTCGCAAAATTACGTCGGAATAGTGCCTGAAAGAATTGATTCCAGCACTTTTGAAAATCGCAAAAATTTTCGTCAAAAATACAAAGGGGTTAACCTTCCTTTTTTTTTGACCAAAAAATTTTTCGTCTCAGAATTGATTCGTATGACTCTTTCCCGACCAATTGGACCCCAAGGAACTCAGAAAACGCCGCAAAAGGAGCGTGGGATCAACAGGAGAGAAGATACGAGGAAAAAAGCACCCGCTGAAAAATGCCGGAAATTCAGGTTTTCGTTTTTTGGCTGTAACTTTCAATGCGTTGATCGCAGCATATTGGGACTGCGCCTAATCGATTTCTCTCGCAAAATTACGTCGAAATGGTGCCTGAAAGAATTGATTCCAGCACTTTCGAAAATCGCGAAAATTTTCGCCAAAAATACAAAGGGGTTAACCTTCCTTTTTTTTTGACCAAAAAATTTTTCGTCTCAGAATTGATTCGTATGACTCTTTCCCGACCAATTGGACGCCAAGGAACTCAGAAAACGCAGCAATAGGAGCGTGGGATCGACGGAAGAGAAGATACGAGGAAAAAAGCACCTGCTGAAAAATGTCGAACATTCAGGTTTTCGTTTTTTGGCTGTAACTTTCGATGCGTTGATCGCAGCGTATTGGGACTGCGCCCAATCGATTTTTCTCGCAAAATTACGTCGGAATAGTGCCTGAAAGAATTGATTCCAGCACTTTTGAAAATCGCGAAAATTTTCGCCACAAATACGAAGGGGTTAACCTTCCTTTTTTTTTGACCAAAAAATTTTTGGTCTCAGAATTGATTCGTATGACTCTTTCCCGACCAATCGGACCCCAAGGAACTCAGAAAACGCAGCAAAAGGAGCGTGGGATCAACGGGAGAGAAGATACGAGGAAAAAAGCACCCGCTGAAAAATGCCGAAAATTCAGGTTTTCGTTTTTTGGCTGTAACTTTCCATGCGTTGATCGCAGCGTATTGGGACTGCGCCCAATCGATTTCTCTCGCAAAATTACGTCGAAATAGTGCCTGAAAGAATTGATTCCAGCACTTCCGGAAATCGCGAAAATTTTCGTCAAAAATACAAAAGGGTTAACCTTACTTTTTTTTTGACCAAAAAATTTTTCGTCTCAGAATTGATTCGTATGACTCTTTTCCGACCAATTGGACCCCAAGGATCTCGGAAAACGCAGCAAAAGGAGCGTGGGTTCAACGGGAGAGAAGATACGAGGAAAAAAGCACCTGCTGAAAAATGTCGAACATTCAGGTTTTTGTTTTTTGGCTGTAACTTTCGATGCGTTGATCGCAGCGTATTGGGACTGCATCCAATCGATTTTTCTCGCAAAATTACGTCAGCACAGCGCCACAATTGATTGATTCCAGCACTTTCGAAAATCGCGAAAATTTTCGTCAAAAATACAAAGGGGTTAACCTTCCTTTTTTTTTGACCAAAAAATTTTTCGTCTCAGAATTGATTCGTATGACTCTTTCCCGACCAATTGGACGCCAAGGAACTCAGAAAACGCAGCAATAGGAGCGTGGGATCGACGGAAGAGAAGATACGAGGAAAAAAGCACCTGCTGAAAAATGTCGAACATTCAGGTTTTCGTTTTTGGCTGTAACTTTCGATGCGTTGATCGCAGCGTATTGGGACTGCGCCCAATCGATTTTTCTCGCAAAATTACGTCGGAATAGTGCCTGGAAGAATTGATTCCAGCACTTTTGAAAATCGCAAAAATTTTCGCCAAAAATACAAAGGGGTTAACCTTCCTTTTTTTTTGACCAAAAAATTTTTCGTCTCAGAATTGATTCGTATGACTCTTTCCCGACCAATTGGACCCCAAGGAACTCAGAAAACGCAGCAAAAGGAGCGTGGGATCAACAGGAGAGAAGATACGAGGAAAAAAGCACCCGCTGAAAAATGCCGGAAATTCAGGTTTTCGTTTTTTGGCTGTAACTTTCGATGCGTTGATCGCAACGTATTGGGACTGCGCCCAATCGATTTTTCTCGCAAAATTACGTCGGAATAGTGCCTGAAAGAATTGATTCCAGCACTTTTGAGAATCGCGAAAATTTTCGCCAAAAATACAAAGGGGTTAACCTTCCTTTTTTTTTGACCAAAAAATTTTTCGTCTCAGAATTGATTCGTATGACTCTTTTCCGACCAATTGGACGCCAAGGAACTCAGAAAACGCAGCAAAAGGAGCGTGGGTTCAACGGGAGAGAAAATACGAGGAAAAAAGCACCTGCTGAAAAATGTCGAACATTCAGGTTTTTGTTTTTTGGCTGTAACTTTCGATGCGTTGATCGCAGCGTATTGGGACTGCATCCAATCGATTTTTCTCGCAAAATTACGTCAGCACAGCGCCACAATTGATTGATTCCAGCACTTTCGAAAATCGCGAAAATTTTCGTCAAAAATACAAAGGGGTTAACCTTCCTTTTTTTTTGACCAAAAAGTTTTTCGTCTCAGAATCGATTCGTATGACTCTTTCCCGACCAATTGGACGCCAAGGAACTCAGAAAACGCAGCAATAGGAGCGTGGGATCGACGGAAGAGAAGATACGAGGAAAAAAGCACCTGCTGAAAAATGTCGAACATTCAGGTTTTCGTTTTTTGGCTGTAACTTTCGATGCGTTGATCGCAGCGTATTGGGACTGCGCCCAATCGATTTCTCTCGCAAAATTACGTCGGCACAGCGCTACAATTGATTGATTCCAGCACTTTTGAAAATCGCGAAAATTTTCGCCAAAAATACAAAGGGGTTAACCTTCCTTTTTTTTTGACCAAAAAATTTTTCGTCTCAGAATTGATTCGTATGACTCTTTCCCGACCAATTGGACCCCAAGGAACTCAGAAAACGCAGCAAAAGGAGCGTGGGATCAACGGGAGAGAAGATACGAGGAAAAAAGCACCCGCTGAAAAATGCCGAAAATTCAGGTTTTCGTTTTTTGGCTGTAACTTTCCATGCGTTGATCGCAGCGTATTGGGACTGCGCCCAATCGATTTCTCTCGCAAAATTACGTCGAAATAGTGCCTGAAAGAATTGATTCCAGCACTTCCGGAAATCGCGAAAATTTTCGTCAAAAATACAAAAGGGTTAACCTTACTTTTTTTTTGACCAAAAAATTTTTCGTCTCAGAATTGATTCGTATGACTCTTTTCCGACCAATCGGACCCCAAGGAACTCAGAAAACGCAGCAAAAGGAGCGTGGGATCAACGGGAGAGAAGATACGAGGAAAAAAGCACCCGCTGAAAAATGCCGAAAATTCAGGTTTTCGTTTTTTGGCTGTAACTTTCCATGCGTTGATCGCAGCGTATTGGGACTGCGCCCAATCGATTTCTCTCGCAAAATTACGTCGAAATAGTGCCTGAAAGAATTGATTCCAGCACTTCCGAAAAACGCGAAAATTTTCGTTAAAAATACAAAGGGGTTAACCTTCCTTTTTTTTTGACCATAAAATTTTTCGTCTCAGAATTAATTCGTATGACTCTTTTCCGACCAATTGGACGCCAAGGAACTCAGAAAACGCAGCAAGAAGAGCGTGGGATCAACGGGAGAGCAGATACAAGGAAAAAAGCACCCGCTGAAAAATGCCGGAAATTCAGGTTTTCGTTTTTTGGCTGTAACTTTCCATGCGTTGATCGCAGCGTATTGGGACTGCGCCCAATCGATTTCTCTCGCAAAATTACGTCGAAATAGTGCCTGAAAGAATTGATTTCAGCACTTCCGGAAATCGCGAAAATTTTCGTCAAAAATACAAAAGGGTTAACCTTACTTTTTTTTTGACCAAAAAATTTTTCGTCTCAGAATTGATTCGTATGACTCTTTTCCGACCGATTGGACCCCAAGGATCTCGGAAAACGCAGCAAAAGGAGCGTGGGTTCAACGGGAAAGAAGATACGAGGAAAAACGAACCCGCTGAAAAATGTCGAAAATTCAGGTTTTCGTTTTTTGGCTGTAACTTTCGATGCGTCGATCGCAGCATATTGGGACTGCGCCCAATCGATTTCTCTCGCAAAATTACGTCGAAATAGTGCCTGAAAGAATTGATTCCAGCACTTCCGAAAATCGCGAAAATTTTCGTTAAAAATACAAAGGGGTTAACCTTCCTTTTTTTTTGACCATAAAATTTTTCGTCTCAGAATTGATTCGTATGACTCTTTTCCGACCAATTGGACGCCAAGGAACTCAGAAAACGCAGCAAAAAGAGCGTGGGATCAACGGGAGAGCAGATACAAGGAAAAAAGCACCCGCTGAAAAATGCCGGAAATTCAGGTTTTCGTTTTTTGGCTGTAACTTTCGATGCGTTGATCGCAACGTATTGGGACTGTGCCCAATCGATTTTTCTCGCAAAATTACGTCGGAATAGTGCCTGAAAGAATTGATTCCAGCACTTTTGAAAATCGCGAAAATTTTCGCCAAAAATACAAAGGGGTTAACCTTCCTTTTTTTTTGACCAAAAAATTTTTCGTCTCAGAATTGATTCGTATGACTCTTTTCCGACCAATTGGACGCCAAGGAACTCAGAAAACGCAGCAAAAGGAGCGTGGGTTCAACGGGAGAGAAGATACGAGGAAAAAAGCACCTGCTGAAAAATGTCGAACATTCAGGTTTTTGTTTTTTGGCTGTAACTTTCGATGCGTTGATCGCAGCGTATTGGGACTGCATCCAATCGATTTTTCTCGCAAAATTACGTCAGCACAGCGCCACAATTGATTGATTCCAGCACTTTCGAAAATCGCGATAATTTTCGTCAAAAATACAAAGGGGTTAACCTTCCTTTTTTTTTGACCAAAAAATTTTTCGTCTCAGAATTGATTCGTATGACTCTTTCCCGACCAATTGGACGCCAAGGAACTCAGAAAACGCAGCAATAGGAGCGTGGGATCGACGGAAGAGAAGATACGAGGAAAAAAGCACCTGCTGAAAAATGTCGAACATTCAGGTTTTCGTTTTTGGCTGTAACTTTCGATGCGTTGATCGCAGCGTATTGGGACTGCGCCCAATCGATTTTTCTCGCAAAATTACGTCGGAATAGTGCCTGAAAGAATTGATTCCAGCACTTTTGAAAATCGCGAAAATTTTCGCCAAAAATACAAAGGGGTTAACCTTCCTTTTTTTTTGACCAAAAAATTTTTCGTCTCAGAATTGATTCGTATGACTCTTTCCCGACCAATTGGACGCCAAGGAACTCAGAAAACGCAGCAATAGGAGCGTGGGATCGACGGAAGAGAAGATACGAGGAAAAAAGCACCTGCTGAAAAATGTCGAACATTCAGGTTTTCGTTTTTTGGCTGTAACTTTCGATGCGTTGATCGCAGCGTATTGGGACTGCATCCAATCGATTTTTCTCGCAAAATTACGTCAGCACAGCGCCACAATTGATTGATTCCAGCACTTTTGAAAATCGCGAAAATTTTCGCCAAAAATACAAAGGGGTTAACCTTCCTTTTTTTTGACCAAAAAATTTTTCGTCTTAGAATTGATTCGTATGACTCTTTCCCGACCAATTGGACCCCAAGGATCTCAGAAAACGCAGCAAAAGGAGCGTGGGTTCGACGGGAGAGAAGATACGAGGAAAAAAGAACCCGCTGAAAAATGTCGAAAATTCAGGTTTTCGTTTTTTGGCTGTAACTTTCGATGCGTCGATCGCAGCGTATTGGGACTGCGCCCAATCGATTTCTCTCGCAAAATTACGTCGGAATAGTGCCTGAAAGAATTGATTCCAGCACTTTCGAAAATCGCGAAAATTTTCGCCAAAAATACAAAGGGGTTAACCTTCCTTTTTTTTTGACCAAAAAATTTTTCGTCTCAGAATTGATTCGTATGACTCTTTCCCAACCAATTGGACGCCAAGGAACTCAGAAAACGCAGCAATAGGAGCGTGGGATCGACGGAAGAGAAGATACGAGGAAAAAAGCACCTGCTGAAAAATGTCGAACATTCAGGTTTTCGTTTTTTGGCTGTAACTTTCGATGCGTTGATCGCAGCGTATTGGGACTGCGCCCAATCGATTTTTCTCGCAAAATTACGTCGGAATAGTGCCTGGAAGAATTGATTCCAGCACTTTTGAAAATCGCAAAAATTTTCGCCAAAAATACAAAGGGGTTAACCTTCCTTTTTTTTTGACCAAAAAATTTTTCGTCTCAGAATTGATTCGTATGACTCTTTCCCGACCAATTGGACCCCAAGGAACTCAGAAAACGCAGCAAAAGGAGCGTGGGATCAACAGGAGAGAAGATACGAGGAAAAAAGCACCCGCTGAAAAATGCCGGAAATTCAGGTTTTCGTTTTTTGGCTGTAACTTTCGATGCGTTGATCGCAACGTATTGGGACTGCGCCCAATCGATTTTTCTCGCAAAATTACGTCGGAATAGTGCCTGAAAGAATTGATTCCAGCACTTTTGAGAATCGCGAAAATTTTCGCCAAAAATACAAAGGGGTTAACCTTCCTTTTTTTTTGACCAAAAAATTTTTCGTCTCAGAATTGATTCGTATGACTCTTTTCCGACCAATTGGACGCCAAGGAACTCAGAAAACGCAGCAAAAGGAGCGTGGGTTCAACGGGAGAGAAAATACGAGGAAAAAAGCACCTGCTGAAAAATGTCGAACATTCAGGTTTTTGTTTTTTGGCTGTAACTTTCGATGCGTTGATCGCAGCGTATTGGGACTGCATCCAATCGATTTTTCTCGCAAAATTACGTCAGCACAGCGCCACAATTGATTGATTCCAGCACTTTCGAAAATCGCGAAAATTTTCGTCAAAAATACAAAGGGGTTAACCTTCCTTTTTTTTTGACCAAAAAGTTTTTCGTCTCAGAATCGATTCGTATGACTCTTTCCCGACCAATTGGACGCCAAGGAACTCAGAAAACGCAGCAATAGGAGCGTGGGATCGACGGAAGAGAAGATACGAGGAAAAAAGCACCTGCTGAAAAATGTCGAACATTCAGGTTTTCGTTTTTTGGCTGTAACTTTCGATGCGTTGATCGCAGCGTATTGGGACTGCGCCCAATCGATTTTTCTCGCAAAATTACGTCGGAATAGTGCCTGAAAGAATTGATTCCAGCACTTCCGGAAATCGCGAAAATTTTCGCCAAAAATACAAAGGGGTTAACCTTCCTTTTTTTTTGACCAAAAAATTTTTCGTCTTAGAATTGATTCGTATGACTCTTTCCCGACCAATTGGACCCCAAGGAACTCAGAAAACGCAGCAAAAGGAGCGTGGGATCAACGGGAGAGAAGATACGAGGAAAAAAGCACCCGCTGAAAAATGCCGAAAATTCAGGTTTTCGTTTTTTGGCTGTAACTTTCCATGCGTTGATCGCAGCGTATTGGGACTGCGCCCAATCGATTTCTCTCGCAAAATTACGTCGAAATAGTGCCTGAAAGAATTGATTCCAGCACTTCCGGAAATCGCGAAAATTTTCGTCAAAAATACAAAAGGGTTAACCTTACTTTTTTTTTGACCAAAAAATTTTTCGTCTCAGAATTGATTCGTATGACTCTTTTCCGACCAATCGGACCCCAAGGAACTCAGAAAACGCAGCAAAAGGAGCGTGGGATCAACGGGAGAGAAGATACGAGGAAAAAAGCACCCGCTGAAAAATGCCGAAAATTCAGGTTTTCGTTTTTTGGCTGTAACTTTCGATGCGTCGATCGCAGCATATTGGGACTGCGCCTAATCGATTTCTCTCGCAAAATTACGTCGAAATAGTGCCTGAAAGAATTGATTCCAGCACTTTCGAAAATCGCGAAAATTTTCGCCAAAAATACAAAGGAGTTAACCTTCCTTTTTTTTTGACCAAAAAATTTTTCGTCTCAGAATTGATTCGTATGACTCTTTCCCGACCAATTGGACGCCAAGGAACTCAGAAAACGCAGCAATAGGAGCGTGGGATCGACGGAAGAGAAGATACGAGGAAAAAAGCACCTGCTGAAAAATGTCGAACATTCAGGTTTCCGTTTTTTGGCTGTAACTTTCGATGCGTTGATCGCAGCGTATTGGGACTGCGCCCAATCGATTTTTCTCGCAAAATTACGTCGAAATAGTGCCTGAAAGAATTGATTCCAGCACTTCCGAAAATCGCGAAAATTTTCGTTAAAAATACAAAGGGGTTAACCTTCCTTTTTTTTTGACCATAAAATTTTTCGTCTCAGAATTGATTCGTATGACTCTTTTCCGACCAATTGGACGCCAAGGAACTCAGAAAACGCAGCAAAAAGAGCGTGGGATCAACGGGAGAGCAGATACGAGGAAAAAAGCACCCGCTGAAAAATGCCGGAAATTCAGGTTTTCGTTTTTTGGCTGTAACTTTCGATGCGTTGATCGCAACGTATTGGGACTGCGCCCAATCGATTTTTCTCGCAAAATTACGTCGGAATAGTGCCTGAAAGAATTGATTCCAGCACTTTTGAAAATCGCGAAAATTTTCGCCAAAAATACAAAGGGGTTAACCTTCCTTTTTTTTTGACCAAAAAATTTTTCGTCTCAGAATTGATTCGTATGACTCTTTTCCGACCAATTGGACGCCAAGGAACTCAGAAAACGCAGCAAAAGGAGCGTGGGTTCAACGGGAGAGAAGATACGAGGAAAAAAGCACCTGCTGAAAAATGTCGAACATTCAGGTTTTTGTTTTTTGGCTGTAACTTTCGATGCGTTGATCGCAGCGTATTGGGACTGCATCCAATCGATTTTTCTCGCAAAATTACGTCAGCACAGCGCCACAATTGATTGATTCCAGCACTTTCGAAAATCGCGAAAATTTTCGTCAAAAATACAAAGGGGTTAACCTTCCTTTTTTTTTGACCAAAAAATTTTTCGTCTCAGAATTGATTCGTATGACTCTTTCCCGACCAATTGGACGCCAAGGAACTCAGAAAACGCAGCAAAAGGAGCGTGGGATCAACGGGAGAGAAGATACGAGGAAAAAAGCACCCGCTGAAAAATGCCGAAAATTCAGGTTTTCGTTTTTTGGCTGTAACTTTCCATGCGTTGATCGCAGCGTATTGGGACTGCGCCCTATCGATTTCTCTCGCAAAATTACGTCGAAATAGTGCCTGAAAGAATTGATTCCAGCACTTCCGGAAATCGCGAAAATTTTCGTCAAAAATACAAAAGGGTTAACCTTCCTTTTTTTTTGACCAAAAAATTTTTCGTCTCAGAATTGATTCGTATGACTCTTTTCCGACCAATTGGACCCCAAGGATCTCAGAAAACGCAGCAAAAGGAGCGTGGGTTCAACGGGAGAGAAGATACGAGGAAAAAAGAACCCGCTGAAAAATGTCGAAAATTCAGGTTTTCGTTTTTTGGCTGTAACTTTCGATGCGTCGATCGCTGCATATTGGGACTGCGCCCAATCGATTTCTCTCGCAAAATTACGTCGGAATAGTGCCTGAAAGAATTGATTCCAGCACTTTTGAAAATCGCGAAAATTTTCGCCAAAAATACAAAGGGGTTAACCTTCCTTTTTTTTTGACCAAAAAATTTTTTGTCTCAGAATTGATTTGTATGACTCTTGCCCGACCAATTGGACCCCAAGGAACTCAGAAAACGCAGCGAAAAGAGCGTGGGATCAACAGGAGAGAAATTGAGAAGAAAAATACACCTGCTGAAAAATGTCGAAAATTCAGGTTTTCGTTTTTTGGCTGTAACTATCGATGCGTTGATCGCAGCGTATTGGGACTGCGCCCAATCGATTTCTCTCGCAAAATTACGTCGGAACAGTGCCTGAAAGAATTGATTCCAGCACTTTTCAAAATCGCGAAAATTTTCGCCGAAAATACAAAGGGGTTAACCTTCCTTTTTTTTTGACCAAAAAATTTTTCGTCTCAGAATTGATTCGTATGACTCTTTCCCGACCAATTGGACCCCAAGGAACTCAGAAAACGCAGCGAAAAGAGCGTGGGATCAACAGGCGAGAAATTGAAAAGAAAAATCCACCTGCTGAAAAATGTCAAAAATTCAGGTTTTCGTTTTATGGCTGTAACTTTCGATGCGTTGATCGCAGCGTATTGGGACTGCGCCCAATCGATTTCTCTCGCAAAATTACGTCGGAACGGTGCCTGAAAGAATTGATTCCAGCACGTTTCAAAATCGCGAAAATTTTCGCAAAAAATACAAAGGGGTTAACCTTCCTTTTTTTTTGACCAAAAAATTTTTCGTCTCAGAATTGATTCGTATGACTCTTTCCCGACCAATTGGACCCCAAGGAACTCAGAAAACGCAGCGAAAAGAGCGTGGGATCAACAGGCGAGAAATTGAGAAGAAAAATACACCTGCTGAAAAATGTCGAAAATTCAGGTTTTCGTTTTTTGGCTGTAACTTTCCATGCGTTGATCGCAGCGTATTGGGACTGCGCCCAATCGATTTCTCTCGCAAAATTACGTCGGCACAGCGCCACAATTGATTGATTCCAGCACTTTTGAAAATCGCGAAAATTTTCGCCAAAAATACAAAGGGGTTAACCTTCCTTTTTTTTTGACCAAAAAATTTTTCGTCTCAGAATTGATTCTGTGACTCTTTCCCGACCAATTGGATCCCAAGGAACTCAGAAAACGCAGCAAAAGGAGCGTGGGATCAACGGGAGAGAAGATACGAGGAAAAAAGCACCCGCTGAAAAATGCCGAAAATTCAGGTTTTCGTTTTTTGGCTGTAACTTTCCATGCGTTGATCGCAGCGTATTGGGACTGCGCCCTATCGATTTCTCTCGCAAAATTACGTCGAAATAGTGCCTGAAAGAATTGATTCCAGCACTTCCGGAAATCGCGAAAATTTTCGTCAAAAATACAAAAGGGTTAACCTTCCTTTTTTTTTGACCAAAAAATTTTTCGTCTCAGAATTGATTCGTATGACTCTTTTCCGACCAATTGGACCCCAAGGATCTCAGAAAACGCAGCAAAAGGAGCGTGGGTTCAACGGGAGAGAAGATACGAGGAAAAAAGAACCCGCTGAAAAATGTCGAAAATTCAGGTTTTCGTTTTTTGGCTGTAACTTTCGATGCGTCGATCGCTGCATATTGGGACTGCGCCCAATCGATTTCTCTCGCAAAATTACGTCGGAATAGTGCCTGAAAGAATTGATTCCAGCACTTTTGAAAATCGCGAAAATTTTCGCCAAAAATACAAAGGGGTTAACCTTCCTTTTTTTTTGACCAAAAAATTTTTTGTCTCAGAATTGATTTGTATGACTCTTGCCCGACCAATTGGACCCCAAGGAACTCAGAAAACGCAGCGAAAAGAGCGTGGGATCAACAGGAGAGAAATTGAGAAGAAAAATACACCTGCTGAAAAATGTCGAAAATTCAGGTTTTCGTTTTTTGGCTGTAACTATCGATGCGTTGATCGCAGCGTATTGGGACTGCGCCCAATCGATTTCTCTCGCAAAATTACGTCGGAACAGTGCCTGAAAGAATTGATTCCAGCACTTTTCAAAATCGCGAAAATTTTCGCCGAAAATACAAAGGGGTTAACCTTCCTTTTTTTTTGACCAAAAAATTTTTCGTCTCAGAATTGATTCGTATGACTCTTTCCCGACCAATTGGACCCCAAGGAACTCAGAAAACGCAGCGAAAAGAGCGTGGGATCAACAGGCGAGAAATTGAAAAGAAAAATCCACCTGCTGAAAAATGTCAAAAATTCAGGTTTTCGTTTTATGGCTGTAACTTTCGATGCGTTGATCGCAGCGTATTGGGACTGCGCCCAATCGATTTCTCTCGCAAAATTACGTCGGAACGGTGCCTGAAAGAATTGATTCCAGCACGTTTCAAAATCGCGAAAATTTTCGCAAAAAATACAAAGGGGTTAACCTTCCTTTTTTTTTGACCAAAAAATTTTTCGTCTCAGAATTGATTCGTATGACTCTTTCCCGACCAATTGGACGCCAAGGAACTCAGAAAACGCAGCAATAGGAGCGTGGGATCGACGGAAGAGAAGATGCGAGGAAAAAAGCACCTGCTGAAAAATGTCGAACATTCAGGTTTTCGTTTTTTGGCTGTAACTTTCGATGCGTTGATCGCAGCGTATTGGGACTGCGCCCAATCGATTTTTCTCGCAAAATTACGTCGGAATAGTGCCTGAAAGAATTGATTCCAGCACTTTTGAAAATCGCGAAAATTTTCGCCAAAAATACAAAGGGGTTAACCTTCCTTTTTTTTTGACCAAAAAATTTTTCGTCTCAGAATTGATTCGTATGACTCTTTCCCGACCAATCGGACCCCAAGGAACTCAGAAAACGCAGCAAAAGGAGCGTGGGATCAACGGGAGAGAAGATACGAGGAAAAAAGCACCCGCTGAAAAATGCCGAAAATTCAGGTTTTCGTTTTTTGGCTGTAACTTTCGATGCGTTGATCGCAGCGTATTGGGACTGCATCCAATCGATTCTTCTCGCAAAATTACGTCGGCACAGCGCCACAATTGATTGATTCCAGCACTTTTGAAAATCGCGAAAATTTTCGCCAAAAATACAAAGGGGTTAACCTTCCTTTTTTTTTGACCAAAAAATTTTTCGTCTCAGAATTGATTCGTATGACTCTTTCCCGACCAATCGGACCCCAAGGAACTCAGAAAACGCAGCAAAAGGAGCGTGGGTTCAACGGGAGAGAAGATTCGAGGAAAAAAGCACCCGCTGAAAAATGCCGAAAATTCAGGTTTTCGTTTTTTGGCTGTAACTTTCGATGCGTTGATCGCAGCGTATTGGGACTGCATCCAATCGATTCTTCTCGCAAAATTACGTCGGCACAGCGCCACAATTGATTGATTCCAGCACTTTTGAAAATCGCGAAAATTTTCGCCAAAAATACAAAGGGGTTAACCTTCCTTTTTTTTTGACCAAAAAATTTTTCGTCTCAGAATTGATTCGTATGACTCTTTCCCGACCAATCGGACCCCAAGGAACTCAGAAAACGCAGCAAAAGGAGCGTGGGTTCAACGGGAGAGAAGATTCGAGGAAAAAAGCACCTGCTGAAAAATGTCGAAAATTCAGGTTTTCGTTTTTTGGCTGTAACTTTCGATGCGTTGATCGCAGCGTATTGGGACTGCGCCCAATCGATTTCTCTCGCAAAATTACGTCGGCACAGCGCCACAATTGATTGATTCCAGCACTTTTGAAAATCGCGAAAATTTTCGCCAAAAATACAAAGGGGTTAACCTTCCTTTTTTTTTGACCAAAAAATTTTTCGTCTCAGAATTGATTCGTATGACTCTTTCCCGACCAATTGGACCCCAAGGAACTCAGAAAACGCAGCAAAAGGAGCGTGGGATCAACGGGAGAGAAGATACGAGGAAAAAAGCACCCGCTGAAAAATGCCGAAAATTCAGGTTTTCGTTTTTTGGCTGTAACTTTCCATGCGTTGATCGCAGCGTATTGGGACTGCGCCCAATCGATTTCTCTCGCAAAATTACGTCGAAATAGTGCCTGAAAGAATTGATTCCAGCACTTCCGGAAATCGCGAAAATTTTCGTCAAAAATACAAAGGGGTTAACCTTCCTTTTTTTTTGACCAAAAAATTTTTCGTCTCAGAATTGATTCGTATGACTCTTTTCCGACCAATTGGACCCCAAGGATCTCAGAAAACGCAGCAAAAGGAGCGTGGGTTCAACGGGAGAGAAGATACGAGGAAAAAAGAACCCGCTGAAAAATGTCGAAAATTCAGGTTTTCGTTTTTTGGCT
Source organism: Neodiprion pinetum (assembly GCF_021155775.2). Taxonomy (NCBI): domain Eukaryota; kingdom Metazoa; phylum Arthropoda; class Insecta; order Hymenoptera; family Diprionidae; genus Neodiprion; species Neodiprion pinetum. The sequence continues at coordinate 28,958,888 of NC_060237.1, forward strand.
GTAACTTTCGATGCGTCGATCGCTGCATATTGGGACTGCGCCCAATCGATTTCTCTCGCAAAATTACGTCGGAATAGTGCCTGAAAGAATTGATTCCAGCACTTTTGAAAATCGCGAAAATTTTCGCCAAAAATACAAAGGGGTTAACCTTCCTTTTTTTTTGACCAAAAAATTTTTCGTCTCAGAATTGATTCGTATGACTCTTGCCCGACCAATTGGACCCCAAGGAACTCAGAAAACGCAGCGAAAAGAGCGTGGGATCAACAGGAGAGAAATTGAGAAGAAAAATACACCTGCTGAAAAATGTCGAAAATTCAGGTTTTCGTTTTTTGGCTGTAACTATCGATGCGTTGATCGCAGCGTATTGGGACTGCGCCCAATCGATTTCTCTCGCAAAATTACGTCGGAACAGTGCCTGAAAGAATTGATTCCAGCACTTTTCAAAATCGCGAAAATTTTCGCCGAAAATACAAAGGGGTTAACCTTCCTTTTTTTTTGACCAAAAAATTTTTCGTCTCAGAATTGATTCGTATGACTCTTTCCCGACCAATCGGACCCCAAGGAACTCAGAAAACGCAGCAAAAGGAGCGTGGGTTCGACGGGAGAGAAGATTCGAGGAAAAAAGCACCTGCTGAAAAATGTCGAAAATTCAGGTTTTCGTTTTTTGGCTGTAACTTTCGATGCGTTGATCGCAGCGTATTGGGACTGCGCCCAATCGATTTCTCTCGCAAAATTACGTCGTCACAGCGCCACAATTGATTGATTCCAGCACTTTTGAAAATCGCGAAAATTTTCGCCAAAAATACAAAGGGGTTAACCTTCCTTTTTTTTTGACCAAAAAATTTTTCGTCTCAGAATTGATTCGTATGACTCTTTCCCGACCAATTGGACGCCAAGGAACTCAGAAAACGCAGCAAAAGGAGCGTGGGATCAACGGGAGAGAAGATACGAGGAAAAAAGCACCCGCTGAAAAATGCCGAAAATTCAGGTTTTCGTTTTTTGGCTGTAACTTTCCATGCGTTGATCGCAGCGTATTGGGACTGCGCCCAATCGATTTCTCTCGCAAAATTACGTCGAAAGAGTGCCTGAAAGAATTGATTCCAGCACTTCCGGAAATCGCGAAAATTTTCGTCAAAAATACAAAAGGGTTAACCTTCCTTTTTTTTTGACCAAAAAATTTTTCGTCTCAGAATTGATTCGTATGACTCTTTTCCGACCAATTGGACCCCAAGGATCTCAGAAAACGCAGCAAAAGGAGCGTGGGTTCAACGGGAGAGAAGATACGAGGAAAAAAGAACCCGCTGAAAAATGTCGAAAATTCAGGTTTTCGTTTTTTGGCTGTAACTTTCGATGCGTCGATCGCTGCATATTGGGACTGCGCCCAATCGATTTCTCTCGCAAAATTACGTCGGAATAGTGCCTGAAAGAATTGATTCCAGCACTTTTGAAAATCGCGAAAATTTTCGCCAAAAATACAAAGGGGTTAACCTTCCTTTTTTTTTGACCAAAAAATTTTTCGTCTCAGAATTGATTCGTATGACTCTTGCCCGACCAATTGGACCCCAAGGAACTCAGAAAACGCAGCGAAAAGAGCGTGGGATCAACAGGAGAGAAATTGAGAAGAAAAATACACCTGCTGAAAAATGTCGAAAATTCAGGTTTTCGTTTTTTGGCTGTAACTATCGATGCGTTGATCGCAGCGTATTGGGACTGCGCCCAATCGATTTCTCTCGCAAAATTACGTCGGAACAGTGCCTGAAAGAATTGATTCCAGCACTTTTCAAAATCGCGAAAATTTTCGCCGAAAATACAAAGGGGTTAACCTTCCTTTTTTTTTGACCAAAAAATTTTTCGTCTCAGAATTGATTCGTATGACTCTTTCCCGACCAATTGGACCCCAAGGAACTCAGAAAACGCAGCGAAAAGAGCGTGGGATCAACAGGCGAGAAATTGAGAAGAAAAATACACCTGCTGAAGAATGTCGAAAATTCAGGTTTTCGTTTTATGGCTGTAACTTTCGATGCGTTGATCGCAGCGTATTGGGACTGCGCCCAATCGATTTCTCTCGCAAAATTACGTCGGAACGGTGCCTGAAAGAATTGATTCCAGCACGTTTCAAAATCGCGAAAATTTTCGCCAAAAATACAAAGGGGTTAACCTTCCTTTTTTTTTGACCAAAAAATTTTTCGTCTCAGAATTGATTCGTATGACTCTTTCCCGACCAATTGGACGCCAAGGAACTCAGAAAACGCAGCAATAGGAGCGTGGGATCGACGGAAGAGAAGATGCGAGGAAAAAAGCACCTGCTGAAAAATGTCGAACATTCAGGTTTTCGTTTTTTGGCTGTAACTTTCGATGCGTTGATCGCAGCGTATTGGGACTGCGCCCAATCGATTTTTCTCGCAAAATTACGTCGGAATAGTGCCTGAAAGAATTGATTCCAGCACTTTTGAAAATCGCGAAAATTTTCGCCAAAAATACAAAGGGGTTAACCTTCCTTTTTTTTTGACCAAAAAATTTTTCGTCTCAGAATTGATTCGTATGACACTTTCCCGACCAATCGGACCCCAAGGAACTCAGAAAACGCAGCAAAAGGAGCGTGGGTTCAACGGGAGAGAAGATACGAGGAAAAAAGCACCCGCTGAAAAATGCCGAAAATTCAGGTTTTCGTTTTTTGGCTGTAACTTTCGATGCGTTGATCGCAGCGTATTGGGACTGCATCCAATCGATTCTTCTCGCAAAATTACGTCGGCACAGCGCCACAATTGATTGATTCCAGCACTTTTGAAAATCGCGAAAATTTTCGCCAAAAATACAAAGGGGTTAACCTTCCTTTTTTTTTGACCAAAAAATTTTTCGTCTCAGAATTGATTCGTATGACTCTTTCCCGACCAATCGGACCCCAAGGAACTCAGAAAACGCAGCAAAAGGAGCGTGGGTTCAACGGGAGAGAAGATTCGAGGAAAAAAGCACCTGCTGAAAAATGTCGAAAATTCAGGTTTTCGTTTTTTGGCTGTAACTTTCGATGCGTTGATCGCAGCGTATTGGGACTGCGCCCAATCGATTTCTCTCGCAAAATTACGTCGGCACAGCGCCACAATTGATTGATTCCAGCACTTTTGAAAATCGCGAAAATTTTCGCCAAAAATACAAAGGGGTTAACCTTCCTTTTTTTTTGACCAAAAAATTTTTCGTCTCAGAATTGATTCGTATGACTCTTTCCCGACCAATCGGACCCCAAGGAACTCAGAAAACGCAGCAAAAGGAGCGTGGGATCAACGGGAGAGAAGATACGAGGAAAAAAGCACCCGCTGAAAAATGCCGAAAATTCAGGTTTTCGTTTTTTGGCTGTAACTTTCCATGCGTTGATCGCAGCGTATTGGGACTGCGCCCAATCGATTTCTGTCGCAAAATCACGTCGAAATAGTGCCTGAAAGAATTGATTCCAGCACTTCCGAAAATCGCGAAAATTTTCGTCAAAAATACAAAGGGGTTAACCTTCCTTTTTTTTTGACCAAAAAATTTTTCATCTCAGAATTGATTCGTATGACTCTTTTCCGACCAATTGGACGCCAAGAAACTCAGAAAACGCAGCAAAAAGAGCGTGGGATCAACAGAAGAGAAATGACGAAGGAAGAAGCAACTGCTGGAAAACGTCGAAAACACAGGATCTCGTTTTTTGGCTGTAACTTTTGATGAGTTGATCGCAGCGTATTGGGACTGCATCTCATCGTTTTCTCTCTCAAAATTACGTAGGAATAGTGCATGAAAGAATTTATTCCAGCACTTCTCAACATCGGGAAAATTTTAGCCAAAAATGCAATAAAGTTCAGCCTTGCCTTTGATTTTGCTGAAAAATTTCAGGCCTTCGGTATACTCTGTGTAACCCTTTATTCATCAATGGGACCACCAGGATCTAAGAAAACTCCATGAAGTAAGCATGGCACCAACAGCAGAGAAAGTACTGACGAAATCTGATGCCTCCAGACGGAAACTTCTGATCTCTTGCTCGCAGTACATTTAAACGTCGCACAATCGATTTTCCTTACAAACTTCCGGCGTTATAGCTCATCACAGAATTGTTTTCAGCATTTTTCAACGTCGTAAAAATCTTCTACAAAATTCAAAGCCTTCGCTATTTTTCATGCATAAATTTGTTTCATGCAGAATCCATTTTTCCACTTTCTGAAACGAATGAGACCTTCAGCCACGCAAAAAAGACAGATGCCACAGCGAAAGGTAAAAAGCTGATAAATACAAATGAAACATGCGAAAATTCAGTCAAGAATTTATTTTCATTCATTTCACATAAAATAGTGACAATACAATTTTACACATAATGAATTGTACTCTGCTGATCTGCATTGCGCTTGTACGCATGTCGCAACCTGAACTGTACTTACAAACTACGATAATCATTCATTGATACAATATTCTTTATATTTTGTTAACGATACTATATACTTCTTCTATCTGTTATGCAATAATCAGATTTCTTAAGTTACGTTTAATTGTATTTTTACATTACTTTCGTCTTACATTTTTTTACTATTTGGCAACTTGTTAAGTCACAACACACTGACACTTGCTCACTTGTATCAGAATTCAGTCATACGAAATATATAACTTCGTATCGAAGAGTTTAAGAATATTTTCCTCCTTATTGAAATCCCTCCGTAAATTTCAGGTATTTTGGCGGTAACTTTCGATCCGTTGTTCAACTGGTTGAGCCATACTTTTTCAAGATTCATGAACCCAGAAATTTTTCCAACCAGAATCGATTCACACGATTTTGATTGGACTGATTGGACCCCTCGATATATATAAAGAAGACATCTAGAACAGCGTCGAACCAACATCTGATACAATATTGAAAAATTTTCTTGTTTCACGCTGTCTCAATGTCATGGATTGCGAATCGACTTCAATGGAGTAAAAAATCCCTAATCTAGAGTGAAAACAGCACAATTTGAAATTGGATGAATATTTTATTAGAACAGAGTGGATATTCACTCTAATCAAGTGAAATTTAGAGTCACTTTATGGAGCATCAAGGAATTGTTTACTCTTATTAGAAACCAAGAATTGCAAGAAAAGCATTTTATATCATCGTAGGATCAACAGCTGCGAAAATACCGAGAAAGCACAGTGATATTTTTCGGTTTTTGACCGTCTATTCAGAGTTGTTGATCGCAGCGACTCAAGACTGCGCGCAATCGATTTTAGAATATATTTTTAACTTATTGTCACTCCGGAATTCGAAAAATACGCCCAGAACATTATGACAAAATACCGTAAATTTGTTTCCATTTCGGTTTCTCCACAGCCTTCTAGCGCATAATTTTTCATTTTATCATTCCGAATCCGAAACTAAAGCTTGTTCATCGAAAGAACTCTGCAGAATTCCACTACGCCACTCCACTTTCGGACGATTAGTTCACATGGTGTCACGTTACTCCAGTCGTGTGCAGCGCGAGTCCCAGTCGCATTGTTACAAGTTTGTTTGCCTTATTAGATTTAGATTGGCCGGCACGTGTCTGCTCATGGTCGGTGGCGATGGAGGACTGGGACAATACAGAAGACCCTGACAACCCTCTGAATTTTCCCGTTCTACATCGATCGACCAGCACGTGGCAAAAAATAAACCTGATTTGAACGGGCACTTAGTCTCGCGGTGCTCTTGCGTGTTACACTCGCACGTAAATATGAGACGTTAATAAGCTGTAGCCACGGCCTGTCTGGAAACAATTGAATCGAATATTTTTTGAGAAATTCTATGACCCTTGTGCCTGCTAGCAGCAATATATCATAGTAGGATCAGCCGCATTTTAACTCAAATGTGCAACCGATTGTGAAACTCGTTGGGTGTGTTTCATTGTGATTTTATTTTTGTTTCTATTTCGCATCGGCTTCATATGCGGCTAAATAAAATTGATGACTGTACAGTGAGCGGAAGTCTCACGATTGGTTTGTAAAAAGAGCGTGAGCACCACCTTGTTTCTCTGTTTTGGATTTTTTTATTACTAATCTGAGTAGATAAACGCATCCCGGCATGCTTTTCAGTAATCCGTGTACTGTGTACCGAAATTTGATCGGTACTCCGGAATGTGTCGATTGTAAACACAAAAACAGTTGACCTTTTTTGAAAAAATTGTATTTGCAATAGATTGCGAAAAAGTTTGTAACGGAACGCCATACATACAACCTGCAATGTAATCACGGATGAACCGCAGGCTGCATTGAACCCTGAAGAGGATTAGTTTCTGGGAACGCAACAAATTTTCTTCTGCAAACTCAAAAGCCAAACTGCAGGAGGGCTGTCGTGTTTCATCTCTCGAACCCGGCTCGGCGCCCTTCCGTTGATCCCGATCAGTTAATCCACCGCAAAACGTCGGCTTACCTCCCAGCACACGTGCATCGCCACCCTACTTATTACCAAAACTCATCACATGTCGGTAGGAGTAATACGTTATAGATGCAGCGGAGCAAACGCCGAGCCTGTAACAAATTTCGAAAAAAATTAGGGACAAACAGTACTCAAAATGCCCGAAATCAACGGCGGTCAAGCTGCTCTTAGCCTAGAGTTATAAGAAATCTAAACGAACCATAATTACTTATCCAAAATAACTCGCCCGCGGGGAAATGAGGGGAAATTATTAGGCAGGGGATGAAACGAGTGGACTCGATGCATCGGCTGTATATGACCATCCGAGATATGAGCTGCACCCCTGACGAGGGCCGATAAGATCTGAGTCGAGCCGTCAACCGAAGCTGGTTCGAATTCTGTTTGTGAGATGATGGGTATGGGAGCAGGGGCGTCGCCTTTGAGAGCTTTGTGACGTGGAGCTTTGGGGGATTGTTACCATCTGGTGATTACTGGTAATCTTTATTCAACGATCTCGTGATGCAAGCCGAGCCGTCCTGCGGGCTGCATTCGCTGTGCCCTATCCTTCAGCCTCAATCTGTACTTCGTACGCAAAAATAGATGAGGCGTTGACGGTCGCTAGGTGAGACTTTTCAAAGATTTCGAAGTGCATGCTGCGTATTAGCACGTGGTTATATGAGGATGACGGAAAGGAGGTCGATATTCGCATTGGCAACTTGTTTTATACGGAAAACAATGCAAAGCTGTTGTGAAATTCAGAATAAAAATCGCCCGAGAGAAAAAAAAAACAGGATTATAAATAACGAGTTCGTACAAAAATAGAAAAACGAATCGTTGTTAATATGGTCGAATTCAATCTTCTTGAAATTTGAAATGCAGGTCGAGATTCGTATTCCAATACCTAATTAGTAATTAGCTCTGAAAGTTGATTTTGAACTGGATTATATGTATAAAGAGCAACACAATGTACATTCAGTAATATAAACAAGAAATTATGAAAGTTTACAAATTTGATAACCAATAATCGTAAATCGGCACTTTTGACGGTATGATTAAAAAGCTAACACTCATTATCGTTAACGATATCAGTCGGTTCGTATCGGTTGTAAACGCACGCGGCGTAATCAATAAAAATAAACGCGTTGTTTCCGAATTTGCAATTGCGTCAATAGTCGGCACCGGTTATCTGTGACGTTTGCGGTGGTATAATAAACCATTCCAAACAAAGACATCGAACTTGGAGCTAAACATACACTTACCAGTCTTGACAATGACTGCGGAATGAGATGAGAGCGGCGCTTGAGTATCTGTACTACATCGATTTCCCTGAATCCACGCAGCTAGGTTGGCCGAGCGGTCTAAGGCGCCAGACTTAAGTTCTGGTTCCCGTCTGGGAGCGTGGGTTCGAACCCCACACCTAGCAGAGTTTTTTTTCTGACAACCATCGTAAACACACTTTTTTCGAAACCAATTATCTCCCAATTCTGTTCAAACGTCACCGACTTCTCTATTAAGGTACGTGCAATCATGATATCGGAGATAAGCAAAGCCTGATTGCGAAGTACTCCGGCGATTTATGATGACTGAAGCTTTGAGTCTTGCAATCTAGAATCAATCGATACTACCATATGAAACCATTACGTTGGCATCGATTGCTTATCGACATACTGTCACCGAAAATGCGCATCTCGTTAAGCCGTTTCAACAGTCTTTGACATCTCTAAACTTTTCGTCGGAATATTTAATTTATACAGGTAAGTGACCACTTCCATGACGATGCAGATTTTTTTTCGTGCAACATTCAGCATCTCTTTCGCGTGTCAATCACGATGATATGAATATTTGGATAACATTGGGTTTGCGGCAATCGAGGATTTAAATGTTTTCACCGCGTTTCGGAGGATAACTTGCAATTTGGCAACAAAGACAGAATCAAAAATTATACAACTTGCGTTGGACCACAAGCGAATCTTTATCGCGAATTCCAAGAAGAAAATCTTCGCCGTTTGCAATCGAGGTTTGAAATTCTCACAATTCAATTATCTTGAAAATCTAATCTACTTGCAACGTTTCCGAATATCATAGCTAAACGGTAGCTCTGATATAAAATCTGAGCACTTACCGGAGTATTTAACGAATGTACGTCATCGTCAATATGGACCTGAGTGGTGGGGGGAAAACATCTACGTGTGAGTATACCCGTAATTTTTTGGCAATGACAGTATTGATATTAATACGGTTGACTCAACCGTAGATTTGCGATAGCGAAGCTGATACCGATATCGACGAGGCAGAAGTATACAGTGCGACTTAGAACTTCGCCGGGAGCTTGCAAAAATTTCTCGGAAAGAAATGAGACCCCCGGTCTCAGAGAGGAGGAAAACTCGTCCCAGAGTACATCGCACTTCCGGGAACTCCGGTAATCCTTTGGACCGTTAACAATTAGCTTCGTTATTCTCGGAGGCTAGAAACCGCTAGTCTCTGCTCCTGTCGCACAAAAATTTTTGCAAGCCATAATTCGCAACCAAGAATCGCACGTTTGCTCAGCCGGAGTTAAACGTCCACTCGAAATGCAAGTCAGTCGCAGTTCGGGTTTCTCGGTGCCAACTTCGAGTCGCTTATGCAGCAGTCGTTTATAAAGATGTTCGCTGGAACCGGAAACCGGAAGCCGTGCGTGAAAATCTCCGTTGTGATAATGTGATAACGCGATTAGTGCCAGAAAATCGATCAAATTTTTTCAAAACTCCAGTGCAGTGCGGTGAAGTGAGGTTCGCGAATTTCTCCCGCGGCTGCTGCAACCGCGTGCAGATTACTGCACGAGATCGGATTAGGTCACCGCTATCTTAGCTTGGCCAGCTCGTAAGTAAGTTGTGTATTATTTAGAACACGTTCCACTAGCACTTTCAGAGCTACACTTGAAAATCATTTTCATTTCCAAATCAATTTGTGGGAAACAAATAAACGCTTATGATTACTCGTTGTACCGTTCCACTGAAATTTCTGCTTGGTAAGTTCATCACAACTTACTTACCGTGAAACTCTGTTTTACGATTGAATTCGTAGATTGAACCTACCCGCCATTATGAAGGTACGGGCTTAAGCCATTGAAGGTAACTGAACCATCTACAACGCAGATTCCCAGTGCGCCGGTAAAAAAGATACCCATATTGCCAACAGCCACCACGTGACACAGAAGAAGCTTATTTCCACGTAACCTGCACAAGATGCGTTACGCGAACTGAAGTTCCTTCTCTCTGTTATAGATGGCGCTGTCTGTTCATTTACCTGGCCTTACACCGTGTTGCCTTCCGCATGTTTAAAAACTTAATGTTATCGGTTAAATAATAAGTATACATTGAATTTTTATTTATTTTTTCTACAAACACAAAATTTACTTGACTAGATTAAACCTTATCGTCTACTTTGAAACCAAGAAAATCTGGTTTGCTTAGTCAGTTGACTGAAATTCAGCATTAAGAAAATCTGTAATCGCTTTATTTGAAAGTGACCACAAATATTAATACGTATACATAGTTCAAATTACTGCATCTATCTATATATCTAGTTATGTGAATAACAAATCTTATTTCATACACCTGAGCAATGAATTTTGTATAAGAGTAAAACTTAGAATTGAATTTACCTGTAAGATTCTCTTGTCCCGATCTTATTGAAACTGTTCAAATCACCTGCCAGTCGGGTAGCCATATATTTAGTGAAATAGATCGAACAATTTTGTATTAAATCTGTTTGTGAAAAAAATATTTTTCATACGTATCCTCAAAGTGATTGAGACACGAATCAATTCGTTCCTTTGTCGAATTTTTATAAACGAAATTCCCTGACCGGAGTTTCGTGATTGAAACATTAAATTTGTATTTGATGCAATTTGAAGCAACGGCTTGGTGAATAAAGGATCTTCGAATTTTATATTTTCCCACTATTCCGCAAGTATTCGTTACGAGTTTTAAATCTCCGTAGGTATTTTCGTGTTATTTTTGTCTTAAATTTGTCCGCCTATTTCCCTCGAGTCTCCCCAAGCCGGCGAGGTGCTAACTAGGCGTGGGTGGGCGATTTCCAACGAAACCCAAACCCCCATTTCATAAATATATATACGCGCCCATGAGTACATGCGGTATAGTAGTTACACGCATACATACGCGGTCGCAGGATCGTAGTCGTTTATAACGCGTCATTAGTATGGATCGTAAATAAATGATACATAAAAGAGAATGAGGAAAAAAGAAAATGTACAAATAAATGAATGGAAGAAAAATTTGAGGAAATAAAGAATGAACGAAACAAAACAAACGAAAAAATGAATATAAAAATTAAAAAAAAAAAAAAGGCACAAGGAACATAGTCGAAAATGATAATATTAAATGTATATATATATGTACATACATGTACGTATGTACGTATGCATGCACGCGTGCGTAGCTACGTTCCACCGGCTATTAACGGGTCGACGCGACGCTCGCACGCGGCGACGTACATATGAGGCAAAGTTGTGAAGGGAAACCTCTTTGAATACAAATTGCATTCCACTGCCATACGTTTGTTCTCTCAATATTCTATACTTACATACACGTGTACCCGTTTCACATATACAAACACTCGGGTTCGTGTGCGCGCACAAATTTCCGTACGTGAACGCGTGCGTATAACACGCGTTAAACGACACGGGCGTTTATACCGTACCATACCCGTGCATGGGATAACGAAGCAGTGGGGATGGGGAACGGGGAATAAGGAATAGGGATAATATAATACGTATCTACACGTATAGGCTGGCGGTACGCGGCACGGGCACGTGGTAAAGATCGCAGCTCGCAGCCGAGTAATTAGTAATTATAGTAAATTAGCCGTGAAATCGCTCGTTAATGAGAAGGTTATTCTTTATAACAACGTGAGCCGAGGTCCGGATCGCCGCATCGGGCCTGGCGCTCAGATCTCCGGACTCGGAATACGCCTGACTACTGCAACGAGGAATTAGTGGTCCAAGGCGAGCGGGTGGCATCCCCGAGTCCTGCGGGGCCGCTTGGCTTCGGGCCTCTTTATTATGCCTGCGCCTAGGCCTAGGCACCGTTTATTCTACAGGTACATACGGCAATGTGGATATATCTATATATATATATATATATTTATACATGTATATCTGAATATCTGAATGTATGTACCTGTGCTGACGCAGAGTCGGTATACCAAGTATAATACGCTCCTAGGGGCCTTCTAAACCTTGGACAAAAACCACCGATGGGCATCAGGATTTACCTGCTGGTCAAGAATGACATGACAAAAGACGAAATAAAGAATGATTTTTCGTCATAGAGTGAAGAAAAATTTTGGCTGTTGTGTTTGTATTGCGAGAAAAAATTCTTGTAACATCGGTACATATCGGTTCGGATTTCATTGAAATTATGAGATGATTGTATTCAGTGTCTATATTATATTTTTTCGGGCGAGGACCTTGACATCGATTTATTGTTCTACCAACATCAAATTGTTATAATAGTTGACATGCCTATAGTACAAGTGACCGTGACCAAAAGGAATATTAATACATACCACAAGAACGCATTTTCATTCTGTATAAAAAACTATGCCGTTTGGTTATGCTGAAAAATCGAAATAGTTATGGAGAGTTTAGCTATGAGAGGTTGAGAATGCAAGTAGTGTAAATCAGTTTGAGCTAAATTTTCAGGACGAAGGAATTCGGACCTTGGTAAATCTCAAATGCAAATTTCTATGCCCGGAAAAATTATATCACATTAGGTCAAAGGTTGAATTTGAGATTCGCCAAGATCCAAATTTCTTTGTCCTAAGAAAGGAGGTCAAACTCGCTTATACGATTTGCATTCTCTTTTTCTGTTTATGGAGAATGAAGTATACCTACTTACGCTGTATACCCATGTCAGTAATGTATAGAAATATCAAGCAAACACGTTTTTTCTTTAAGGTTCACGTGCAGGCAAATGATATAACCGAGAGGCAGCTGCACTTGCTTGGAAATCCCTTGAATATCGTCAATGTTAAAGAGTAGCTCAACGTCGACCGATTTCCCTTCGAAGAATCTTCGAATCGTAACTTAGTGCGGGATGAGGAATAGCTAGGATCGATTTTAACAACTGGATGTCGAGTCCCCGGAACCACGAATTATGAATAGCTCCGTGTTCCCGGCCGGCATGATTCCCAATCTCTAATTCAATATAGCTGATAAATCGTATAATTTGACCGTGCAGTAATCACATGGTTTCTCTCGGTAGTAAGTTGAGCCGAGTAGTGCCGAGTGCAGGCCGTTGTCTCGGTCGAGAAACTCCTCGGAAGCGCGGGAGAAGAGCCGGCAGAAGAGGCTCCCTGACCCAAAAGAGTGAAACTCCGACTGTGTGAGGTCCGTTTGGGCCTCATCGACGCGGCCACGTCTCAGGACCGTCCGTATCCTCGTCCAACGTCCCTCCGTTGGGCCAGCCGCGGTCAACTGCCTCGTTCCTTTCGAATTAAAGGGTCTTTTAAATCCGTATAACGTTTCGCCAAGGGGAGAGAGAGGAGAGATAATCACTCTGAAACGTAAAACCAAATTAGCGCTTCGGTACTCGCTCGGCTGCACGGTGGCGTGCATAACACTCCTATTTTCGACTTATGTACACGCTCGTTCCGTCTCATCTTACCCCGCCCTACCGCCAGCTACCACCTTTCTCATCTCGGTATTTTTATGGAATTTTTATTCTCGTTATTTACGGTCATATTTCTGATACCGATACTACCGTCACATACCTGCCGTCCTCCGACAGGGCATAAGACTACCGTCCGACATCGGAGATCGGTTTTGCACTCGAACGCGTCTTATCGGCACCGTTCCATCTCATACCACGGTCTTAAGTTTCGGTAATTTTCAGATAATTGGTATTTACATCTCTTCCGAGGATGACGTTGAGCGTCCTTTTCCTTGTCTAATTTGGTACCTTTAAGAAACACTTTTCGAATCGATATTGTCAAAGATACCGAAATTCCAGGCGTATTGGAAACCTTAAGATTCGTGGCACCTCATCAGCTCCGATACCAGCAGGAATTCGATCGGCTACGAGGCGTCAATTGCGATTCGGGGTGTTAGAAATTCACAGTTTCACGCATCGAGCGGAACTTGGCACTGCACCGAGTGTCTGGAGTTCAGGGTTCACTTCGTGCTGGTTGAAATCAGGAATGACAAACTCACGGACGGCAAAGACTCGAGGCTGGAGGACGCGCGAGCGAGCTTACCGAAGCCAATCCGATCTTCACACGCAATAAATCAAGACCTGGCATGATCCACGCTGCGTTCCTATCCAAGATGGTGTAATTACCGTTGCAACTTCGACCGAGAGTCGACCAGTTTATCGCCGCACAGACGAGCGTGTCACGCGGTGAATCTTGCGATCATCCAGCCCTTCGCCGAAAGGGAATATCGCGAGGAAAGGACCAACGGGATGACCCAACTTCCGGCGGCGTGTGGAAAGAGCACTTAATCGGTACGAAATTCGAAGCCGGGACAGTCGTTATAGGCTCGGAGAAATTTAAGACTCGATAGTAAAAATTGATCGTGACATAGTTGATTTCACCGAGTATATTTCAATGTTTTTTCTTCCACTTCTCTCGGTCTTACCGCAGGCATGGCGCTTGGCTGGTGGTGCCGGGCGTCTTGAGTACATCGGATGAAACTGGTTATATCGTGATAATCTGAAGAAGGATGAGACGGACATAAAAATAAGATATTTTTACGGGAGAAAGGTCGTCGCTAATATACGGTAATACTAGACGGTTGACCATAAAACAATGTCGAATACACACGTGTGTATGACGAAAGAAAAACGAGGAAGAAGAAACAATTGAGAAAAATAAGGGGAAACGATATCGAGAAACTGAAAAAAACCGAAGAAAGAAGTCAAACACGAGCAACATTCTTGATCGGTTGTATATAGGTCCGCGTGGGCGGAACAACCGTGGCGGCAGGTAGAGCCGAAACTCTCGGAGAGGCTGCTGGCCCCTGCTTATCGTGTAAATATACGATCATAATACGTACATAAGTTTGTGAATGGGTACAGGGTGATTCAAAATCCCGTAATGCCTAATAGGATTGTTTGCCTTTCGGTTCGATTATCGGCCATAATAATCGGTAAATTCGAGGCCCAATCGCGGCTGCGCTCCAACACAGATTCACTCCAAAGTGTTTCGAGATTAATCTTTGGCGTGTCATTAATTTCGTCTCTTACCGTATCTCTCGTGGAATGCACGACTCCCGGTCTTCCTTTCCGAAAACAACCAGCTCGAAAAATTTCCAAAAAAACGTCACCAATGACTAGGATCTACAGACCGAGTCACGTGTTTCGCTGCACGTTTGTCCTTCGGATTAGCACTGGATTCGTCCGTACGCGATCAGCGTTACCGTCGCGGAACGCGGATCAGAAGCCGGTGGTTTTACCGCGGAAGACGACTTTTGGATCACGCTGTGCCCGCCGAAAAGGGAGGTCGTACAACGTAACGGCATGGCGCTATACACCGATAATCCAAGATCCGAGACAAGATCGAGAGATCGATAACCTCCCCTTAAAGGGACACGGTACAGTCGGACGCGATTGCCGATTCGAAGCAGCGGCGCGGTCCGAGGCTCAAGATGGAAAAACTCCTGCCCCCCTGCGCCTGCTTTTGTTAAAAAAAAAAAAGAAGAGGATTGATAAAAATTCATCTTCTCTGAACTCCACGCACAGCCAGGCTGAAAGAGTTACGCAAGACAAAAGTGGATGCATGCACATATTAAACATATATTATGTCCGTGGCAGGTATTATACCCATATACGTGGATCTCCGATCCTGGAGCTTGGGCTTCATCTCGATGGATAAATCAAAGACGAACCTCTGGCCAGGTTGTAAAGTCTCGAAAATTGATCTTCCCTCGAGGGCACCTCGCTCCGGGGTGTAAAACCCACCGAGCGATAGTCAAGTCGGGGACCGGGTATGTGACCGTAATTTACCCGCACCTACGGACAACGCGGATTCGAGATCGAGGCCGAAGCTGGAAGAAATAATTGGCGAACTTTTGTCGCGTATATTTGATACCGGTACCGAAACTCGTAGCTCGCGTCCCCCGCTCAGATGGACGCCGATTGCAGGGAAGGTTTAAGGTAGGTATGTAGGCACGGTACCCCGGCCAACCAGCTGCCTTAAGCCGAGAGGTTCAACTACCGACCATCACTTCTTCTCCCCACGGCCGGAACGATTTCGTTTTAACTTTTAGAACTCGGAAATAAAATACTGGCCACCTTATAAGGCCTGCGCACGCGGCATTCCCGGTAATTTATAGAGCTGGGTGCCGGTCGACAGCCCGGTGGACACTGCCGGGAATTTTGGGTGTCGACTACCGAGCGCGCGCTGCGCTGCTGCTCCTCAAAAGAGCTACTAACGAAATTTCGTTTTATCGCGTCGTACAGTGCGTTATATGCCTCTGCTCGCAGGACGCGGGGGACCCGAGTAGACAAAGCCTGTGTTTCGTTACCCACAAAAATACCACCCGCGTCATCCGAACGCCTCTTCAACGATCCAGAAATTCAATTCCATCATTCACCGTCGTTCGTTCGATGATGTTACACGCTATAACGCCTCTTGTTGGACTTCCGAGTCCTTTCCACACCAATTTTACCGTTGCACCGACAGACATTGACGCCGCTGGTCACAACCCAGGTACTACCGCACCGTAAAATTATTCTTATTCCCGAGTGTAGCGACGAAACTTTAACGAAGGTGACACTGAAGTGATACAGCCGGACAGTGCTGTTCACAATCCAGGCACACCCCTATAAAATTACACGTACACAACACCAAGTGTCGGGCTGCGGTGTAGCGTACCATCAAGATTGTAGCGCGTACTATCAATTTCCTCAAGTACCTAGACGAAATAATCACGTTTCCCTATCGCAACGTGGATCGTTTTGCACTCTCGATTAGCTTAAGCGAGGAACTCTTAGCGAGCCGCAGGGTCACGTAAAGCGAGTATTTTAGTGCTAAACTTTGCCGCGATTACCAAGAACCCGTAAGCCATAACCGCAATCACCGAGCGAGCTGATGATGTCTTAATTAAACCTTGCTGCCGACGCTTTCAAAGGGATTCTTTTCGCCGCAATTACTTTATTACCGCGGTGCGTACAGCCGTGGGATGTAAACGGAGGCGTATGGCGTGTACCAACTCCCTGCACTGCGCTTACTTCACGGAATCTTAAACCGCGGTGTGGATACCTCGGTGAACTAACGATACGGACTTGGAGACTTGGAATGGTATCGTTGACGTAGCTGCGTTGGCCAGAGAAAATTACAAGAGAAATTATAACTAGGTACGCGCGTGTTATATTTTTGTTCGCACCTTGAAGCAAGGCGGGTTTTTAGGCTGCCAAGCTGTTACAGCGTGATTGAGACACCACGTAGCCATATTTAATTACCGTACCCCAACCGTAAAATCCCCCGGGAGAATGCCGAGACGTCAGAATTACATGTCGAGAGGATATTAGGGGCGGAACTCTACCAGACGGGAAATTCGAACGACGCCGTGAAATTTCCTGATCCCGGTATAAGGCGCGGCTAACGCCTTTCTCACATCCCTTACGCGCCCCTGATGAAAGCCGAATTAGATTCGCAGGTACGCGCGAGCGAAAACACACCCGATCGCAAGTCCGAGCTTAACGAGTTACTCCAACGTCCGGTGACTCGTACATCTTCATCTCAACACTTCCAGCAGTTACGGCGACAGAAAAAGACGCACGAGACACGCTCCCCGAGGTTCCTGTCACTCTCTTGTACGATGCAGGTTCAATCCTATTAATAACAATGTGACGGCCTCCAAGTAGGAAGAGATGCGGAGTATGAGGAGCAATTCGTTCCTCGGTGTAAAAAATGAATCTTCAAGTTTGACCGCGTTGTCTCGACATCGACGAGAGCACCAGTGTTCCAAATGACAAATTGTGGCTGTCTGTCCTAAGCCCTGAAGCGGTTTGTTCCGCTTTTCCGGTCCGGAACGATATCTAGATGAACGAGTGTTTCACGCGATTATTCGAACACCCTGTAAGGTTTGTGATGTCCGACGGTGGATTCTTTGGGAAGGTGTTACAACGTTCATTTTTCCCTCGTCTTTCGCGGCCAGTATGAACGAAGTTCCCAGTAGCGAACGGATACCAGGTCGAACGTAGCAGGACCAAGAGGTTAACCGCCCTGGCGCTGCGCAGGGTCGTAAAGCCCGGTTTGGGCCGTAGACTCCGAGCAGGGTCCTTCAATCGGTGGCACGGTCGCGGGTTTGAGATTATTCCCCTTTGTTGACGGTTGAGGAGCGGCTGGAACCGCGGGAGAGACACTGACTCCAAGTGTATCACATTAGCGGCAGTAATTAGAAATCGGTGTGGGCCACCGCCGCGCAGCTCTGCACCATGATGCCCCATTAAACCAGCTCCTCCGAGAGTGAAATGCTTCTCTCGCAAATCTCATTCCGCAAGGCCGACTTGCAGAAAATTGAGCCCCAACCACCGTGTCGCTCAGCTCTTCTCCGGTTGGAGATTCACGTCTTACCAGCTCTAATGCCGGACACGATTCGAGGCTTGGTCTGGGAATTGATAAAGTAGATATTTACCACGACTGCCTTCGGGCTCGGGATTCCTATGGGTGGACCTGCTCCTAGGCTCTGACCCACGTCCCAATCCTAGCTCCGCTTGGACAAGCGAACATGCGCGTAAGCAGGGCCGTGACAAAGGTGATCCAAGTATCGGATCCCGTGGTATATTGCTCGTATCGGTGTTCCAACGATATCACGGCGGTATTTCGTTGCCGGAGGATTGTTCTTGTCCGAACACACAGGCTCGGCCGGTGGTCCGGAGTTACCGTCCGGATTGGTTTATGCGCTGCTCTTTGTACGAGGATAAATCTAGCAATCACGATCGACGTTCGACTCTGGGTAGGTACGCGTTTTCACTCCAATGTTTCGACGACGATCGGGATGGAGAGAGAAGGCTTCAGAGCTTTCAAATTTCCGCCGCGCCAGTGGCGATTTCAGGGAAGAATGATCGGGTAGACTGAAAAGGGCATCCCGTGCACCGGGTGAATTTCATCAGACTTGATCAGACGAGACGGGAGGACGAAGGCCCGTTCCGTAGTTGTGCGTGAAACGAGTAGTGCGAAATTTGGATAGTTAATTTTAATCTGCAATAAAAACGGGAATAAAGATAAACGAAGCGGTCGGCATTGATTGCGAGTGACGTGAGCGCGGCTTATACTTCGTGCACGCGCGTTTTACCTGCCAATAAGGTTGGCTACTCGTTCACTCGTACTTGGCCGAGTAATGCTAATAAATTATCTTGACGGATCCTCGGCGTAGCGTTTCCGTTGGCCGGTTCGTGCCTTCCAGAACAACGCATATCTGAGGAGAATAACAAGTTTATGTCTTCATCTGGACAGCCGTGGGTTAATCAATAGCTTATTACATAAATCACGTACAGCCCGTTAAATTATACCGCGGATTACAATCCCCGCTCTCTATCGTCGAAACGAAAATAATAAGAAATTTCGGGAACGTGGGTGCAGCAGCAGCAGCAACAGCGCGAAGAGATCGATGGACTACCGTACCTCGAACGTTCGTCAAACGGATATCGCTTCAATCATCGAACGCCTCAGTTATAATCAAGATTGAAAAAAATCGGACAATCAATTTGATCGCCAAATTCGTGATGAACCAATTTTCTCACTTGTCAAGGAATCGTTAACCGTGGGCATAACCCGGTTATCAAATGAGTCTCTGCAATTTACGGCCGGTTGAATTCGCCTCCCAATTCCTCCCGCAGGCGTCGGCTTCCGACAGCGAAATACGGAAATGGGAATTCGCAGATGCAGGGCGTACCCCTTCTTTTCCAGGAACTACTCCGGAGTGGCAAGAACGAGTCGAGGGAAAGGGCGAGAAGTCTCGACGACAATCTGGTCAACTGATCCGGCGCCCTACTTGGTCCAGATTTTACGCGTCGAGTCGTGGGCGCTGACCAACCAATGGGAGTCACACCTAGTGAAATAAATAACAATAGAGAGACCATTGAATTCGGCGGGAGCCAGGCGCCCTCACACCGTCTGTGACATCATACAGCTGCCACGCCTCGGAAGGGTCGCCGCCGCTCTGGTCCAGTTATTCTCTCGGTAGACAAGTCGATTCGCGCTGGACTCCGTGACCAATCCATTTAGAAAAAGTAAGATGAAACCTCGGAAGACACCGGGATGAAATTCGTATTCGGCGTCTTCCTCTCAGGACAGAGATATTCGTGCGGATAGAAGGGGGCAGAATTGGAGAACGAAATAAATCGCTGAGTCATTTTTTTCACACGACTGCAGTCACTGGTTGAAAAGTGATGTGTAAATATTCCTCACTACCCTGACGTGGATATTATCTTAACGATCGATCGACCCTACCATCGTGTTTACGCTCGGGAACTCTTCTTTCGATTTTTCATCCTCATCTCGTCCCGGAATTTCATTTGCGCCTGACCTTTGATTCGAGATTTTAATTGTGAGTTATACGCTGCTTTTCGTCCTCATCATCATCTTTCAATCTGATCATTATCACTTTCACTGGTATCTCTGTACCGCGATGTTTGCCGTACCGTTTCCCTTCTATATTCATCGGGTTTTCATAGTGCCTACTTTACAAGCTTTCTACAACTGCATGTTTCAAGCGTAATACTCGTGAGTGCTTTCAGCGCGTGATTGATCTAGAATAGAGTAAATATATTCCTCTTCTTCACCCGGCCGGAGTGTCTTCACTTCACCGGCAAAGATTCTACGCTGAATTATGAGGAGAAGTACCGACGCTTGTTAGGTAAATATTTGACTCTCAAGGCACGCTCGACCGGAGGGATAATTTTCGAATATCGATTCCGAGGCGATGGAGAATTGAAATATACGGCGGGTTTCTTGACACGCGACGACTTCGGCAAGGTGAGCCGATAGACAGGCAGATATACCTGCCTCTATTTCATGCACCAGCGGATGGCTATGCGTACATATTTTGACAGGCTCGATGAAGACGGCACAATACTCACAACTTTGGTAACCGTATCGTCGTTTCATCTTTCGACATCAAAGCCGGCGGCTAGCGTCGAGATGAAATTCTGCATCGCCTACCGGCGCTAATCTCGCGCGTAGATCTCGTTCGGCCTCTCTGAGAGAAGGAGAACCGTGTACCTATACCCAAGACTGCAGGCACTGCCGACGAGGGATTTTTAATTGGAATTTTTATTGGCTGAGTTTAAGAAATGTTGATGAAAATTTTCTTAATTTGTCGCCGGTTAATGGACGCGTGTGTTAAACGCGGTGCTGTACACACGCGGGTTCTACAAGGTAGAACCTACGTAGGTACTCCAGGCAGAGCGCGGGTTCTTCTCCTTCGCCTTCGAAATTGACGTCTCGAGGATATTCTTATCCCCGCTAGCCGGGATTCTCCCACAGTGTTCTCCGGCACGCTATAATTTTATTAATTTATAAATTTCTCCCATCCACTATATTACGTCAATTCGTCTCTGATCCCCGCGGTATGTGCCTAAGCTATATATGCGCGGCGCAGTGACTTTGGCAACTCCTCGGCTCCGTCGCGTGCCGGTTTAATTGACGTTATCTAACCCGAAGACCCCGTCTGATGTATTCGTTTCGTCCCCGAGGACACCGGGCTCGCGTTGGTCAATTAAAATTTAAAGAAACGGGAGAAAAGCACGATGCCGAAGAAAAGAAGTGGAGGAAAAAAAAAAAAACGCCTACGAGATATACGCATTTAAAAAATTATCAACCCAACCTAGCGTAACTCCTACAAATGGGACTCGACGCGTCTAGAAGTCGCTACCGAAATTTATCTACCCTAACCATCTTTTAGACGCACGCACGCAAGCACCGCGCATGCATTAAAGAGTCTTTTGAAAAATCGCCACTCCCGACGTTCTCTATCGAATTTCCTGAATCTGCTTATATTTTCAGTAAAAGGAATTCGTCAGCGATCACGCGCTTGATACTCAACTACGATTCGAGATAAAAAATTGTACATACGTTCCTCTTTTCAAGATGTACCTTCTATACGTGTCTGTCATTTTTTTCCATTCTTCACATTTGACCTTACAACAAAGATGAAGGGGAAAAAAAACGTATAATCAACAATTTGTACTCTTTTTCTCCATTCTTCATCACGTTGCGACAGCCCGCCACGTCCATCCTCGAAGTTGACAACCGGAATTTCGGAAGGGAGCCCCTTAATTAACAGGGCCCAGCCCACCCCCAAAGGGTTGCCCTTGTTTCTCCCAGGGATTATTATCCGACGTCTTAGCGCGCGCACGATTTCCTCGACATTGTTGCATCGCTTTGGATTGCCTCGTGGCCGAGGCCGTTGTCTCCGACAAAAATCTGTGGGAACCCGCGCGTCCCCGGCACAATGGCGGGCTTATTAAAATTCCAGGTTGTATTTTATGTGCACGAGAAAGAAGGAGTTACAAGGGGCCCTAGCTGGGGCAGACCCGGGTTTCGGGGGCGGAGGGGGCGCCACGCGACTCCGCGGAGGAGAGCGTAATCAAGCCGCATCTCCGTACGCCCACGCGATCCGAACCGGGTCTCCTCTCCGATCTTCCTCGTTTTCGATACGATGGTGGATTTGAACAATTGTTTTGATATTCCGTTGTTTCGCTTCTTGTTTTTTTCCTCCATTTTATCTGCCAGAATACGAAGAACGGTGATGGCTGTCACTGATTAGTTTAGCACTGGCGATCGTTGGTCATAAAACAGCCTGTTCCGAATCCTGAACCTCTCGAGCAAACGACCTCTGTAAGGAATCGGAGGTATTTGGGTTGACGCGATAAGGAGAAGCCTCTCGGGTACTTAGGTGCCGTGCGTACGCAGGTCGGTACACAGAAAACGTGCGGTTCATTACGAGGAAGATAGTAATCACCGAAATTAATTACCAACTTTCATGAGCTGCTGCTCAGGTTCAAAGGCTAAGAAGACATGCGTTTTGTAGCCTACAGAAGTTACGATACGTACTTCGGGCGGGGTCAAAATTCCACTGGATTCTACCTCCGCACTATTCTACTTTACAGGCGCATTCGTGTATTCATGTAATTACCCCAGATCGTTCGCCCTGTTTGCGGAAAAGCCAACCGACAAGATGGAAAAATTTTAGCATAGCAATCAAAAGCTGATGAGTTTAGAATACAGAATACGATACCTATGCAGGGAAATTCTGTACGAGTCGTAGATAAATTTTTATCCCGCTAATTAACCAACCCACATCCATGTTACTTCTCCATTCCGAACTTGCTCAATCAACATCAGTAGCTGATACCGGATGCTTAAGTGCATCGCAGGTTTGGAGGTACCGAGAAGATTGGAGCACGCCAGTTACAGTGCTTCTAGTTTTCACCGATGTTCTTATTTTATCTCTGATGTAGCGGCGTGTCGCCCAAGCTTTTAGCGTCACGGTGCTGCGCAGGATTGTAGAAGTAAAAAGAATCAGACATTCATCGTATGCATCCGTCTCACCTGTCGATGGTGTTCCTAATTTCCACCTCAAACGCTGAAGCCCATTCTTCCTATCTAAGCCCGAATCTGCGAGCTCCGTGCACGTTTGTTACGCTTGGTTCCCAATCTGATAAACTGTACCATAAAATAGACAGCTCAAGTACCGCTTCTGGGATAGACTGTCGCCAAGATTCCAAAAGAAAAGAAAAAAAGCGAAAAAAAAGATGAATGTAAACACATCGAAACTTTCCTAATCAATGATTAATCGCATCTGTTAGCACTCGCGCATATGTGCTAATAGGTACGTGCATGCGTATACGCGAGATCAGGCTTGCGGTCGGAGGATGATGGCACCAGGCGGATATTCCGGAAACGCAGGAATGTCGTGGTGGCGCCTCCGCAAGGCCCACGCGACGCTGCGGTCCACCGCAAATCAATTCACACTCGGTCCTCTCGTGTCCGTGCGGCTAAAAGGCGCGGCGGCGACGGTCTGACGTACGCAATGCGGCGCGGCTTTGACAATGCCTGCAATGCACATGTGCACGTAGAAAGGTTGTTATTCCGGAAAGCGTTTTATCTGATCCACTCGACGGGAGATGTCGGAGCCTCCTATGACCGACCTGCCTTGATCAGGCTCGACACGCTCGACGATTGCTTTGTAATTTCATCATCGACGTCATTCACGTCGCTCGATAAACGGACCTTATTCGGTATTGTGACACAAAAACGGCTCCCGAGCCTGATTGCGAAATTTAAATCGAATACGTCCACCTTGACGCGGATCGAGGACCCTCTTGAGCTTACACGCTACGGGAGGATTCAAGGACCGGCTTTCAAGCCGAAGTGGTACTTGATGTGAAATTGGAATTTCGGGGTCGGTCCACCCTCTAGCCAAGGGAGATCTCCAGGAGTTCGCGTCCCGCGGGCGAAGAATTCTGACGAATTATCCAGGTTCGAAAGAGAATAATTCGACAGTCCCTCCCTCAAATCACGATGCCCGCAACCCTTGACGGTGCCAATTACGATTTCGTCTTCTTCTTTCTTCTCTCGCTGCATCATGCATCGATTGTGTTCGTGAAAATTAATGCGAACTGGTACATAAAGGCGCTGCCTGTAACGCAAGGTGTCCGCGAAAAGGTACGACGGGGTTACGGGATAAGGGACAGGCAATTGTGCCCCGGTTTACGACGACGAGAACTTAAGCCAGCGCAAAAACTAATACCCTGCAAATAACAGACATTACTTATACTTGCGTACGCGCGCTTGCCGTCGCTGCTGTTCATCTGCTGAACCATGGTTTGGACATGCCGGACTTGACATTGGACCGCGGATATTACATTAGCCGGGCACGATGTACGCGTTCATTTATTTTACACGCACCTTTGATGACCTCGCCTCCCGAAAATGTTTCACACCGATCCCCGTTTCACTTACACAGCTGAATAAGTAGTCGCATAAATTGAGCCAAGCGAGCATTGTTTCACGTTTCCGCACCGCGATTTCAGTCCCTGCGTGACGCTGCAGAGTACAGAGAGTAAATTGTTCGTTTCACGAGTTATCCTCGAGGATTTTTCTTTGTTTGAATTCGGGCAGCTTGGGAACAGGGGGCAAGATCGGTGTGCAACCGTTTAGGATCGATATAGCATAGCGTTTCCGGACGTTCGAAAGGTCGCCATTACGGATAATGGTCAGATAAAGAACGATTACCAAAATCGGAGCATTTCATTCCGTTCAACCAATTAACTCCCGGCGGGCCTCAATCAGGAAATTCCTACGTCAAGATTTATCTGTCCTCAGGACTTGCCGGGCCACACGCAAAATCAATAGTCCTCATCCCTCGCCTTTTGCGTCTTCGAGTTTCGAGCTCTCTCTCTCTCTCTCACTTTCTCTCATTCTCTAAGATTTCTCATCCCTACCTGCGGCCTCGCGTTTGGCGATGTCTTAATTTCACCCCCGAATCCTCAATTTCCTAATTGAGATTAATGGAGGATGAGGTTCCGAAAATTGGCGGTTTCGAGTCAACGGCTAACCCGAAAGAAACACCGCTGTCGAACGACAATCACTTACGTGCCTGCGGGTGGAGGGAATCTGTCTGTCCGTGGTAGCCAAATTTATTTCACGCGAGTACCTTATAAAACAGATTTTCCCTCTTCCACGTACCTACGTGCCTAGAATTCGAACGCAGAGCGGCGAATGTACAACCAGCGCTGGGCAAGTTCCGAGCTTGTTCTCGCGTCGTCGAGCACGCTTCGTGACTTCAGGCAGCCGACGTGGATGTCAATCCGTCGAAGATGAGAGAGAGATAGAGAGAATAGGACATATTAGCATACCCCGTTCCCCACTTGGTATTCATCTCACGAGAACGTGGTACGTCTCAATTTAAGCACATTTACGGGTCAGAGTAAAAGAATGCGACGCTACAGTTTAGGCATGCGAGCATCATCGTGCACGTCAGTCGAATATCCCTTTTTTTCGGTCTTCATTTTTCCTCAGCGAAGAGCGGAGAGCGAAGAATTCGAGGAATCGGTATCACGATTATAATACAGTTCCAATTAGTCCCATCAAACATCCCACCGGCTACCTTCCATGTGATTTTTAATTGACCATAAACGCACGGTGTCCTCGACGTTTCGTTGCTCTCGAGGAAGATCTGTGTCATTGCGTCATTCCGGATGATTAAGGAACGTCCCCCCTGGCAGGGAATCGGCTCGACGATAATTGATGGTACGCGCTTGATCGGAATCTCTGACAGCGTCGTAAGTATCCTCACCTAAAAAGTGGCGGCGATGTAAATGCGACTTGCAAATCGTTTAACGTTACGTGGGGCGACTCGAAGAGCCATAAATCGTCCATTCAAGTCGAAGGCTGCATATAAACTAACACTGAACCGAATAGACCCTGTTTTCTCAATTCACCCTGAACAAAAAACTTCAGAGTGTAAAAAATCTTCTATGCTGATCTCGTTGCATTGCGTCTTGACAAGGATCGACAAGCTGAGAAGCAAAGAACCGAATAAAACTCTCTTGGAATACGCGATTTCAGATTCTGTGCGGTACGCCTTACATTACTTCCTCGACTTTGCTACTTTATTAGTTGGGCAATGCGGTCTCGACGGCAGTTCCAGAAGCGAATAATAAATTCAGCGGTGCGTCACCGTCATTACTGTTATCTTCTATACGTATAGGTACGTGTGCATCGTGGAAACTGGCGTCCCATGCAGCTTGAGAATCCACGAATTTAAAAATTGTACTTATTCCAGTTCTTGCGAGCATACAACGCAGTTAACCCAAATTCTTATCGCGGTTGGAATTGCACCGACAACTAACGACTGGTGCTTTGAATTTGAGATACTCGAAATGTGGAACTCTTGGAAACGGCACAATTTCTTCACCGCCGAATTTCACCTACTAGACTCCCTTGCAAACCCATTCATTGAATCAGGGTCAAAGAAACTCTTACAGCTTTGTTCTCAACACGATGCTTGAAAAGGCTTTTTTACCTTGCCGACTTCCGACGTTTTCCGAAGTCCATAAAATCTCAGGCACTGCTTACCCGTATTGCGTGAATGACGGGGTGTTCGGCCTCAGGAACGGTAGCTGAGGCTCTCTATTCTCGATATCGCGATACACGCAGCTAGCTAGACAGCCGTCGCTGTGTCCAGCAGGAAGTTGAGGAGGAACACAATGGAGGGGGTCCAGGGATCAGGACAATGCGTCGTCCTGACCGTAAATATTCGGCGACAGCCCGCAGCATTGTCGTCCGGGGTTTTTCTCTTAATTGTCACAAATTCGTTGGTTGGTATATTTATGAAGGTTTTGGGTGGTCCAGACGGCCCCGCCGAATCACCGGCGCAGTTACATATTATTCATGCTTCGCCGCTATCGAGCTTGCCGAAAAACCAGAAACCAGGTGCCGATTTCGGTGCGAGTCTTTGATTTTTTCGAATCGCGTTCGGGCAGCCAAAGAGGACGCATTGCAACGACGTTTCGACGGCGCGGCGGTTCGAAGCGACCGAGTCCAGGGCGGTGCAGAGGGTGAGAAAGTAAGTCCGTGGGATAAGGGATCGGGATGAAGGAAAAAGATGCCAAGATATACCTACACGTATATCCTCGACGATTGTACCTACATCCACGGATGTCGGTACGGTATAAGACTCGGTATAATGCCGCAGGTTGAACAAATAGCAGATAAGATAAACTAATTGCCAGCCTCTTAATTGGAAGCAAGTCGGCCTGTGTCACCAGGCATATTGTACCTTTTGCTCCCGGTCCCGTTGTCCTCTTCTCGTCCCGCACCGCATCCTAAATTCAGTCGGTCGGTGAGTCCGGCCCCCTTCGGTACAACTCGGTGTCTCGGATCTAAACTAAATTTAATTAAACTTATAATCCGGCCGCCGGTCCGGGCCGCTTTTATGCCCTCGAATTAAGATATGGAATACAGAGGCAACGAGAGAGCCGAGTCCGTTAACAATTCGTCTTACATGAACGAGAATTCTCCCCCGAAAGCTAATTGCTGTCGGTTACCACGAACCAATGACCGTAATTATCGTAAGTTTAGAAGAGGAACGAGTTATCCCGAGGTCCTTAGGACGCGGAGCACGTTTTACTCGGTTTCTTTTTTCTTGTTTTTTTTTTTTTTTTTTTTCTTTTCCTTTTTCTTCCATCTTTTGAACCTAGAAAAGAGGCGAACCCGAGTCTTTGAAAGTGTCGGGAAAACCAAAAACCGATTTACTCGGCGCGGTGTACTAAAAATAAAATCAAACAGGCCTACTCCTCTCTTATACCGCAGCCCCGATCCCTGCAGGTCGAGGGGACATTAGGGCGCTGAAGGGGTTGGGCACACACCGCGGCCCACGCAGACCGACGCCGCGACGCCCTGCGCCGGGCACTCCAATTCCAACCGTTGATTTCCTCCGGAGTGGGTCTCGAGGGCTCCCCAAATAATGTCAAAACTCACCCGAGCTTTTCACCTCCTCGTTGGACCCGGCCGCCCAGGACGGGCATAAGCACCGGCTCTCGGCCCCTTCGCTTCCTTCTTAACACGCTCGAGTGTTTGATCTGGAAATCATGAGTGCAAACCGGCGCGGCTGATGCGGCGGCGACCGTTAAACTCGATGCCCCGTGCATTTGGTTCCTAATCTCTTTACAACGTGACCAAATTTCCTTCGAGCATTGTCGCAGCTGTGTACGAACGGCGGATTCGACTTGATCACAAAAATCGATTCGAGCTCAACGTTTCGATCTGAAGTTACGAAAAGAGAAAAAAAAAAACTGTTTCAATACCCCCAGAAATGTTAGTTGAGGCAATTGTAATGAAGATGAATAAAATAAAATCCCTTTTATACGATAGAAATAATCATATTTAATAATAAAGGTACCGTAATTGCTGGATATCTTTTAAACGGTATTCTTCTCTTTCTCCATCTTTTTATACAGATAGTCCAGCCCAGTCATACTGAAATTTTCAATCACCGCCGATTTTTTTTCTCTTACCTTCGCGATGACCGTTCCGATTTACAAGGATTGGGACGAAGGGTTGCAGAGAACACGATAAATAAGACATCAAACTAGCAGTGTATGAGCGTGTATTTGACAGTGTTTCGTTTTATCGTTTTGTTATTTGCAAATTTTTCCTCTTTCGAGTATATTATTATTATATATAGTGGCACACATAACACGCACGCGCATCGCGATTCGTGTTGGAATGTTATATGATTATCGTTATTGCTAGCACCGAGAGGAATCGCGCCGATTCGTACGTGTAATTAATTTCGGCAAAAGTCTAAATTTTTCAACAACGAAGCGGTCCGCGTACCTCGATTATCGCGTTACTCGCATTTTCATCCTGCAATTCCTCCGCTGTCGAGTGATTCTTGCCCAAATCGAACCGCATCGCGTTCCCTCCC
This sequence comes from Neodiprion pinetum, assembly GCF_021155775.2. Classification (NCBI taxonomy): domain Eukaryota; kingdom Metazoa; phylum Arthropoda; class Insecta; order Hymenoptera; family Diprionidae; genus Neodiprion; species Neodiprion pinetum. The sequence continues at coordinate 28,987,717 of NC_060237.1, forward strand.
GTTTATCGTTTGGCGCGTTGCTCGTTTGCATCATACGTCTCTTTCTTGTATTATAAATTTATAGATATAAAATGCGCTAAATTCTACTCCAACTTTTTTGATTCCACGGATCCGTAACCGCCGTTTAAATGCATCGTACGTTTTCGAATAAAAATTGAATCACGTTGAAGCAAAAGTTTGAAAAAATAAAAACTTTACCCATAATTACGCACGACCCGCACGCAGTACGACTTCGACGAGCAATCGCGCCGCTATTTATTCATGACTCAATCTCCGTATATAATATATTGGATAATATACAACGCGAATAAGTTATTACTTTGTTATCGATAGTGTGCCCCACGTCGGTATTTAAATATCTTACAATACACATCTTTCTATAATATTTCAATTTCAATTTATTTTTACCTTTTTTTTTGTTGCTTTTTTGCTCCTCGATTTTTTTTTTTCTCATTCTCATTATAAGGTATAGGTACTATCTATCTAATGTAGTCAGATTCATAGGTTCTTTTTTTTTATCCTTTTATTATTAGTATTATTTCGTTATCGAAATTCGCTGATTCATCGTGACGAACGTATAAAAAAATGATATAAATTTACCTTTATTTAATTTAAGAAGAAAATTTGAAAGTAAAAAAAAATAATTAAAAACAAAAAACTTTAAAAAAAAAAAAATAATAATAAAAAAACTAGATGATGGATTTTCTAACGTCCGAGTCGTCGGCTTGCGGTTCTCTTCTTTCCCGGGTATAAAATGAGCTGTTATCTCTTCCTTTTACTCTCTCTCTCTCTCTCTCTCTCTCTCTCTCTCTCTCTCTCTGTCTATACGTCAAGAGATATTCTTATGACTTGATTATCTTTAAAATATAAGAAAGGGCGACTACCAAGACTTTTGTATGCAATTTCAGACAAATCCGGAAGTAAACAAAATTACCTGAGAATCCGAGATGTAGAACGCAACGATGTCCCCGAAAAAGAAGCCCGACCGCAAAACTCCGAAGACCCGACCTTACAAAGTCTACTTGGTGAGTGTGAGATTATGCATACATATACAAACGATTTGGGGTTAATTTTAAAGGGAGGTTGGCGTTACAATACCATTATTACAATACATAATACATTACACGTTATATTAGTTGTCTGTTATTTTTTAAATTCATTAAATTATAAGCGTCGAGTTTAGGTTTTTTTTCATTTTTTTTTCATGTTTTTTTTCACATTGTGGTCAGCTGGACTTCTAGCGCGACATTAATACATATGTATGTACATATATAATATATATATACTATATGTGTGTGTGTGTGTGTATATATTATACGTATATAGCTCAGCTTGCTCGAGCGTGCTGAAATCGGTGACGTTGAAATTTGAGCACGTTTCTTTCTCTCCGTCTGTTTTCGATTACTGCTCTGTATTTTTGACGCGCAGTACGCTATTTTTCTTTTGTGAAGCCCGACTCTAACACGACGATCTTTGTTGTTACAGCAAAAAGAAAGAGAGAAAGAGAGAGAGGGAGAGAGAGAGAGGGCAATCAAAGTGTCACTGATTCTAGCACGGTGTTTTCTACGCTCCGCCATATGCATGGATTCGTTTTTCTATTTTTAATTTTTATTTATCATTCACTCCGTAATATTCATACAAACACCTCGTGTCCCATGGCCCTCGACGCACTTTTAAATACTTTCAACGATTCACGATATAATAATTATAGGCATGAATTTGTTATTATTTATTATTATTGAGTATTATCAGATTCAAACGAAGAAATAGAAGAAAAAAAACGAAATGAAGATAAAAAATGAAGTTGAATAATGTTCGTGAGAATAACTAATAACGGATAGTTTTCCGTTTGTAGTTTTGTTTCGGATTTTTTTCTTCTATCCTCAATGAATGTGTATGATTTTTGGATGACGGTGAACGGACCTTATCGTTACAAATACGCATTATATCTTGCAATGAATTACTTTTTTTTTTTTATATATATATATATAAAAAAGAAAACAAGAAACTGAACGTAATACAGATGCCGTGCGGGGGTCACCGGGGTATATAAATTTACATAATAACGTCTATATGATTATGAAATGTGGAGGACGGGATAAAGTAGAGGATGATGAAGAGATATATCTATAGTGAGAGAGAGAGAGAGCGAGAGTGCGAAGAGAAAAGTGGGCGGCAAGGGGGATATAGACATCAAGAGAGCAGCCCTTTTCACTTTTATACACATACAACGTCGTTACGAGGATGAGTAGATGGAGAGAGAGAGAGAGAGAGAGATAGCAGGCGGGAGGGAGGAAATGAGGCTCATCGTACCTGTCAGGTTAAGAACTAAACATGATTTCAATAAATAAACTACCTAGGGGAGCGTTTTGTGTATACGGTGCAAGAATTCTCCTTGCGCGACGACTACGTGAAACATTGTACAAGACTTGAGAAAAAAAAGAAGGAAATAAAGAAAATGAAATGACACGAGATGAAGAGGGAAATTGGCGTACGGTGTCGTTCGTTATATTCTCCACTTCTAGCTTTTTCTTTTATCCGTTTGTTATATTTCTATTTTCTGGAGCTCTCGTTAAAACCGCGATGAATTTAACAAGGATTTTAAATTCAATTCGTAACCATCCGATCGAAAGTTTGCTGCAAAGATTCATCGCGGTACGTTGTAACACCAACGAATGAATGAAGAAAAGAGACACACTGGTTTCGATTGGATGGAAACTAAGTGGTGATGGGATGAGAAGTAGAGTTAGGGATGAGGGGGGGGATTCATTCCTCGAGTCGCCACCGCGTCACAATATTACATAACGTACCTATAACCTAGTAATACAGTCTGCAGCAGCATCCTAACAATTAAATTCATTATCGTTATAATAATGTAATATAATATATGTAATAATAATATTTTACACGCACTTTTGCATCTGACACAACGTAACAACAAACACGGCATTCACCATCGTCATACAAATATTCTCGTTTCGTATTTATCCTAAGTGTACCTAATCTTTTTCGTTTTTTCAATTTCGCGTTTATACTCTCCTTCTTGTCTCGTTTTTCGATTTTGAATTCATTTCAATGTATTTTTTTTTTCTTTTTTTCTTTTTAGTTCATCGTTATTACTTAATACTCATTTTCCTGTCACTGACGACTATATCAGCGACGTCGTATCAAAGCTCGATATATATATATATATATAGTCGAAAAACAAGAATAAACCAAAAAAATAAACAAAAGAATAAAGAATTGACAAAAGTTAAATATATTCTCCAGGGTTTCGGTCTTACACACTTCCTCTCGATCCTGAGTCACAAATTCTCATCTTACAATCAGCAGGATTTCAGGTAAAAACTGAATTTCGATTCCGTGCGGCGGGAGACCAATCGTAACGATTCATACCGTCATAAGCCATAATCATATATCCTGATCATCGTACGGTAATCGAAACCGTCGTTAGGGTAATCATTCATATTATTATGGCATAATTTTTTTTTTTTTTCTCCTATCCTTCTCGTTTCACAATCAATTATTACAATAATAATTTTATTTCCAATTTTCTTTTAAGCGCGTTTACATTACGCACGCTGGCACGCGGTCTAAGACGACGATATATGTATATATATATTATTATATCTATAGAACGCGAATGTAGCACACTGCAGCTTGGAACAGTACAGCTATATATGGGATTTAGAAAACGAGTTACGAGAGAAGAAATAATAATAATAATAATGATAATAATAATAATAACAACAATAATCAAAAAAAATTATTCGAAAAAAAAAACAACACGTTAAAACGTGAAAAAATACTAAAATGAAGAAGGAAAAAAAAAAAGAAGAAGGAAAGAAAGAAATGACAATATATCTATATGTATGTATATATAAATATATCAGTCAGTCGTCTGATCTGTAAGAGCGCGCGCGCGCTGAACACAGCTACTACAACTTTTTTTTTTTTACTTACTTGGCAGCGACACGACATTATAGCACGACGCGGCATTTTTAAAGGGGCGCGGGCGGGAGGGGGGGGGGCACACACGGGGGGAGGGGGGAAGAGGGGGAATTTTGTCCCCCCACGCGTACGACGTAAAGTGTCTCTATGGCTCGAAAACCTCCGTTGAAAAAAAAATAAAAACGGTAGGAGTCGGGCGACAGTCTTCGGTAGCTCAGTACTTCTTGGCCTCGCGAATTCTACCCGCGAGTCGTCTCCGAAGTAACGGCTGCTCGTGCATCTTGCCGCGATTGTGTCGATGGTGGTGGTGCCCAGATTGGTACTTTTTGGGCGTCCTGTGCATCACCGGTTTCCTCAACTCGCCGCCAAAATTACCGCCGACCATTATGTTGTGCTGATTGATGTTGAAGAGCGGGTTGTACTTTATGAAGTTTAAACACTGGTCCCGTCCCTGGGCGTCCTTCAGCGGCATTCCCCGCTTGTTGAAACCCAGGTAGTGAGTCTTGTCCACCGCGCTTCTGTACCTCAGGTACGAACCGTTGTCCTCCTCGTAGAACTGGCACATCGGTCCTTTTCGTTTTCTTGGCTGAAAAGGGGACCCGGTATCGGTCATTCTCACCTTCGATATCGAACGGGTGAAGGACTCGGGTGTGAAGACGCGTTTAGGAAATAATTCAGGATCTCTTTACCACGCTTGGCTTCATGCCCGGTCCTCTTAACGTTCTTCGTTCATCCCCTCGCTCTTATTACTCACGTAGCGAATACTCACCAAGCCTACTAGCTTCCATCGTTTGTTGAAACATATATATCGCTCGCTTTCCTCTGCAAAGATGTACAGCTTCCCGCTGAAGTCGTCGGACTTTGTCGTTAGCTTTTCTGTAATCAGAAATAAGACGGAAGGATAAGAATTACGCAGGTGGCAGAGGTTGAAAGGGTTTCCAACGGCCCGTACGCTTCCGAGAATGTACGAACCGAGGGTGAGAAATTGAGAGAGCCGATCAATGATGGAAACGGTTGAAATACCGAGGAAGAAACGACTGCAGCGGGCCGGAGGAAACGGTATTGAAGGTATTTCGTAACGCGGCGACAAACGATGCACCGGAGGTCGACCGGGGTCCAACGGCATCCGCTAAGTGGCGAGGCACACAGAGTTCGTCTGTGTCTCCATGGTTTCTCTTGGTTCATCTTCATTCTCCTTCATTAGCACATCAAGCGAGCTGCAGACTCTTTCTCGGCCGTTTCTCGCCGGTCCGGCATCACCGACGTAGGTAAAACACTCCTCCCGCCATAAAGTTCCGGGAGGAGGTAAGCCTTCTCGGAATAACGGAGGAGCCACGGCTGCATCCTGAAGGGGTCGGTAAAAGGTGCTCTTACATCGGAAACCATGGGCAGCAGCAGCAGTAGCCTGAGAGACGTAGGAAGCGGAGCTTCCTCGAGGAGCGAGATATTGGGAGGTACCGGTGAACGGTTGCAGTCCTCACCGTCTGCGAGATCATTCTGAATGTTTGGTGGACCGTCAGAGCTCTTCGCCCACACAAATCGTCAACCGAACCGTTGATTGGATTGCGACAGGCCCTCACGAGTGCCCGCCTCTAGCTATAAACGACCAGATGGGGTGACGACCGTTCCTGACGATGGTCGGCGATAGTAAAACTAAACGTCGCTGAGCGATACCCGGCTGCAGGTGACTCGCCTTTCGCTCCGAACGAGGCGGGACTGCAGGGACCACCTCTTGTTTCTCCCAGCCGAATGACGAATCGTCACGTCGCGGCGTCGCCGAGTCTCGACGTTGTTGCGAGCAGCCGAGGTACGAGCGAGGAGAAGAGGCCCTCGATCGCGATTCGAGATTTAATTAATTAATGAACGCGTGGCGATTAATTGGTGCGGTCCTCGGCTCGGCTTCGGATTGAGACCTCCCGTTGCGGGGTTTACGACGCGGTTCGGGGACATTCTTGATTTCGGTCCCAGAAGAGCAGGCTCTCCCTCTGAGCCCGAGGACCACTTCACTTTAACGAGCCACCCGGAACGGGAGAGCGGCCACCCTAGGTTGGTTCTGACTCCGGTTATTTTTCCCGTCCCTGCAGACCTCCTCGCCGATGGGAATCGCGTTTGCACGTTACAGTTGTGCCGATTATGAGCACACGCGCGTGTTGTGCTCAAACTAACGAGACAAGACCTCCATTCGCTGAATACAAGTTCGACTATGAGAGAATTCCGACCTTATCCACGCCAATGAACAGATAGCGTTTCAATTGTGAACAATTCTCCTCCTTTCGGACAGGGTACCTTGTCACGTTTGTCGAGTATCGGAGCGAGTATCCCGAATCGATTCGGACGGGTCATCGTCCGCTGCCTGGGGCTAGGATAGGTATCTGATTAACTCGGATCAGTTGTGTTTCCATAAGTCGGTGATAAATAAATTTAGATAGGGAGTTATCTCGGGTACACGTCGAGCGTCCCCTTTTCTGCCTCCCCAAGCCACTATCGCGTCAATTTTCTCACCAACTTAGTTTCCCATATCCGTCGGATAGGCAATGCGCCACGTCTATATTTTACACCAAAAGTCGAGTCGGTTTCGGATGGCGTACCTACTCAGCCTTCTTGATCCCTGTTCAATGCGCGTGGCAAAATAAACTACGAAGAGACAATAGACGGGATAAGGGTGAGGCGGCGAAGGTGGATCAGGGGGGCGACGATGAGATGCGAGATCTTTGATCGGGGAAAAAGGCAATTGCCATCTCCTAATTGGGATTAAGCGGCCATTAAGATGCCGCAGAGGTGACGAGCGGCGGCTCGAAGCGTCGCCAAGGACTCGCCGTTCCTCCTCGAGGGGCGGAGATCCCATTAAAGGACAGACCGAGAGGGGGGAATTCCTTACCCATGCCACCTACTAGGTATTTAAATGGTCCAGATAAGGACGCCGATTTGAATATCGAAGCCATTGTTCAGATCCATTGAGATTACAAACCTCGGCACGCATGCGATCGAACCCTGTCATCCACTGCGCAGGGCAGACAGGTACCCCATCCGTCAACCGATCGTAATTAACTTGGCAGACCCCGACGCTTGACCCCGGTAGACGAGACCTAAACTCTGCCCCGGAAGACCTCGACGCCAAGTTATATCAATTCAGCTAATTACGTTAATATCAGAGAATGCCGCGACCATAGCTGCTAGATTTTAACCTCCATACATATATGCATGCGTAAAAGCAGGCTCGAACGTCTCTGGGCAGGCCGAGCTGGATGATTTATTCCACGTAGTGTCATTCGCTGCTAAACGACGGAGATCAACTATCCCGGTATTTCTGACCCGCCAAGACCCCAACGGTTTCTAATGACTGACAACCTGACGAGGCAGAACAAAGACAAATTAGGTATACCCGGAATCCGATTGGTTCTTTCGTTCTCGAAATCGATAGAGCTTTGCAAGTTCGGAACAAAACTTTTCAACATATTCCGATTTTGAAAACCTCGATCAGAATTCAACGCTAGGCACAATTGCCAACGTTTAGAATATACATATGATCCGAAAATACCGAAAAATTACGGAGAATAAGAATGGAATTCCCGCGCGCTTGTCATCTGGATGAGAACGGAGCTGTCAGAAAAATGTGTCTAATAAAGCGATACAGGGACAAACCAGACATCGCCACGTGTTAGGCGAAGAAACTCAATTGCTGTGAATCATCCGCGTTATATATAAATGTAAATATAAATTTTTCCATCACAATCGCGCAGAATGAAACGAACGACACATGTGTCACGTAACCGACGATGCCACATTCCATTACACGTTGTAGACTTAGGAAAAGACAAGTGTACGTAATGTGTGTATTACGTGATAAATAAAACGAACGTCGAGAATAATTCTGAAAATACATTTCACTCTCTATTTCTCGCTTGAGTGACAAATTGACAACCGCAAAATGCGTCATAGTAGGCCAGCAGCTCGCCATATTGTGAATCGAGATACTAGAAGCATGGTCGCATTCCACGATTATTATTCACTGTGTCAGTGCGGTCCGAGTGCAGACGGACTCTGGTTGCTCCCCGTTCTCCATTCCTCGATCGAGAGGTACCGATGGTCCCCGAGACCGCGTCAGACGTATCTGTACCAGGGTATATAACAGTGAAGCAGTAGTTGGTCGACGTCGTCGGCCGATAACGCCCAGTAATCGCGCATGTATAGGTGCACAAAAACCCGTAAAGTGCGTAACGTACATGCACAATATCAGTTATACGATTCCTCGCTCCGTCTGGGAAGTTGCCAGACACGCGACGCCGTCCCCCGGCCTGCATTCAAGCACAACTTTTGCCCCGGTACATGCACGCATCCTCCTTTGGCTGCACCAACAGAACACCACCGCCTGTACAGTAATGTGTGGAATTTATTCCTGAGAGTATAAAAAAATATTGTGATTATACTATCGGCACTAGTTACGAGACGACGATAAGAGATTCCGATCACTTCCCGATTGATTATCAAATCAATTTCCGGAGAAAAACATGCTACGGTTTTGATAAGCCAAGTTTTCACTCGGTACCCTTCCAAGCCAACGTTATTCCACGCAAGTATTATTACTCACCATTCGGATCCTGGGTAGTTCTGAATTCAATACAAGTCGATCAACGTGATAAATGATTTTTGCAAACCTTTACAGCTATATGTTTGTTTACCGTCCAACTAGTGACTTCAGTCCACTTCATTGGTTCTTGACGGATTTACTGGACCAGGTCTTGCTTTGTCCTGATACTTTATCCTGATCGGGGTGTTGGGGCAGATCGGAAAAATGCGTAAGACATTCGTACAGCGTCAGCAGTAACTGGTGGCGGATCTACCTCCGTCTTCAACCACAACGGTGTTACTATGCTAATCAGGAGGTATTTTCATGACTAGAAGAGTGTTATCTACCTGCTCGAAAATGCATGTTCCGTGATATATTACAGGGTGCGTGCGCATATGACCAGCCTGTCGACTAGTTACAGTCATGGACACTGGTTGACTGCAGGCGGCGGCGGAGGAGTTAGGCGTTTGGAGTTTGAGCCGCGTCTATAGCAAGGTGAACGCGGTGTGTGATAATTAACTGTGACCTCCCGAGGTAGATGGTCATCTGCCACGGAGTAATGGCACCACTAATTGGTTGTAGGGCGACGATGCTCGCGTCTTCATTATGCCCCTGGAGTCGGTGGCCTGCTCCATTACCCGCCGAGCACTTGAGCGCCTCATTCGTCTGTCCTGCACCTCAACCCACGACTGTCCCCCACATTATTAAGAGATGGAAGTGAAGCCGGCCATGATCGGGGGTGAGGAATAGTCTTGAGAAGAGAATCAGCCGCAGCTGCTATTGACGCGGGAGAAAAGCGCTACCGCTTTGGTGGCTAGGGGCTGTTGACCAGTCTGATGAATGCGCATCGCTGAAGATCATCGGAGGGCTTCCAGATCAGGGGATCCAGATAAATGAGGAGCAGTGAGGCGTTCGGGTCCGGATCCGTTTTATTACACCGTACAATTTTAGAGGCGTCACCAAATATTTAGAAACTCTCACCTTAGGACGACGAGGTTGATGATGATGATGATGATGGTGATGATGATGATCAGCAGAGAAGGAGGAGGAAGTTGGCATTTTATCGTATACCACTTGGAATTTAATTATTCTCGTTACAGGCTGTGATTATCCCGTCATGCTGTAAACTAGGCTTCACCTGTCCCCGCCACGTCACGACGATGGGATGATCTCGAGAAAGAGATACGGAGGTATAACTTTTCAACCTACGTACATACCTACGTACGGGCACGGGCTCCAGCTTTTTTCCTCATTCTCGCCTGCTTCTCATTCTTCTTCACTTCATCCCGACGCTACTCAACATCAGTCTCACTGTTCCTTCGACCACGAACTAACCGACTACCAATAGACTGAACAGAACGCCCGGGCCAATCATGCATTTAGGTGTTAATCATAGGGTCAGGTTAGCGCGGGTTACAACAAGAGCAACATCTCTCGCTTACGTATATTATACCTTTCATATAACGCCGACGCTCTTTGAACTGAGGGTTCTCAACTGGCATCGTCTCATCACTCGCCTCTAATTATCCAAGAAAAAGTGTCTCGTCTCAGGATTGACAAACAAAATCGTACAAAAAAAAAGAAAAAGGCAGTCAGCGTATTTTCGTAGTTCTCGTCAATATTTTTAATTTTTTTGCTTATTGAATTTCTTAAACTACACTCAAACTGAGTAGGTATGAAGAATAATTCCTCGAGCTGTGAACTGATCACGTGTCGGCACTTCGCGCGACTGAAGTCGAGTTTTCTCATTGATCGTGTAGCGGTATATCGATATTGGATACATGGTCGGTGGTACTTACTTTGTAGCCAACTTGAACGGAGCCACTGATATACGAGGTTCGTCTCTCTCTCTCTCTCTCTCACAGTCATATCCAATAGCCTATCGCGCCTGAGTCTCCGCACCCGTTATTACCGACAGTAATCGGGTCTAAAAGGCGCACAGCGGTGCCGGTCTTGATTAAAATTGGCTTTTAATTCATTTGACGGCCTCTAATCTTCCGCGGCACTATTCGGCACTCTTCTTTTCTCTTACCCAGACCCCATCTGCCCGCCTTGACTCTTCGTTGTGGCAAGGTAAGAGAGAGGGGAAGAGGAACAGTGCACGTTATGCATAAATAATAAATTCCACTTCGCGTTGTGGTGTAATCATTTTTAACGGGTACACATGAGCTGCTGTACTTGGAAAAATATCAACGAATTTCCGGGCAAAAGGGGACCACTGCAAAAAGACCCGCGGAGGGTCCGCACCCCAATTTAACGCAGCATAGCGTGAGAGTCTTCCTCCCACTAATTGGTGCCGCTCATATTATCAAAAATATGCAAGGGCACGAACGGGAGGATCAGAATTCTGACTAATGGAACTTCCAGCCTTCCAAAAACTCATCACAAATTTGATGCTTCATCCTTTTTTCGCTGCCTGACAAATTGTATTTGAGTATTTTCACTTTTATCCGCAAATTGGGCGCCTGATTTTCAACATGAAGAAAGAGACAGAGTTGGGCAGCAGCCCTGGAGAGCTAAGATCACTTGATACACTGAACATATCCCAAGCGCCAACGGTATGTGTGTAATCTTCATTGATTTACACCAGCTGAGAATAATATAATATGTCTACTACGTACTGTGGCATTGAAACGGATATGGGAGTCTGCTGAAATACTTTGCGTCTGGCTTTTAACGGACGAGAGCTAGAAGGCGGTATGAAAGTGCCGGCCGTATAAATTGTGGTCTGAATAAGGCGGGCTTGGAGTTATCAGTAATATTGGGATAAACGTAACGTAGCGCAGTCTGGTCGAAAACAATTTCCATGTATTGACATCGTAACTCACGACTAACGCGAACGCACCTCGGCATCAGGGAAGAATCTTACGAACGAGATAACGCCCGGTTATTAGTTCATAAATTTTGGAATACCAATGATCTTCGAGTAAGGCCTGGTAGCGGTCTCGCCAGATAACCGTAAACGAGGGTAGAGATACCACATCCCGTCTCGGACCCCATAACTCAGGCACTTGGGGAGGCCCGACCTATAAACGGGCTTCTTTATATTGTGCTGGACCACTTCGTCAAGTTCATTTCATTCGTCGGGTCTCTCGGACTGCATGTTTGTCACGTTGGGGATTTTGAAAATGATCGATATATACTTACGGTAAGCTGAATTTCTTTCGGTTCGTCCTACTGCCATGACGGAGCGGTCTTGGACAGTGACATTTCCGCTGCTGCAGGTCGAGTAGAGACTCACGGAGCGCACCATCGCCGGCACCGCTCCGCACATCACCACCTGGGAAACACAAAAAGCCCATAATTAGTCATTCAAAGCTGGATCCTCAACCCCAGAGCCGATTCAGGTGAAGGGGCGTCGGAGCTTGTCAAGAGTTTCACCTGAACACATTTGTAGAAGACTCGGAGAGACTTTTGACAAACATGCAGTGTAATGAATACTTTGTGGTTTCGAAATACACAGACTGCCTTGGCTCGAAAAGTCGTATGGAATTCCAAAGGTTCCCCACATTTCATTCCATAGCTTCTTGAGTCTCTTTTTTCGTGACAAGTATGACATTTTCACAGCTCCTTGACGAATTTACGGTTTCGAATAAAAGCGCACGTCTTGCACTAGTAGTTCAAGATCTCGGGATCGCGGAAAGTGGCGAGTTTCGCAAACCATTTTGGACGATTATCTATCCCGTTCATCTGACCTTTCGGACCTCGCAATATGCAGATCATGCAAATTGCACTCCGAGGCCGAATAAAGGGCTCATGTATTTTTTCGGTACGGTCGGAGGTCGGTCGTACAAGCGTAGTGAAAAAGGTATCACAAGCGACCCATTTTTCGCTGTCCGGCACGTGGGTATGAGAAAAATAATATCAAGGGAAAAATCTCTGGGGAATCAGTTTGAGCTCGGTGCAAGCACAGCAGCAGTAGCAGTCGTAGTACAGATCTGCGGAATCAGCGACGAGGCTGATGCGAAAATTATGCTAACGAGAAACGAGGAACCAGCCGCTCCTTATATACTAAACTTTATAATCCCGGACGGTTAAGAGGTTAATATTTTGCTACCGAGAACTGCAGCTCGCTCTTTCCTTCTCTCCTTTTCACGTATGTAAAATACACATGACTACTTGTCGACTTCACGAGGACGATGATCGTTCCCCGCACATTCAATTGCTTCACTCTTATATACAAAATCGCCGTTCTCTGTATAAGTTTAATTATATTCACGTTTCACTCGCGATTCCATATATATGTATATATTACAAATTTCAAGGAGGTCTTATCACGGGTACGTTCGACGAGGCGCATTTTACGACACGGAACTAATTAAGCTGCAAGAAAAATCAACGATCGACGGAAATGAATTTATAGAAAGTACTCGTTCCGATTTCAAATACCGACGGTTTCGGAAATCGAAAAAAGAAACTGCTTCTTCATTGGGCAAACCGATATAACGACCACCCCCGAGCTGGTGAAATAGATGCATAGAAACGGCGTGTAGATAGTGCGTTTGATCGTTTCGACTTGAAGAGATACACCATGTCAGGTATTCGTAGAATACGAGGTAAGAAATTAACAGGTTTGGTTTTAATAGCGAAAGAGGACGCGATATTGTTATCACGTTGTGCTATCTGACCCCGTCACCCTAGTTCATACCTATTCTTATACTAGGAAAACGTCGAGAACGAAGTGATCGTCGTTATTGGGTTTAACAATTTCGAAAAACAATTTCGAGTAAAACCTGCGTATTCTTGCGATAATTATTATTGCTGAAAATCAATTAGAGAAGGTCCCAAGACTCAGAATCCGCCCAGAACACCGTAATTGTCGTTATAAGAACAAAAAGCTGATAGGTGAATTTACGTATGGCATAAACAGCGAGACCGAGTGAAAGATGCGAGTCAAGAGGAAATCGATAAAAAAAAGATGGGACCAGGTTTCGAAAAGGAGCTGCAAAGTGACGTGTGAAATTTATTTTTTCCTTCTTCCGGAAGGAGATATGAAAGTGAATAAAAACAATCGTGACTTACCATCAGGAGGCACAAAATCTTCGCTAAGACGGCAAGCTGTGGTAACCTGAAACAGTCCGTAAAAGAGACTCAATTAATTTGTTGTTTCCGTATAATGCAAGAAAATGGTATATTATAAAAAAAAATACACGAGACGACCACTTTATATGAGAACAGGTAAGATGAAATATTCAAGAATTCAAGAAAATGAATTCGTAGGCTGAAACACATCGACTTTTTCTGAATAATGAGACTCTGGTGTGTTATATTACCAAAATGAAAAGTTGGTCAATTTGCAAACTGTCCGATGACATCGTATGCATATCTATTTATATACATACGTACGTATATATATAAAAGAAATTATTTTATTCCTTTAGGTAAATTCTTAAACGAGTTATTGGATAAACTCGTGACGCGTGACTCGGCATGAATTTAACATGAGATATACATATATGCTAAGTGTTTTGGGGGGACACGGTGTTAAATGTCCACCTATAATGTCACCAGAACTCGAGGAGGAGTCCAGACGGGTATACGGTCGACGTTGCATCCCATATCTTGGATCCTGATAGTTTCAACGCAATGATTTTTCCTTTTTCGATAAAAGTGAATTGTGAAAAAAAAAAAAAAAATTACGCGACGTGAGGAGATTACGGAATTCCATTTGCCTGGGAGTTTCAAGGAAGCAACCTCGAGCAAGTGGCCGATTTTCGGTATACCAAAGACCATCGTTTGTTCCGAACAAAACTTTAAGTGATCGCGCGGGATTTTTCCTCTATCAAAAGTGTCGTGGGTAGGTGTATCTATGTACAATTCCGAGCTTGACGTCCGCCGACGAAACGATGATCGTGGGTCGCGGTAGCCGGGGATATTATTAAAATTCCAATGTTCCTCGGCAGATAGGATCGCACCAAGCCTAGAGCCTAGATACCGTGTTCTATTCTCGAAGCAGCAGCAGCAGCAGCGGTAATGAGCTAGTTATAATTTGTCCCCGGCGTAATTACGTCGTAGATTTAGTTTCATGAGGGGCGCTCGCTTCTTTCCCGCGTTTACATCATCTTCTCCTTCCTCCAGCAGCTTCTCGAGGTTCCACGATGTGTCCGACTAAACGGGCTGGTACCCCCAGCGTCCTCAACCTTCGCCTCATCCTCGCCTCGAAACTTCCTCTACAGCCTCTAATTTGTGCCGCGGGAGCTGCTGTGAGTTTTTCTCGTTAACCAACCACTCCCGACATCCGATACTCCTTTATTATTCCCCCGGACTTTTGTTGTCTTCTACGGGTTGCTCGAGCCTCCTCGAGTCCGGTAACCCCGCAGCTGGAGTGCCGATCCACACGGGGTATCACTACCGTAGGATGTTATGAAATACAGCTAGCCTGCTCCACGGGGAGGTACACCGCTGTCGATAACGTCTGTTGGACAACGATGCTTGGATCCCTTAGCTCACGTGGTTCTCCTTCGGTCTTTGGGAGAGATCTTCTTGCAATCTGGATAAATGATCGTTATCATAGCATGACGAGTACCGGGCTAGCGAGTGCATTGGTACTCTTTGCTCTAACCCAGTTAGAGTCGAACCTGCGTCCTGCGGTCAGTCCGCAGCCGCTGCCGTGACGCAACACGAATCCATCTCACGTTACAGAATCCTGGACGACCGCAGCCAACGCTTTCAGTCACACTCATTAACCATTCGGCTTGACCCGACTTGGCTCTCGTCCTCCGAGTTGCGTTTCGTTTGAATCTGACGCAACCCGCGGCCACGCGACCATGCAGTCGTGGAATCCACTGCAGGGTTGAGGGTGAAAAAAACATTCCAGCGTCGTGGAAGATGTTCTATCGAAGCTGAGAACGGAAATTCTTGCTCGTGGAAAATAGTTTGTTTTGTAATCATACCTAACAAGTAATCATAAGCCGTTCGAGAAATAGTTTGACGCGCACATTAAACGCGCAAGCTTGCGCAATATGGGGAGCTAGAGGCGTAAGCGGGAGTTTCAGTTCTCATGTTACAAGAATTTAATTGCGTCGGTCAGCTGAGGCAGGGTTGAACGTGCGGAGCTCGGCCAGCGCTCGCCGTGTGGTGCGCAAGCGTTTTTTGAACCTTGTTGCAGCGCTCGGCAGTTAATCAGTCTAATTTGCGAGTGCAGTGTTCGAGCCGGCTGCCCGTTCCCGAGGCCATACACTACGCGTTACACCTCAAGAAATTTTCTCACACTATGATGAGGAGGAGTGGGAAAAATTTTATCATTAGTCAAACAAAATAGTTGCTTATAACGAACCACGGCACGTGTCGTACAAAATTGTCACGTTCCGTAGGTGCGCAGTCGAGCTGAGGTCAGATATATTCGCTGCGCATGGAACGGGTAAAAATCGTCAAAATTGAGCAGGAATTTAGGCGACAAATAAAGAGTGCATTTAGAGGAACACGTTTCCGACTCACCTGCCACGAGCACAAAACATTTCTTAACTATTCGCGTCCCAGCAGACTGTTTGGATCATATTTGGAGCGTCTAAGGATACATCCACCGATTTGAGATGTCACCGGTAAGCCACTGCGTCGGAAAAACGAAAACACTACCGATCATGGAGATTTTCACACCCGAATCAACACCATTGCTTTTCGGAATTCGCACAAAGCTGTAACACCGGGACAAGACTCGGTTCACAACTTGGCGCAATATAAAATAGTGTCGGCGAGGCAGAAAAGATTAGATAACGAGTTGCGCGGCATGAGGTTAGCAGTTGGTAGTAGGTGAGGCGAAAAAAGTTGACTGAACATTAAAGCGATCAGGAACGGAACTGTAATAGGATGATTCCTTCGCCGTGGGAAGTCACGAATGGAAATGGACAATTGTCAATAGCGAATATCCTCTGATCCTACGATTTCGGTATGCATGGGTGGGGGAAGATTCGCTCCCAGTTCCCGCGACGGCGGGCCTCTGGCGAGAAAATCCAATGCTGACCACGAGGATGGGCCGGAATTCTGGCACGAGGTCGTAACGTCTCCATTCAGGGAATTGAAAACCGCAAAATTTACTACCATTGTGCGGAGGCGACACGAGCCGCAATCGATTCTCGGCCGCGTGCTGCCCGCTCGCTCCGTCCCTCCTTCTCCCTCTTTTTCTCTCCGCAGAGAGGGAGCCGAATCACCTGGAACACCACAAAGCCCGTCGGAATAACCATCGTCATCACCATAGTCGGGCATCGTCGCCAACCCCCAAATGTTTCCCAAACAGGCAGAACAAATCGCGACAAATCACCCATGCTCAATAGATTTTCCCCCCAACCCGCCGAATTCCCGCAACCGCCTCCCTCTACACCGGTGGATCCCCTCACAGGACGATGAGAAGAAAGACCTAGAAACGACCTGGATACACGTACAGAGTGCGACGAGGAACGAAATAGAGAAGGGGAGACAGGGGAGACAGGGGTGAGTCCGGCATACAACCAACGGCGTGTAATTGCCCCGATTTCGCATCGACCCACTAAGCTGCCTAAACGCTCACTAACGACCGTCTCGAATCGCGTCCGTCTCAATCGTCTATTTTCACGGATGTCAGAGCGCCAAATTATTGCGATTCACACACGGCCCGCTGCGCCGTCGATTTCGCCCCTCTTCCTCTCCTTCTTACGACAGTCCATTTTATACCTAAGCCTTTCAGCTGGATCTTTATTTGGCTAAAAGTTGAACGAGAGTCAGTTGGGTGATTTTGGATTCGACTGTCCGAGTTACGATGGTTTCATAGATTGTTTGATGACAGTTATTTGTGCCCAATCACAGAATTGAAAACAGCTGTTACTCATCGAGTCGCACCAATGATCCCCGATGTAGAAGCAGCCTTTCCTGAAGTGGTATAACGAGGAAACGTTCAAGTCCAATACCTTTCAGATGACTTTCGACCCCGTACATTGAGCCGTGTACTACGGATACGCAATGAGAAAAGGTGCATGCGCATAAAAATGGTAACATCAATCACGATCGGGGGGTAACGGACGATAAGAGGTGAACGCGGTTGGGTACGTGGAGTAAGTTTGCTCGTGTGACTCTCCGCTTCTCGGTCGTCGACTTATCGGTGGAGTCAAGGGGGATTGAAAGTGCGAGCAGCGTTGGAGGCGTCGGATCACAAGCGTAGCGCGTTGCAACGAACGCGCACGTAGTAGGTACATTGTATGCACGTTGTATACATACGTCGGTGGTGGTGCATGCGTACCTAGCACTTGGGAAAACGGGTAAATCGGCGTCACGTTTTTTGAACGAGGAAGAACAAGAAGTCCCGACGTCCGGACGGCCGTCGCGGCGGAATTGCAGCAGAGGGAAAAACGGGTGCAACGGAACTATAAGAGAATGGAAACACTGCGGGGAGGATCGAACGGGGATCGATGACGCACTGGTTCGCCGGAACGACTCGTACTTCAAAACACTTCAGCCGCGGGACTTGATTATCGAAATGAACTCTTCGTTCCATTCGCGTGTCCTTAAGCAGCGGTAGCTTAAAGCGGAACAACTTAACCACTCGTCTGAAGAACGGTGTCACATTTCATTCCATTCATTGACAACTGGACTAGAGCGGTGGGCGGAATTTTTATTTTTGTCAACACCGGTTCTTTTCTCTGTCGTTATATCCTGTTCTTCCTTATCCTTGAGGAGCTTTAGTGGATTGTTTTCTGTAGCTCCATCAAGAGTGAGCTCACGATCAGATGATGCAGCCCCGAGGATGCTGTATGAGACACGTGACGGTGGGTGGGCCAGAGCTATGGGTATTTAAATACCCATAGAGGCCATTAGAGATTAGGTTCGAACAACAAATAGCGGGACGGATGGGACGAGGCGAAGATCGGCCACAAGAGAGTCGGTGAAACAAAACGTCCCCTCTCTCGGATATTCTCCCGGTGGTTTAGTATACGTGAAAGAGGAAGAAAGAGGGATGAATCGGAATGAAAGAGCGTATACATTTCCCTGTTCTCTTGATCCTTTTTCCTTTCTTTCGGTTCACTCGATCTCTCCGGTTAGGGAATAATGCAGACGCTAACGAAGGTGGTACGTGATCCGTCGGCCAAACAATGGAAGATGCATTATCTCCCCTCGGTGTGCATCTCGAGGTTTCTTATTTTCTCCTTTATTGCTTTCCTACCACTTTTTTGTTTACGCCTGTAAATCAGGGGACCACTTAAACAGGTTTAAATTTTCCTTGGAGTAATTTCTCGAAACTGCCACAGTCAAACGCCCCGAGTTCTTTCATACAAACAAATCCACGGACTGTGCAGCAGCACAGCTTCGAACGGGAAGCGAACCAAGACAAATTGCCGCTACATCACCCCGTGCAGATGTCACTCCGCGACAGGAACGTTTAACCGTGCAACGTCCACGGGGTCTTTTGTTCGAAACCATGGCCGAGGTGCGCGTTGTACGTTTTTATGCGGAGGACCGACATCGACTTTGACGTCACGACGGTGCGTGAGAAAGCGAGAAAATAAGAGAGGGAGCCTCGGGGCGAGTGAGACGAACTCGATGCGATTGGCGCCGCGCGGACACCATTTAGTGATAATCTCGTAGACGACGACTTTACTTTGCTTCACTTTTCCATTCTCTTCTCTTTCCTTCGTTCCTCTACCGATCCTCTTCTTCTTATACCACCGACCTGACTTACGTGTTCCGAGATGATGTCAACGATTCGGTTGACACGAGACAGCACGATAAACTTCCACCACAACAGCGTCTGTCAAATTTTCAACCCTTTTCCATCCTCCAGCCAAGGTGAGTCATTCCGAGGCTCTACGCCAAGGAATCGATCCACACCGCTGTTGTGGTCCGCGCCATTTTCTTACGCTGTCTCGTGATGCAACCAGTGTATAAGGTAATATACCACGCGTGGCGTAACGTCAATGCGGCGGAGGATCGATCCGTTCTGTTGTTCTGTAGAAATAAACCATGGTCTGCAGTCAGGAAACAAAGCGCCCGGAGTGTCACGGCGTATCTAGACCTTGCGGCGAAGAACGGAACTCCATTCATCGGATGGGGACGTTCATGGTCGATTAATTCACCTACATTCTCTTTTACCTTTCAACTTCTTCTAAAGAGGTGGATTCTAAAGCCAAGAACGAATCGATGATAAGTTAGGAAATGGAAACCGAAGTAGAATTTTAACAGATTAAGATTGAGACGGGGTTAAAGGAAAAGTTTGATAATGCGTCACCCTGTATACTTTGCTCGTCGAGCATTCCTGGCGTTTTACTTAAATCCAACTACTTAAAAGGGTTGGATGGCCGGGACCTTTTAAGCAGGATATCGCGTTGGCAGACACGCGCAACGGGAACTGGTCGGTATAATGACAGAAAAGCCGATCTTCGGGGTTCGAGGATTCATTACGCCCAGCTCTTATTTATTTAATGCACTTTTGAACAGCTGCGGTTAATTGAGTTTTAGGAATTCATTTTGGGCGCCGATAGCGCAAGGAGTAGACCGCGTGGGTACCGGTATAATTTGTCTGGGAATTCGTCGGTCCCAGGGGCCAAAGACTGGCGTACAGAGCGCCTAATCGGAGGAGCTTTCAAAGATCCGAGATTCAACATTGAGAACCAGAAACCCAGTTATGACTCACGGCGAGTCGGGTTGTTGAAACCACGGTGGTCACCCGAAACCGACCGGCGTCGCAGCGAGCCCTCTAAAGTGCCGCTGCACTTCTAGGGCAACCCTGATGAGCAACCCGATGTCCGAGACCCGCGGATGCGAATCGATCATCCGAAGAGCCCGTACTCATGGCGCTTCCTAAAAACACCTAATCCGTCTCTCATCCACTTAACCTCGCGAGGTCGATTGATCGGCCAGAATTGAACATGGACTCGCGAATGTCCGTTTTCCAGACACTCTCATCATCCAATCTACCGTAGGAGACTTTTGTATTATCCCGGTCTATCCACGTAATGGGAAAGGAGGAAGTAAGTAGAGTAATAACGAAAACGCGCGTACATTCACTGCCCACGCAGATACGTCCACGCGTGTAGGAGTTGTGGGTAGGAGATGTTTGAGAAGCCGGCGACGATTTGTTCGTATTTATACGTACACGAATAGCGGCGTAGCTACTACCGAGATGACGATAAGCTGCAGTCAGTCCTCTCCTCGCTGCACAGCTACGTTCACGAGCCCTCAAAGTTGAGCTATCAGCTCAGCTCTGACCGTTTTCTGGGTTAAGCAAACAGTATTTCCCTCCTGCATATACCGAACCGAACCAAACCTGCATGATTTACCACTCTGTCAACATGTCGCGATGCTCATTACATACCTGGACAACCGTGTATTACTATATGATCCGCCCCTTCTTCTTCATTGCGTCGTATCTGTACCAGTAAACTACATCATGCGGTACATCATTTCGATACCAACGCTACTACTGGTCATTTCACCGTGATACGAGTATACGTGAACACACGATCGAAACGTCTCAATAACCAACGTTGACAAGTTGTCCGGATGAAAAAAATAAAGACAAAAATGGGACCGTTCAGTGATCGATTCTTTCGATTATCACTACCACGTTCAGAATTGCTAATGCTGTAACTCTGTCACTAAAATTGCACGATGATCGATATTTTTTCGATACATGCAAAGCTCTGTATAAGTTCCGGGAAACACTTCCAAAATTGTGATCTCTGGAACCTCTAAACCAGCAGTATTCCTCACTGTCTCACGTGGTCCTTCATGCCTTAAATAATGTATGAGGTGTAGATTTTCTCTTACGGTGCAGTGAACCTCGAAGTTCACCATGGTCGACCATACAGACCATGAGGGTCCGCGGCCCCGTGGCTTACCTCCGGGCATCGAATGGCAGGTAAATATTTTGCTTCACGGGTTTCTCCGTCCGTTTTCCTGCCCGTTTCCGGTCTCGAGTGTCACTCGTCTTGATCCGACTGGAGGCAGGCAATGCACCACCTCGTCGGCGGCTCTCCCTTTGAGTCTCGGGCTTGCGTGGCGAATGGGATCACACTCGGCTTATACGAGTCGCGTCGTCGTCGTGGTCGTCTTGCCGTGCTCACAGCCTCGCCTTCCATCGAATCCTCGCTCGTGCGTGCGACCGTGACAAGACGCCATGTGTGTAGGTCCACAATGAGCGTCTGTCAAACAAACCTACGCGGCGCTCGAAGCTTTCAGACTGACGGCGCGCCTGACAGAGACACCTGAAGACTCGATTCTACTCGAGAAAACGTCGCGTCACCGGACTTTTGACGATCATAACTCTCCTCTTCTCATCAAGAATGGGAAGACGACAGGTTTCACATTGATCTGACAAATCGCACTTAGCGGAAGGTGTGCACCTGGTTTGGTATCCACTCGAATTAGTTTCCTTCCAAATTTCAACAAATTACGATAAATCGTAGTCTCTTTTCGAAATGCTGCAGCTAAGTAACGAAAAACAGGGCTCATTCGAATAAGATAGTGACGTTTGAAAATTAAAATTTTATGAAATACCTTGAACCCCCGATACTATTATAGAATTATGAGGACACGACTGAACTCCATTTTTCAATTTGCAAGATAGTCATCAGATTTGGCTGCTAGCTCTGACTGCTAGCTTCAGTTTCGTAGTTCGCGACGATTGGACCTATGGAATGGATCAGCTGATGGAGGACGTAGGTGGATATACAGGCGCATATGATGTCGGCTACCTCTCACGCCGTTGCCGCGATACTTTGGCGAGCCCAATTAACCAACCGCTCTGAAGAAAAAGAAATTCCATTCCGGAGCGAATGCTGCATGGCAATAATGGAGAGCGCTTAATACGAGTCAGACTGGTTAATTAAATAAGATACGTTTATTGCTAATTGGTGCCAGTAACCTGCGAACCAGCCTTTCGCCCGTGCTCAAACCTGCATCGCCGGAGACCGACGAACCCGATAAGCATCGGTTATAGATTGATAACAAAAATTGCCCCCTTTTTCCATCTGACTTTTTCGCGCATTTCTGCGGTTTTCACCACAGCGAAACATTCCCCGTCAATGAATGGAAAACCGCACTACTACTTCCCAATGTCCGTTGTTGCGAACGTACGGCGTAGCAGTTGCATTGATATTTACTTGCGGTAGGAAGATAAGAGAAGGTGTCAACTGAAAACTTCATCTTCTGCAATACTAAATTGATCGCGTAAAGGGTCGTCAAGCGCTTGCAGCCGGTCGATCAATCGACTATAGTTTCATTGCAGTCTGAAGACTTCAGAGCGATACTTTGCTTTCCAGAGGCACGTGGTGTTACTCGCAAATTCCATCGACGACAGGTCAGCTTTACAAAGACCCGCTCAAGTGTACCGCCAGGTGCTGTTTGATTCAGTTCTCTGTACGAAACGAACGGGGGTTGCCAACCTCGTCGATTAACGGCCACTTACAAACGATCGATCAATCGATCGATAGACCGATCGATACCGCCAATGGGTTAATAACCACGAACGCAAGAAAAAGGGATACAAGGCCAGTCCAGCAAACAGGATGCAACATTGAAGCTGAAAGGATAAAAGGAAGATCAGAAATAAGCGGACAAGTTAGGTTACTTACCTACCTACGCACACCGAAGAATGAATCATATTATATGCAACGGCAGGATAATAAATAATACGTTACGCCGCGTCTCCCGAGATAGTATCTCACTAGGAAGAATGGACTCGGTGTCCTAGTTATCACCCCCGGGGTTTGTTCCGCTATTTAGCAACAATCTTACCACTATCTGTATACGTTCTTCGTAGTATTCTATAATTTTTCACCTTCAGCAGGAAACGTTGCATAGCATAAATTCCACAACTAGGTGTTGGCAAAAAACTAGTTAACGATCATCACCGTCATTCTCCTTATAAAACGATGATCAAACACGTAGACCCAGAAGCTGTGCAGAGATAACCATCTTTCAAAATAGCACGTACGTTGCAAAAAAAAAAACAAAAAAATTAAAAAAAAAAAAGAAAACCAAGAAACGAGTCGCACATCGGTAACTAGGTATACATAAATTACCCAACCGACGACTAGCGCCAACTTTTCTCAAATAAATAGGTACTCGCCATCAGGCGGACGACGAAGGGATCCTGTGCATTCGTTGAGCCAGTATAAGCTGTCGGATCTGCTCGTGTGCGGGCTTGGCTGACGCAGGAATTATTAAACGTCGCGGTGAGTCCGGGGAGTCAGGCTAGGCGCCCATTACACGGAGGCAAGATTATAATTATACCTGTACTCCCTGTTGGGTATATATCGCCGGCAATTAGCAGCAATCTGTATCAGGATTGGAGACGGTTTCGCATGGGTTAATCCGCGCGATCGAAACCGGGATCCAGGGCCGCGTTCGGAGTTGTTCAGAGTGCGGAACGAGAGGCGGAGGCTCAAGTTTCCTCCTCCGCAACCGGCAAACGACTGACTTACTGACTGCGGCCTTCCTAGCCACCTAGATGACCGCTGACGGACAAGCGGGCTGCGCTTACGCGAATCATTACTCACTCCGGCAACTCACGCTCAACTCGCTAATTACATCCAAAACAACTCAGCTGGCTAACTGCACCTCGCGCTGCGCTCTCCCTGCGCGTAGGTATTGCAGTTGCGATTTGCGCGCACGCTGCTCAGCGCTAACGCGAATCTGGGCCTGCTCTGTGGACGCAGACGGGTGGCCGTTAACGGAGCGTGCTAATGGCCCCTCGATTATGTATATTGATGACCGACCGAACCGACCGAGAAAACGTCGATTGATTCCGGCGCTAATTGTGCCTAACCATGCATTCGTTATTCCTCAATGCTGATTTGTTCACGTTTTGCTGAATTTTGTTTTTTTTTTTCACATCATTTGGGCAACCCGTTCACCAGCGACGTTCGACGATTCGTATTTTCGTAAATGACTAATTAAATTCACGGGGAATTCACATGTTAGCAATCATTTTTAATGAAATTAGTGATCGCATTCTTAACTAATTTCATTTTTTAATTACTATTTTCAAGTTTTGGCAAAGTAAGAGCAATTGCGAGACTAGGAAAAATAATATCACCTTAGGATTGACGATATTGGCAAGTTTTTATCCGATTGCAGACTTAAAACGTCAGTTCGGAAAACAAAATGTGGACGGAAAAAATATCGTCGCAACTTGGACGAGAGCGATCCTTGTGACCACGGTTGATTTCCGGGCCGAAATTGTTTGTACGATGTGTTGCAAGCTGTCAGGCGTAGCGATTGGTGGAGAATGATAAAGAGGAAGATGATGAGAGGGATCACTTAAGAAGACAAACAGGTGAGTAGAAAAGAGAAAAAATTGAAGAATACAAAGAAAAAAAAAAAAAAAGTAAAACGAAAAAGAAGAATAATAAGAAATAGGTAAAGTGAAATAATATACAGCCTTTCGAGTTCGCGTAGGCGGTTCAAAAATTAATTCGTTGACACGTGCGATGTGCGCTGATGACAGACAGGCGTATAATGAATACCAGGGGAAAGGAGGGGAATCACGCAAAAGTCTCTTTCAGTCGCGTTTTAGCACGTCACGTGCCGGCGGCGCCAAGAATTCATTTTGTAAATAAAATTTAAATTTTCAAGGGGACAAGGTACACTACATCCTACATCCTCATACATAACGTTTACTACGTAGGCATGTGGCACACGTACACGTGACTATCATTTTAGGTTATTCTTGAGGTTATTGTTTTTTTTTTTTAGATATAACAATTAAGCGTCCAAACAGACGAAGCATATCGACGACGTTGAGATTTACTTAATCGATGCTATCTATAGATACATGTATAATCCCAGAAAATATGTAGGTATAATTATTCAACGGTTTAAATTTAGTGTCTTTTAATTATTTCGCAATATTTTAGTGGCCCCCTCTTCCCGGCATACACAAAATTCTGGAATTTTATAAGAGAGAAAAAAAAACACACACACACACACAAAAAAAAAATAAAAAAAATAAAATAAAAATACTGGTTTATGCACAGACACGAGACGCGTGTGGACATATTTTTATATTTCTATATACCATGTAGATATAAACCCAGCAACGAAATCACCACTCATCATACTGTATCCTCCTTGCGATAGCATGCCTCGCGTCGATTAATTTCGTTTTACTGTAATAATTTTCTCGTTTTATTATTAATTGCCGTGCGCGTGGTGCATGGCACGGGGTACGGGTTCGTCAGTCTTCCCATAACGAGATGGGTATTAAAAAGAGCTATTAAATGATCAACAAAATGTTTAAAGAGACAATCTCGTGTCTAATAGTTTTCTCCGATTATGATTATTAACGCTTCAAGTTCCGAAACTACTTGGACCACCCGCGATGCTGAGCAGGCGGCTTGGATATTATCCTTATATATGTATATTACAAAAACAAATCTTGAATCCTCAATCAAGCCGAGATAACGCCAGCGCCTAAGTCGCCATTCTTCCATCTCAAGTTCTCCGCAAGTGTATACGAGCAGAAACAAAACTGTTAAAAAAAATTAATTATCGCCATTCGATGAAATACCAGGATATCCGTAAGCAACTCTACACTTTTATATCTATTCAAATCGTATTAATACACGGGAGTCTATAAAATTATTATACGATCGTACGTCAGTTTAAATACTGATGAAAATTTACTACCACTGATGAAAAAAAAAAAAAAAAAAACGAGAGAACAAAATATTTATTTAATTCAAATTTGTATCATACCATAAACCTCAAGTAAAATTTGAAAAAGAAAAAACAGGTAAACTTTCTTACCGAATACCAAATCGTAAAACGGATCAGGAGCATAGCGTCGCCTTGTACATTTTCCAGTCAGTTTTCACATTCAACATTCACGCGCACATTGCAGTTTTGCAGCCGCAAACGACGCTACAGAAGGTTCGAAAATTCCTGGCGTGGCCGCGAATGTATGAATTAAACATCCGCGTTTCGGGTAAAATTTGCATCGTCCCGAGATTCGAGTGGCCATCATTCTGACAGCAAGTACAAATGCCCGAGATTTGTTTACGATCCTCTCGTCATCATCCTCCATCGAAGACTACGACGACTACGATATGCACCCATACATCGGTTACAGATGTACATATAAAGTGCCGGTGAAACAACGGATCACGAATCCGCAGTGACCATGGACGAAGGATCAATTTTCGCAAACGCAACGCAACGCGCTGACCGAAGTGATCGTATGAAGTGCATTACAGTTTCGAGTTAGGTATACGTATACATTTTTCGCAACGTGCGCAAGTAACCACAAAGAGATCTGCGAGAGGCTCGACATGCACGCGGAGAAGAAGTGAGAGAATATTTTTTCAGCTGAATGAAAAAACAATTAGCTGGGGGAAAAAAGAAAACAACAAAGAAACGAGTTAATGAGAAGCATAAAATTTATGAAAATCAGAAGAAAAAGAATTCGTCTGCGCACGCGCGAACGAAGGAGGAGGAGGAGGAGGAGGAGGAGGAAGAGGAGGAGGAGAAGGAGGCGGCAGTTGACGCGTGATAAATTATAAGCAAGAGATTAGGCATACATGAGTGGTGGTCGTCGGTCTCGGGTTACATTAGCAAACAAACTAGACATCGAGACACGCAAAATATTTTCGACCAATTAGCATATATTTAATACAAGCCTATTGTATTTGACAAACAGAGCCGCTTCTTCTTTTCTCTCTCCTCTCCTTCATCGCCGCGCCGCTCGGATTCGTTGACGTCAAATTATTCCCCGCGGATTACATATCATCTCCGCCTCATCTTCGTCGTCGACGTCTGCAGTGTTTCTACGTCTGACCGCGTGTGCGTGTATGTGTTGCGTGGAAGACGTAGACAAGTATTTCGCTCTTCACCTCGATAATAATACATCATAATCATAATTTCACGTCAAGGTTTTTCTCCGCTGCAACAGCATCAGCGCGCACATCGGTATCTCTTTTAGCCATGCATGTGCTACTTTACAGACGTACTGGAGTGTATACGCGAAGTGTGCGTCTTGCATTGCGTCAATCCCACAAAACTCTATTCTTACGTTGTATACGCGGGCACAATTAGCGGCATTGTTGATCGTTCGTTTCTCAATTTTTTTTTTTTTTCAATTTTTGTTCTATTTGTTTGTTCTCTTCTCATTAGTTCGTTTCGCGATTTCGTCAAGAAGTTATGATACAAAGTTTTTAAGCAACGCCGGCGTGCTGTGTGAAAAAAAAATGAATAAAATACGAAACGCGAATGGATTGTGACGCACCAATGTTTACAATGATGAGAACGCATCGAGTGGTTCTGAGTTTCCGTTGAACGATTGCAATAAATGTGGATAGGTATCTAACTGCGATAAAACGTGGTAGTAAAAAAAAAAAAAAAGAAACTTTGATGATACGAAAATCGAGGCAGCGCGGTGAGGAATCGAGAAATAAATCACAGCTCATTCCTCAGCAGCCGAAGCTTCCGTACGAGAATTTATTGATCGATATCGCATTAATTGCATACCTATAGTGGTAACTCCAGTTAAATGTATACATATAATTCCTTCTTACGAATGCGCAAGGAATGCTGAATCGAAGGCAATGTATATGTACAGGTATGTATACATACTTATATATATATATATACGGTTCAACGTGCATAAAAATTGGCATCCGAAGCACGCGGCTGATGTAGGTATAGGTATAATATAACATGTATGTACAGCGATTCCGAGATTCGCGACATCGGCACAAATCGAGGCAAGGAATTCAAAATAATGTGAGAAAACGACGGAGCGTAAAATAAACATTTTTATAATCAATTAGTATTGCGGAGCATGGATTCGAATGTTGTTTTTTCAGTGTACATATATAAGGGAGACGGCGTTGCGCGAAAACAAGAAAAAAATATAACACGAAGCGTTTCACGACCCTTCAGAGACTGCTTGCGGCAGTGCGGCGTTCAAGGGTTGAATCGGAGGAAAGCTTTTCGCCCGAAGGAGGCACTCAAAGGCCAATTACGACGTTGGTCACAGCTGTAACAGGTACTTGGTACCTGTATATATACCGTGTATAAAGAAGAACTGAATGAGGAGGACGGTGAGAGCGGTGGAAAAAGGCGAGTGCCCGTTTCTAGCCGTACAAGCATCTTCCATGATCCACACACAGATCAGACACGCTGCAGCACCTCTCAGCTTAGAGTATATAAACCAAGTGGGAAAAAGAGGAAGAAGGAGAAGAAGAAGAAGAAGAAGAAGAAGGAGACTGAGACACGTATAGAGAAATAAATGTAAGAAACAGGAAGAAAGTAAATC
Organism: Neodiprion pinetum; assembly: GCF_021155775.2. NCBI lineage: Eukaryota > Metazoa > Arthropoda > Insecta > Hymenoptera > Diprionidae > Neodiprion > Neodiprion pinetum. The sequence goes on from NC_060237.1 coordinate 29,016,456, forward strand.
GTAAAGACAAGAGAAAAAGGGAAGAAATACTGCGGCGAGCGGTAAGAGAACATCGACAACGAGAATGTGTAACAAGAGGTAAAGAATGAGCTGGCTGTAGCAGCAAGGATCGAAAAGAAGAAGAAGAAGAAGCGAGATATGCCGCAGTGTATGAAAAAGAAGAATTACAAGGAAGGAAAAAAAAATCGTAACTCGAGTGTATAAAAAAAAACGTTAAAAATATAAAATAACTATACGCAAGGCTGAGAAAAAGGTGAATGGGCGGAGCGGCGGGCAGTCAAAACAAATAACGAGGGACGTTTCAATCTCGGTGCACGTGAGAAGTAGGGTTGAGAGATAAAGAGAGGCAGCAAAAATCACCGAAACCCCAAAACTGGCTAATTGTTATAAATTACACCTGATGGAAAGAACAAGGGGCATGGCGGCGTTTAGGGGTGTAATTGATTGCGGCAACTCGGTTTAAGTGAAAACCCGAAGAACGACGACGACGAAGACGAAGACGACGAGGACGGCAGCGGCGGCGGCGAGTTCGAAGGTATAAATTATAATTGAATTAGCTTGAGCTCTTAATTAGTTGAGGGTCCCGCGTTAATGCTGCTGCAGGTAATCACGCTTGTACAACACAGCTAAAGGCACGCACGCACGTATGTATGTAGGTACATCGTACAAATAAACAACTTGTAAAGTAAGTTGCAGAGTTAAATTGAAAGAAGATGGAAAGAAGAAGCGGAAAGAGGGGACCAGGTATTTAGAGGCAATTGCGACGGCCTTTCCACTTCCTGCGGCATTTCTGTCCGCGCAAAGACTATTTTTTACGAATAAATTATTGCATATCCAGAGGCAAAAAAAATTTCCGCGACGAATAAAGATTGGCTGTACAGATTTCGGAATCTTGCAAAATATTTTGTATTCCTTGTACAGGAAAACCCATGTTTCAGGAAGTATGTTCACTTCTGACGCATGCATGCCGTAGTTTGAATACATTGTTCGAAAATCGTAAGCATCCTCTTACGGAATGAAATTGTGTGTTCGAAAAAACAAAAAAAAAAATAAGTAAATAAATAACTTTAACGCGGTAAAAATCCACATCTACTTCTAATTCGCAGCGCTATTAATAGCCTGCGGAATTTCGATGGTTCGGGGATCAAGTTTCGCGCAGACTCCTCTCGGATATCAAATTCCACGATATGCATATATTTCCCGCAAAAAAGTTCGGATGACAACTGAACGAGGAGTGAACACCCAGCGCATGACCCGCTGCGCGTTTCTGGTTCTCCAGCTCGTTCTTTCGAAAGCTGCAGGATGCAGACGCCGGCTGCTGCCTTGCCTGCGTAAGGACTTGAGGAGTTATTCGTGAGGTGGGCATAACTTCTTGAACCGATAGCGCCGCGCCGCGCCGCATCGTCTTTCCTTTAACTCTCCTTCGCGTTCGTTCGCCTTACCTCCCGCAAATGTAATTTACAACGGGGGCGTCGCCTGCATCGCATGTCTTATACATACGCTGGTAAAACTTTTCCTCTGAAGTTTGTGCGGCGCGGCGCGTTACAGCTTCGGGAGAAAATAAATAAAACGAATTACGCGTATATCTGTTATCATGTTTTAACACGTATACGCAGAGTTACGTTGTTTGAAAACCCTCGTTTAGCAACGAACACGAGTAGAATAAAGTTGTAAAATTTTCTGATAGACGATCGCTACAGCTTCGATTTCGATTTTGGATCTTCAAGTGTGATTGTCTTCGAAAGATAATGAGAATAAAAATTATCCTTCAAGTTAATTACCTTATACCGATACCGATAGCACAGTCTCTCTGAGGAAAGAAAGGATCTTTTTAATCGGACCGATCGCTCCGGTCCGTAAAAATTTTTTCGGGAACTCTGGATGTAGGTATGCGGAGGAGCAGCACGCGTGCATCACTCGCAGCCATATGCCGGTGTCGAATGATTTGCATAAATTGCCACTCGCGCAACTAGTAGAGACGACGGAGGAGAGTCTCGATGTTTGCATAATCGTTTAGAGCACGCGCGCAACAGCATCGGCATCGCGATTATACGGTTCTTTTTTATCTTCTTCTTTAAAATATACACATGTCGTATATACCTACATGTGTTTGTTTGTTTGTTTGTTTGTTTGTTTGTTTGTTTTCAAGGGATTATTTATAGAGATATTCTAAGCGAACGATCGTGAAGCAAGCATCGGTACAGCGAAGCTGTCGCGATTAGGTAATCGGCGGGGGTGGCTGCGCGGTTTACCCGCGATATTTATCGCGATGAAACAACGCGTGCACAGTGTGTATAAAACGCAAGTAATCGAGAGAACCGGTCGATGCGGTATAATCGCGGGCATAAACCACCGCCGACACATGGCTCGGAAAACCCTGCAAGACGAGCCGAGAATCAAGGCTGCAACAATCGCCTAGATGATCAGTATAACCTGCATCGACGCACGTACGTGGTGAAATTCGATACTTGTGTTTGTATGGAAATGCATAGGTATCTACGACGCTGTCGACGTATACGTACAGGACGCGGAAATCAGACCGGAGAACTACTTTCCGAAGGACGTTTAAGAACCGATTGCGTACATTGTGCGATTCGCAGCTTGATTGGGACTCATTTGCAAATGTCGGATTAGTCCGGAAATCCTTTCGTTTTTCAACGTCATCGAGATAGTTATCAAATTATATATATATATATAAGTACAATTCAACGACTTGACGATTCGTTATTGTTTATCGATATATATACTTTGGAAAATTTTTGTTTTAGTGTAATTAATTGATTTTTTATAAAAATCTCTGCACAGATGATTACACCGTTTGACGCATGAACTTGGAGATTTGTTTTAGAGCATTTCTACGGAGAGGCTGTTCACTTCTTAAAATCGTTGAAAATTGCTTGAAATTTTTCAAATCTTGAGCAAAAATAATTAACAATACAACGAAAAATCGCTTGAAATCGTTTGAAATCACCGAATATCTTCGAAATCGATTTAGAGTTCATGAAATTTTTAAAAAATCATTGAAATCTTTTGTCCCTTGATCTGCAAGCGAATAGCTTTTGGATTTCTACCTTCGTCCACCGCCAGTCAGGAAATCGGCATGTCGTAATTTCGCGCAGCCAGAAGATCGTCAACCCGAATCGATTTAACGTCGTTTTTGGCGGTCACCTGTGAGACTGAGATACCTGTAAAGGAGAAGAGAGGAGAGGAGAGGAGAGGAGTGGAGACGAGACGCGATCGAGGTTGGCCGAAGAGAAGGTTGGGATCTGTACGGCGTGGTACCCTCTCTATAAATACATTACCTTGTTTGAGGAGCACTCAGGAGTCAACGGCGTTTACCGCAGGGGAATGCGGTTCTTACTGGACTCGAGTAAATTTGAAAAGCGAACTGCCGTGCGCCTTTTTTCGTATCGTCCCGATTATTTCACGATGACGGTACAGGAGCATAAATTACACATCGTAAACCCGCCCGGCGTGTCCCACGGTCAATATCGGGAGTTTCCGGAACTCGATCACCGACACTATTTAGCGAGGTGGACTGCCGATGAGTGAATCAATCGATTCTGCCGATCCGTGAGTTAAAATGAAACACAGTTCGTTTGAAAATCGGTAGAGAAATCGGCGAGGATCTCACCGTCAATGACGAGATATTATTTCGTGCAGGAAGGTTAGCTCGAGGTTTTTATTTCGAATTAACTGCAGATACGATTGTCCTAATACACGGTTCATTTCTGGTGCGCTAAAACACGTTGCACGAACCGATTTCCGACGTAGGAACCGTAAAGTTGATCCGAATCATTCTGATCGTTGAACCTTGACTCGAGATCCTTGAAAACGAGATGATTGAACACAGTGCAAAGGGTGTAAAGTAAGTGTATATATTGGTGAATTTTCGTGAGCGGTCATTGAAATGTATAACGTATATTTTCGTTAACGTAAAGTAAGTATACCTACTGTGAGTTTGCGGGAGGTATTGAAGGACCTTCATCGAGACGTCCATCTCCAGGACTCGAAATATCGTACGAATTGTAAAAAAATCTCGAAAATCGGTGTCGATAACCTGTGTAGGTACATCAATCACGATAAATGAGACGCTAATTTATGTGAGCGTGTACGTACAACAACGTACGTGGAAATTCCGATAGGCGAAACACGTCGGTGTTGCAAGATAGCGGCATCAGAATCGGCATCGGTATCGGCACCACCAGCAGCAGCAACAGCAACAGCAGGAACAACGAACGGCGATAAGGGCACGAGGCGTCAAGATTTCGCTAAAACATTATTGCCTTGAGAACGCGAAACCGATTCACCGATACGATTGTTTTCGCGCGTATTATACGTGCATATTTGTAACACGGCATATCGCTCTTATAATATTATAACCGTATGATTGTCCAGGTGGTCAGCCTCTTGTTATATGCATTTTTACGACCATATTCCACCCGCTCTACCGACTACCGATTAATCCGTACTACATACAATCGTGTAACGTGCGCGTGCGGGTGTGTGTGTGTGTGTATTTAACGCACGTGAAACCGCGGTTGCAAACCACGTGACCACCGTCCGTTCCTATCAATGGAACTCGCCAATTATTATTCGCTCAATAACTCGGTGCGTCAACAGCTGAGCAGCTAGAGGTGCAGGTGAGAAGAGTTCTCTCTTGGTTTTCTTTTTTAGTTAATTTCTTTTTTTTTTATTCCTCTCTTTACACACAGATACTCAACGCTAATCGTTAACGCGCACTTGATGATATCGCGGTGCCACCGAAAAAAAAATTACCATTTTCAAATTTGCACAAATTCTTTTAGCCGTGAAGTGATCGTCGGGATGTACGCGAGCATTGCGAAGGTTATTATACCGATTTAGTCAAGTTTTGCCGGTCTCGACGTTCAACCGCGTATGAACGTCACTGAAGGTGTTATATTGACTGTCGCAAATTGGTGACTGCCGTAATTATAGCTGCACTAAAATGACCGAATGACGTTTTGTCGAGAAATCGCCTCCGGGTAGAATAGGAATTTTTTTGTATAAGTCGTTGAAACGCTTCGAACTGAATTGAGACTCTACTTTATCGACATGAGGAATTGAGAGAAAAAATAGGAACAGGACAGGCGGTTCTCCTTCTCCTTCTTCTTCTTCTTCTTCTTCTTCTTCTTCTTGTTCTTGCTTTTCTTCCGGTGCAATAAAACGATAAAACTCACCGCTAGCGTGAGGAATAAAAACAATTTTTCATACCACCAAAGAAGAAAAACGAAAAGCCTTCTCCCCGTACTGTATATCCTGACGAATCACGTCCTGCAAGAACCCAGAATCTCTAATCCTTGGCCCACGCACCCTGGTTCAATCCCTGCCTACGTAACCGCCATTTTAGCCTACAAAAACGACAAAACTGATGCGCTTGTTACAAAGAAGACGAATTTATAGAGTACAATAAAAGTGGCGGTGACTCGAAAGTGAAAGTTTCCGTTTGTAGGGTTGAGGAATTAGGTACACGTGAGATAGATTTTCTTCGTGCATGGTTTTGTGAACCAAGTTCCGACCTTGTTTACGTCATTTTTTACTACCAGGCAACAAGAGTGTACGATAAAATTTCAATCCAAAATCAGTACCATATTAGCATACGTTACGTACCTGACAATCTCGATGAATCGACTACCTGACAATTAGCTATACCGCGTGCGTTTCCGTTGTCGAAAAATATCTCGATAAGAGGTATGTATGCATTATATAATACGTGTATATATGTATGTGTGTATATATATATATACATATGATTAATTACATATCTTTATATAACGATTATAATTGCGGTCCGTAGAATTATCAAAACCAATAGAGCAGCATTGATTACTAATTAGTGAACTCGTCGGTGAATGACAGTTGTAAATTCTTCTCTAATTTCTTTTCTCTCTTCATCTTTCCATCGTCGTCGTCTTCGTCGCCCTGTTGTCTATGAGACGGAGAAATATAGACGTTATGCCTATGCAAGAGGGGCGGGAGGGGGGCAGGAAGCGGCGCCGGTTCCAGGCAAGCTGAGGAGGACCATGGGGAGTGTGGAAAAGAGAATGCTCGTCTTCATCCATCATTCGTTTAAGCCGGGTACGTCAATCATCAGGGAAAAGTGACAACGCACGCGATACACGTGTGACTCCGTAGGTATATATACATATAAAAATGTATATGTATAAAATGATATGTATATACACGTACACGTATTCGGTATACGAGAAGACGCAGAGATAGCTGACAATTACGGCTCAATTAGCCGACGCAAAGAGAGAGTGTGATGAGATATCATTCTGGAATGACCGTAATGGAACCGATTATATATTGCGTAATATAGTGCAGGTTCTATACAGGTACATGGGTACAAGTATGTGATATTAAACGACGTCGGATAAGCGGGACCACGTGACTCTCTATACTCGATAATTCCCGGACCTAAAAATCGTCGCGCAATTCTCTCGCATAGATCTAACGTGATTAACCTCTATCCTGAGATTTATTTTCGACTGAAAATATGCGCATTTGGTGATGCGAGATGAAACAATTGTCACGTATTCTTTTCTTTTTTCTTTTTTTTTTCTTATTCAAAGTTACAATTGCTAATGTAATATGTGTAATTTAATTTTAGGTGTTTCTGCCACGATACATTCCTTCGTAACTTTGTCGTTTTCGATCAGACGTACAAGCTATTAATAAATTTTTGTTGCAATTGGAAAAGGATAAAATACGACCTAATTAATTTTCCGTCAACTATTCGAGTGCGTGGTAAAAGAGATTGCAGAAAAGAAAAAAGAGAAGAAAAGTAGAGGAATGAAACAAGTAGGATACGACCCAATTACGCACACGCGTTAGGCGTGCCGCAAAATTGTGGGCCAAGAGCAAGTTCTGCATAGCGAATTCCTCGCTTACGACATATCCCGGTATTTTTACATCTCGCCGAGTTCTGTCTATCGATTTGCAGATAAGATAATTGTCGCTAGCTCCTCGCCGCCTTCGACAAACCGTCATCGACACGCTTCGTACACAGTAGAATATACGTAGATATAACTTTTGTATCTATCTTCTCGTTATATGTATATTATATATATACCCCGATCAGGCGCCTACGATTAATCAATTATCAGACAATTATGCCTATGTGTGCGGCAAGTCGTCTCGCAATCTATACACGAGAAGAATCGACGAGAGTGTGAGTGTTTTATTCGCGGAAAAGAACCTGCAATTCTGCAAATGATTAATGCATAAGTGGAATTTATATCGATCGAATCGAAGCTGGAGTTTATATCTATATACTTTTATACGACGCGAAAGATTTGACAATGAGATCGATTCACGAACCCGGCGAAATTGTAATTTTCATAAGCTAAATCGTCATATATTTAAAGGACAATGATCGATAATAAATAATTAGCTAGCTCCTTGTGCAGGCAGCCGATTCCGATTCAATCATATCGCCGGAGGCGTCGTGACGACGACGCCCGGACGCTTCTTGCAAGATGCATTCGGAGCAGTTTTAACGAGCAAAAAAGATCCTTTGATTTCTTACTTTGTTTTTTGAGTCTTTTTTTATGGTCTAATTATCAATTTTTGGTATTTTTCATACGTATATATATATTTATATATATTTTTTTTTTTTTGTTCATGTTTTAATTTCACGCGTTTCACAATATAACCAGTGGATTCAGAAAAGTGTTGGAAAAAGAAACTATACGAGACCTACCTAAGGCTACGTATTTTTCTGGCTCTCGAATCGTGGGTTTCGAAAACACATGTATACCTAGGTGTGACAGTTTTGACAGTGGGCAAACGGCTTGATCGATTATATACGCTTGTTGGTCGGGGGAGAGGGAGGGACGGATTACGTGACAGTGTTGAAAAATGAAAAAAATTTAATCGATCGTTATATGTCAATACTGTACATTATACTAGATTGCCCTTTGTTACACTTTTTCGCACATTATTTTATGCTGTGCGATTTCTTTGACTCGAAGTTTAGTCATTACGAATGGAGAACACTTTCGTTCTCTTAAGAGGGAATACCTACATTGCCCTGCATTACAGTATGCAACATAGAAAAACTCTGATTAACAACAAATTCAAGATCCATTAATCGGGTACGAGATAAAAATTATTAATTCGAAAACAATGTATAAGACGTAGAAACGTCGACTGTTTAAAAAATGAGAAAAAAAAATACTGCTGTATTGATCCCAATTTTAATTAATAAAAATTAATAATAATTTATACGAGTTTCGAAAATTTATCACCATCCTGTCCGATTATACGGATCCAAAGTATTTTCCATTACGTTCAGTGCAGACATATCAAGAAATCAATATACATATGTATAGCCGTATCGTAAATGATCAGCCGCTAATAGAATGACTGTTGTAACAATTTTCAAAGTAATAATCAAGCTCGCAGGTTCATAACGGGGACGTGAGAAAAGAGAAAGAAAATGATATCGACTGCTACTGGGTTATGTTTTTCAAAGCCTGAAAGAGAAAATGGGCCAATCTGGAGACTGTTGCAGTGCCCACCGATGTAACAGTAAACTGAGAGACCGGAAACCAATTAATTATTGGAAACGTGTTTATGGTTACAGATGGGCGGGATCGTGATCAATCAAGCTCGCATTGTCACGCCGTTATCATCCTCAGTTTTCATGCACTCACTATCCAATAGCACCGATCGTACGAGCCAGACGCGCGATTTGAGAAAAAGAAAGAATCTGGGACATACCTACTCTATCTCTTCTCGATAATATGCAGCATCCGAAAGCATATTGTATATTAACAGTACCTGTGCATCAATTAACCAATTAACCACCAGAATTTGTGAGTCCCAATATTTAATTTTGCGGAAAAAATGTGAAACCAAAATTTGAATACATTCTTTCAAAATCTTTTCTTAAATATATGCAAAACAAGAAGAAAAAAAATTCTGTTACCGGTAGTATAAAATTTTTACAAAGCGACGAGAACGAATTGGTTTTTTTTTTTTTACAGTCTAGCAGTTTCGTTTCAGTTGAAAGGATAGGGAAAAAAAAATCTTAAAAAATGCGGCCGACTCAAGTCCTAGTTTTAAATCTTAGCCAGTGTTGTAATCGCGACTCTTTTTTTATTTTCATCAGAAAGTTGTGCACCACGAAAAAGCTTTTTTTTTAACCAATTGCCATGACCGTAATTTTAAATATCTTTAAAGAGATAAAAAAAAGTCACCATACCATTTTTGCTGCAATTAAAAAAAAAAGTACGCTTTCAAATTTATTTCGCTAAAAGCTTCGAACACAGGTACACGTGGTGGCCGATGGCGGCTTGGCATCGAGGGGTTGGCGGAAAAAGGCCCGAGGCTGCCGGCTCCCAAAGTGATTGTAATTACCAGATATTTTCTGCTGATCACACTTTGCATAACTTATATATACGGTACACGATATTTATGTCCGAATTATGTTCGGAATGTTAATTCCGTCTCGCGGAGCGAGGCTGCGCTGCACCGGCAGCTCATCTCTAAGCCCTGTAGCAACTCTTTCGCAACGCGGCCGAACGCCGCTCTTCCTCGTCTCAAAATTCTGAGTCTCGAAACACCTCGACCCTTTCGAGATTCATCGTCCGGTATTTCCTGCACGCGGATACTCCGCTGACAATTTGCAGGAGCGATTTCACACCGTCAAAATTCCCCGCAACAGCATTTTCGATTGCGAGTATGTCTGACCCAGATTGTGGCAGTAAAAGGACCAGTCATAACGTATCGCTCTAAACCCAGACGCATGCGGAACGGTTTGAATTCGCGCGCGCGAAACGCGGCTCCTCCGATCTCGGGATTGAAACAGTACTTCAAGTATAGATCTATTTCGATAAACATTTGTTATTGATAATGTACTGTTCATTTTGAAAGTTAAAATCAAAGAAGGCAGCGAGCAGAAACATCGACTTACCTAAAAGTACCAGTCCTGGAACTTTTGGGTGTTCCAGTTATGTAGTTTCGAAAATAATGATCGCACAGAGTTCAATATTACGTTAAATAAGAAAGAGAGAATGTAATTTCTAGTACTAGTGCAACATTCGTGAATTATACGATTCGGTTGCCGGTAGTGTTTATTACCTCTTACACTCTCACCGTATACTTATAACATCCCGATTAAGTACAACGCGCACGTGTGCAGCAGCAGCGGCAGCAGCAGCAGCATCAACGGGAGAAACGGCAGTTGATTCGAATCGATGGACGTGGTAATTACGTCGAAATCAATTACTTCTCCTGCCAGCATCATCTCGCCGATCGTTCGATGCGTTCGTGTATCAACGTATCGGCGATTCCGTTGGAGAATAAATTCAGTAAGATCGGAGAGGTGGCGGAGGTTGTTCGGCTCGTAAATCTTGCTCGTTGAAGTAGGAACGAGAAGCGGTGTGCGAGAGATCCAGAAGAAGGAAGAGAGATCGGAGGAGAAGAAGAAGAGCCTGCCGGGCAAAGAGATCTGATTCATCAAGACACCCCGACCGGGTTGATTACCAGTTACTGAACCACGACGAACCCCCGATCGATCGATCCATCGATCCCGATCCTCGCACGGGGTTATTATTTCTGTATTATCGGCATTCGCGGCCTCCGATTGAACTCTTGTAATTGCCACAAAATAACACCAATTACGAATGGACCCGTCGCTCCAACGCGTGAGCCATGCGTACGAAAGATCCAAGCGCGCTAGATTTTCAGAGCCACAATTCACCAAATTGATTGCTAACTATCCGATGTATCAATAACGCCTCTCGTGCCAAGACATCTATCACCTCGTGTCCGTAGTGGGTGGTCACCGTTACTTCATCCTCCAAACCTCGTTCGAGTGTATGCGCTGCGATTACCGCTGTCTGTCTTTAATAAGAGCGACTACTCGCCGACGACTAAATGTGAAGATTCGCGATTTCGATCATCGCACACTCGCCGCACCATCGCGTGACCTTCGTCGAATATATTGCTCTGGCAAAACGGACCGAACCACACTAAGGGGGGAAAAAAAGAAGTAAGATGAGAGCTGACTGATTGCGAAGAGATCAGTTTTACATGCGGCTGTGTCGAACGTTATAATATATGTGGCGTAAAGCACGTATAATCGACTTGTTTTCGTTGATTTTGCCACGCTGCCGTTTGTACAGAGCTCGGAGATATCGTTCCGGCCAGCGTGACGCCCCAGATAAGAAAGAACCATTCGCCCATCGGTATGTTATAACCTACTCCAGCAGACTGCGAGCCTGCAAGCAAAGCGCGAGCTCGCGATTTACGTCAATTGATTTCGCGTTTGTCAAAACGGCTTAATCACTGCCCACTCGATACTCCTGGAGGCATGATATATGTATAAATAGACGCTACAGTGGTGGCGACTGTTCAAAGTTTAAATCTTTTGCGATTAATTCAGCTCCAAATGACATGGTCGAGATAACCGGTATTCTCAACGGCCCTGTTCATTCTTTCGAGTCGAGACTTTGCACTCCTCGGAAATCTCGAGTGTCGAAGGTTTTTAGGAACGCTAGAAACCGGGAACAAGAAGACACCTGTGCCTACTATAAATCAGGAGTCTTGAAGCAAGTGTCGGGACCATTTAACACCAGCACCACATTTTCTGAACCCTGATTGAACCGTGCACGGTGATTCCGTATAGCCCGCTCCACCACCACCCCAGTCATCCGTTCGACCCGAAAATACGGAGTGCGAATTGACTTTGCCGAACAGTGAAAGAATGGGTTCGACGTCGCCTCGACGCTCTCTATCAGCCTGCAGTCGCCAAGAACTTGGACGACGGCGCCGTTCCGTTTCGTCTCGTCTGGTTCCGTTCTATTCCGTTCCGTTCCGTTCGATCCGCGAGAGAAGAGAAACTTTTACCGCTGACCGGCAACTCGTGTCGACAAGAAGTCGGATGATAAAGAGAAGAATCGCCGAGTCCGTCTCTTTACTTTGTCGCAGTTAAAGCTCGGCGGTTCCGCAGAAAAGACGAATCACGACGGCGTGACGGAGAAGGAGGAGGAGGACGTCGAACTCCCGATACTCCGTTTCTCTTCACCGGGAGGAGGAGAAGGAGGATCAGGACGCGAGACGATCGCTCGGATCACATGTCGAGATCCGGTGAAGCAAGGAGACGACGAGGAGCGAACGGACGCCGCCTTCACGACTACGAGTAACGCTAGAATAATGGCGATAAGCCGTAACTCCTATCCTTGTAACCAATATGCAACCATCTCTTTCTCCTCCCCCTCAACCTCCAGTCAACCATTGCAAATGCGAATGGGGTTCGATTCAATCGCGCTGAGCCGGGCGCACGGATCCCAGTGACGTAATCGGAACGAACGGATCACCGTTCGCGCGTTTACCAAGCGGCAAAACATTGGGGCAGGTTAGTTCTCGAGGTCTAAATATTTAGAAGACGTTCCCGCACATCTATGGGCGTAGTCGCCTTTGATACACACCGACCGTCTCGTTATCCAATCGCAGTGGACGCTACCGCAATCACGGAATGAACGCCGTGAAAGAGTAAAAGGAAATGTTCGTATTTTTTTTGTTTTTTTCTTTTTTTTTAACCAATGTTGCGTTTGCTACGATTGATAAGGATGACGATGAAGCGGCGTCGAGTGATGTTAAGGAAATGAATTATATATGTAATTATTATTTTCCTGCTGTAAGGCTGGGTTATGTTGGGAAATACGGAAGAGGCGATAGGGAGAAGGAGAAAGAGAGAGAGAAGAACGAGCTGAGCGAACTGTTGGCGAGAATTAATGGCGGCGAGGAGAAGCCGTCATGTTTACACGCTCGCTAATGTCCGTCCATTTATCCGAGCACCACCGATCCTTATTTTCTCTTTGCACGCGGTTTAACTTGGTCTCTCTGTCGCGCGGTAGGCGGATATACATCATATGACGATGATGAGGTTGATGCTGGTAACGTTACTGCAATTTGATGGATGCTTACGAAAAATCGTTACTTCGTTGATTCGCACTTTTAGGATTGTCTGAATTTCGGTAAATCATAAAGAAAAGAACATGCTCATATTTTGAAAATTCAACTCCTGTCATTTGTCATTTCTCCTGATCTTTTTTCAACAGTTTCTTGTTCCCACGTTAAAACCGTCAAAATCCACTTTTATAGCACTTGTTGAAAATAGTGTTAGAAACACCGTGAAATTCCATGAAGTGCTCATAGAAATATCACTTAAAATCTACCATAAGTGTAAGGTACACAAGAGTTGAATCTCTTTGCAATAGATATCTCTAATGATTCTATGAAACCTTCTTCACTATGGAAATCCCACTAAATCAAATTGTAAATTCAAAGTACGTGACTTCTCAAAAATCATTGAATTCACTTGAAACCACATTCGCAGTCACGTTTAAACGTTGAAATCTAAAAACAAAAATAGAATATAAGCCTTTCGTTCAAGACTCTTCTGATTTACAGTAGTAGCACAGAGCTACGTTCATTCAGTCATCTCATTCGGTATTTCCAAGTCAAAAATCGCCGAGCCTAGTTGACATTGATCCGGGGAAAAAATGCCAACGAAAACGTCTCGCATGATCTCCGAATTCCGTCGATATATCCCTGTTATGTGTGTGAGTGGAAGCTGTGTCAGACGGGCGGGTCGGTTGATTGACTTTTTAATTGAACCGTGCACGAGAGCGAGGAGCAATTATCTCGACCACCATGCCGAACAGAACGAGACTACCATCCTCGAGCAAGGTACGAACGATCAAGCGACTCCCGCGCGACTCGCCAATCGCGTCCTGCGTCCACTAACTCCGTCGCGTACCTTGTACCACGATAAGTATGTAGGTTTTACCAATCAAGATACGATCCGACCGATACACGCGTGTGTACGAACGTGTGCAAGCGACGCGTCACATCGAAACTCGCTCGCCTCTCAAGAGACGGGATATATATTCGACAAGGGATTGAAATTAATAAAAGGAACAGAAAATGGGAAATCAAGGTCCAACGATCGTCCAGGAATAGACCAGAGCTGAGACATCGTAACGCAAATTACTGCACGCATTGGGTCATATAATGAGGCGAAACTATCGGCACCGATATGAGAACATCATGGGGAACGATTTGTTTAGATGGGATTGGTTTGGGGCTACGATAAGAGAGGACGACACCATATGCTGCGTAGATTGGAACGATCAGTGACGGTGTTGTCACCGATGAAGAAGTCAACGAATCGTTGATCTGCTCCGTGAGCATCGTTTCCGCTTTATGGTTCCCAGCTGCTCGGTCTTCGTATCCCTGTTCAAGCCATCCGTTGAATCGAATTATATACGAACTAGGCGTGATGGTCTAATTTCATCCAAAGATATCTAGATGCTTGCTCTTCGAACTACGTGCGGTTGGGATTTCTTAATTGAATCAAAGTTAAGTGGGCTCGATCAACCAACGATAGGCATCAGCGGACTGGTCAACGAGTCCGTCGCCTGAACGGCGTACCTTCGGGTACTTTATTCCCGATACTATGAGTAAAGTGACTTTATAAGTGTTCGTCAAACGGTCCGAAATCCTCGTTACGTTCCGGCTGTTCCTCGATTCTCCAAGTGACGCAAGCACTGCTCGTGTTAATTGTGGGGTGAAGGAACCGGTAAATGAACATTTAGAGAAGACGAAGCTCGAGTGATCCGAACGCGACTGTATAAAAGTGTCAATTATTCACCGGCTAGTATCATCTCACTGGCGCCTCAGCCCGAAACTGATTCACATCGAATCATTATCGTTCCGACGCCGCAGGTCGCCGCCTCGGTCCGAGCCTACGATCACTATCTCAACTCCGAAAAACCCATGACCAAAGACAGCCAGAGGCTAGAGATGAGGAGCCCGTTCACCAGCGTGCGAAATTGCGTGGGTATAACAGTTGATCCATGCAGGTATAATCGACATCCATCGTCCGCGGTCAATTTCATTTGGCATTGCGTAATTCTGGTAGCGCCGGCGGTATAAATGAACGGTGTTTTGCATATTTATCTCGTCTCTTCGCGCTCTTCGAATGGCCTTTAAGAGGCCATGCGCTACTCAGGTGGTGAGAAGAGAGTGGGAAATTCGGTGAACGCTTGGCGGATCCAAGAATAATCGCGCGGACGGCGTGGGTGCGAAATCACAGAATCTGCACTCTAATCAGTCTCGACGATACGAGAACGGAGATAAGATGGCGAGTCACAGACTCCCGGTTATTATCTTTTTCTCGAACGAGAATCGCACGCTTCTTTCTCTTCCTGGCTGGGTCTGTCTTGTTAGCGACATTCCCATGACTCCCGTGTATCGCGTCGAGTGCGCTAACCACGTAAGTGGTTTAGAATTGATCCCATCCGATCCTCTCTTAGAGTATTTCACGTCAAAGATTTGTCCAATCCACTTTGTCAACAGTTAGACTTCCTTATCGTGCAAGCGCTTTTTGCGACACTTGATGATTATTATCATTGCTTGTTGTTTGTTCTTTGACTTGCTGTCAGTCTTCCAACTCTCTTAAGGCATGAGGAACACTGTCTTAAACCGCTCTGATGTTACGTACTGATTTGCCAAATCGCAAAGTAGGCGTATAACATTACAGCGAGTGATTTCTTAATGTTGAATCAGCAAATTGTCGGCCGTATAACAGGTATTACATTTCGATCCTTCGCGTGCAGTGCAAATAATTTATCGCAATCGATCCTCGCTCGGACGTTACTTGTTCATATGCGAACCGAGGACTACCTTGTGACATCGATCTATAACCACACACGCAATCGTCTAGCTTTTATACTGTGACAAGCACGCATGAGAGAGTTTTCTCATAAATCTTACAGTAATTTGCCTCATTGTTAAGATTCTAATTCCATCATCATAAGTCTCGGTGATTCGCCGACAAACAATAGAGAAATAAATTACAATCTCTACTTGTGAATAATAAAGCTCCTTTTTACCAAACGTCATAAAACGTGTAAAAACAATATATCTGTACCGTTTTATTACACTACCGGACTAACCCTGAGGCCGATTTTGAGCCATAGTAAATCGCACAGACAACGTTAATGTTGTCAAATATTTGCAATGGCAATAACGAAGGATTTGTCTGTCATATCCGGCACTCTTAATTCCACGGTATTTCACTCATCTGCCTCTTTCTTCTCTTTAACATTTTTTATTCTTCCAATATTTATTTGCCTAGTTTTTCTTTATGAAATTTTATTTTCTAGTGGCTTCAAGAGACGGATACGCGCGAGTAAGCGTACTTAAAATTTGGCAAGTAATTGGGAAAGGTAAGACAAAGCCCGCGGAGACGAGGTAGGTGCCTGGAAAAAAAAAACTACACAATATTTGCACGCGCAAATTTAGTGCTGTACGGAATTACGCAACGAAGTGCGAAGCAGCACCAATATCGTTAATCTGCACCGTCATGCTACGCCTCTCGCGAACCACTTTCATCACAGCCGTTATTGGCAAAAATGACTGCGTGCGAGAATCGCTGATTCTGATAGCGAGAAAAAAACAGGGAGATCATAGAAGATCGCATGCCGGGCGACACTCTGCAAATAATTCAGAGATAGCTTGAACGATGTAACGATAAATAATGTAAACGATGAATAAAGTAGACAAGCACAACACGGTGCAACTACTGCAGGAGAACCACTCGCTGCAGTCTGCGCAAAGCTTTGAGCGCGAGACTGTACAGCGAGAAACGAAACGAAATCCACACCGGATACGCGTGCAGAAAATGCGCGAACGCAGCCAATTCTCATCAAGAAATTTTATCCAACGATTATGGAAGTTCGTCTAACAGTGCAGTTCGTTATATTTATATTACACGTATAGCTCTGCAGAGCGTGAATTTAAATTTACTTTTTTATTGCACATCTTTTGCGTTTTTACAACAAGTATTTTTATACTATAATTACGCATGGAAAACGTTCGTTGACCGTTGCGCCTGGTTATTTTCATACCAAGAATGCTGGTTCGAAAAATTCGTTACGGTGTTGGAATTCTGAAAATCTTTGAACCGCGCGAATTAATTGAATTATCACACAGCTTGACGCTTGAAACCGCGAATTGGACGACAAGATTGTAAAATCGCGCTTTGCCCCTCTCTCTCTCTCTCTCTTATACATATATTAAATATCTTCCTTTTTTTTTTTATTATTTGAGCGCGCGTAAAAGGCGCCAAGTAAGGCGGTGGGTCAGGTTGGTTCGAAGAACCTACGGGACACGTCCAATTTCGCAAGTATACGCGAAAATATGTGTTGTAAATAAAATTATAATTTGTTGTGCGTATGTACATATTATATGCGTCGATAAATTGCCGAGTAGACGAAAATAAACGCATATGAAATTCTTGTCAATTATACCCCGAACGAAGCGGTTTATAACACAACACACATGCAGCCAACCAGCAACGCTTGTAATTAACATTAAACTATTCGGTGTGTATAACGAATCGTCGCCAAACATAATATAACGACATCGCCGAATCCGTAATCATCGGGCCCGTTACAACGAAATCTCTGCGATCCAGCGTACCGAATAGAACGGAATATCCCAAAAATTAACTGTCGTCACTCTCACCTAGCCGGCCGTTTAACTGCTTCGATAATTACCAGCAGACGGCGTAATAGCTTCACGTCTGAATCGACGCTATACACGTATAGCTAATTGTTATCTCATCGCAGGGATTCCCGAAATTTCAGGAATGATTGATCAATTGAACAGGAATTATTTCACTTCGCGCCTCCCGGATCTATACAAGCGATAATTAATAGATAAATTTTGTACTACAGGTGATAATGATTCAAACTAAGGTATTATATATGGGCTATTCCGCGTCAACCGGATCAGTCATCTCTCAGATATTTTTTTAATTTGGCATGTGGATTGTGTGGGACGAGTTAGATTTTTGTGCCAAAGCGCGAATCTCATAATGCAAAATTCGATTTTTTATTAACAATAACAAATTAGACTCCCATTTTTTTCAAAAATTCATAACTTCGGCAAAAAATTAGATACAATATATTTTTTTTTTTCAAATTACGCGGAAAGCTCCATAGAATTTAAAAAAAAATACGAAATGGTAAAAACAAGTTGTTATCAATTGTTTATTTAACAATTAATTTTTCAAAGATTTTCAAAACAGTGACTGACACGATCAAAAAATTTTTTTAAAATTCTGACATGTTCCTTGAACTGTACTACAACCTGTGAATTAATTCCAGAGGGGTGTTTTTCTTCGTTTTCGAGTAAAAAATCATTAAAGGTGTCGATGCGCATGAAATTGCGGCCCGCCGAGTCTCTACGTAATGGCGGGCGGCCGGTTGCCGTCCACCGCTACACCGCGGTGGCGTCGCAGCGTTATTTTAGAGTCATTTTCACGATGTAGGACATGATTGAAGAATCTGAAAAAAATACTGTACCTTCACAAGGCCTGCTCAAAGCGATAAGTGAAGTTTCAAGAATGTGTTTTTATTTTAAAATAAGTAGCAAGTTATGTAATTATTATCATTTATGTGCACTCTCATGGTGTGTAACCGTTATTTTGAATCTCTGTAATAAAAAAACGGTGAAAAACACATTCCTGAAACTTCACTTATCGCTTTGAGCAGGCCTTGTGAAGGTACAGTATTTTTTTCAGATTCTTCAATCATGTCCTACATCGTGAAAATGACTCTAAAATAACGCTGCGACGCCACCGCGGTGTAGCGGTGGACGGCAACCGGCCGCCCGCCATGACGTAGAGACTCGGCGGGCCGCAATTTCATGCGCATCGACACCTTTAATGATTTTTTACTCGAAAACGAAGAAAAACACCCCTCTGGAATTAATTCACAGGTTGTAGTACAGTTCAAGGAACATGTCAGAATTTTAAAAAAATTTTTTGATCGTGTCAGTCACTGTTTTGAAAATCTTTGAAAAATTAATTGTTAAATAAACAATTGATAACAACTTGTTTTTACCATTTCGTATTTTTTTTTAAATTCTATGGAGCTTTCCGCGTAATTTGAAAAAAAAAAATATATTGTATCTAATTTTTTGCCGAAGTTATGAATTTTTGAAAAAAATGGGAGTCTAATTTGTTATTGTTAATAAAAAATCGAATTTTGCATTATGAGATTCGCGCTTTGGCACAAAAATCTAACTCGTCCCACACAATCCACATGCCAAATTAAAAAAATATCTGAGAGATGACTGATCCGGTTGACGCGGAATAGCCCATATGTATAGTAATATTCTGACACAGAATCGTTGAACTTCAATATTTTATCAGGCTGAAGTTTGTAACGTTACTGTAATGATGCACCCTTGGAAAAAGTCGTTATTTTGCAATTTTAGAATTATACGAAATTTGTCAAACTGTTAATACAGCATCAAAAAACTCAGATTTTGCAACTTCGAGTTCTTCAAATATGCCAAATGTGCAAAATAGTAATTTTTGTTTCAAACTTTCGCTACACGAACGTTACCGCCAACTTCAGTCTCGTAATTTTTTCTGTCAAACAAAATTCTCCGAGGGTCCGCATGTGCGAGGCACGAAATGCAATCGTGCAATCGCAATCCAATCAGGAAAACGGAGTCGGCGTAACGGAATTATCCAAATCGCGTCAAAGGCCGATGCTACTCGCAATCAAAGCCGCGCAGAGCTTCCAGGTGCAGGTACGGTAACGAGCATCTATCTCTATCCGTCTATAACCCTTCGTCAAGATAGATCGGAAAACTGATATTCTCGAGACACGCGGTGAGATGAATCGAATCGAGTGAATTTTCGTTTCGTTGAATTACGGGATATCGGCAAAAGATCCTCGTGATTTTTCTTCCCTTTTTTTCATCGACGGAAAAAAGAAAAACAAGAAAATCAACGCAGCGTTCGTCAATGTTAGGTCGTATCTGCTACTGATGTTGCTCTTGCTCTTGCTGCAGGCGGAGAACCGCTACGGCAGGTATTTGTGTCAAATGCTTCCTAGAAAACCCAACAACGACAACGACGACGACGACGAGGATCGCGTTGGTTCATTCGTGCAACGAACGAAACTAACCTGGGAAACCGAGGAGAACGACGGAGTAGGTAAAACGTAGGTATATAACACCTGCGGTACCTTGACTGACCTCGGGGCACACCGTAGTCCGGCGGTTCAGCATCGCTGTGTTGCTGCTACTCGGCTCGACACAGGTAAACGCGTTATTACCTGCAAAGGCGTTCTATCCGAGTGCGAATCATCGGAGAGGATGATGCGAGAAGCGTCAAATGTTCGCAAATTATCCTGCATTATGTCGCGCAAGTGTCTGCGGAAACAAGACATGCGGGAAAAATATCTCGAAAAAAGGCTCGTTGGATCTAAAAAAAAGAAAATTTACTTTTGAAACGAAATTTTAGGTTATTAAACAGAATCGATTTCGAAAAGATGATATTTATTTCCTAAAAAAAAATGTCGAGAAAGCAAATAAGACAAACAGACTTCGTGTTATGGGCAAATAGAAAAATTCGGTAACATCGTCACGACTAGTCAAGAATTTCGATCGATCAAATTTTTGACAAAAAGTAGAATGATATAAAAACTTTGTCACTGAAGAAAAAAGAGGAAACAAAGAAAGTGATTTTCAACGTCGGTTTTCTACTTGAAGCAATTCGAAAAATTTTCTTTCTATTCTCCCAATTTTAAATTTCAACCTGTCATGCTGCATCTGGCAGCTTTCACGGGCAAAGTGGCATGGCATAGTGCAAGAGCGGAATAAGAGGTAGAGAAGCATGTCTAGGCGGGGCCGATGATCACGACTATCGTCTCATGCGTGCGCCTCAACCGCGACGATGGGGAAATTACTACTGCAGGCGTTGTTCGATTCGGTGCCCGATTATTATATTATACCCAGGCGCGTGTGAGATAGGTAGGTGCAACATTTATCGATTACGGTCGGGGATATTTGACAAGGTGCCAGTATTGTATATACATACCTATATTATATACCGTGTATAACTTGATATGATAATGAATCGTGCTGCGAGAGCGTTTACGCTTTTACGTACAAGGTATGTATATGAGGATAAGGGATAAGGGATAAGGTATAAGGTGCAAGGTGCAAGGTACGAGGTATAGGGTATAGGGTATAAGGTAGACGCTGTACCTATACGTAAATCTGTACACCCGTGTGCTGTAAATGTACGAATGTGTTAACCCGCTGGTTTACTTTACGCCTCGATATCACGTATACATGCATGTAAAGCAAATTATTTTTCTACATTACGGGTTATTACATGGAAACGCCTGTGGTATACTTATAATATACCTATATGAGAAGGCGTGTGCATACACCGTTCAACAAAATACATACAGATTACGTTGTACATATTAATGCGGTGTAAAACCTGCGGCACCTCCTCCGATACATTAAACCCTCGAGCTATTTGCTTCGGATAGTCTAATCTCGAATAGAAAGTAGCCGGGGAAATTATTTTATTACAAGAGTTGAAAACCGCACCGATCGATCCGTGATTCATGATTACGTGATTATACGTATCACTTTCGTTATAGCGAGTAGTTTTATTTTCTTTTCTCCGACAGGGATAATTAAATTAAATTTTCTTCCTCTTCTTTTCGCCAATATTGCCGCCGGAAAAACATATTTTCAATTTCGAATTATGCAACAGATCTGACGTCTGATTCTTTTTCTCGAATGTTCGATCTTTAGTCAGATTCATTAATTATTTTATCACACCCTTGAAAAATTCACAGTATAATTTCGCCAAATAATACATCGGCCGGAGATGAAGTACGGAGGTAATATGCGTGTAGAAGGGTAATAGGTGTAAGGTTGGTTCTTGAAAGGGAGTGCAAAGCGAGAGTGACCGCAGAGTGCAAACACGCGTGAAGGTAATTCAACGCCCGGTTGCAGCAGATCGCGACTCGGCAAATTTTTCTCTACCTCCTAGAAGTCCGTAACAACTAAAAGAGGTTGAAGTTAGTAACGTTGTCGCAAAGAAGCATTGAAACAATCTCTATTTACTTCATTATTTTAAATATAAGTGTGTTTTGTTTTATTACGATTTTCCTGAATTTCAGGCAATTCCAAAATCGCGAAACAACGCATTTTCCTCAGCATGAATCGTTACGATAACTTCACTAACTTCAATACGATGAATAACTAAACGTAAGGTGATAATAATTTTCGCATTTGCGATTCGCTGAAACCTCAACGTGGATATTATTACCTGCGCGTAGGTACGACGATCAAGGAGTTACGCAAGACTGAGAAATCTCTCCAAAGCGAGAAGTCTCGGTGAAAAAAATTGGCGTGAGAAAAACGGCGGAGAAACTGCGGCGTTTCAAGCTGCTGTGATAACAGCGACGCTGAATTTAAACATGCGTCGTGTTGAATGTAATTATTGTATTCTTTCTTGCTGTTGTTTTTTTCTCTCGTTTTATTTGCTTTTTTGCTCCCACGTTTTTTTTTTTTTTTCTTCTTTCCAAGTACGCAAGCGCGAATTCCAGAGCAACGTGGACGCCTTGCACCCGTTTTGCGCAGCGTGCGGAGCTGCGGAACCGTGCGAATGTAAATATAATTAATCTTGAACCACGTATACCGAGTCAACAACCACCAACCTCCCTGCCCGCTGCATTCTCCACTTCTGTAACAGCGGAGACATTATAAAACTGCAACACCCGCCGACAAACTATAAGTGCAGAGAGAGTACATAACGAGTGTAGGTACTTCCGATGATAAGAGACGCGACCGTGCGTTTCAGACGTGTCTGAAAGCGTCCCGAAATTGTAGACCGAAGCGTGAAGAATGTTCAAATACGTGTGAAAAACAATAAAACTTCCCACCTACGGGAGTGATAATTAATAAAATCATCTAATCGGAACGAAAGTAACAATGGTGGAGAGACTGTGAAAATTAATAATCATAAGTGAAATGGAATGAAAAATGTAGACATATTTTTACAAAGACAGACGTACTTGAAGGATAGAGGAAAAGAACTCTGAATATATGTACAAGAGATGAAATCTTTTACCTGCACGAGATTCATGCAGCAATATTATAACGAAACTTGGCGACTTGTCTTCTTGCGATGTCGAGTGGAAGCCGCGGTTTATCAAGCAAGAGAGGAGAGAAGGAAGCAGCAACGATGACGAACATGAAGAGTATAAACGTAACGCTAAGATATTTCTTGTGTTCGTTGTTATTATTCATCATATATTAGCACATGTGTCCAGAATTTACAATGTTTGCTTCTTCATCCTGACATGGTGGCACGGCGTAGGTCGAGAGAAAACCGTACCTACGTTGTTATTATACCGTTGTTGCTGTTGCAACGTTGTCGGCGGTTCACTTTGACCCTCCGAATGACGCGCGACGTTCGCCAATTTTCTTTTCAACATATTTGTGCAATGGAAACATCGTCTTCTTTCTCGGGTAAAACTGCGTTTCAAAATAATAACGAACAAGATATTACGAAACTCATCAAATTCGACGAGATTGAAGGGAGTAACGTTGACGTAACAAAAAGATTAAAACAGAAACCATTGATTTACAATTTTAGAACGATTTTCAAGGGGTTCAGTCTCTGTAATGTGAGTCGGTAAGTTTTGCTTTAATTATAAATTACGGAATTTCAGACGATCCTGAAGTTGCGAATTGACAATTTTCTCTTGAAAAAACAAATACAAACTTCACGCCTGTTAAATTCGAGAGTTGGCAATAAAAAACGGTATAAACAAAACACATCCAGTTTGGTCGAAATTTGTTTCAACCAAGTGAATTTGACGATACGTGATATGCGACAATTGCAATTATGTACTATTTGTTCGATTTCGACAGCGTGTTGTATAATTAAACACTAATTTCCTTTCAAGAGTGGTAACTAAAAAGCATACAAAAGAATAAAACTAAAAAAGTCTTTCGACGACCGATTGGCGACTCATTCTCGAAATCTAACACCTGTAATTCCGCGATGATTTCCGAGGATTACAAACGTCAATCACACACTTACAAATCTCATTGCCATCTGATTTTTCGATCGCGATTTAAAACGAATCAACGTCTCTCACGATCTGACTAAAAATAAGTCGAATAATCATTACTCTCGTATGGAAAAAAACAACAAACAAGCAAACAACCGAGTACATAGTTTAATTCTAATAATTCACTTACACTGAAGAATATATTTCAATCGGGTTTTAAATATGTCAAATTCAAGTGTCACAAAAATGTATTCAATTATAAATTTTAAATACATCTCAATATTAATATACGCTTGAAAAAATTAAATAAAAATTTCTTTAATTATATTTCTGTCCTGCGTAAAAAAATCAGGCTACTTTCTGTCGAAATAGAACCGTAAAATACTTAAACCGAACGACATACGAGTGGATAAAATTTCGGACCACCGTGCAACGACGACGTTTATCTGCAAAGAATGTCACCCCCATTTTCCATAACTTTGAAGTAAGCGAAAGCGCTCACCTTCGATGCAGCGGCTGTGCAAGAGCAACAGAGGCAGCAGCAGCAGCAGCAGCAGCAGCAGCAGCAGCAGCAGGTGCATTGCGGCGTGATTATAGGAGGTACAAAGCGCGGCAAGAGGAACGTTGAGGGGGGGGGGGGGGGGGGGGTGGAGGCGGGGTACCAGCAAGCGTCGTAAAGTCGCACGCCATGGGAAAGTACCGCGGCAGGGGGTTAGTAAAAGTAAGTTGAGCCAATCTGTTTGTTCACGTACCGCGCAGCCTGTATATGCATAGGTACAGGCAAGCTGGCTGGTAAGACACTGATTCTGAGTCCTGTAGGTAGGTATGTAGAAGGTAGGTAGGTTGGTAGGTACGTACCTACGTACCGGACTGCACGCGGCCAGCGAACGAGGCTCTGCATCCTCACAACCTCGGGGCGTGGGCGGAGTAAACTGAGTAAACTTCTTTCCGTACACAGTGGCTTACGTGCCTCTCACAATCGAACTGTCATATGTATTGTATATACGACGCCTCGATCCTCGCCTCTTTCCTTCCCTTCCTCGCGAGCTTTGAAAGTGCTTTTTAATAATTCGGTAAATTTCCTACCAAGTAATATTTGTTGTATAATAATGTGGTAAGATTTAATAAGGATTTGGTTTACACGATTCAACGCTCATTTTGTATTAGCAGATTAAACACACTCTTCGCTCTTCGATGATTAAAATTTCTTATTATCGTACTTCGGCATCGTTGGATTCGCAATGTTTTTTTCCATCATTTGACGGGAGGTATTTACTCTCCGTATTATAATACTTCCATCGTCTACAGCGAGATAGCAGTAGTAATATAATTCGGTAATTGTGTACATGTTTTTTTTCTTTACGAAATCCAGTTTACGAATCGATTAACACAACGGGGGATTATTGAATTCTGCACGTGTATCGTCGCAACATTAGTTTCATTCAAATTTCGATGCAATAATTGAGCAGAAGTGCATTGTTTAGTTTAACCGACTCGGCTTATTAAAGCTGGAAATTTTTACACGACTTAATAATACTGGCAATGTACAGGTGTTAAAGTAAATAATGAACTACATTGTGATAATAGTAATAAATGATTCGTCAAAACCAATATTAACGAATGAATAAACGAATATAACAAGACTCCGACACGTTACACGATCGAAGAATTGCAACGAATTGTTGCGTCGTCCGCAAAGTGCAACGTCCGCAATATCGGTGAGAACCTTGTCGAAATGAGCCAGACCCTTTTCAGAGTATTTTCGAAGGGGTTGTAATATAACCGCGAGAACTGCAGTCAGTCAGGTCGACGAGTGAGCGAATGAATGCGTGAATAAGAGAATAAAAGAAACGGCTTTGTCTCGGCTCAAAGGAGGCTGCGTGCGGATTATCGGCAGATCAAACACACGGCTGGGGGATTACGATCCTCGATCAGAGCTCGAGCAGGAGTAAAAAATCGAGGATGGGAGCTTGTGGGAGAAGACTAATGAAATTCACGAAAAAAATTAATGAAAATTGCGTGTCGAGAAAGAATAAATTTCGCTGTAATTTAGCTCAGATACCTATAACTCAAATATTTCACTTCCGGCGTTTTCTTGTCTGGTGTTTTGCCTTGCTTTAAAAATTTTCGCAACAATTCACCATCCTCGAATAACTGGGAGGAAAAAGCAAAGTGAGACCAGACTGTAATAAAGATTTTCAAACGCACTTGGAAAGTTTCGATCCAAACGACTACAGGGTACAACAAAAACAGACAGGGTGTCGTTCGAAATGCAAGGGATGAACTGAGGGAGGGAGGGAGGTTGGTCGAGGGCTAAGATCTTGATGTATGGTGAGAAATAAAGGGGTGAATGAGAAATGCGGCTCCCCTGCACGATGCACGCATGGATGCATGAATTCGAGGCATGAAATTACGAACGATAGAAAAGAACGGAAAGGCTCGCACCCCGACTTCTGGTTTCGTAACCCGAAGAAGAAGCGGATTAAGAGACGACCGGCTGCTATTTTTCCTTCTCCTCTCTTCCTTCGACTTTCATTCACCGTGTAATTTTTTGCCTTTTTCCTCGTGCCTACTTTTATTCTCCCAGTGTTTTGTCCGATTCTTTTACGTCTCCTCGTCTCCGTCTTTTATCGTATGATGCAAAAACTGCAAGTAGCACGCCTCGTTACAATCGCATCCCCCGATATGTTTTCTCTCCTTTCTTTGCCTCTTCGGGACCTGAAATCACGCGGGGTTGCTCGACCCGACTTTCGTCTCGGTTTACAGGCTCGAAAACCGTCGTTGAGAACCCCTGCAGTCCGCAAAGGGTACCGTTATGCAACCACTGCATTCAAATTCACACCGTAAAAGGTGCATTTTCAATGGCGGACGGAAACACGTTGAAAATACGCAATCGCGCAAGTTTCAACAGGCTTAAACTCATTGTGGGTCTCAACTTCGTCAAAGATAACGAAGATTGAATTATTGTCTTGGAACTTTTTTGTCACGGATAAAGCTGCCCGTTACATTACCCGTTGATTTACCCTTAACAGACGAGTGTGACTTTTCACACTTACAGAATAGTTAAGGGAGTGAATTGATCAAGTTTCGAAGAAGTTGAGGTTAGTAACGTCAACGTCGAAATATCAGTGCATACATCTTGCTTTACAACGATTTACGAAAATTGAAGTAGTTAAAAATCATGTAACCAACTTCAATTCCACAAGCCAAAGACTTGGCGACTTGGCAGAGAAACAAACGTCTGTACAACGCGAAAATGGAGAAACTGAAAAAGTAGCCAAGGTTGTTTGCCGTCTTCCTCGTTTCGTAATCCACGGCCAATTGTACCTACGTAATAAAGAAAGAAAAAAAAAGACTCACGTGCTTAGAGTGAGACGCATCCAGGCGCGTTGCGTCAGCAGCGTCGACGCATTGCGTCGGGCTGGCCTCCAAGCTGCTTTCAAAAACCGCACATCGATGACGTACCGCCCTTATTCTCCGTCGCCCTTCCGGGTAGCAGTGTGAAAGACGTCGCGACGCTCGCACCTCCGACGGAGAAGCTCGGGGGGGAATGAAAAACTCGGCTCGAAGCGAACCTTTCGAGCTTTTTCGGAGAGTTTCTGTTTCTCCTCACTGTCGGCTGTTAGCTCCTCGCAATTCGTAATAAATAATTATCCGTCGGACTTGTCTCACTTTATCCTTTTCGTTTTTCTCACTTCACGCACTGTTTCCGGTCGACCGAACGAAAGACAATCGGATTTTTCCCTCCCATTTTCCGCTCTACATTAATTTCCACACCCGCGTTCACCGACACGTGATTCGCGCCTGCGTAATACCGCCTAGCAGTGTTCCTATTTACCCACCGATCCGTTTCGCCGTTTCATCCCGATTCCGCGCGTCAGCGGAGTGAAGTTGAACGAAGAAGGGTGCGGAACGGATATATAATCGATTTTCGTCCCTATTTTAACGCGGAAAATCCTTCCGATTTTCCTTCTTGAAAATTCTCTCGCACGTGTTCGGCGGGTTTCACGATGATAAATAAAACTTCTCAATCGTTGCACGTGATCTCTCTTATCGCAAAGAAATTTCGATAATACTCGATAGTAATAAACACAACGTCGACGTCACACTGTTCCCTCATTTTATATTTTGTAATACCAAGTTCGGCGCACTATTATCGATTATTATTTAACTTTTTTAAATCACCACTAGTATCCTTTCACTGTCAGAACTGTAACGGAAAATAATTCAATCCCAGGTATGCATGTGTGTGTGTGTGCACAAAGCTGCACGTGATACGTTAATTAATCCACATCGAATCGGGGCTCACATTTGCACAATATCGAATCGAAGATCGATATTATCTTTGTAACACGTTCCTCGTACAACTTCTCCGTTTATTTTCCCCGTCTTCGCCGTCGTTCACAAACAATGTAGTTTTAGTACAAGCAGCCACGAAAACAAGCCACTCGATAAAGAGAACGGTAAATACATAAAAAGAAATCAGCATCAATCACTGATCGATGTTTCTTGGCATGTTACTCTTTTTTTTTTTTTTTTAAACGAA
Source organism: Neodiprion pinetum (assembly GCF_021155775.2). NCBI lineage: Eukaryota > Metazoa > Arthropoda > Insecta > Hymenoptera > Diprionidae > Neodiprion > Neodiprion pinetum. Next base: position 29,044,950 of record NC_060237.1, read on the forward strand.
TAATTTCACAACAATATTAAACATCATTCCAACATGTCAATTTATATACTCGTTGAGTGATTACTTTTTACCAAAACAACCAAAAGAAACCACTACCACGATACAATTATTTCACGTACACGAAACATTTCTATAGCAAATGCGTAAAATTTTCATTCACCGTTTACGTGTCGCATGTTTCTCTTTTTACTTATCTTTTCTTTGTCTTATCAAGCACCGGATCAACTCCGTCCGTGACCAACAACCACCGATTTAGTTGCGAACTTTTCACACACCGTTCAAACGCGATCTAAAATCGCGCGGTAAGCTGACGGCGAAGAAAACGTGATAGAAAAAAGGATCGGGTCATTTAGACACTGGGAGTGGAAAGGGCATGGTAAAAAATATCCGAAGCGTACGACGGCACTCGCAAAGTGTTGGAAAAAAGATATAACAAGAAAAAAAAAAAAATAAATAAATCAAAAACCACCAGTAAAATGAAACGAAAATTCGAGTAATCCTTTGAGAGAAAAGGAAGTGAAAGGTTAAAAAAAAAAAAAAATAATAATAAGTCGCGAGAAAGAATTTTCCTTCCTTCCGTTATTCCTTCTTTTTTTTTTTTTTTTTGTTTTATTTATCTTGTCGCGTTTTTCAACCACGGCTGTCGAGTCGCGAGGAAGGAAACAAACCGACGAGGCACACACCACGCGACAAGAAAAGGAAGAAGAAGAAGAAGAAGAAGAGGAAGAAGAAGAGGAAGAACAACAACAACTCTCGGCGACGACGGCAAGGACTCTGTAATTCCCGGTGGTGGTAGTGCTGCTGCTGCTGTGATCACGGTTGAACGCGTACTGACTCTCCCCGGGCTCCGGTGGGGATCACTGATTTTCGGTAGGCGCTCTAGCGAGGCTAGGGTTAGGCGAGTGATCGGTGAGCCAACTGCCAACCAGTAAGTTTGCCGGCACACACGGCACCCACCACTAAACTCGGCGCTGGCCAGGCGCGCGAGTCCGAAACCCCCCCCTCCTTACTTACTACCTACTACAACCTACCGTCGACGCAGTGCCTTCGCTCTTTCCACGTCGATGCCGACTCCACTCCGCGCCGCGCGGCTCGACGAGACGCACGCTTTCGCTCCTCTTACCAACGGGGTCCGAATCGGGAACGAGATCGAGATCGGGATCGATTTTCCCCATTATCATCGGCGCGTATACTTGCTTTCAAGTTTTTTGCTCCCAGATTTCTCTGCCCGTGCTTAGACTGCACCTCGTCTCATGTACACACCCGTTGGTGGCTATTTTTTATGTTTGATGCGGTCCACCGATTCCACCCTTATTATTATCGTTGTTGTTGTTGTTTTTATAACGAAGTTTCGTTTTCTTCTTCTATGCTGGCGCGCAGTTCATGGCCGGCATAGAGCACGGAGTTCACTGAGTCAGCGGACTCTCCGTCTTGATTATGTACTCTTAACTTGTACAGAAACTGGGGGAAAACTTTATCGATGCTCTTTAGACTGCTTTTACAATGCTGTTTTAACGACGAGAATCCTTTGCCACGGACGGATTGACGAGGCTTTGAAAAGTCGCCGAGTCGCTCCGTTTGCTGGGGATCACTGAGGCCGCGGTATGTGAGATTATCAAACATTTGAATAAACAAAGTAATTATAACCGCAACCATTTACGGTCTGCTTCTTTTTTCTTTCCTGCCGTTCCCTTCCCTCGTTTTTATTAATATTCCTTATTCTACGAACGAGAATGTAGATACGCAAGTAAACAAATATAATTTCCGTCGCACGTGGATGTGACGTTTCATAGCAATCGTCGCGGAATTTTTCACAACAATCATGAGATTATTCCTAATTTCAGATAACCTAAATACGTGTAACGTGATTACGGATATCCCACGGGTGAAATTTAAGACGACAATATACAACTACGCAAGAATCATTAAAGAAGAAAACGGAAATATATAAGGAAGAAAAATTTATAGCTTTGGATAATTTAATGAAGATTTCATATCGCCTAGACGCATTGACAATATAATCACACCGTTGCGTCAGAGTCAGTGTATACATAAATATTATATGTGAACCGTTTACTCAGCCGCGGCAGTGAAATCCATAATTATTTATTTAACGTCACTTACACAACAACATTAGAGATGAAACGGTTGTCTATTACTTTGCCGGGGGAACTAACGAGCCGAATCAAACCCCGGCCCTCGGAGCAATGCGTATACGACTCACTCTCGCACAAGCACCGACGCACGTGCAATTCGCGTAGTGATTTTGCTACGTCTCGCGATGTTATTCGCACGTACGAATATGGCACGCGAGACGCCCGAGACGTTCGACACGCAACGCCCGCCGCCGCCTGTACTTTGTTCGATCCAGAGAGAGAAGAGAGGCTGCACGCTTAGGTAAAAAATCGATTGAACATTGCCGCGAAATTGATTGTGCATGCATTGCGAAAGGGGGAATGATAGCCGAAGTGATGTTGGAGACGTGGAATTGGCGTGCGATAAGACAAACGACAACGAAAAAGCACATCCCGAAATATTGAAAGCATTACACGGTAGATAATCAATTATTCCATTACACAGGTCTGCAAAAAAGAGATTTTAAATTACATGTTGTCGAGTGTGCTGAATCCAAAAATTACTTCCATTTCCCTCTATCACGTGAAATATTCTTGCAAAATGCAAGGTGTTTGCATAAAAAAAAGTATAATAATGAAAAAATCACCGTTTTGCACAATGAACTAAACAATATCTCTTATAAAATTAAACGAACAATTTCTTTATGAAACGTATTTAGCATTTCGTGTTCATTCTTTTCATCTACGAAACGTTTTCTTCTTCTCTTTGATAGACTTCCGAACACGCTTCCGCTTTCCATTTTCTGTTTCCCTGTTTGTATTTACTCTCGAGTCTAACTCTAATACATATTAAACAACAGGAAGAAATCACTTTTGCATAGGATTTTTAGAATCAAGAACAGGATACCAGATTTCGAATTAAACGGGATTTTCACTCTAAATGAGAACTTTTTGAGTGTTTTTACCGTTTTCGGTAAAATCTGTAAGAAACAGTATGAAAAAAAAAATAAGGAGCGCGATTTTTTTGTTGCAGACCTGCGTTATCATCATTATTGACTTCCGATTATTACCTTTCATCGTTCTTTCTGTCTTCGAACTGCTGCACGATATCCGTTGCATCGTCTGAGCTGCACGCCTGCGTGCAATTACGTGCAATTTTATACACGTGGACAAGTATTGCACGACCAGCGGAGCTATTATATTACCTCAACATACCTTGTATTATTTGTACCACCGTACGATACGAATAAATTGCTGTCTCAAACTTCCAGTCCCCCCCCCCCCCCCCCCTCTCAATTCGTGCCTCGCCTCCTCCCACGCACGCATACAGGCACGCATGAAACGCTGCACGACGAATGCACGCGTGCATGGATACACAATCTACCTACGTGAGGTATAACGTCACACACGTAAATCGGCGCGCATTTCACATGCCTTGCGTCGCGAGCGTAATACTTCGTTTTATCACACTTTGTTAATTAGTTTCAGTTTTTTCTTGGTTTTATATTCATTCGTCACATATTTTCGTTTCTTTTTTTACGTGTAGTGTGCGACATGCGAAGCGTTTCACGTACGAGTTTCTATTCCGTTCCATGACGACGTGTAGCAATATTCTTGATTACAAATGTAAACTGAAATTCAAGATTGTCTTTTTGACTTTTCAGATTTGCCTCGGATCGTTGAAAACTTCTGGACCTGGGTCGGCTGTGTGGGCTTAGAGTCTTAAGCTCAGGATTAATCGCAAAATATACAGACTTGACACCAGTTCGTAACATTTTTGTCCATGATGAAAAATTGTTTGATTAATTAATAAACGTTTGTAAATTGTATCCTGAAAATGTAAAACAAAGTTTATCCTCATTCCAGTCCGCGTATACACATTTTTTCCTCCTTCTTTCCAGAAAGAAACATAAATTTATTCTTCCCTCTCTGTGGACCGAATTGGATTGATAGTGAAAAATAGATCCGCCCACTTTCTCCATAATATGAAGAATTCAATTCCGATGATGTGACCGAACTACCCGAAGTGTAAAATGTTTTATCGGTTCGCTCGATCGTTTTCAAAGCATGTCACGGACGTCGTATCGCCACGGATCTAGACCAAACGAGTCTAGTCTGAAGTTTCGGCTCCCTGCGGAGAGTGTCGCATGCACACATACATACCTAAGTATAATAATAATCTACTACAATATAGACAGACGAAAAACTTGAAAAGAGGCAAAATTAAGGTCCGCAGACTCGGAAGCCGAGAAGAGAACAACAAGAACACGAGGAAGCCGAGGAGGGGTTCGAGTCGAGGTATAAGATAAGGTCGGGCGGTCTGCAGGTACGCGAGCTATGCGGTTTTGCAGGGGTGAGAAAGGCGGGAATTAGGGTCGAGTTTAATTACCGAAGGTGACAACTGTCGGTACTTGGGAACTTGTTGCATGGTCAGGAATAAGGGAAAGCTTATTTAAGGTACCATCGGACTATGCAAAGTTGCGCAGTATTGGGTACCTGCCGTATACCTTTGAGCGTGGAAGAGGTGCAGTTTGCGTAGCAACTACCTGCCACCGAGGCGGTAAGCGTTATACCTCCAAGTGTAAATCATAGAAAGACGCCTGGCATCCTTTGTTTGCCTGCAACTCCGTAAGCCCTGCAGCTCGGAATCCCGACGCGCTACGGTTCCCGACGAATCAACCGACGTGATTATCGATATTGGAATACGATTTGCGTCAAGAAATCTGACGATATTTTCGAAAGCTCGATTATCTGATGATTCCCGATTCGGTTGCGCCCTTTGGAGGGGCGAAAGGACCGCGAAAATAACGAAATTAGGGCACAAAACTGCAGCGCAGAACCGCAACTTGGACGAGACGGTATCGAAGAATATTCTGAGCGTTATCTGTAACCAAAAAGTTGTTTTTGCTTCTCCTGCTCCTCGTCTTCTCCTTCTTCTTCTTCTTGGCACCAGCTTCACCTGCGTTTCTTTGTATCGTTTTTCACGAATTTTCAAAAGACATGTAAAAACGTGTGTACAAATTGCAGGCAAATCGTGATAGCATTATACGAATATCTATCTTTCATTCTCTGGTGTAAAAGTTTCTAGTCGAGATCATTCCTGCCGGGAACAGGATATCACGGACAAGTAAAGAGGCGCAAGTTCACAAGCCATCCTTTAAACTCGCAGTCGGTTAAGAGAGAATGTACTTTTATATTATGTGCACGACCGGCCGCAAGCTCTTTCGCAATTACATTACACACATGTACAATATCGTGAGCTATGCACCGAATGTGGAGGAACTGCGCGTCAGGCTTTTCTACATACAATCACGGCTGTGACACACAACTGTACGAAAGCGAGTCAAGTTCCATTACTTCGTAGCGTAGTTATTACAGGTCTACGACGTAACTAACGGGGTGTAACGTCCGTTGCGGTGCCCTGAGACCTCATTTAATCAGCTTGCGGTCGGGAGAGAACAGCCAAGTTCAGGCGGCGCAGAGTCGTAACGTTACATAAATTGAAAGAATTGAAACGGAAGAATAATTATATAATTATATTATATAACTTAGAAGAAGCAGAGAAGGTATAACTTGCAGCGCTGTTAACCGATGCGCCGATTTTTTGGTAACGTAAACCCGACTTTCGAAACGCGTGATAGGCACGACGATATTTCGTGGAAAGCGAATAAGAAGCTGCGGAGAAACGAACGAATTTGAAATAAAGTTCGAAATCCCCCCGATCTCTGGTGAAATAATTCGAAGGAGGATAGGCGGACCACACAGGCGTAGGTTGCTGGGTCTCATCACCTCCTGGACCGCGTTATGACGTAATAAAATGTACCTGCAGGACCCCGTCCTATTCGAGACAAGTCTCCGGACCCTCGAACCACCGCTGCCATCAGGACCAGGAGACGGCCGCGTTATGCAGCGTGTGTATACCTTCCTATATACCGTTAAATACGGAGCGCTATTTAATTAGGCATACCGAACCTGCACCGAACCCCGATTCAGGGGACGACTGGGACGTCGATCTATGCGCAGCTGTTCCATCGTGCAACGACTCACCGAATCCCCGTCGAAATCCATTGCCGGAACCCTTTTTACCTAGCCAAGGAGCGAAGGTTACCAGGCGTTGAAAACTCGTGTGAAACACGTGGGAAGCAAAAACAATTTTAAAAAATAGTAAAAACTAAAATAAGAACATCGAAGATTATTATAAATAGATATGCGCTTATCGTCAGGCTTTTTTGGACTGTAAACTTTCACGGGTGTACACTGAAAATGTAAAATTATGTGCGACGAGATTGGGAATGAAGAATGAAATTGAGAGCAGAAATTTTTAAGGACGTTGGTCAGCCAAAAATCGATACTTTTCACTTTTTTTACATACAAAATTTGGTAAAATATTTTTTTCATCATCTTCGTATCGTTAAATAATCAATTTTAGAGCACTGAACCGATATTGATTATCACCGACAAACGGTAATATCGAAAATAGTCTCCCCAATGTAACGATGTCATCGTATAAGAGTAAAATTGAATTAATTGAAACGTGTAATTGTCAACTCTTGTTGATACAATTTAAACATTTTATATTTTCAAAGTATTCTTTGTAACTTAAGAATATAAAAGATTTGATAAATATTCGACAACCGATTATCTCGTAACGAAATTAATGAAAAGAATAGATTTCAGTTCCCCCAACCCGAGTAATCTACAAATCAAATCAAGCAGAGAAGTTTCGTGATTTGTGGTCAATTGAGTCACGGCTCGAGTTTAAGGGTACAAGGATAAATAACGTAACAGGTGCACCGATGCAATTGAAATCAGATGCGCAAGGGCTGCGAGGATGCAGGCGTAGAGAACACACCGAAGATAATAGAGATAATAGAGATCCGTGCAAGTATACGAGCGATAAATCGTCGTTAGTGGGGGCTGTCGAGTTTTGATCGTAACTGGTACCGACGGCGGTTAGAGGGTTCATTTTTCAGTCGAATTCCATTCACGGAATCAGGGGTGAGACTCGCGAGGACCGCGAGATATTTTAATTATAATCTCGAGAAGACAGAGGTGTTAGTTTTCACGTCGACACCTCAATTTCATTGGTAAGTCATGCGTGCCATGGGAAGAGAACAGCCTCTCCGCATGCGGGTCCTAAAATCAAAGACTCGAAACGATCGCTCGACCTAGCCGAGTAAACCGGTGACCCGATCCCCCGATCCGCGCAGCTATCGCTCCTATTAATCGCCGTACTAAACCGCACTCTTTATGCCCCACTAAATACTAATTGATTTACCGCAGATCGTCCTGCTCAACCGGAGACTCGTAATCGGAGGATGCGTCGTCTTCTTCTATTCTCATGGCTCGGAGAGAAGAGAGAGAGCAGATTTTACTCAAAACTGCAGGAAAAGAGGGAAACGTAAAAGGGCTTTTGGTAAAAAACTGTCGACTAAATTTTTTACCATAAATGTAGCAGGTTTTAATCTGCATAGAGCGGTTTTCACTGATTCCAAGGTAAATTCTTCGTTTTGCGAATTGTATTTTTCTGCAGCTTTGAGGAAAATCTACTAAATTTTATTCTCTCCGTGTTTGGGTACGAAATTTAAGTGATCTGTCAGTCCTCCTCGCTTTCCTGTCACTGGATTTTTCCAGGATCTCGAATATGTGAGAATGCTTCTGGACCCACCGCGATGCTCAAGTTTTCCTTACAACACACCTCGAGGTAACCCTGCAATAATATTTGCGTCTCTGCAACTATACGACAACAGTTCGCGGGTTTTTCGATGCGGCGCGTCTCGAGAGAGACGATCCAGGTAGGATGATCCTTCGAGACGTTCTCTTCGTTGCTACAAAGCATCTCTCGCGCAATAATAACACTTGTACACTGCATGTGTGGTCGCCTTTTGCATAGTGTTCAGCCTTCGGCGCGTTGCAGTGGTTTTCATACTACGTCGCGTCAGCTGTTGCGCAAGAATATGAGAAAACCTTGCGGGGTTTAAACGAGGAATTGAAATTCACGGCAGACCTTTCGTTTTTGGACAGTTCAATGTGAGAACTTGAGTGTCGGGAAAAATTTCGCTTCTAGGTACGCGAACCTATTCGCGTTTTATACGCTTCAGAAATAACGATGAGAATTCAGGGTCGCTAAACCGCTATCGTCGATTTCTGTGTATTACATACATTTGATATATTTTTATAGCTTCGGAAGAATCTTACATTCACTGGGATACTTTCATTTTTTTACAATCATACATTTGTACCCGCACCTTAATTGTGCCCTTTTCATTCCTTCTTACGCATCGACCTTCGGTCGTTGCGAAAAATCGGATGATCGATACATTTTCTGGAACTCACGCGTGCGAATAAAATATACCCAAATACATAATCGCATTCTCCGAAATCATAAACAGGTTTAGTAAAAGAATTTCAATCAACTTGACTACATTTAATATTATTTTAGTTTCATATGCTGACAATGTAACTCTGTATTCGTAAATTTCTTTAATTTTTACTTTGAAATACGTGTATAAAAGTTTATCACACGTTTCGTCGATGAGTGACAGAGTCTCAGAATAAAAAATATCGTTATTCGCAATACCTGTCTAGATTAATCTACATGTAATAAACTAGACAAGAGTATTTGAGGAAGTTTCCTTATGCGGAATCGTCTTATCTCGCGTCACGATTTCGGAGGTTAGACAGAATTACGCACTGCAGCCCAAATATAACTGACGTAATTTTTATAGCTGTCCCTCGTTGTCAGAGCCACCGGTAATTAGAGATCGAGTCACCGTATTTTGGATACCGACAACCGTGCGAGTTCCGCAAAATCGTGGCGTTAAAGATTAGAAATCGACGGATATTGGCCGAGATCGACGATCGCGAGAAAAGCCGACCGCGAGGAAATTTCCGTTGGTCAGTTGAAAATTGTGTAAAGCTTATACTTAGTTTTTACCTCGCTCAGCAGCTGTTCCCATTCCAAGACAAACTACTTCTTGCCTTCTAGTCTCGCAAATATTAACCCTGTAAGTTAGCAACTTCGTAATCGGCTACGCGTACGTGTCGCGATTTTTTAAAATAAAAAACCGCAGTTTTCATATCGTTCTAGTCACGCCACAGACAACGCAACGTTATCGTAGCAGTGAACCTCTAATTCCGGTTCCGCGAATCGTGGAGTTCTTAATCCCGATTCTTATGATAGTTTATTCTTCCGATTAATGTACCTACAGCTTCGACGTCATCGTTTCATTGGATAGTGAATCATTCGAGTATTAACGGGAACGGGGTCAAGTCAATTTGGAAACTCGGTTTTTCTTTTTTCTCCACTTTCGTTTCAGCTATTTTCAGAAACTGCTTTCGCGAGTCGGTCAATGGCATTCCGCTCAATTGACTTTCGCGTATTTTCGCAATTCATCCGCTGTGCACTATTCTTTCTGCCGGCTTGAATCGATCGACAACGTGCTGTGTAAAAAAAAAAAAAGAAAAAAAAAAATAAAACATCAATTTGAGATTGGCGGTGAACGATTGGAACCAAAGGAAGGTTAAAGAAGTCAAATTGAATAACAAGAAGAGGAGATGTACGTCTAACGATAAGCAAGTGAGTATGTGACGAATTAAACGGATGCGTGTCGTATAAGCAAGAAAAGCTATAACGGTACATTGTTTTCGGATTTTAATAGCTTAGGCAGCAACATGACGTGTCAAGTAAATATCATTTCACAAGAAATTTTACATAATTTTACCCAATCATATATAATACCGCTTCGAGAAAAGCAAAAGATATGCAACATAAAAAAAAAAAATGGAAAGAAAAAGAAAAGAAAGAAGAAAAATAAATAAATAATAAAAACGAAAAATGAAATAAAACCAACGCAATGTTTTCATCGTACGTACATAATTTAATCGACCACCACGCAAACGACAGCGAGTCGTAGGACGATACCAGGTCTTTTTTATAAACTAAACAAGCCTTTCTAAACGGCAGCTGGTGAAGTTAGAACGCGAAAGACTGAAGGTCCCAAATGCCAAGCCAGAAGTTCGTTGGCTATTCAAATCGATTCATTAGTCACTTTGTACCGGATGATTTACGTCGCGGCTCACTCCACACTACCCGGCATCTACATCGCAGCTCCATCGACCCGTATTTATATAGGCGGACGCGAACTCTTCCTAGAGAGTAAAAATCCAGTCCTCCTCCGCCTCCGTCGGACGTCCGAACGATCGAAATCGCCGAGCTGATGAAGCGCCGGCGTTTTATTACCAATTTTTTGAAAAAAAAAAAAAAAAAAACAAACGCTAACGAAAGATGAATAACACAAAGCATGAATTTCATTCGAATTTCTAGGTAATTAGACCGCTTCAGCGAATCGGCAAAAAATCGGTGTCCTATTTAAATGTTCAATTTTATTCGGTTTTTCTTATCTCGGGAGTTGTTACATACGTTAATTAATTATTTGGCCAATCGCCCCGCTTTAAATCACTCAGAGAAAAGTTCGGACGCAAAAGAGATGCGATTTACGATGAAAGAGTTCGCATATTAAGCGATAATCTAGACCGATAATCAGGAGTTCCGATGTCGTATATCGTCCGGTCGTAAATTAGGGGATGAACGTTGGGTTGTCAATTAAAGTTTAACGTACGTTGGCTGCCATGCCTGCAATCAGCGGCGCCGCGTTGCCATGCTTGTGAATTATACACCTTCGCGTCGGACTTTTTTCTCCGCGCATGATAGAAACTTTGAATCGAGCTGTTCGAGAATTCGAGAGACCCGGTCAGCCAGCCACCCGAGCAATAAGGCCGCGTCATAATCCCCAATTAAATTGTTCTTACCGATATCTCTGCGGCGCGTGAGATAACGCGTTCTTCGTCTTTGCCCGCAACGCAACAGACTCGTACATACATAAGTAAGTAATATGTATATGTATATATATATAGGCGTCAGTATCCGCCGGCTTGCGTAAACACGGCTATCAATTAATTATTCGAAATCCACTCGGTCGCTCTAATTCCACGGATCACAATATCAAGTCACGGATCCTCTCTCCTTTAATTTATTTTCTTTTCTTTTACATCTCGTTATCTTCTTCCCGCAACACTCCGCGCGAATCTTGAATCGTTAGAAAAAAATCGGGTGCAAACTAATATATGGTATATATAATGCATGTATAATGTTATAACGACTGATCACAATATCGTTTTTCTTTCTTTATTTCTTTATTTCTTTTTTCACTTCACGCAATGGAAAATTATTTTTACAGCAACGATCGGCTCTGGCGATAATTGATTCAGTCCAATCAACTGTAATCGGGACAGCTGTCCGCCTTGTTCTCGTATAGCGACAAAGAAACGTTTAGTTACCGATTAGACGATACCCTGTAGCCGTGTGTATTATAAATACCGACTCGATAATATTTATCGCTAGAATTTTTCAATCGTACCTGCAATAATCGAGCTCGAAGGAAATTCCGCGACGTGCGATTTTGATTCAGACGGGAGCGAAACCGCGGTGAAAATATCCGAAAAAAGAAAGGCCTTATCGCGTTCACGTAAGGTCTTCTGGCGCCTCGAGAAACCCGATCGTCGGAATAATCGAGATCTAGGTGTGTACACCGCATACCATCGCTATCAGCAAGCCGATGGTATTCCATCGGCTCGCATCTTATCAATATACAACAGAGTCGAGTCTTTTTCATAGTCGATCATCCGGTACGTCAAAACAATTACTTTCGATGATCGTCCGATACGTACAACTAATTGCGGGAGTGGGCTCGAGGATGATAGTGCCCGGCTTTATCGTAAGGGCCGTTTTCTCTCTTCGTTTCTGTCCTTGTTCCTGCAGCTCGTCTCTTAAACGTTTAAGGCACCAATAAATTTCCCCAGCAATTTTTCGATCGATCAATCGATACATTTTCGTCAACCTGGGACAAGATACCAGCGGACCTGAACTCGGTTCTGTAAGACCGAGAGAAATGACACTAGGTTTCGAGTAGGTTGCCGGTAAAAGTGTGCATCACTCACACCGTGCACACAAATGACCGCGAAGCTGAGACGACGCTTCTTTTGAAACACCTTCACGGGACAGAGAAGGGCTGTGCACGTTGTGGGAACTCGTTGGCGAACCGGTGCTAACGACGCGCTCTGAGAATCCCCTTCGAGAGGCCTTCTTCGCCCTCTTTCCCGCGGTGAACAAGGTCGCCGCGATTTTCAAGGTATCGTAGCTGGCGGTTGATCGAGTTCAATTATTTGCGATAATTTTTTCCCACCTCGAACCGCGAATTTTCAAGCATCGATTAAGAATGTTCGGTAAACCGCCCTTACGTGGTACATATTTCCCGCACAATATCCCGCGTTCTCCAGGAAGAATAATATAATCTTACAACTATGGGAATAAATTCGATATAAATCTAGCGAAGTTTCAGGATGAATTTTACGAGGCGCATTCGTCGCCGGTTACATGCAGCGTCAACTTCACCGAGGAGTTGCGTCGACAGTAAATCGCGGTGAGAGAAACGCAGTTAAAACCAAGTGCAGCAATCTGCGGTACCTACAAAGTATAAAAGAGAAGAACTCGTTAAAATTATACCTACTTTAAAGGTCTCCGGTGGCGCAGTGCGTATGAAATGAAAGTACGGTTATACGTTTTTAAGAAGTTTTCCTTCTCCCTTTGCACGTTCTCCACGCGCTTCGCTCGCCCGTGACAAAGTACTTGGTAGAACGACGACCCGCAGGTGCATTTCGGAACCTCCAGGCTGCACAAACACCCCGGGGTTATTATTCCTGAATGCCTCTGAGAGACCGGCCGGCGACAGTGACGAATTTTCTACGTATATCAATACACGAGTAGACTCACGGTACGTATTCGCACCCGCTAATTTTCGCGGGTACGCCAAGATTCGAGATCCAAGAAACAAGACACTTTTTTCACGGAAATACGCGATGCCATGAGTTTGGAATTCGTTTGCCCAGCACTCCGTGTTGCGAATACCGAATTCGGCGGTAATTACGTGTATCGTATCCTTCTGGCAAGGTTCGTGCGGCGTGGGAATGCGACCTTGACCCAGTAATTCAAGGATCGCAGGCTTTCGTTCTTCCGGCGCAATATTAACTTCGCTAGCGTTGATCGCGGAGTTTCGGTTAACGACTATTTATTTTTTCCCCTCTTTGCTTGCAAAAGTATTTCAAACATTTGCACTCTCTCACGCTGCCGGAACGTGAAATTATACAATATTTTAGAGAAAATGAGACAGGCTCGAATCGCTTTTGGCGCCGTTCAAACTCCCACGCGTCTGCGCGCAGTTCTCGCTCGTGACGTCAGCCCGGCTCCAGCCAATCGTGATAGAGGGTAAAGATGGCGCCGAGGGAATCGCGAGGTCGGAAACACCGCGGCGGGAAGTTCAAAAAAAAGACAACAAACTCTGAAGGGAAATGAAAGAGAAACCTGGGATTCGAATAAACTCCAAACTCCTCGCACGTTCCGGTTTACTGAGAGCCGTATACGTGCACACGTATACCGGGGGGGAGGGGGGACAAAAAAATGTGTGTATACACAAAATAAAATTAATGTGTGTCTAATGCCGAACGAGAGAGTGACTCCGGCTTTTGTCTTTTGCTGACAAGGAGGGCACATAGATGAAGGGATCGGGGAAACGGTGTCTGGAGTCGGGGTGCCGGGGAACCGAGGGACGAGACCGGGCGTCACGGCGTGTGTAAACACTATTAACCGGGCATCGCGCCTGTAGTCTTGGATCTTGACGCGGGAGTCCCGGCGTGCACCGGACCGTCCGACTTCTTCGGGGCCGACGAAGACCTCCCTCCTGTTTGTCTAGATGCCCGTGTTTGCCGGAGACATTCCTTCTACAGTTGTACGGTTCTCGGTCTTGCTCGCCGAACCTCCGGGCGTCAGCGCCGATTTCCGTGGCCGCGGCGCCGTGGCTCCTTGATCGGCTTGCCAGAAGAGCCGTCGAGAATGTAAAATCGACGATGTTAGACAATTATACTTGACATTTGCGAGGCGTACGGGTTACGGGAATCAATTTTCTTGTACGATTTCTTGCGACGAAATTCCCCGGCCTTCTGATGACTTTTCGTTTATGCTCAGGCACGAATCTCTGCCCACGCAATTCTCGTACATTTGGATGCATACACGGTGGCCCGTGTTGAACCGTAAATCGGTAATTTCAGACAGCCTTGTTTTCGGAGAAGATCTTTGTTTACGGGATTGTGATATTCGAAAATACGAGTACGATGTATAAAAAATGGAGGCGGTTTCTGCACAGCAGTTTAAATGGTGTGAAAAATCGAGCGTCTCTTAGCGTACCATGTGAATGTAAACGCAAAATTTTCACCCCGTATAGTTAACATGCGGCTGTACCTGATCGTTCACCAAGCTACCTCGTGTACGCGGTCACCTAATATACACGGTGGATCGTTTTACGACTTATTGACTCTTCCTCGCGTGTTTACCGGAATCAGTGTGACCAGCAACGCGGCGCCAAGGAGAATGCGGCCACCTCCGACGCAGTTTGCAACCGTCAGCAGTACTGGAATTAAGTAATCACTAGCTATAATAGGTATCTGGAGATTTACGCTCGAACGTAGAGTAGGCTCAAGAAAATGAAGTTTCATTCTCATCATAAAACATCATGGGCAAATTGTCACCCCTCAGCTGAATATGAGACTACAGACTATTTATCCACAGACTTCTACAAACTCTGCGAGAATAAGAAATTTCGGAAATACTGATCTAGAACTTCCGGTTCAAGGTGCATAGCTCCAAAAATTCGTTACTGAAGCGAGCAAGAACTTCAGCATGACAGCTCCAAAATATGATGTGAAGTGAATTTCCATGGATTTGAATTGTTTGCTGATTTTTCCGGAAATTCAAAGAAAGGACTGAATTTCGAATCATTCTGTTCTTCAGAAATGACTCAAATCAGCTTTCACCGATCGCTTACACCAACAATTGCTGAAATCGAGATTCCTGCTTTTACAACGTTACTTTTCTCGGAACGCACGATGCACTGAAATGAAATCGCGCAGTGCATCTGCTGCAGGACGTGCGTCACCATTTGCACAAGCGGGGCTTTTGCGTTCCCGTGATAATTTCAACCGCCAAAAGATTAGTCGACATCGCATTATTATCGTCGCGATAATGATTACTCGGCCCGATTATGTATCTATCGTTCAGCAAACACGCGCTGAGCATGTTTCCCCCACTTTTTTTTTTGATTCCTTTTTTTTCATTTACATACCTCTTATGCACTTCAAATTATCAATGGAATCCCTCTTCGACATCACCGGAGCACCGGAAGCTCTTTGGTATTTTTACGCTATTCCAAGTATACGGGAAAGTTGCGGTTCAATCTCAAAGTCACCCGAAACTCCAATGAACGGCATGTAAAGAGCGACGAATTGAGTGAATTGAAATTAGCCAATAGGTTAGAAAGATGGAAATATTTGACTAGACATTCTGTATATTATCTCAACTAAGTCCTCTTGATGCGGAGGTGAAAGGAAGGTCCTCGAAAAAAGAACAACCTCATTTTCCACTTGGCATCGTCAGCCACCTGCAGTCGGTTCTTTTACGTATTCTGCAGTACGCGAGGGTTTGAAACCTGTAGAGGAGAATGGATGCTGAAGGAATTACGGGCGCGTTCAACAAAAAAGAAAAAAATAGCAAGATCGCAAATTTGTTGACAGTGAAAAACAGTTGTAGTTGTTCCTCGTTATTGCGGGCAAGGAAGAAATTTTGAAATATATACTCCGTGGCCTCTTCCCTTTATTTCGTTCCCCGCATCGCGCGTGTGTATTTCTCTCCTTTTTCGGCACCTTACACGTCCTTTAAGTGGACATAACGTGGGCCTGTACGTAAAGAGTGTTGGGAGAATTCGAGTTGATGGCGGCGATAAAATTGTCGCGGTTGTATATTTTTCAATTTGTTTTTTCCGGGAAGAAGTACAAGGGTCGCCGACTTATAACAGCCCGCACGGCACGGCATGGCTCCGGAGCCTGCAGAGAACGCAGAGATCGGAGAAGAGTGCTCTGAAACTTTAGAACTGTAATAAAAATGACACCATGGCGAATACGCCGTCAGTCCTGGCTATAAGCATACACCTATAGCCACTCATATGCACGGTCGCGTTATTATTCCTCCGGGGAAAACGGCGAGTGCGACTGATGTGAAGCTGCCCATAAATTTCGCCGCGTTCGACAACGCCTTAGATGCCCTCAAAAAGCATTCCTCGGACGGAGGGTTGGAGTCGATTTGTCGATTTTTCGATTTCCGAGATCCACGATCAGCCCAGGCTTCGGCATCGGGTTCTTTGACGAGACGCCGGATGGTCGCTGGCGCAGGGTCGACGACCATGGTGAACGAGGAAGGTAACTGCAGTGGGTGGATGTGTTATTCGCCCGGCAAGCCGCAGGTCCCCGGTGAAGAAGGAAATCGTAGTGAGATACGAGTTGTAAAATTCAGCAAACGCGAGGTACATGGTCCGTGACAGAAGCGAACACAACACATTAGTCAGGAATGAGTTGCGCCGAGGAGAGGAAAAGGCGGGCGGTCGTCTCTGCGGAGTCCCGGTATACATGTAACGTCCACCTGGGCGCCACGCCGCTGGTACGTTGGTATGTTTACGACTATTCGCGATCTGTCTGCCAATTTGTTTCATAGTTTGATAAATACCTATGTCAGAACGCGACTCCCGCTGCACCGCGGTTCAACAAACTCACTCCGTGCGCTCTACGCGTTTCGAAATCCGACTGGTGTGTAAAACAAACTGGGCCGGGTGCAGAACCGCGACGGAATATCCACTCGAAAACATCTCCTCCACTCAGTCAACCGGGACACACGAGCGATGAGATTTGGTTTCCGCAACCATTTGGGTTACTAAAATGTAAACAAATTTTGGCTGCATTCGGAGCATCGGATCGATCACTGGGACAGCTTCAGCATCCCCTCGCAGACTTCGGTGGCTTTGAGCTTTTCGGAACGTGTTGGTAAATTTCTTCAGCTTCGTCATCGACGGAATTTCAGATATTCTCTCGGTAGGTAGATACTGACGTGAAGGTAGAACAGTAAACATCAATTGCAGTCGTCGTGACTCACGGGGAGATCTGCCTAACACGTAGAAGGACAATGTTGGAATTGACGTGCGGTCGATTTCAAAACCTTAACGACTATTTGCAAATTTACTCAGTCTCTGCCATAGGTACCGACTGCATTTATAGCGCATCATCGTGACTCGGGCGAAACCCAGATGTTTCGTCACTGCAGCAACGACGCGTGTAATTCTTTTTCCTCGGAATGACGATATCGGTGTGGACGACTCATCCGCGATAATGGGGCCTGCATGTCCCGGAACCCGGGACGCGGTGAAGGAGAATATTTGTGACGCGGTCCGGGAACCGAGTCCCCGAAGTCAGCTGGCAACTACCACAGTCGCAACTCCTTTTCTCCCAATGGGAATAAGGCGCTGGTTCTCCGCCCTCTTTGAGCTCCGAGAAGCGGGCGAGGATCCGGCGTATCTTAATTGTAAACCAGACATGATACCGAACCGCAATTTGTCCCCCCGTCGAAGGAGAAAAGAGGGCCGCCTCACTCCCCCGTCGAGGTGAACCGGCCACTAAGTCTTTGCTAATGGAACGCCAGTCGATGCTGGAGGCAGTTTGGCCCGTTCTACTATCTTAAACTATCTTAAAGGGGAACTGGTTCCGTTTTAATGGGAACTCGAACTTCTTGATTGCCTGATATACTCTCAGCTGGGTCAAGTGAGAACTTTGAGCTTTTTCCCAGGGATGTCGTAAGGACGTTGCGTCCTTCACAGGAAGCTGAATCCCGCCCCGACCTTCCTCCTCTTTCACCGTACCTGCAGGATCATGGCTCTGCGTTTCCCCCAAAGCCGGAAATCCCGCCGCTTCCAGAGGCCGGTTGGTCCCAACTGCGTTAATGCTCTGGCAACGAGGACAATTGACAAAGAGCTGCCATACCGGAATGGGCGGGTGCCACAGCCGTGTGGAAGGATTTCCTCGACTTAAGCAGATTAAATTAGCCACCGCGTTAAACGTAGTAGGTATTCCGCGGGACTTAATCCTGCACCGACAGAGGGACATTGTGACACTCGCCGACAGCCGTGGGCAGTTAAATGTGCTCACCGCCCCCGTAGAGGACGGTTTATACTCAGCTGTATTTCATAGCTATAAAAGAAAATCACTTTGTCACATTCTCAACGATAAATTGATCGCTAATAAACGTTTCTCATCTGCCTGCGACACTCGGGAACTATCATCCTCGAATCTCGACACTCGTGCCCGTTTTGGCCACGATTACCACTTTGGTTTAATGTTTCGGTCGGAAGGCGTGAGAAATTGGTCTCAAATCTGGCAGAAGAACCTTGAAGCGTTAATCACGAATCAGGAACAACTTGTGCGCTTGATGAGGGTGACGTATGAAATTTTACGCCAGTTGTTAAGGAATGCCTGCTAATTTCTCTTCCAACGTTGACAAAGAAACTTTCTTAGTTCTCTTCTTGTCGTACCTTACCAAATGACCGTTTCGACTCGAGATGATCCGAGAGCATTGAGTCTCGGTTAGTTGTCAACTGTATATCACTCTACGATGAGCCGTCAATAATATATGTGTACACTCGCTATTGTCACGTATGTATATAATCCTGTCATAAAATAGGATTGATACGTCACGAGTCGACTGGTCGTTAAGGGTACTAGAAAACAGATATTATTATTTATTACCAACCGCATTGACTCACCTCGGCGGTAAACACACACGAGTTAACCGATGTGCAACACGGGACGAACTCGCATCTCTATAATAATCCTCCCGTTGGTCTTCTCTCTCATACACCAACGACGATTTAACGGGATTTCTGGGTTCCACCTCACGGTTTCACCTCGATCCGATTGGCCGACCGGAGATCGTAGAAAGTTTGGAGGTAAAGAAAAAGAAAAAACAAAAAAGAATATGCGCGGCAACTAAAAAATGCGCTGCACAGTCGCAGCTGTTGGAGATGTTGAGGTTCCGTTCCGTTTTCCTCGTGCGGTTAAACACAAGGGACCATCGCATCGAGCAACTGCTTCGTGGGTGGTCCAACTCGCTTCTCCAGGTCCAGGTAGGCTCGAACAATCACCGTTCTCGTGTAGCACACCCGTTCAATCCGATCCCTGGAGACTCAATCTCGACCTGTACCAAGGCACTGCTCTCCCTGAGAACGAGGAACAATTCGCCGAGCTGTAGCTGCGCTCATTTACTCGCTAACAAGCAGCGTGCCGAAATTATGCACCGGTGTGCAAGAGCAAAAAATGAATTCTCGCAAACATAGAGCCCCTTCAACCTCGGAGCCTGCTAATAACCGAGCTCTAGAACCGCGGTGCAAAGGCCGCTGCTCCTCCCTCGGAGGTCCACTCCAACTCCCGAATGCATAAATTCGCTAATTTAGACGCGAGGTGAGCTCGGGGACGTCGTCGGCGCCGGTCACCGCCAAAGAAGTCACAGTAGCCGTACCGAAGCTGAGTGAGCAGCCTCGACGAGGCCCAACTTTTCATTAATCAACGACTAAATTGTTTTCGCTCCCACCCGGCCATGAAGTCAAACTCGCTTTGTCCCTCAGGAGTTCCCGAAGAATTTGAAAGACGGTTACTGCTTTCGAAGTTTCACCTTCCCGCACGTTTTTTGCCAATCGTCTAGACTGGTACCTTTGGTCGATATTATCGTTGTCAGTACTCTGAGACCCTGAAGACACTGTAACAGGTTACACAGATGTGACGAAACCAATTCTTGACAATAGCACGTTTTCTATCAATGCGCCAGGATTGGTAACGAACGGAAATCTCATTTAGAACGAAACGTTAAAAATCAGGATTGCAGCAGGTGCCGATTTCAGTTTCGAACGTAGACAAATGAATCCACTAAATGGCCATAATTCCGTATGATCAGAACGACGAACGTTACCATCCCATGTGAACGTTGCTGAAATTCGAAATTTGAACGATTCAAAATATTGGCCATTTGGAGTTTTAGAGATTCGGAATTACGACCGTTCGCGTTCGGTCCAATGGTCTGTCTGAACTTTGACCGTCCGAACCTTCCACTGTCGCTCCATAACCACTTTCGGCATGGTAATCGGCTACGAAAGCAGATGGTACACGACGGTGCGGGAGCTCGTTTGAAAATAAAAATCGGTGTTTTTGCGCGGTGCTCCGGATGTCCGGCACGTGTCGGTGTTCGGCCCGAGGCTGACAGAAACCTCGCGTGCCACAAATTGCTATATAACGGAGTACACGAGACGTTCACGCGCGCCTCTCTCCGGTCCCTTCCTCGCCGCTCTCCCTTCATCTCCGTCGATGCGGAGCTTTCAGCATGTGGCGGTGGTGCCGGCGTGCCTCGGTATATTACACGACCTTCCCCCGCCCCTAACAAGATAGCACCGCAACCTTCCAGCACATCGGTTTATTGCACACGGTAGTCGAGCGCTTCATTGCGTTCTTCGATACCTACACCGACGACGGCGCCGCCGATGCGCCATCTCCTGGTCCCGTCCTCCGGACGGCGAGGAAAAGGAGCGGGCGATCACGGGCCCACCGAATCGGGAGTTATTTGTTTGTTTTCGAAGGAACCAATTCCATCGCGTCGCGGTTCCTTCCTCCCACGCTGCAGCGCGGTGCTCACTTTCTGATCGATTGGTCTCACCCCGGAAATCCCGACGTTGAGTACACATTCCCCGTTCACTAGGCGCCGTCTGTCGCGATATTGCCAGCTCAAAGCTGCCGGCGCATAGCGAGCGTTCGCCACCCTGTAGCAAATATACGAACGCTCCGAGTGAACGGAACAGGATCGAATCGGTAAATGGTTGACAGGAGTTGATGGCTCCTGCAGGCCAATGCAGGGGTTTCTATTAAAAGAGGCACCCAACTCATCGCCGTAACCTCATGAATATGCAGAATGCCACACGCTGATCGATCAGTCATTCATTCCCGCACAAAGGGTTGGCGAGGCGCTCAAACACCGGAGGTGTTTATCCATCGTCGGATGATTTCGTTTTTCAAACAATTAATCAGAGCCGCCTGAGAACCGCTGCAGTCTGGTCGAGAGCCGAGTGGCCCAGAGCAGATAGCAAAGGGGTTTCATTATTTCTGGTCTGGCACCTCGCTATGATGTGCGAACTCTTTTCACAGGCGTGAATGCGTAGACCTGCACCGGGCCACGGGAGTGCCGTTTCAATGAACACGCTCACTCGACGATTTTTCAAAGCCTTAGAAGGCCCGGTAATGATTTGAAATTTGCGAATTGCTATCGGCTGCACCGTTGGGACCACCATTCTTTCCACTATTATTTCAACGATAGCGTGAGGGAAATGTGAGCAGACAATACATTATGCAAATTGACGAGCAGTTACGGATACACCAAAGGAGAGATGAAATTGCAGCGGGTTATTCGAATCGCGTTTCATCTTTTTCTTTTTCTTTTTGCTCTCTTTTCTTAAACAGTTCCAGTGGAATAATAATTCGCTTTGCTCCAAACACCTCGCCGCACGACGCAACGCACGTACGAAGCTCGTTGCATTTAGGAAAGTCGCGACCTTAGCGAGTAGAGGCCTCCTGCATCGATGAAAAGCGAATATTAAGCGTTAAGAGGGACTCAGAACCAACGCTGCAACCGCTGCTAAGCGATCATTACCCCGATCTCACGGAGCCCGGTAAACGTTGTGATTACCTCAACTTAATTCGCCAGATAATAGAGACGTAGGGCCCTCAGCATTACCGTCGCCCTCCACACTGCGTCCCGGTGGGCTGCGAATATCTCCTAATTACTATATAAAAACCCCGTTGGAAAAGAATAGAAAAGGAGAAAAAAAAGCCGAAGACATGAAAAAAAGAAATGGAACGAAAACGGCGCAAAACGACCATCCTGATCCGCAGATGGCGCCTGCGATCCTACGCGGTGAGACCCTTTTAGTGACTGTAACGATCGGGGAACTTTCGGTGCGCTGAAGATGGACGTTTATGAAGGAATTAACTAATTGGCGATGCGTGAGCATTCTTATTACTTCGTAGAGCTGCTGACCACGGTTATAGCTTCTAGCGATTTTGTGGAATGATTGCCCAACGACGCGAGACTGGAAAGATGGGAACAGAATGAACACTGTTGCTCGCTATATAATTTCCACACCGTACAATGTGCGTCAGAGAGTTTGCTCAACGTTAACTCGTGAACAAATCGAGTGCATAAGAAATGGACGTGTCCACCAATCAATCCGTTACTGTTCGTCATGCACAGTGAGAAACGCGAACGTTGACCATTAACCGTTTAAACATGTCCCGTTTCCGGCTGCTGATCATTACATGCAGCGTGGCACTTCGAGGTGTTATAATTCCACATGCCCTTCCCGCTGTCCAGGGTGAAGTCGTAACGAAACCAAAGTACCATAATCAAGCCAAGCTCAGTCCAGCGTTCAATTACACCTCGAGCGCTCCAAGATTACCTGAAATATACCCACATTCGGATCAGCGTTCCTCGAAGTCTGGCCAACATGCGAGGATGCAACTTCTGCTAGCCCTCCGGTAGGCGGTACAGCGGGGCGGCTTTCATTTCAATCATTCGCCAAGCCTCGGGCAGACTCTAGGAATAACGAAGCATACCCGTTGCAATCGGCTTCCCGGCTCTTCAACGCTCGTCTTCGAACCGGACAGGATGTTCACGCTGGTCCTGGTCCGGGGGCGTAGTTTGGCAACGGTAAACAACGATTTTTCTTCGATATAGTTTTTTACCGAGAACCAGAGATTCGCGATACTCTAAACTCTACAGGGTGGAACTCTGGGGCTATAGAAGAACCCACTCGGCTATTACGAAACGCTGAATCACGGTCTTTCCGAACTAGCATCGGGAGTCAAAATTCTGGAACTTTGATCGACCCCTCCGTGTGAAATTAAATCGATACTCCCATACTCTTTCAACCTCTTCCAGACACGCTGCACAGTCGGTTCCGGACACCCTCTATACACGCGGCTGCACGCTACGTTCTTTGGGAGCTCGAGGTTTGGCTTCGCCGAGGTGATCTTAGAGATTCGCGTCCCGCCCACGCAACCTCGCACGACCCTTCATGCCCCCGAGTCCAAAGGCACCGCCGAATCGCAAAGTAAACGCTACCTGCGAAATCGCTCAATTTATCGCAGGCCTTTGAACCACGACACGTATAATAACACCGGTCGTTGGGTGGACCAAAATGGGTTGCAGAATCCCTCTTCTCTTTCCCTCCATACCTCAAGTGACATTTCCGAGACAGGTTCGACCTTCGTTGCGGTTGATCACTGCTTTTCTCAAGTTCACAAGTCGGTCAAGTCACGATGAAAGAAGACGGAGAGACACGAATTCCAAACGAACTGTTCACGAGTGGCGTTCGGCCGGCCGAGACAGACTAAAAAGGAGATCGAGGTAGTACTGTGGTATACTTTTTGGATCGCAGCGGTAGTACAACCGGATCAATTTGTACATGAGATGGTATAAACGGCGCGAGTACACGAGGAACAGAAGGTACGTGAACCGCACGTGTGTACAAGAGCTGGTCGTATAAGAGCTGAGAAATTGATTGCTTCGGTTCGCCTTCTCCTCTCTTCTCATCTTTTCTTTTCTTCTTAGTTAGCAAAGCCATAACTAACCGCTCTCCTCTCCTTTCCTCTCCCCTCCTCTCCTCTCCTCTTTCCTCTCTACTCTCTTCTCGTCGCTCCGCGCGGCGCTCTCGCAAGATTCGGCCCTCCCTGCGGAGCTGCTTGTAAACATTTTGGCGCCACAATACAGCACCGTACCTTATTACCGGTCCCTGCATACATCGTCGGCTCGCCCTTTGCCGCGCTTCTCGATACTACACACTTCGCCTTGATATCCTATATTTACTACTTTTTATGATTAATCGAACCGCCTCACGTACCTACCCGTAACCCATACACGCTTTACTCCTCGGATTTAATCTACCTTTGGATCGAGGCAGATAAACCAGTATTCAAAATCCCATCCAACCTGTAGGATTTAAAAAATTTACCCATTTCCTTTTCAATCCAACCGGTAGATTAATTCTTTCAGGGATCGAAGCGATTTCACAGCGGTCCACCGCGTGCGTGTACAAATTTCACACAGGCTTCACCGATTTCATGGAATGACGGATATGTTGAAACAGTTTCGACTTTAACGATATTATCGAATTTCAATGATTTCAAGCCAGAATTTGTGAAACTTCACGGGATTCAATTGAAATTTCATCACCCGTTTCCAAAAATTTTATACGAATCGTGTGCGTTGGTTCACCGATTCCATGAAGTCACTTCAGCAAGTACCAGATTTTTCAACCAAACAGATCTTCCAAGGAGTATATATCGATCAATCCGTTCCCCCGTATCAATCCATCATCTATACTACGATCCCGAATCGACATCTGCGCAAAGTGATTGCGCGTGTTTGACAAGCATATAAATCCTCAGAAGCAGCGCGAGATTGTCTTTAAGCCAAATTCTTCCAATTTCCATGCACTTCGTTTACCGATAAAAAAACACCGCTCGTAAATTTCACGTGAACACCTACGCACGCGTATCGAAATCCTATTTGTGAAGGCGATACTGCGGCTGCGGTCCGGCGGCCCGGAGCGATCGAAATAGGTACAAGAGTGAATTGCAGGGCGTACGGCGGGGAAGGATGATCGGTGATCGCCGATCGGATCGGATTTCAATGAAGCCGCGATCTCTTCATCGCTTCTTGGCACACGCGCGGCGTTTGCTCTTGAAGCCAGCGATCTCTCGATGGATCCGACAACGACACGTCGTCGAGGCTGCGGAGCGCAGCGTACGGCCTGCCGTGCAGCAGGAAACCTCGCTATCATTACAGCTCACTATACAACTTTCTGAATAAATTTCATCGATATTCTTCGATTAAATCTTCAACTGAAGCCAAGCTGGAGTCCATGCTTTCTCTTGTAAAAATAATTACGGTCTATACGCACGCCCTGCTGATTAGCCCATAATCATGTTTATTTTTACCTCTAATTTCTTTTTTCTTTACAAACTCTCCGTTTCAACCGTTGATATTTCCCTCCAAGCACGAGGATAAACCGAAATCGTTTGAACCCTATAAGAGATGAAGAAACAAAACCACAGGAACCGATATTAGTACCCCGCACGCTCTGTTCGTTCCACTTTACACCCTCTTCCAAAATTCATGACGATCCCGTCGATTACCGTGACCCGAGTGATCCAAAGCTAACACGGCCATAGTTCAATGCGTTCGGTATCGTTGGTTACAACGCGTCCCACATATATAAATAGTTAATTATGCATTAATTAGCCTCGAATCCCGGCCGGTAGGTTGTTTTGGGTCGTGTTGATCCGGGGGCGATTAGTTTGCGCGGTGCGGAGTCCGGATTACCGAGGTGGACGGTAATGGGTGATGAGGATTCTCACCTATCCCCGCGGTGTGTTTCGGAATTTAAATCCGATTCGAAACTGTCGTTACCCGCGGTCAGCGGGCCGTGGACGATCGGCGGTTTATACGTATCGTGGAAACGGAGCCCGGCCGCAGCCTCTCTAAGAGCTGCAGGGGCAATTGGCTCTGCATGGGAGTTCGGGCCGGTTCCCAAAGGTCGCGCCATCCAGCCGGGGGCCCCCGACCGCTTATTAAATTTAATTATTCCCCCGACAAATGATTCGGTATTAATTGGTCGTAGAAAGCCGGCCGTTACGGGCAAACAACCCAAAAACTGTTATACCCCGAAGACACGCGCAGGACGCGTCTTAACTCTGACGATGAGCGACAGGAGGGGAGGGGGGGCAAAAATCGTTTGAAAAAACAGGCCGAGGGGAAGGGAAAAAATGAGGCAGGTAGGGTTATGCGTGCGCCGACACACGCCTCTAACCTACAAAAGTAGGTACGGGACCCGAGACGCGAGAGATCCCCGGGTGTTATTATTTTTAAGAGTGGTTGGATTGAATTTTTATAGGGTTGTTGGCATATATTAACGGCCCCGAGCGGTTCTCAACCGGGGTAAAAAGTGTCGAGGGATTGTCCGAGGTGAGGGGCGGCTGATGAATCGGGGTTTGAACACCTCGGCAGCCGTCGCGTATAATGAGATCCGTCCTACGTTGGCAACCCTTCCGCCACCTAGCAACGATATCCTCCCCACGTACCACGGTGCGTGTATACGCTTTCTCAGCCGCGTTAGCATATGAATACCCACCCCGGCAGCCCCGCGCCCCGGAACGGTGAAATACAACTAATAAAAAGTTGAAAGGAACCCGGCGATACACCACCATTATACTCGGACGCATCGGTGAACGCTCGGCACCGGAGCAGGGGCCTGAATCGGCTCGTATAATAAGCTATTCACTCGATGATACGGTGTCCAAGGGCGTTGAAGGGTGTTGTTAACAAGATGACCACCGCAAAGGGTTGCCTTGTACATCCTTGCCGAAACACCTTGGGACTTTACGGATTTCTCCGTAGAAATCGGACACATTTGCAGGCTTCGACTTTACAGACGCTCGTCTTCACTTTCAATTTTTTGCATACCTCGCTGTGGCAAACGGCACAATATGTATACTTCACAACTGCGAAATGGGACTAAAGTTCATTTTCTTCAAATTGAGTGGTCCTAATTCTTATCACGCAATAGTAGATTTTCTCATTGCTTCGCGGTCAGAACTTATCGAGATTTGAATAAATTCTACCTTCACAGACCATTCCTATTTTCCTATATTATTGAAAGTTCCTGAAAGCGTTTGAAATCGTGCGGCGCCACGCGGCCTCTCGAGTCAGGGTATAACGAGGCCCGACGTCATTATCTTTCGGAACACTATATGCTTTCGGGTGATATAAGAGGTCACGAAGCGCGATCAGCTGGTACGAGTTCCATTAGGTTTCGACATTGAACGTGAATGATTTGCGCGTGATGTCCAGGGGTTAATAGCTGCGCTTAAAAATTAATTTGGTTGATTAGCCGAAGATAGTAGAGCTCGACGAGGGTCAGAAGGTCACGGGCAGAGCGACTGGGCTGATCGTGGCAACGGAACTTGGCCTAGAACGACACATTTAGATAATACGCCGGTTGTGGTAACGGACGCTGCGTCGTTACGGTCTACGCTACAGAGAATCGCTCTCTTGTATTTTTTCCCCCCTTTTTTTATTCTATCAGCTTCGCTTTTCCCTCTCTCTCTCTCTCTCTCCTACCACCAGGCGGCAGTGCCCTTCGATAACTGCGCAATTTGTGTAGGAATTCACGCGCTGCTCTCGCTCTCGAGTGTCCGTGACGAGTGATGCAACGCCCGACGTCCCCCTTGGCCCTTTGCCTTTCAACGGCACAGACCTAACGCGATAATCACGGACCCGGTCCTTTCCTTATACCCTGCAAGCTGCAATTTAAGAAACTCGCGTACGTCGTCGAAGGTACATACCTACTTGTGTAGGCATGTTGCACCTTACATCTCGGACGGTTTTCAAATATGCCGCGCTCCTAACGCTGGGAATTGCTTTGCGTTGGTAACCAACGGTAATTCATACCTGGTAAAAATATGACTCGATCAATTTTCGACGTCAGGAAAAATTCAAAGCGTATCACGATAGCCTGAACTAAATTGACAGCGGTAAGTATAAAATTGAACCAATTCACATCGAAATTTGTTTTCCTTCGGTCATTCCTTTGACCACTTAAGGTGCGGGAACGTTTTCCCTCCGTCCGCTGGTAACGCGCGTGTATAAAGACGAAGGGAATAAAGAGCCCAGCGACGATCACGGCGTCTCATTGGGAGACCGGGGCGGATAAAGGGGGTCTGATTGAGCGGCGTCTGACGGAGGCGCCGCCTCCACCTCCGTGTCCGATGCGGACGATTATTAGTAAGCATTACTCAGGCCCGTCGACGTCTCATTGACACTCGTCCCGGCGCTTCAGGGCTGACTGCGCAAAGTGGCGCAAAGCAGCTTCGTGTGGTTATTGTGCAGCCGGGTATATAATTTCGCCGGAATGCGGCCGTGTGATTGATTTAAACGCGGTGGCGCGCGCGCGCCTTTCTCGTGCACGAAGAGCCGGCTGTCATGTCAAAATATATGTTGGTACCCCGTAGGCGGGGTGCGGGGGAAGGAGATCGGCGGCTAGGAGAACGGGGATCCCGTCCGAGGATCGCCGCTGATAGAGTCGTCGGTTTCTTGTGCCACAATTTCGCCCGTTTACGATCGCGTATATCAGAACCGTGGGTCCGCGGAGGAGACGCGAAACCGAGGTGTCCCGGACACCGCAGTAAAATGCATTTATGCATAACCCGACAACGCCCCGGTTATGAAGAGACTCTCTGCTCGCTCTGGGGCGTCGCAGCCCTAGAACGTGCGTCGATAGTGAGCTCGATTTTTTAACGACCCTCAAAGAAACAGCTCGCCGGACTCAACGTCGTCTTCGAGTCGTTACCGGGATCCCGGGAGGTCCGTTCCCGACTTTTGGGTGCAGTGCGCGTCGCGTAAATCACCGTCCGCGTATACCCGTGTATTTGCTGTAAGAATCGGCGGATTTATCGATCGCTGAGATTCGTCCCCCGCGATGAATTGTCAGGCGATCGGCAGAGCCGAGATTCGAGTCGCGTGGCTCGGGGGCTAATCAAAAATTACTGATCGTCGTGCTTGGTCTCGGTTCGGTACCTGCGACGAGCCAGGTCCAGGTGATGCGGGATGGATATGAAAGCGCCGGTTGTTCGGTCATTGTTCCAAGTCATTCGACAGCTCGCCCGCTCCTACACGCGGCCTGTAATTTCACGGACCGGCGGCAGCCGAATCACCTCGGTTATATTATATAGAGAGATACCGATTAAATTTGATGCGAACGAGAGTGCTGACAGAGTGAATTGGGCGAGGTCAGGACCCACCGATCTTCGCCACTCCCCCGCCGATCGATAGATCTCGGATAACGCGATGCCACCGAGAAGCGATCGCGCGTATTGATCTCGGCTAACCGAACAGGCACGTTTTAATCTACGAGTATAATATTTCAGGTGGCTATCGACCGAGAATAATTCTCTACGTTCTTACCGATAGATATGCGTTCTCCGGATAGTCCGACGGGGCCCGGGTTGGATTCTAGTCAAAAAACACTCTGGTTAGACTGCGATTCTGAGCCCCGATTCGATTCTGCTGAGGAAAACACAAGCTTGAAGATATTTGGAAACGTGGAGAAACGCATCTACAGCACAGTGTTCACGGTGTTCCAGCAGTGGGTTGAAAAAATCCGAGAGCTGGTGCGATGATTGATACTTAGTTCGTAGTACAAACACAGCGAACGATGGTAAACCACTCGTCTGAATAGGGGATAAGTGTGTAGATGACAAGTCGGGGGTTAGGTGACGGGTGGACCCCTCGACCGATGTAAATGGTATGCAGCGACGTCGGGGTAGCGAGATACCGCGGCCCGTGTACGGTGAGACAATGCGTCTAGGTGACGGGGCGAAAAGACGTAGTCCGTAGTTTGTTCAAGCTCTTGCCGACTACTTGGGGAAGAGGATTAAAGCGAAGCTGCGCGCCCGGCGCCTTATTGGGAAATTCTCGAGGCGGAAGGACCGGAGACAATAACTCAGAAAGGCGAAGCTGGGAACTGAGGCTAGGTCAGGGCGGCGGTGATAAGGAAATATACGGGCCAGTGTCCAGGGGTCCGATAAATCGAACGAATTGAACGCGTGAGAACCTGCCTCGAAGACGTCATCGGTATGTGATTAATAGCGGGCGGCACGATACCGCGACGATGTACGAACAAGGCTCCCTCCTGTCCTGGTCCTGTCCTCCGTGTCCTGTCCCCTGGTTCATACACGGTGTCTCATAACCGTCCTGCGTGACAGCATTAAGGCCCCGACGTTATCGGTCTCACATCGATCACAACCTCGCGTAGATATGTTTTATGTAGTAATAGTGTGTTGTACTATCCGAATGTAAGTCCCGGATGTCGTGCCTACCTCGTTCTCTTCGTGCTGGCCAATGAGATGTACGTACGAATTTTCAAGTCCCGCGATTTATTACGGCCACACGCCACCCAACTCTCGATCATCGACGAGGTTAAACGGTCCACCGTTCTCATATCTAATCACACACGCACTTACTACTTGTATTTTAATACTGTTTGTTGTTATACGGTAAGAGCAATCGTAATAACAGAACTATAAATGAAAGTAAGTGTGACGTAATAACGACAAGTCACTTGGCCTAAAGGTATGAGGGTAATCCTACGTGAACTTAATTTCGCCAAACTTAATAAAAATATCAGTGTTTGTCCGTATAATTTCGGTCGACGCGAGGCACTGGGTCTTTCCTGGACTTTTTCAGGCGCTGAGCCGCCCGGTAAGGACAGACCTACTAATTGAATAAGATCACATTACCGAGATGTGTCCAGAAGATCGGACTCTCGGAGCGGTTCCAGAGTGCGTGGGCGAACGTTCACACGCCACGAAGGCTCGCGGTGAGGATGAGAGGAAGACGGTCCGCCGCGGAGAGAGAGAGAGAGAGAGAGAGAGAGAGGGAGAGAGAGAGAGAGAGAGAAAGAGAAGGGAAGAAAGGGACAGAAGAAGTGCAGGCGGAGAAGGAATCCCAAAGCCGAAGATTCCAGCTCGCGCTAGTTCCTTCCCTCTTATTTATGCTCTTGTTTATTTATTACTTGTCAAAGAACGCCATAAGCTCGTCTTGAAACGCAACGCTGCTGCGGCTGCTGCTGCACCGATATGCAGCGCCCTGCAGGACGTGGCGTGCGTGTGAGGCTGCAGGGTTGAGCGGCCGTCTGCAGACCGGAGATAATGAAAATTCTTATTATAAATTTGAATATAATTCGCGGCCATCGCGCATTTGGGCTCCGGGTGAAGAGGTCAGGCCTCGAGAAATTCCCGTTTCGGCATAGTCCGGCGGAACGCGCCGCAAAGGCCGGGACGAGCTTTATTACAGCGATACCGAAGCCGCGGGACAGGGTGAAATTTAATTTGTTGTTTCGGAAGTGTTCCTCGTATCACGCTTGCTCGGCATCTCCTCGGCCAAGAGTCGGCTGTCCGTCGTTTCCAGTCGCCAAGGGCGGGTTTCGGCCACCTTCGGACGTGGCGAACCCAGCGACGCGACGCGTCTCCGCCTCGGGCTCGACCCAAGAGCAAGGTGCGCTCCGGCGGGACGGAAGAGGAGGCAGCCAGTTTTGTAACTTCGAATTAAATTTCACAGCTCGTGAACCAAGTGTCGACTCGCGACTGCCGGCGTGATGAACAAGACGCGCGCCGCCCGCCGCAGCCTAGCCGTCCAGACGCGCCGCGCCGCGACGACGACTAAGGACGCTCTATACTCATTATACACATGCCCAAACGAATGACTGACACTCCGACAGACTTACGGCATGGTAGTTGGAACGGTGCATGGACGCGCTCGGTGAGAAGATCCGCCGACACCTTCCAATTCCAGAATCACCTACGTTCCGGAGAATTTTTACGATTATTATAATAACCCGCGTATATCTTCTCCATCCAGGCATATTACACGTCCGCGTATACGTGCGCATGTATGTCACGTGTGTGACGAAATTTAATCGGCATGGAAAAGATGGCGCGAAGAGAAATTGAAGATAAGAATCAGGAACGGAGACGATGGCTCATATTTTTACGCCATTGGACCAAGGCTTGTGCAAATACGTTAAATTGGTTCGCTTCGGTTATAAAAAATTCAACTTGACTCCAGATATAATAAATACCCTTTGAGGCTTGTTAGTATCTTCGCTTTCCGGTAACGGTAAAAAACTGAAATATGGTTCAATTCTACATAACAAATAACGTCAATGGACGGTGAGAGGCACGGCGCGATACATCACGTCGTTCGTTGCAAGCACTGCGATTGTCTCTTCGGCCATAAACGTAATCCGTGTAGAGTTGAACCAAATTTCAGTTTCGACCCGATAGTACCGGAAGCGAAGACTGACGTTAACGAACATCGCTGTACGCATCACGGTGTTTCTGAACCACTGTACTCTGCTTAAACCAACGGTACAAACTTGCGGGTGAATAAAGAGAGTAAACTATCATGCGGTGTGTCACTTTTTGGTATTTTTATCGTTGAACCAAGACGCGATGTAAGAATTTCAATTTTCTTAAGCGAACATTCCGCCACCTCTGTCGTTGCGATGATACAAAAAGAGACCGTAAACCCTGCGGAGGAATGGGCGGACCTCGGTTGTCGTGTGGTACCCAGTTGATGCGCGTTTCGCGTTTCTTCTTATACGAGTTTCGGACAAGGAGGGAAGCTGACTTGGCGTGGAGTATACATGTACCTACGTTCGAGAAATCGAAGAGCAGCGAGAAGTGAAAGAGGCGGAGATAAAGACAGAGAGAGAGAGAGAGAGAGAGAAAGAGAGAGAGAATGCGCCGCGGCGTCATAGGGACGCTTTAAAGTGTAATTCCCTGTTATTATATGGCCGCTCTCGCGCGACTCGTACGGTGTATACGCGCATCTAATAAATAAAATGGAGGCGAAGAGGTCAAGAGGTAAGCCGGGAAACCCATCGCGGGAACGAGCCGAGTTCCGATTATCCCAACGTTCGATTGGACGCAGCCGTGTCGCTTGAAAATTTTAATCGCGGCAACGTTCCGATCGGCCAAAGAAGTCGCGAAATTATATAAATGCTCGTCCTTGACGAAGAGGGGCGGGAATGTGGCGCACGACCAGTTTCGTTCACGGCTATATCGTGCATTCCAATCGATGGAATTCTGCGAGGAGAAGCATCCAGTCGACAGTAAAGTGTTGAGCCGATTCCGTCCGACGCGCAAGGCACGCCTAATAGTTTATGCTCGTGAGAATAGCGCGGCCACGGAGGAATTTCCGTCCCTCTCCACCCTCTAATGTCGCAAACTTTATTCAGCTTATCATTTTTATATCGGCACCGAACGCCGAGAAGTGACGCCCCTTTTTAGGGCCCGCAGACGTCACGCGATTTGCATACGAAGCCTGGCGCCGAAAGCACGCGGAGGAAAGGAACGAGGCGAGGGGTTCGACGCGCGGCGAGAAAGACGAGTCGGATTGATTTAGGATCTTCGATATCCGCACCTACTCATCCTCGAGGAAGTCGGGGGAGCCGAGTTCACCCGGTTCATCCAGGATGGATGGATCGCCCGGCCGCCGTGAGCGGGGGCGAGTGTTTTGATACCGGGACCGAAATCAATCACCGATGGAGCGGAGGCACGCGGCGGGTGCAGCCAGAGGTCAGCGAGTCGAGAGAATCGGGAGAGAAGAGAGGAAGAAACACATCGGTCCGGAGGACTTTGATGTATGTCGACAAGCGGCGAAGCTCCCGACCGAAGCCTCGGCTTAACTGCGTTTCGAGATCCGACTTCGTGAGGAAATCCTCTCTAGCTTGTCAAGAACTTGTTTCAAGCTTCTTCGCGACACCGCCACCTGGACGATTTTCGCCTCCGACGGGGTTACTTTACGATTATCGCGTGGAGTTTTCTCACGGAGGCAGGAAGGACGCGAGACAGGTCGAAGTAAGACCGTTACGCGGTAACAGGATTAGCCGGACGATGAACATTCGGGAAAACTCGATACCGTGGTAAATTGAATGGTAAGCCGGTGATCGTTGCGAGTCCTCCACCCCGTATCGCAAGACCCGATCTCACCCTAATTGTAACAAATTGTCGGACAACAGTGTCGACTTTGTGGAACGGCTCCATTGGAATCGGATCTCCGGTCGTCTCTCTCCGGCCGGGAAGAAGAAATCGAGTCGTTTTCTGTTTTACAGGAAAAGGAGCGATCGACCGACGCGCGGGATGAAGTCGTGGGCCGGCCAAAGAGCAGAGAGAGAGAGGAACGCGTCGGACGGCCACTAAATTAATAAGTAGTAAACGACAGTCAGACAAAGGCCGCGCGTCACGCGTCGCTCCGTGAGTGAGCAATATTTCAGTTTTTCGGGTAAAGGAACACGAGAGTGGAATCGTCATTTTTAGTAGAACCAGAATTACGACCACCTCCGAGACGCTATTGCGACGATAGTTATCTCGGACGGATGGGACCCGCCACCCGACCGCCGCCTCACCTCGCTGTGATCAGCGTCCATTCAGCTCCGGATTTCAGCCCGACTCGGGCGTCCGGAGGGAATTTATTAACCAACGCCACGGAGTGCAGGGCCTCTCGTACCCACCGTCACCTTTCAAGGCTTGCTGCCCCTCCCAGGCCCCCGGGCGTTACTCTTCCTCCGATATCTTTACCCGAAGAGCGTATAACCCGCTTCTCACACTTTCTTCGTCGCATCGCATCGCGGATGATTTTTTTCTCGAGTAGCCGGGCGGTAGCCGCGCGTTCGTCGCAACTGTTCAACCGTTCATTTTTCGCGCCTATTGCAGACGCAAATTGCCCCCGAGCAAACGCGCGTTCCACTCGAGCGATAACGAGGTGACGGGGTGAGAAACGGGGCCTTAAACCGAATCAATGATAATATTTCAAGCGGGGCTGCTGCCTCGATGCACGTGCCCTCTCAGCCGGCTCGCGAGGGAGGCGGAAAGGGAGTCTCTTCTTTTCTGGTGTAGGTACGCGCCTTTACGAGCGAGCCGATCCTATCTCGGTCATAATCCCTCGACGCTGACAGACCGACTTAATTCCACGACCGTTTCGTCCAAACTCTATTTAAACGGACTCGCGAAAAGTCAGCGTAAATAACTGCCCCGTCTCGGGCTTAAGGCTCGCCTTACACTCGTTAAGGAGGCGTTAAGCTCTCGTTAGGATTCCCATAAATACCCGCTCGGCAGATCTTCGCCATTCGTTGACTCCACCAGCAATGAACAACAGGTTGCTACATGCTGCCGGAAATTGATAAAACACTTCGCATTCGCCTTGTTTTCACGCTTCGAGACTCCGACTATACGCACCGGATGAGAGGTGGTGCATGGAGACGGACTCGGGATTGAGACTCGAGTTTTGGAAAGGCGTGAACCACAGTGACTTAGGGTCCACCTTGGTTATTTATTTGCTATTGCCTGATTTGACGCTCTTTCTTACGTATATACCCGATGTTATACGCACAGGCGGTAAATTAATTAAGCCAAGGTAGGCGTTGTTAATTTATGCACTCTCGTGCCTTGGGGATCGATTTCGGTTTTCTGTTTTTATTTTTTGTTTATTCGTTTATTTTTATTTTCATTTTTATTTCTCTCGCAGCACAGCGCACGTGGGAACAGTTTCTCATTCCCTCGACGATCATCCCGCGACAATCTCTGACCTATGAGACGTTTCTCGGTTCGCTTTTGACCGGGCCAAAAAGAGAGAGTCGTGCACGCGACGACGTGGTGGGAGGATAATTAAGTGGAATAGACAGCTGCAGTTCATCAGATCCGTTGCGAATTTCAAGCCTACAGGCGTCAAGCCGCCTCTCTCGCGTTTCGTCATTCATAGGTATAATAGGTACAAACAAAATTCCATCTTATTTTTACTTCCAAGTAGATGCTTCGTCTACGATGATAAAGAGGCAGCAAAGTCGTGAGCTGATAAATTTGTCGCACCTTGACCCAAAATCCTAGAGCGTTCTACAATCGCGGGTAAAAATTAGGAGCGATTACAGTCTCGAGGTTTGTTGCGGGGTCACGCGAGGTCGGCGAAAGAGGTCGAGACGCGGCGCAGATCGGTTTGCGCGATTAAGCGATCCTCGACACCCGGAGGAACGCCGCCTCCTCGGCTTCGTCCTGGGCGTCGAGACACGGATTCGGGATTCGGTAGTCCTGTCCCGGCACAAGCGCGCTCCTGTAACCCGATACCGGGCGATATCCATTACTCGAGCTGCACCGGGGAGGAGGGTGCGGGCGAAAACCGGAGGATATGACAAGCTCACCCCGTGCGCTTCGTGGGCGACCCTCGTCCTCCTTCTTTCGGATGAAATTTAACACCATCGAGGAGGAGAACTGCGATTCCCGTTGTCTCGGCACGTCGCTCGTTACCTGCGAGCAAAAATTTCGCCGAATTCGTTGCCCCTCGTGATATTTTCACAGTTTCTCCCGTGGAACGAGCATATAATTCGGTTGCGGAGGCCCCCGATTTTGTTCTAACTCGATCTCGAAACCCTTTTCGAAAGATAAACCGCTCCCGTAACTTTCTCATGTCTACGATTCCGTGTCGCATTATCACCGAAGGCTGCTTGTTTACGAGCAGCAGCTCAAGACAACCGCGGATGCGTCGCTGCAGTCTCATCGTCTCGTTTATCAGAATGGGGAAAGTGTTTTTAAAACAAATTCAACCTCCGGCCTGATCGAGTAAAAGTCTTGTTTAGTCAATGGCTGGAACCCGATGAGTTTGCCCCATTTTAACGACGTATCATGCGTACAGTCCACTAAAAAAAGCGGTGAAACGGATGACTGAAGGAATAAAGGTTTAAAGATTCAGTTACCGAATCAATTTTTCAAACAATTGGAAATGTGATTTTTCATTCGAATAGTTCCATAATCAACAATCCGAGACTAATTACACTGTCGAGTACCGCTCGTTGAGGCCAAGTTCGTAAATTTCCAACAAGCCTTCTTCATGAAAATTAGTGTTTTTTTTCAATCAATTTATCCATATTCAGAGGTATGGTTTAAACCTAGTTCAACGCGACTAATTGACCTCAGCTACACTCGTTCAATTAGCTTTATTTCGTAACTCTTTCGTTCGAGAAATATTTTGAACGGACTGTATACCCGATACATCCTCAACTCTGTCCGTTTTAAGAAATTCAACGGTATGGTTGTCTTCTGGACCCGACCGGTCGTACATCGTTTAACTAGAGTAATGAAAATGTAAAGGATATCCTCGCTAGGCAGTGACGAAAAAAATGTCCAGGGCCTTTACGACCATAATGAGTTGCCACCTCGAAACCCAAAGAACTAGCCATGAAAACGAGCTAACGTGAGGGGAAGACGACTCGAGTCCCGATCGAAGGGTGTTTCGGCAGGAGAGGGTGAAGGATGGACCTGTGTTCCAGCCACGGCATTGTCGTGGAAGTGGACGCGTTCGGTGCGGGGGTATGCGGGAGGATTGTCCGAGTTTCGAAGTTCCGAGAGGACATCGAACTCGCGGAGGATGGGTCCGGGTGTTTTCGCATACCCGGGGTGTGCAAACATTTGTCTAAATTTGCGAGATCGAGTGGGGAATCGATAACAAGTGGTTTCAACCTGGAAGGAGGTCAGTAGTCAGGCTGCGGACGCTGCAGAGCCGAATGGAGGACCGGTTTGCAGGAGATTCGGCAGGCGAAGAAGGAGCGACGCCGCGTCGCCTATTTGCGTAGCAGGCATAGAGTGTCTGTGCAAACAATTTTCGCCATCCCCGTTGCGGGACGGCGAGGGTGTCAGGACGCGGCGAGGACACGCGTTGCGAGGAAAAGGAGCGGGCAACGCGCGGAGAATGTTTGGAGACGATGTTGACACGGACGTGAAAATTTAAAAATACAACGGTGCGCGGGTAGCCGGCCACCGAGTGCCGGAGAGTGAGTAGCTTGTACATACGTCTACACGTATACAAATACGCGCGGGGAAAACGCGTCGGTGAGTTTCCGTCCGTCTTGCCCGTGGTGCACCTCGTGTCTCGGTATTGGTGTATCATGCGCAAGGTGATCGTAAGTTTTCGAGTCCGCGGAGGCGAAGCAGCAGCAACAGCAGCAACAGCAGCCAGCAGCACACGGGTGAAAACTTGTTCCCACTACACCGAGCACACGTCTGACTTACGAAACCCGAGGACATAATTATTGATATTAATTTGAATATTCCTATTTATGTTATTTTTTATTAATTTTCTTCCCGACTTCTTGTCGCTCCTTTTTCATTTACGTTTCTTGTTTTTTTTTTCTCATCTCCACCTTATACGTTTTATATGGGTGTACACCTCTACCGCGGCATGGCAGTGACATTCCGGCAGCGGTTCTTCTCCCTTTACTCAATATCTTCAAACCGTATACGTGCCACGTTATCCGTGGCTCGATATTAATCGTCGATTTAGAACTCGTTCGCGGACGCCCAACGATATGATGCGCGCGCTACTTGAGCGTCGCTTCATCCATCTAGTGTTGCAAGCCACGCTCCACGCCCACGGAACAGCTCCAGGTGCGTACGCTGCCGCTCCGTTTCGGTACACCGAGGAGAAGACCAGACTCGGACAATCACCATGCGAGTGGTACCTGCTCTCCTAATTAATTGGATTCCAAAAGTGCAGCCGGTTAATGTACGATAATGTTTGATAATCGATAATTCGCGTTTTAGAAAATCGTAGTACCAAGGATCATTGTCTACTCGTCAAAAACAAGGTCGTCCAAATATTTGTTTCGTATATTTTTCCAAACGGTTTCATTCCGAGCGATTAACTACTTTTGCAATCGGATGCGCAGTTTACAACAAGTGTTTCGAAGTCACTCAAACAAGTACTTCAATTTGACGAATATATAAGCACGTTCCGCGTAACTTGAAATTCATTGTGATACAATTCGCTGTTTCCAAAACCTTCCAATAGCCACAACTGTTAATGACGATTGCGGTGAGAAGCCGCGATCAATCCGTTCTCCACGATGCTGGTACCTCGTGCGAAATGAAACATGAATCTAGATCCCGAAGCAGGGCCGACACCTGTGCTCTAGTCAGGGTGTAAACGAGGAGAAGGGGCCGCGGGAGGCGTAACACGCACCAGAGATGGTGCATCGTACGGCAAAGGTGAGAACGGAATGCGTCGGTTTGTGCTCATTAGCTTTCGTCGAGCGAGTTCAATCAGATTACGAGGGCCGCGACGACGTGCGTCTGGGCAGAGTTGGCCGGTTGTTTGGTCGGGTCCGCGCAGCAGCCTCACCTCACCTATGGTAAGTATTTTATCTACCGGTCACCGATCAAAACGCATCGGGATGATTTTATTATTTGGCGCCTCGGAGCTCGGTGCGAGCCGGTTGTCATTGCTCATGGTCTCTCATTCCTCCCAGCTCCGGGACCCGAAGGCAGCTGGCCTCGTTTTTACGATGAATTAATGGACTCGCACCCCGAGCTGCCCGGCGCCAGGGTGCAGCGTAACCTGGAGTACCTTTGTAGCGGGGCAAGGCGTAGAGCTTGCGTGTGCAGCACAATATCACAGCGGCATAGCGGCAGTAACCGACGCTGAGAATTAGCCTTAGGCAGCCATAAACCATCCGGGATGCTTTTACGGCCTGTGTTGTGGTCTTACTCGTAATACTCTTCGTTCCATATCGAGCCCGAACAAGGGCGTGGTGATGGACGCGGAATAAAATAGAGAAAGACGTAAAAGGAGTAGCCGGCCGCGGCCTCGGCCCCATGAAATCAGCTCCGGATCTTCGCAGGTTGATCAATTATGTCTTGTATATATACGTATGTGTATATGCCGGATTTAATAGACAAGTCACGACGGCGGGAGAGAGGGAGGAGAGCTGATTCCGAACCATAAAAAATATATCCCAACGAGGGAACTTCCATCTCTCGCTTTAACGTCAGCCACTGAATTATTCACTGGTTAGAATTACTGCCACGGGATGACTCGGTTCAAATCGTTAAATACCTACAACGAACGGCACAGTCAGCCTGGCTCGAAATATGTATACCGAAGTGAATATGACGAGGTGGGATAGAAGTTGGGAAAAGCCTTAAAGAGGAAAGGTGGCGCCCCTCCCTCGTCCCGATTTGACAATGTCGAAATCGCCTAATTACCTCACGCGATCAATTACACTGGAACGACGAGACGCGGTCATGGGAGATGATTGTGAGAACCGATATACGCAAGGAACCAAAACACACGCGTGATAAAGAAAAAGTAAAATAAGAAATACAAGATGAAAAAAAATAATAAATATATCCTCTGAAATATTTATCGCTCGGAATAACTGCGGAAGAACTCGGTATAAATCGTTAAAGATGAACGAGGAGACAGGTTCGAGAGTCTCGCCCAACAGGCTGCACCAGCCAAACCAGCCCACAATCCACATACTAGGCACCATTTACCAACACCAGGCCGAAGCACGACTCCGTCTCTTTGCCGAACCGCTCTTCTTGTATGTCAAATTGGTGCGTCGTCGTCGTCGTCGTCGTCGTCGTGAGGAACGGAGACCGTGAGTTGCACTCCGGAGACGGGGACCGAGTATCGGGAGAATAAGTGAGAACCGATCAATCGCTGCCGAGTGACGCTATCGCTGGCATCAGCCCGGCGACAAGTGCAGCCCATCCCGACGCCTCGACGATCCGAATTGCCCCTCGGGGGACGTGAGCCTCGCGACCGGCGCTATGCGATACGCACACGTGTTCTACGCGGTACCGGTCCACCACTCCGAGGCGTTCGGTTCCAGGGTGATCCAGGGTCGCCTCGAGGGGGGCCCGGGGTCAGAACCCGAAGATATAATTGAAGGGGGTCCATAGGTTTGTTTGAAGAGTGGTTTTTTAATCGACCCGCGACACCTGCCACATCTATAAGAATATTGTGAAAGTTCAACTGGGACTTTACGATCGTCAAATATGCGTACGAAACGCGTAAGAAAGGGACTTACACTCCCGTTGCTTTGACGCACGGAAGGTTATTACGAGAAAAGGGCTTACTCAATTATGATGCATCGACTGCGCGGTAATGCTTTCCATTTCCTCCAACGATTGAAAATTTACACTCGCAATAGGGGTTTGACTCGAATAATGGCCTGTCGTTGTGCTTGTCCAGCGACAAGCCACGGCTCTGACACAAAGCGACATCGACTCCACGAAAAGAAGATAAAAAAGAAAAGGAAAGGTGAGGACATAAACAACATTTTCCGTAACTCGTAGTTCTTCCTCGAAGAGTTCGAAGTGTGACAACCGGTTGTGTGACGATGCGAGAAGAAAAGGACGCCAATGGAGAAGCGGAGGACCACTTGAAGTGGCCATTACTCGATGCTATGTTGCTAGGATAAATCTATCGATGCACTTGTATCGGTACATTTAGTTTGATCTACGGCATATTCTCGGCCAATTTTATACTAGACAATGTGGATAGGCCTCCCACCGAAATGGCTAACTGCGGTAGCCAAGTTGTCGAAACAATGCGATGCATTGTAGGCTCGCGAAAGACGCCGCGCTACTTTTTCCTTTATTTATATTATTGGCAGCAGAAGTCGTAAAAGTATCCTCCATCCTTCCGGAGGGCTCGCTTTAACCTCGGTTGTCTCTCCTCCCATAGACGCGCTCTTTTCCAACCACCTCCACGGTTCGGGGTCAATGCTCGGAGCATCGGGAGCGTGTCCAGGGTGGCGCGGGATCTTCTTATACCGCCCCTAGAACCGAGCTGGGTAATTTTCGGTCAACCCTGGTACCGCGGGTCCAATTAGAGACGGCCGCACCGTGGCCCGGGATAAGTTTGGCGAAAATAAAACTCGGCAGACGCCGAGTCTGGTACCAGACGGATTAATGCAAAGGTGCCTCAGACCTAACAAGCGAATCATCTTTCCGAGATATATTATGTCGCTTCACGGGTGGTTAAGCCTGGAGAGTGGCTACCTACCAAGAGCTCGACAGTGCTTGAGAAGCTCGAGAGAAAGGAGGACGGAACGAGGAGACGAGGGCGAGATTCATCTCGGCGAGTCAAGATCCAGGGAGAGGGGATGATGCTGCTGCTGCTGCTGTGGCGACGAGGACGTCGGCGTGCCTCTTCGGTAATGCCTTGTAAGCCGCACTAATCTCCTTGCCTCTTATTCTTACCTCTTTACCTCCGCGTAAAACTTTCTCCCTCGCCCTCTCTCTCTCTCTCTCTTCTGATTTACCGAGATGTTTTCATTGTCTCTGTTCCCCGGACTATATACCCATACTCGTGATGATAACAATCTCGCCGACTCTTTTTGGTTCTCCTTCACGTCTACTCGCCTTCATCCGGCTCTCAGGCTCCAGCCGGGTTTTTACAACCGGGAACGACTCGCTAGGCGGATAGATATGCGCGTAGTTGCGATGGCAAAAATTACCCGAAGCACGATCACCGCGGCTGCCGTTGGCCGAGATTGGATCGGGAATTTCCCACAGAGAGCACGAATAACCGGAATCGCCTGCTGCAGTTTCTGCGGAAATAAACTTGGAAAATTTATGAAGCCCGGGCGCAGGGAAAAGGGTGCGGAAAATTAGCAGTCCCTCATCTCAGCGGCAATTAACTGATTATCCTTTCAGGGAAACTGACCCATTTTAAGGTGAACAAAGTATTACAATAACGAGTTTCGTCGTCGACAACACTGCAGCGGAGCGCCGAATAAAGCCGGGGGTGACAAATTTCCCGGGTAAACGAAAGAGAGTGAACCGTGGACCCATGGAAAGAGGTGGGCCGGAATAAAGCTCTGTCCTTAATTGGAACAGTGGCTTAGTGAGCCGGGTGTAAACAGGAGCTTAGCGCGAGGGACGTGCCGCTGTCGACTTACAATTAGTACCAGATGTTGACGAGCCCGCACCCGGGTCCAGGAAACCCCGAGACTCCGCAGGCGGCTGTACGTTCGCCCCATTATATTTTGTCAGGAATAAAAGTAATTCTCGATCGACAAAAACCCCTTTCGAAATGCAGACTTGACGCTGTTTCAATGCACCATTAAAAGCCCTGTCGCTCCGGGCGATGGCTGCGAACCCCGGGGTCAAATGCCCGCGTAATGATCAACCGATTATCAGATATTTCCACACAAAGAGGGGAGCGTCTACAGTGATTGCCGCCTCGAGCCTCGGCGACATTGTTGCCTGAGTCTGAGGTGCCAAATGCACCTGTAGCTTGTTAGCGTCCGTTGTAATGCCTCGCAATTTGCATTCTAATTCGTTCCTCGGAGTCGTTCGTGTTGAAGAAGAAGAGGGTACATTAACGAAAATGCACATTCCGCGGTGCCCTTTGGCATTCCTCGAAGAAGTTTGCGGTTCGCGAAGTTCCTTTCGCTTACCAATCGCGGGCTGAAAGGCAGACGGGTACCTTGCAGTTCGAGTTAAAGTAGAATACGAAGTAAAAGGAGGTGCAGTGACCCCGGTTCGGCGTTGCGTTCAGTGCTCGATAAATCGGGCAATCAGGAGGGATCCACGCTCGGATAAACTTTAAGCATTTTACGTGATTAAAGTTTTCCTACATGCGGACAAGTTTTCCTTTCGGCGTACGGCGGCGACTCGATTCTACCGGCAGAAAAATATGCGACACTCCCACTCGCCCGGCACTTCTACCAAAGCG
The DNA here is from genome assembly GCF_021155775.2 of Neodiprion pinetum. Lineage (NCBI taxonomy): Eukaryota > Metazoa > Arthropoda > Insecta > Hymenoptera > Diprionidae > Neodiprion > Neodiprion pinetum. The sequence continues at coordinate 29,088,180 of NC_060237.1, forward strand.
ATAGATACCCCCCCACCGACCCGAACCGAACGGACCGACTTTATCGAGTTCGACCCGCCGTCAGGACAAATCGCCCAAGTTTTAAGTATTTTCAAAAAGAATTCCACCCGCGAAAATACGCCGGTATACCTAGACGTACCAAATACCTATGGGGACATGGGGGTATAAGGTACCTTCGAGGCAATAAAATATGTCTGCATGGATGCGTTTACGGATGGACGGACTGACTCACCGAAAGGGTGTGGTGGGGGGATAACTTTCAAGGGGTTGCATCGCACTTGTAGATATTTGTACGTCCGTGGACCGGCAGAGGAAAAGCTTCCACCCCTCTTTGCGGATCACGTTGAACCCGGTTTAATCGCAAGTATCAAATTGAAAATAACAGTTAACAGACTTGAACGCGGTATTTCACAGTTGTAGAAAGGTTACGAAAATTCGAAGGAGCTTGAGAAGAATTTGAGAACAGGAAGGTAACGCTGCGATCACCATTAGTTTCTCACGTCCAACGATGACGAGGTGATTCTGGAGCCTCTCATTATTCCGAAAGCTCGAAAATGGGATACCAAAAATTGCGCTAATCCCTTTAAAGTGAGATCTCTAGGGTCGAGGGGCGAAAGAGGGAGGAAAAGGCAGGTCCGTCTAACAGGTAGGTTACCCGGCGTCGGATCCACGCTGTCACGATGCACCCATGGAAACTTCAAAGAAGCAAAGAACAAAAGATTTCTTTTCCACTCAAGTTCTACAGGTGCTCCGCACCCCCTCCGTCACTCCCCCCCCCCCCCCCCCCCTTGTCGCTTTCTCTCTCTTCAGTTCTCGCGGAGGTTTTCAGCGGTTTGGATAACCCTGCACGGACTCTAGGTGTTAAAGTAAACACCGAGAGCAGCCAGACTTTCTAACGTCATTCGAACGCCGACGGGCCCGCGGCTGCCGTTGCCGCTGGAGCGTTCCGAAATCTTCCGCGTTTCCTGAAAGGCAGTTTGGACAAAAAAGGTGAAAAGATTCCCGCGTCGCTACCCGTACCTGGCGGCTTACTGCTCCTCCCGCAAGTTTCACCCCTGGAGGCAGCTGGTAGCGCAATGCCATTAGCACAACTCCTTTTCTATCGCGTTTGAATTTATCTCGGCTCGTGGAGTGGCGATCAGCTTCGACAGCGAGGGGACCGATAAGTCATTCTCTGATGTAGCCCGGCGGCGTTTGCGTTCACGGTGCTTCAAGTCTAGGTCTGCATGAATTATACGCCGGATTATGGGCCCTCAAATTGCCGTGCATTACAAGGAGTCGGTACCACGCTGGCCCGGCCGATGCGACGATGGTAGCGTTCCTGAACCACGGAAGCAGGCTTCTTTTACGACTGCCTACGTGACGGGGAATCACGGATCGACCGACGATTATCCTACGCCGATCAATGAACCGGGGTATGCGGAGGGTTCGTTGGGTTGCGGGATTTAAAACCCGCGAGTATTTCCCTGCCATGCATCGAAAGCAACTCCGTTTTTACCAAGTTTAAGGAGCAGCGGCTGCACCTCTTTAATCCTTGCTAAATATTCGTTTTATCGTTAACTCTGACAGCCTCCAATAGCTGTTTTCATTTTTTCAAGATTTACGAATGAAAAATCGGTGGAGCAAATCCCACCAGATTCACGGTTTGCGTCTGCTCACTTAACCCAACTCGAGTCGTATATTAATTTGAAAATTTATTACGCTTGTCATCTCACGAATATGCCGACGTAAAATTCCTCCTATTTTCAGCCGAAGGACAAAGTCTCGTGACGCATTTTTACCGTCTTATTTTCCTACTACGACTACCAACCTGCTTTTGTTTTATGTAGGTACCGAGAAAAGTATGATGGACTGAAATGTTTCTTAGCGCGTAGCTCTTACGCGAGACGCCCACCATTGCGGGCTACGAAATGTGCACGAAAATATAACCTGATGAATATTCAAAATTTTCACCGAATGTATATGCAGTGGTGTATGAATAATTGGCTTATATCTTCAACGTCATGTCAATGATTCCACACCAAATTTATGCTCTGTCGGCTCCAGACAAACTGCTGGAATTTAATGGGACCGTCTATAGAATTGAGTTGTCAACCGCTACGGCGCTTTAAATACCGCCGATTTGAACCCAGAATGAGATTACCTATCGTTCTCAAATTTTATTTGTCGTCTAACTTTAATTCACAAGAAACGTGAATCAACTATAGAAAAAATTGTAAGATTAGTCTTACACCGTTCGAGGATATGGATTCTATAAAACAAGCTCCCTGATCACTGATCAATCTTGGATGGTGTAACCGTTCACTCAATTGTCCAGTTTTATAAATCACCCGTCAAAAGATCGGAGGAGCAGGAATTATACCTACAGCTGTTTCTCTGTAATCAAACGGTTGTTTTTCCGCGCGGGCAGAGCTAAGCTTACACATCGATCGATTTTTCCCCATCCCAACTGCTTACGTAAAAGCATTCCGGAGCATTCTTGAGGTTGAATATTTTTCAACGAAGGAATGCAAATCTCGAGTGAATACACTCGACGTATTTATAGCCACGGTGGTGACACGGTACTGAGTTGAAAAAATTCAGCGCTTTCGCGATGAAGCTGAGGGAAAGAGAGAGAAGTAAGAAACAAGGAGAAAAAGAATTAGAATAAGAGGCGGATGAGGAAAAAGGACGAGCGAAGCGGAGGAGGTCCTCCGCGAGGACGCAACGACGGCGACGTAACCGCATTTGTCCTGTCGCGCGTCGTCGACGGAGCCGTCCTACGGTTGTCCACTTGTCCGATGAGCCGGGCTTCAAGCGACAAAAAGTAAGTGTCAAGTGGCCAATGACGCCGTACAACTGACGCCGGCGTCTTCTTGTAGGTGCGCGAGGATGAAAGTTATCTCTAAAAGTGTTACACTTTTTACAATTGTTTTTCTCCTAACATTTTTTGCTCCCGATTAAAAAGAACATCCCTGCCGCTCGCCCCAATATCGTAACACCCAGAAACCGGAACTGATCCGCGGTACTTCGAAAGTATCTTAACCATCGGCGAACAGCACAAGTCAAAATGGGAAGGATGTCAAGAACGAATGCGTTCAACGAAGCTTTTCAGCACTGACCTTATAATGAACATGTGTATCCCGTGATCTCTGGATGGGCAGTCATTGGTCTCCGGCAGTGAAGGGAGACGAAGTCAGTTCCTGGAGGGTCCGGCTGCGGGATTCCTCGATTACGGAGGGTGAAAACGGCACGAAAACTACCCGGACACGTCGGCGTTAAAAAATTCGTTTCGCAAGGTGAACCGGCCTCGTGGTCTCGCGCGGGTCTCGTGGTCTCTCGTGGTCCCGTCACTCGGACGCTCGTATCTCGTGGCGGTGGTCGATAGCGCGGCGCTCTACTGACGTCGCGACGCCTCGCTGTGTCGTGCCGGCCCGTCGACGCTCCTGCCGCCCCCGACACCCCCGGCGTCCTCGACGCCCCCCACGGAATCCGGAACAACCCGGAAACTAACGAACACCCACACACGCGACCGACCAACCGACCGACCGACCGACGCCCGGCGCCAAACTACCCTTGCCTCTTTCCACCCCTTTCCGCCCCCCACCCTCAGACTACGGCCCACGCCACGCGCCACGAGCCGCGACGTCACCGTCGGCGGGGACTTTGAATTTCGGGGATGATTCACCCCCGAGTGATGTGAGAAACCAATTGACCAATTGACCGAATCGCGGAGCGTGCTCCGGTCTTCGCAATGACACCGAGTTTCTTGTGCGTGAGATCAGTGCGTACGCCTCGACAGTGCAGCGGTCCACGTGGGTCCCCCGCTCGCCTCTGCAGCGGGTCTGCGGCCACGTGCCAAATAACTGAGTTGGCACATGTAAACAGAATTGCCCGACAGCAACTGGCCCCTGGTATAATATTCCATTTCATCCTCCTTCGTCAAAACGTCGTCGAAACGAGCTGCTGAGCAAAGCTGCCCGTCTCGTCATAGTAAAACCCGTTCACTCACTCACTCACTCACCGGACAACGCACGATGTCTAATTCCGACCTCCTCGTATCTTTCTCTCGGTCTTTCCGCCTCTCTCACTCTCTCGAATTATCATTTTACTCACCGTGTTATCGTTCGCCGGATTGTCTGTCGTAAATTATACGCTGCAAAGTGGAAGCGAAAGAGCGGAGGAAAGAAATGGAATGAAAAGAACGAAAAAACAAGTTCGAACCAGTTTAAAGCCGCGAGATTAGAGGTCCCCCTGCTCCCTGTAACCGCGCCGAGTTCGAACGACTCGTGCCCGATGTTAATTGAACGACCGGAGCTGTTTGCTTGGCAGTGCAATTTTATATGCGTGTTAGCGGTTGCTTCTCCCTTCGAGGCCTTGTTTTCTTTAGCTTTATGTACAACGCCACCGCCGCGTCGACACCGAAGCGTCGAGTCTAGCGGGGCACTTGGCTTCCGTATAAGAACGCTTCAAATGGGAACACTTAACTCGCACCAGAAGCGAGGGGATAATGTCGCCGAACAAGTTGAGCAGTTTGTGTAAGAGACAAGCGGCGTTAAATGTCACGGGCGTTAGCGGACGGCTGATTGAATGATAAAAATAATGGTAGTATTTGTATAATATAATTGCGGGAGGGTAGCGTGAATGATATGCAAATGGAGTCGCAAATCGCTTCGGTGATAATTCGAGCGGGACCCGGGCCACCCGTCTAGCTCTTCTCCATTCCGTCGAATTAAAGGCCATGTCTATCACACTCTTGTAGATATCTATATGTATACAATACGTATATCGTGGTATTATTTCGACATTGAATCGAATTTTTTAAATAAATTCGTCCCAGGCCAACGCAGAGCTGATTTACGATTCGACTGATACCCGTGGACGCGTTGATTAATGCCCCGCTGTTAAAATATCACTCGTCAACGTGACTAATAAAATAGGATAAAAACAAACGAAAGAATAAAAAAAAAAATAATAATAATGCGTTATAATTAAGACCCCGCCGGAGCCTGGTGTCAAATGCACCTGGTAACGGTCTTAATCGCGTGTTTTTTGAATTGACCTACAACTTCTTTTTTGTCCTTATTTGTTTTATTTATTCACACTTGATGAATTCGCCGTGAAAGTCCTGAGAGTCTATAACGGATAAAGTGATTAAAATGAATCAACGTTATTAGATATAGCCGTAATGGGCGACATGGTTGATTTAATAAATTAATACTATTAAGTCGAGTGTATACGGCGTAAGCGTCTTCTTCGTTGTATTTATAATCTTGTATGGAAATGAAACAACAACGAATATATGTATATGTAGAATACGATTTAAGCAGTTGCAGAGTAGAAAGCGTCAAGGTTGGTATTATAATAATTATTTATTGACCAAATCCCCTGAACTCTATCCTCCGATGCATGTACCCCTATACCTTATATCGCCGTAATGATATTCAATGCTATTTTTCATCGGTAGGTACCTCACCTATCTTTTTATGGGCTATAGATAAGGTGATATAACGAACCGTTCGGTATTTAGGTCCGAACATAAATGGATCTCGGAGTTTTTTTTAATTACTATCTAATTACTTAATTAACATGTCATTATAGAATATTAATAACGTAATAGATTATAGATTCGTAATGCCGAACATACTTCAAGAATATTTCATAACTTTTTAACCGGGCAAACCATCTCTTCTTACTTTTCCTTTTAATTAATCCTTTTCTTTCTACTCGGAGAACGCCACCCGTTCCCCGTCGATCCTGAAGATGAAAACTCCTCAAACTCAGACTGTACAGGGCGCTCTGAATAAAATATACGAGTACGATAATGATGGGAGGATATCGGGGAAAACTCGGAATTGGCACACCGCCAATCCTATTAAGGCATCACTGATTGGCACGGAATTCTTCGGTGGGTCGAGCACTCGGTTTCTATTGTCAACAAGTCCGAGTTCCCGGTAAGAGGTTCAAAGAAAGGCGATGATCGGGATGTATCGCTCCTCACCGCACAATACAAACTAATTTGTTGAATTTCTAAGAGTGCAGCCCACGAGTTCCGCCTCCGCGACATCAGCCACCGTATCGCGGACCCTCGGCTCGTGGAATCAGTGTTGTAAACTCTGTTATATTGCCGAGGCTAAACTTAGACCGAATCGGTTCACGAATAGACTACAATACCACGCGATAGATACGCCTGACGTAAAAATAGAGACAGCTTGCTTAGAAAACAACACCCGGAGGTTGCGGCCTTCTTCGTCCTCCCACACTTTGCCGCATTCCTCTCATGGCCGGCTCTGAGACGAACCGAGGGAACGAACCCGCTTACACGTTACACCCTGCCGAGAGCTTCGCCACTTCCATTTTCCCTTCGGACACAGCCGCGATCAAGAATATCGCATATTTACAGTCGGTGTACCGATCTTTCAATCATTCTTCATTAATATCTGTGGGTGAGTATCTACGTAAATTAAAAACTCTCATCTCACTGGTAGATTGACACGAGCTGTTAGACTTTGCAATTTTTGATTTGAATGAATTCAACGAACTCGTCTAACGTATCCTGTCTAATTCCAATGAACATCTTCTGCGACGGAGGATTTGGCAAATTTTTCTGGTCCGACAGTCACTCCAAAAAAGCGAAAGTTGTCCAGCGGGATAACTTTATTTGAATCCTTTCATTTCTTGATCGTTGATTCGGACTCTCACTTTCAGCCTGTGAGAACACCGACTGGTCGGAGCTTTACTCTAAATGCAAAACAGTTGCGATTTCGTGAGGACGCACCGTGTATTCGGCAGATACGGTGCCCACCGTCACCGAGAGGAAGGGTTCGAGCCACGTGTAGTCTGAAAAGAGAGAAGGAACGGGTCCTAGGGAGCGGATACGTACCTATCGGGGCGTGCGATCGTCAGGAGGACAACAATGCAAAGGTTATTGACGATGGCAGGGAGCCAAAAATAGCAGACGTAGATACGTAGATACAATACCGTATCCATACCGCCGCGTACCACCGTCATATACGATAAAGCCATACACACGTGTACCTACACACTAACGTATCCCCCGGCAAAATGGGTACGCGAACGAGTCTAAGGAGTCTTTTATGGTCTCGGAGACTCTGACGTAGACGCCGCTTTGTGCTGATACCAGCCACGTGCTCCCCGAGGCGGCGTTCCTCCGTCAACCGCATCTTCCCAGACCCTGTGCCGCTGGATCGAACAAATCTGACGCAAGTTCAATTCCGGAACGTTCGTTATCCGCGAGACGAGCAGCGGAACTCGCCATTACAGTTCGTCGATATTAAAGTGTTCGTAATTTGGACAGTGAATTTAAGGTACCGAGCAGAACCCCATGGTCGTAAATGCCCATGGTTCTCCTGCTGTTACGCGAAGAATAGGTTGGACGTTTGAAAAGATGAAAATCCTTCTTCGCTTCATCCGCACTCCTCTGTTTGTGACTTATGAGGGTGTCACAAGCGACACATTAAAGCGTACCAGGCTACCTCGCCCTATCGCTTAATGTTCACGTACCAATAACCGCTTTCTGACTTCGTTCTATTCGCGCCATTACCTGCCCCATTTCTTTATAGCCCTGCAGTTGACGGTTAATTGGGGACGTCAGATATAGAAGCTCAACGCGTAAGTAGGTAGCCGATGATGCAGTTACTCTGGAGCTACCGTCCTACAAAGGATGACCATGACAGTCGTTAGAATTGTCGCGAGCTAACGCGTTTTACGGCCGATAAAATTAATTGCTCGACGATCTCTTAATTCTACGAACCGTATTAGTCTCATTTATCATCCATCCGGCTCCCACCAAACTCGTGACACACATTCGGGCTCGACTACCTTCACTAATCAGACCCTCTTCCCTCAACAATGACCTTTATATGGACATTACAGGAGACAAGGGGAAGAAAAATCGCTGCTCCCACCCTCCGTCTGCACTGACGTAGATGAGAAACTTTACCTTCGGTTCGAGCAGAGCTCGACATTCCATTCTAAGAATCGATTCACTCTTCCCCAACCTCACCGCAGTTTCCAGCGTGACTGTTTCAGAGTTTTTCCAAACCTCGGATGATGCATAAAAGTGATAAAAATATCCAGTACTTTTGATAAGCTATTGTTAGATGTATACAAGATCGCGATCAATAATTTATAAATCAATTCTCTTTTTAACCCTGAACACACCTTGTAGTGTTTTTTGCCAAGTGATCTGCCGTTGGACCTCGCAACGATTTCCACAGGCGCAAAATTTTCTCTCGCACGTACAGGTACGCACATAAAAGTACATGCAATACTTAGCACGAAAAGCCGATGGACGACTAGCGTCGACGGAGTGCATAGGCATTGTGCGGCATTCTGCTATTATATTCTTTTTTTTTCTGTTTCAATTTTTCTTCACTAGTGAGGCGGCATAACGAGTCGCGACGTCGAAGTATAATGGCACACGGAGCGAGCATAAAATAAATGCACGGGGTTCTAGCGTTGTGCAGGCTCACATTGCATCCCTCGCGCACGAGCGCGAGGCATGCGCTCGCAAATAACAACACTCGTTCCACGCCTAGTGTCGCTGAGGCGCCGTGTACGCGTCTGCTTCACCGAGGTGGTCATGTATACTCACTTATGTTAAGACGCCTAACTATGGGAAATCCCCCTGCAGCCACAAGCCCACCCGGAATCGAATAAGATGAGATTATTTCGCCCAGAAGTACTTGTTACCCAAACATGGTCTATGTCAATGTCCAACTCCTCAGTGATCGTTGAACACATCTCAGAAAAGTTGCTCCTTGTTCTTAGGCTGACCGGAAGTAGAGTGAATTCTTGGCGATTTTACGTCTGGATCATCGGCTGATCCGCCCACTGCGAGGCTTGGTACTTTGCGACCTTGAATCACCCTCGATCATTAGAATCGGTGCAAAAGTCACGTAGACTGCATCGTAGCTGTGGATATTCCTAGATCACCGCGTGATTCCGTACCGCAGGAATTCACCACGTGACGTTCGAATAATAGGTATGGATCCTGAATGAGAATAGAATCTCGCAATCATAGAAAATAAACGAAGCCTCTGATTTATCCATCTCTGTTGCCAGAAATAGATTCTCGTCTATTTCACGGCCGGTCTGGAAAACAATGAACCAAAATGTCCGACTGAGTCACTCTCCTGATATTTTCTTCGGGCTCCAACACAGCTCTGCCTCTCCAACCGTCTTATTTCGCTCCAGTCAACGATTCCATATTCGGTTGGGAGATATTGTCTTCTTGGCCTCTGGTTGTTTTTCTCTCTGGATATTCCAACTTCCGCTGAAGTTGCGTTCGAGTAGCTCGTTTCCGCAGCCCCTCATAGCCAGATTCTCACTGATTTCATTGACTGGCAAGCTTTCATTGAGAAGCAGGCCCGATCAATGGGCACTATTTTTGGCAGCGGTACTTCGTGTCCACAAGAAGACGGTATTATACGTGGCCTCTGTGTGCTTATGCAAAAATCCCATCTCCTCTCTGTAGGAACAAACAGAGCGACGAACAAACACTCGACTCGGTCCCAGGCTAGACGTGCACCGCGTTATTGAGAGGTTTCTACGAAATATATTTCCGCCTCGCTTCATTTCAAGACCGTGTTCGGTTAAGCTCCTCTTGCACGATCCTTGGTACGACGATAATACGAATATAATAATAAGAACGAGCGAGAGAAATAACATTGGATAACAGGAAATGCGAGCCAGCTGCCGGGCTGAGTATTTTCTACCAGGTTAAGCGCTGTTAGAGTCACGTGGATTTTGAAAGAGCGGCAAGCAATCGGCACCTGCAGCATTGAGAGGCGACCGGAGAAACTCGCACTCTTAAGAGCGGAGCAAAAAGCGACCCGAGTTAATTGATAAATCACCGGCTTACATAATTTCACGGGCTTCAGCTGCGAACGGAGCTCAAGAAGGAGATAGCGACTTGTCTACTACCACGGCGGAATGCCTAGGAGGAAGAGGATGAACCCTGGACCCGTGTCTTGGACCCGTCTGGCCGCGGTCTCGCACGACCCGCGAGTGTCATTTGTTTGTACCACTGCCCTGATAGCTCTTAATGAGTCTGCAGCGGCGCTCAAGGCGTCAGGACTTCGGAGAAGGGTCCGGTCCGCTGCTCGATTGCCATCCGCATCGATCCTCGGCTGAGAACACCCTCGAACATGTCCCCTATAATGGATAACTACGCACAATGACGCGCTCACGTATCTCTCGTATTAATAACAGAGGAATGCGTCTGCTCTTTCCTTACACAGGCCTCCTCGGCAATGCACGGACACGAAACCCGTGTAAAGACGAAATAAGTACCTACACGCCATCCAGCCGAGCCTCTTCGACGCTCGGATGCGCGTTGATGCTCCTTCGTCTGGAATCAGTTGTGGACAGATGTCTTTCGGGCATGTACAGTTAGTCGAGAAATATTGTCGAGAGCAGGTTCAAAGACGCGTTCAAAGATTGACAGAAGTGGTAAATTACCATACACGGTTCGAAGGGCAGAGGCTACGACGTGTTTACTCTGCCGCCCAGACCAGACTTCGGTGTTCAAGATACAGGGTGACCAGCGAAACACCGTGCTGCCTCGCTTTCTACCGTAATGTCGTGGTTATTTGAGAAAGTATTCGTCTTCGTGATTACTCTGCAACTTTATTATCAAAGTTAACCATATTCTGGGACATTATCCTTGCGATGAACCCGGGCGAAGACGACGTCGCCAGAGTCTTTGTGTCCGCAAGGGTAGAGTTTTGATATGCCTCTACCTGCCAGGTTTATCTGCCTGCGTCTTCATTTCATAATTATTCAATTCAGTCGGTTAACCAGTCCCTACCGCTAAGACTAATGTATGTACCTGGCTGCCCGTGCACGCGTTGTGGTAATTTAGTGCCTGTTATATCGTGTGGCTTTTCAACGGGCTCTCCGTGGACTCGAGGGACCAACGAACGAGAGGACTGTTATTTTTTCTCGAGTACAGCGCGAGCTAGAAACGATACTCGATCGAACAGTTTCGAACAATTAGAATTGCGATAGTTTCTTCTAATCAATCCCATCGCGATTCGGTCGGACGCGATACAAATTTCTTCGGCAATCATCCCCCGTGTGAAAGACAACCGGGCTTGGCAGTTCGTTTGGGATTTTTCTTCTCTTTGAACGCGTTTGCTGTCAGCTCGCACCTTTCTCTACTCCAAGAAGCAGCGCAACCTCTGACTAAACCTCAGGAGTGGAGACCGGAGGCTGGGGGCGGCATCGCGTCTCCAGGTTCGGGGAGTTGTTTCCATTGTCTCAGAAGGCCGGTTCTCAGTAGTGTCGCATCATCCCTCGAGGTGTGCACTCCCCATCTCATTCATTTTCATTACGCCCAACGAAGGAAGACTCGCCTTTCGGCTCAAGCAGAGCAGAGTCTCTGCGCTCGGCTCGCCCAGCCCTCTCGTCGTAGATACAGAAATTTATAAGAATCAAAAAGATACGGTACGAATGCGGGACGCCTGGCCTGGTCAACGTCACAGTCGTCGTAGATTCGCCCTGACTTTTAAACGGCCGCTAGGGAGGGCCGCATCTCGATGTCGGTCTCTTCTCTGAGGGACGTCTGGTTTAACTCTGGTAGAAACCGCGGCCTGGGCATTAAATCAGTGATTTAAGACGTTTATATTCGCCCGCTTACCGTGCTTCTGCAGAGTCGCTTCTTTTCGCTTCTCCCACACCGGAAAGCCACCTGACGGTGAACCTACGTCTGCACTTGTAAAAGAAGCGCAACTGATCGATGAAGTGGGAACATCGGCTTCTCCAATAGCCGACTGCACGTCAGTGTCGATACGACGATGATCCTCGGCGTTTTTACAATTGGTAAGACTGTTATTCTCCTAGGTACCTGGACTCTAGTAGAATAAAATTGTTTCACTTCGCGTCTCGTTATATTGTCATCTGTGACAGAGCCCTTATCGTTAATTTTCATCTCGGGTCTAATAAAGTTGTATTTATACGCACGAGTGACATAAAAATTCGTGTCATGTATTCTCCCGCAGTTTGAGTATGCGTCTATAAAATCTCCGTCGCCGTCATGATCGCCGCGGTTGAGCATTGAAGCGTACATAGTGAAATGGCACGGTGACTCCCAGCACCGCAGCCGAAGAAACTCCGAACGACGAGCTGGTTCTTACGACGTGCTTCGTACCGCATCCAACATGACAAGGCAAAATCTAATTTCGATCGGAGCATTACAGATGTAGAATTTATGCGCAGCTAAGTGTGAGCCTTAGAGATCCAGAGAATAAACCTCTCCGTCTCTTCGCACTCTCTCTCTCTCTCTCTCTCTCTCTCTCTCTCTCTCGCCAAGTACGCGCGGACTTCGAACCTCGCGAGCTCTCGTACCCGAGGCTTGTCCATCCACACCGTCTAGGCACGTGCTAAACAATGTACCGGGTACCGGTTGGTATTCCGGTACAACAAGGTCCCCTGGATCGTGGGCGGATGCCGATTGATCGCCAACCACTTGCCTCGCGAGCATCGCTCGGTTACTGTAATTGCCCGTCGCCAGAGAATCCGGGGAGGAGAAGAGAGATTGATTTATAGCACTCCGGTCAGTGTCACCAATAATCGAAACCCAGTACCGGCAAAATGAGGACACAGGTGGCGAAACGAACTCGAGTTATGGAAAGATCCTTTCGGCGAGGACTTTTCCCATGGACTAGGCGGTCCGTCGTCACTTTTTCGCTTCAATTAGGGAAAACTGGAAGAACACGCCTGGCGCGAGAGTTCCGTCTGGTATAACCGGTCGCGTGGCATCCGCTGCTCGTCGCGGGATCGGAGTCTCGCGGAGGTTGGAGGCGGTGGATGAGAAAAAGGAGGCGGCGGAGGTGAAGGAGGTGGTCGTCGACAGTGAGATGAGCGATGGCTCGTCAGGCGGCATGGCGTGACACCCGATGACAGGGCGCGTACACGTACGCACACGAGTTCGCCATCCGAGACCACACACAATAGGCCCGGGATCTTTCTTCGCGGAGCCCGCGGGCCGCGAGGATTCGTATGGTAATCGCGCCGCGTGCTTTTTGCCTTTATTAACTGCTCGCGGTGTCTGACCCATTTTGCCTGTCAGTACTACCTCCGGAAATTCCAAGTCAACTCGTCTTCCACTTTAAATACCGCGCGCTATGCCGCACCGCGGGGAATCAATAACTCGATCCACGAGAAGATGAATAAATCTGCAGTCCTGGTGCAGGCCAACTGAGAGAGCCTCTCCGCTGTTTTCAAGCATCAGTTCAGCACCAGCGATGCATGGACAATCACTCTTCGCCACGGCTGAGTGTAGACTTGGTCAAGCCCGGTGTCGCAAGCGTTCTCCGGACCGCCCGAAAGCGTGGAAAGAGTGGTCAGCGTTGGTCCATCTTCCGCCTAGAGTCGCTTGATCAAACACGATGCACTGTTTTCACTGCTCGGCAGAGCGTTCGACGACGAGCTGCAGCGAACCGACGAACGTTCAGGGAAGCCGATGGTGTACTTACACTCACAATTAGTTAGACCACAAGGCTCTGGTAGAAGGCGGCAGAGAAGGGCGGCTGAAGTGTCTACCTCTTGAATGACTAATTCGGTCCGGGCACCATGAAAACGGAATACCTCCGGGAACGTGCGCGGTACCTGTATACGCGGGGTCAAGTGAAGACCGCCGGATGATGATGGGTGTTCGGTGGTTGAGGGCGATGTGGGACGTGGGGAGGAATGTCATAAATTCAAACAACAATTAACATTCGGAGAGGTGAACTGTTCCCACAGGCTCGCCGCAGCGACGCGGTATCGGTATCGCCGACGGAGCGCCGCGACGCGCGCGCGTCCCTCCGTATCCGTGCTATCCCATGCACCTCCACCTCTCCGACTTTCCTGTAGACACGGAGTTCTTCCTTACACGTCTTACAGGCCGCGCACGCCGCGTGTGCGCTGTGCTGCGCTACGTCGTGGATATACACCGTGTGTATAGGAGCGGGATGCATCGGCCTCGGGTCACGGGTTAAACTGTTCTCTCAACGCCATCTTTGATTTATTAATCATCGCCTCCGCCGCGGGCTACCTATACGATATTGCCTTTCGGACTTTCCATCTTCGCTTTTCATCCCGTTCCCCATGCTCTGTCACGCACACTATTTACTGAGACACGGAGTTGCGCGGCTCGATACGGTGACTGGAAAAGACTCTGGAATCGAAGGTGCGGACGCGGGCCGAGTAAGACTGTGGTCCAGCGACGCATCGCATTCGATTAGAATAGAGGCGGCAGATAAGTGGATACAAATGAAGGGCGACAGGTCAAGGTTGCTTGAAATCGCTCCTTCTCGCCTCCGTATCAGATCTGCCAAAGGTAGCGTATCCAGCGGAGCGAATAATTGAAATCAATTCCGTGGCGCCAGCGTATAATAGGAACCGCTGATGGTAGGGCCAAGATATATACTATCACGCATGCGCTTGTTCGAGCTCTCCCTCGTTCCAGCATCTACTTTTTATCTTCCCTTCCTCCACTCTGGTCCTCCTCCTCCTTCTCCGCCCCTCTTCCTTCTGCTTCCTCTCGTGCATCTCCGCCGACACGGCTGCAGCACGAGTAGTTATTCGTTTTGTTAGCGCCACTTTACAAGCATCAATCGGTCACTCGTTTTTCGTTCGACACGCGCGTGTGCACACGGCCGTATGATACGTACGTAGATACTGAAGGCGTAGGTGTAATATTCCACGCACATGCGACTACCTCAAACGAGTATTACGTGCGATGAGAGAAAAAGAGAGAGAGAGAGAGAGAGAGAGAGAGTCAAGAGACCGGCGTCGATTGTTTGCGGTGTTAATAACGCAAGGTAATTACCGATTACATGGTTCTTTAATTAAGCACTGGTACCCCAGCGTCTCTATCCAGCGTCTTTTCGATATTCGTTTACCGCTGGGAAGAGAAATCTACATGGGTAGAGATACGAGCGACGACGGAGGCGCCTTATGGGAACCACGCGGTCTCGGTACCGGCGCTTGTAAGAAAAATAAAGGAACAAAATTATAAAAGAGAGAAAACGGAGAAGAGAGGACCAGCTGGCCCAGCATTTTTTAATTTTCAAATTATAAAGGGTCCCGACGATTTTTCCCAGCGGTAACGTAACAGTAGGTACAATCGATCGATCGCATCTCTCCAGCGATTGCGTTACAGCGAAGATCGAGTCTTCTTGTCCGACTCGTAAGATTATACGCACTGAAAATACTATCAGGAGCACAAACTGCCCCGTAGGAATTTCCGACGAATTCAAGCCTCTCCGAATAATGTGCAGCTGGTCTCGGATTCCTCGGTTCGAACCCGTTCGACCAGCAGTCACTCCGGACTCACAAATGCTCTCCTCCCACGAAAAGGCACGGAAGAATACCCGCTTCCATGATCGCCCATACACGGAGAACGCTCTGCCGGAAAGCCTGAATTTCTGTCGCGGCAAAAGCCTCGGCGAAATCCAATGCATCAGGAATGGTGGAGAGAACGAGTTGATTAGGCGCTGCAGAGTCCCTCCTACGAAGCCTATAGGGATCGCAATTAATCTCTGGCGTAGGTGAGGCGGGAATGTCCACGAGGTCCGCGCGAGGCAGCAGACACCGTACAATAACTAATGGTCAATTTCAAAATTTGGTAATTCCTTAAGCCGGTGATCTATACGCTTTGACGCCGGTCGTCTACTCGGCTCATTTATCTTCCCCTATTTCACATCTACGGATGGGAGCCGTAGCGCAACTCGCGACATTTTGACGGCAGGGAGTGCACCGGACGTAAGCGACTTAATTCTCCTCCTCTTAAGACGTCTTCTCCTTCTCGTTCTGCGGCATATTGATGCCCCGTAACTCGAGAGTACTGCAACAGATTCCCGTGGCTTCTTCTCTATTACGAAACACCCCGACACCTAAGAGCTCGACTTTACCACAGAACTCGCACTTCAAATTCAATGTTGACCGTCCGGCCAATTGACTCTCGGTTATATCAGCCCCGGCTGCTTCACGAACTCGAGGACCCGCCAAGAAGCTAAATGTGTGACACCTGCGAGCTCGAGAGGACTGACTTGTAGACCCTGCCTTGTGCAATCGGTTTCCGGTATTCCACTTGCATCTCGGCGCGGTAGTTAGTTTCAGACGGGCGATTCAAATTCATGAATTTCCCCGTAGTCTTTTCGAATCAATAGCTAAAACGCTCGAATGGTCTGAAATAGGTCAACGCAGCATCCAGCTATACAGCGGGCTACTTGTCGCGTCACCGCGAGGCAGCCAGCCCGACTGGAGGACACTGACAACTGTGTTTCCTCGTCCGTCCTCCCCCCTTGGACTCCCTCTCTTCCTCACCGCGTCGTAGTCGGAGTAATATCTCGACTGTTTTTTGGGCGAAAGTCGTTGTCTGACAACCCACGCGGCCATAAACTGGTGCCGAGAGTAGGTATACGGTTGCGCGTATACACGCGCGTCGCTTTGCAAAGGTCACCCAAAGGACGCGCTATTGAAGAACATCGATGCCATAGAGGTCGGCTGGCATTAGATAGTCGAGGAGTGTGACACCGAGACCATAAATCGTCGGGGAAAAAAACTGCTCATTCCAAGCCACGCGTGCAATCGCTGTTGGGCGCAAGGATACCTCGGAAGAAATCGAGCCTCGAATCAGCTAGTCTCATGTCTGGAGAAGCGCGGAGTCGATGGATGCGGCGCCAACGCAGCCGCTGATGCAACACGTAAGCATGGTAACGGCTGACGATACGTTACCCGGGTATGACGCTAACGCGGCGTTATCCTTGCAAGCTCTCTTGCGATAAACCGAAGCCCGATTCGTCCGCGAGGCTAATCCGCCTCCGAGTAGGGTTGAGTTCCCCCGCGATACCCTTCGAGACGACGTTGCAAAATGAAGCGCAAAACCGTGCGTGCAGCATCGAGTCTCGCGTGTACACCGTTGAGCAGGTCTGGTAATAAATATCAACCGATTAGATCTCTGGTTACGGTGCCGGCCCTCTCTCGATGAGGAGAGACCAGCCTGAGCGAGGGAGGACGAGGGAATGAGGTGGGCCAAGAGCAGGGGTAGCAGCAACCTGCAACGACCAAAGGGAGCGACTATCAATCACTCCGTGTTAATCAAGGTGCTCGCTAAGTAGGCCGAACTGTGGCATTAAAGTGCAGCGCCGTGATGCCCCGGGCTCGAGTATTGGTACTTTGGAGAAACGAGAACGAGCCGGACCTCAAGGTGGAGTGAGAGAATGAGGAAAGAAAAAATGAATAAAAAGGAAGGTAAAGAACAGGGAGTGATAGACGCGGGGGAAGAGCGCTGCTCTCGGTTAGCAGTCCTGCTTGGTGCCACTAGACTGTATAGTCTCTTCTCCTCCTACTCATCGAGCTGGGTCTCCTCCTCCTCGCGTGGACGCGAGGCTCGACCTACCGCAGCGGCATCAACGTGCATTCCTCAATTTTCGGAAATTAATCGGGACTAATTACCGTGTCGGGACCCCCGAAGAGTTATGGGTCTCGTTTGCTCCTGCAGGCTCTTTTGCAAATCTTTGTTTGTACCTTTTGGCAAACCGAACAAGGCGCCACTGTGGAACAGCCAGGATTAGGTTTTTAAACGAGCGGAGCTCGGGTCTAACTTTAACGAGATTCGGGAGAAGCTAAAAGACAGCTCGTGCAAACCCGTTGACACATTTTGTTCGCGCGAGGTGCAGGCCCTACTCCCCCAGTGGTATTGCGGAAAGAGCGATAGAGTGGTAAAAAAAAGGAAGTAAGCCCCTTGGATAAAAATAAATAAAACCTTAAAGGACGGAGAAAATATGTCAATAAATCTAAAGTCTAGCTGAGATAGGTTGCATAGGACATGCGCTGAGGGGGAAGAACGTTGGGAAGGGAACTGGTAAATTTTTGTCCCCGTCAGATCCTCGAGAAATACAGTAGGGGCGTGGGTGTCCGGGTCGATTGTTTCCAGACTATAATTCGCGTCAACGGACCAGAAGTAACTTTCGGATCGTCTCAACGAAACGTGGACTGCAGTTCGGGGGGCGTCTTTTCCCGGTTCGTCGGACTCCAGGACTTAGTGAGATGGTGGGTAGGAACCTCTCCTTAAAACTTTCTTACGTGAGATCCTTGCCCCGCAGCCCGAGCAGCATCTGAACAACCGTAAACACCTCGTTCCGAGAATTTAATTGCTCTCGCAAGACGGTAGCTCCCGCAACTCTTAAAGTATTCATCGATAACACCGCGAACAAAGTTCAAGAAATCGCTAAGCGAGCGGTAAACACGTGCGCAAATCAATTGAAAAATCCGAGTCAGCGCGGAACTCAAGTCTGTAATTTATCATTAGGACGATTAAGACGAGTCACGATGACACTGACGTTCCGTCTTTATTTCGTACAGTGAAAACTGGGCTCTGATCTCTCTCCGGTTACAATCTGAGAATCACTTTTATTGTGGTAAACCAAGGAACTACGCGGGAGCAGTGCGATGGCTCAGAGTGCAAAGTTCGTACGCCGTGGAATCTCGAATGTCTTCCTCTATGACCAAGGCAAAGGAGTAAACAGGAGCGCAAATCAATTCTTGGTCGAAGTGGTGGAAGGAGTATGGAGTACGTGTATAGTAGGTGGCTAGTGTCGCGCACGTTGTTTCGGAAACAGGGAATAACCTCGGAGTCGATAATCGATAAGCGATCCTGGAAGTATCGCCGTACGTCGTCGGGCGTCACACCTCTTTCGCGAAGAGATGTAAAACTTTTGCATCACAGTACCGGCAGCAGCGGCGAAGGAACGAGTTAGGAAGGACGGCGACTCCTCCGCAGAGAGGAGTGACTTTATGGACTTGTTTGTGCCTCCTTCAACTTTTTAGAAATTATTTGAAAAGTTAAATTCCCCCCCCCCCCCCCCCCCCCCCCCCCCCGAAGTTATCAGGCATATCAGTAGAGGCAACGGCAACGCGGTTCAACCGGATGTAGAAGTAAAAGTGAGAGAAGCGAAAAAACTACACTGTACCGTTTTTTCTGCACTGTCATGCTAAAGCTGATCTCGCAGCCTTCTTCGCATTGGATTATAATATTGCATGATAAAGTACAATGAAATAATCACGCATGTCGATAATTTTAACAAGATACGACATCATCCGGGTTCTGCTTGCCTAAGGAATGCCGACTATGAGGTCAAATCCCATTACGTCATTCCTGAACTAGGAACTACTTGAAAACATAAAAGAATCGAGGAAATTGCGATGCCGTTAATCATGCAGATGAAAATACACGCGCGTTGCGGTAATTATAAAGTATACACACCTCGATACTTTGTTGTTACGTGAGACAACTTAATATCGGTATTACTTGAAAGTTTGAGCAATCGAGGGAATTGAGTGGTTAATTATGTTTAAACAACCTCCCTCTTCTAGGAGCGTACGATTGAAAACAGGTAAATTAGAGATACATCGGTCAGTGGTCCTGGGCTTGCACCAAGGTGTCTGCTGACGACCAACCACTGAGCTCCAGCCACCGATTAGGGATTCGTCCCATGCGTGAAGCGCAGCGTGCCGTGCGTGTTACCATACATCACTAGCGCGCGCGCAGTACAAGTATATGCGCGTATTTATTACTCGACAAATTACTGACTAAATTGATATTACGTATTAATCAACGCTTCCTAGAACCTGGTACTTCAGATCTGCCCTTACCCTGGTCAGTTTTCGACCTAGAGTGTCGAGAAGCTGAAATTAAGAAAGGAGTCGAGAACGTACCTGCCGGTTGTTCTTCTTCCTTTTCTTCTTATTTTCTAGCGGAGCGTTGTCGGCCCTCGGCGAAGGCGCCAAGTTGCGCTCAGGATCACACGGCGCACAAAAAAATGTTGGGGAGGGTTGACAGAATAATAATTTTAGCAATTATGCAGCGACGTTGTGATATCCCGTGGAGGTCGCGGCTGTTCCACGTCGGCGAGCCAGCCGATTTATGCGTCAAGGAAGATCACCAGAGTGCAATCCCGGCCATTAAGCAACGCTATTCCCCTCTGCATTATATTCTACCGCACGATGCGACCGCACTGATTTAATAATATCGATACACTGCCGAGAATTGAGCGAGAAATATCACACTAAAAAAGCAAGCACGAGCCGGTGAAACACTATAGCCGTAAACCGACGACTCAAGACTAAGAATTCAATTTGTCCTCCTCGCAAGTCGACCGAATTCTGACTGTCTCGGATCAGTTTCGAAACCTCAACGTACCGACGATCGTACGTTTACAAACAGAAGATTATACAAACACGAACGCGGATGCCGTGTTTACACTAGCGTATCAACAGATCGATATTGTTCTGGTGAAGTGTGAGAATCTATGCGAACAGCACTTACCTATCAGAAGTACCTACATACTTTATTACTATTAGGTACCTAAATTTTACGTCACTGTTGACGAGATTCCTAGCCACCTTCATTCTCAGGCGAGTATAAGGTGTGGATTATTTCGTTGAAATGAATGGATGTAAGGTATAGGTGTTCGAATCACGTGAGAACGGTAATTTACAACCGAATTTTCAGTCGGAGTGCCGACGGAAGAAGAATTTCTTTGTTTACCGATGCTCGACAAGTTGCTCAAGTCTTCTCAGCTGTTGTTCTTCTAAACTGTGAATACGTGTTACCGCGGCGATGGGCAGTAGAGACGTACATACACGCATACATGGGTACGTCTATGTTCAGCTAAAGGAATGCGAGGTTTATACGTATAAAAGCGTTGGGCGCGTTCGATGCAGGATTTGTTCGCCTGTAAACGAAAACCTTTAAGCTCCGAGTCCCAAGTTTTTCGGACATTTTTCCGTGTTGGCATATATTTGTGGGTGGTTTTTAATGATCCGTGTCAAGTTTGTTTTATTATTGTATTCGATTTCCCAGAGCGAGAGGGCGGCGGAGAATGAGGAGAATAAATAGAGATAGGGGGAAAGAGAGAGAGAGAGAGACGAAGAGAGAAGGAGAGTTACGTCAGCGACGACGTCCGCAAGTCAACCGGGCGGTGGTCCGTGATATATGGACAATCGGTCGCGAGACGTGTACCACCTACACGCCCGACCTTTAACCCCGTACCGAATATTGAATCACTTTAATATCTCGTCGAGACGCGAGTCGACGGGCGTCCAATTACAAGCAAGCCGAGCACCACGTACGTGATCTCGTTGAATAAGGCCGTCGACTAGGGGCGCCGATGATCCGGTCGCCCACGACTCCCTCAAATCTAGAATCAAACTATCACCAAGAGATTAACGCAACGCAACAACAACAATTCATCGATTGACAGCCGCAGAAATAATCAGCAGCAGATTAGGTTTTAAACGTTTATTATAGAATAATTATTGTAATAGGTGTACTATAATTGTGAAATATTCCGATGGTGACGCAGCGGTAGGTTTTTACAACAGCATTGCAGGCACGCAACGGTAATAAAGGTAAAATTAAAGACTAGACGTTAGGAGTAAATGTTTAAAAAAAAAAAAAAATAACTAAGAAAGATCGAATATGCCTGATATTGAGTCAGAAAACGAAGAAATAAAAGTTACGATTTCAATAATACTAACAATCATTTTTATTCTATTTACCTTAATCGTGAATAAGTGCGTCTCGAACAATTCTATTATCCCTACAATGACAATGGTGACTTTTTATTTTTATTTTATTTTTTCTCCTGCCTTCAAACGTTTATATAAATTTTTACTATCATTATTACCTACTTTTTCTTTTCTTTTAATTTTCTATACTCTTATTTATAAAATATTCCAATTTGTACCCTTGCACGGTCGGTCATAGTTTGTACATATTTCACTGCGATCATTTTCATGTCCAGTATATGTATAATAACCGATTCTTTGCAACTTACACTTCGACGGTGGTCTAACTAAATAAATAACTGATCACACGTAGACCGAATCCACTGATTCGTACGCAGTATGTACGAGAATGGAACAACAGGTATCACGTTGCAGTCAATTATTCCGGCTGATTTATATCAACTGTGAGAAATAGGAAGATAGATGGAATAAAGATAGATAGATAGGCAATGATAGAGAGAGAGAGAGAGAGATAGAGAGAGAGAGTAATGTAAAGGACAGATGCAAGAAGAGAGAAATACAGTGAGAAAAGACAAAATCCTTGAGAACTTCACGCCTAATAAATCTCTTATCTGGATCACTCTTGGCCCTAAACCCTCCCTATCGACACATCACGAGAAAGGTCGAAAAGGTATTGTAAAAAAATACGTACATTGTTAGACAAATTCCAGGCGCGTTAATCGCGGGCACAAGGGAAGAGGTGTTGTCGAGTAGAAAGATCAAAAGTTGGCAGCGAAAAATCTCGTGCGCTTATATTTAATTATATATACGTTTTTCAGTTTATTTTTCCTTTTTTTTTTTTTTTTTTTTAATGAACTTACTTTTTTGTCACTTTGACGCATCTGTTTATTCATTTATTAAATCACTTGACGACGATTGTTACACTGCCGTATGCCCAAAAGCACATGTCACTGGCAAGAAGCAGTAGTTGCAACCACGGTTGGTTAACTTTTTTCGTTAACCAGACAGAGGCGTAAACATGCAACGTCGCGTGTGCGTCGAGGGCACGTTTTCAAGTATATATAATAAATGTAAGGAAATACAATTAACAAGGATGGTCAGATATATTGAATACCTGCTTTCTTAAGTCGTTGTTGATGTTATTCTCCTTCTGGTTAATCCTCATCTTGATAATATTCATTTTTAATCTCGTTGTTATACAGCTGTCAAATATCAGAAGCCTCATAATCGCCCGTGCGTCGTCTCTTTCGGTGCCCAAGAAATAGTTCCTTTTCTTTGTCCATTTTATCATCGTCCACATACATAGAAAACACAAAATTACGCAACAACGTCATTATGTATATCAAATCTGATTCCTGTCCTATCCATTATCCACAAGCGACCATGCGACAATGAGAAGTTCTTAAAAATTGTCCGGTTTTTCTGCTAATCGGCACGTCGTCGTCACTTGCCGCGATTGGCCCGGTTGTTGAACCTCCCTTTGTTCCGCCGTTTCGGTCCCCCCGTCACAAGGGCGGCTGGGACCGTTGGAACTGTGGACAGGGCAGTGGCCGTCAAGTTCTCCTCGAAGGTATCAACAGTGAAGTCCTGCTCCCCGTGAAGTCTCGGGACGTGGATGGCCACCTCGGACGGTTTCTTCCTCTTCACTACATGCGCGTTCCGCACTCCGTTTCCATTCCGCAACAGCTGCTTTTTCTTATGCTGCTGCTGGTACTGGTACAGCCCCTTCATCATCGGCGGCATTTCCTGGGGTGGACCACGCTGCGGCAGCCTTGGCCCAGGGCCCGGTGGACCCATGGAACCTGGGGGCGGACCCATCGGCCCTGGGGGCCCAAGGGGGCCAGGAGGGCCTGGTAACCGCGGGGGGCAAGGTGGCATCGGCATCCTCGGGGGGCCGTGCGGCATTCGGGGTGGAAATCCGAGGCTTGGATATCCGCGGCCCGGTGGTGGGCCGTACCTCAGGGGCCGAGGGCCGTAGGCGACTCCAAGAGGCGGAGGCATCGGAGGTCTCGGCGGCACCGGCGACATCGGGGGCCTCAAAGGCCTTGGCGGCCTTGGTGGCCTCAGTGGCATGAGAGGGTTGAAGGACGGAGGTCCATAGCCGAAGTGGTCCAGATGCGGCGGTGGAAACGGTCGCCCGTTTGGAAAGCCTCTTCGAGGCGGGTGGAAACCCGGCGGTCCCGGCGGACCCATCGGTCCTATTCGTTTCACCCTCTTTGGAATCCGCTTGTGCCCCCTGTAGTTATACAGTCGTGAGAAATATAGAGCGCTCGAATTATCGAGGAATGGGACGGTCTACCGTTCGATACAATCACAGGGCGTCGCGAGCCTTGGCAAGCTAAAGTGTTCAAGTTTTATAAAATAGATAGAGGTTTTCCCACAGACAGAATAATATGGTTGAGAATTTTTCTGATGCATTGATATACAACAAAAATTCGACAAAGTAGTAGAATATTTTTTCAACTTGATATGGAATGTCTGTATAATCTGTATTTGTAGAGGCCCTAGAAAAAATATACGACCAATAAATGTCGAAATAAAACACCGAACAGCGCCTATATTAACATCAAAATGCTGTCTGAAATACGAGACAATATATCGAACCTCTACACGTTTCAAGGTCCTTAGGATTTTCAGATTTTACAGGTCCATAGACGCCCCGAATTATTAGGGGACACATGCAGCTGTAACATTGGTTATGAAAAATTGTACAATGCAGCAGTCCAGTTTTGTATTAAGAGGACAAGGGAGGCTTGAGGTGAGAAAAATTCGTTAGCGGTTAATTGTCCATATGAAAATCACGAGTGAATTTGACACTTTTTTCTTTCTAAAGATGATTGCTATGACATTAAAGACTACGAAAATTTATTGAAACCAATGTAAAGATCAATAATATCGATCCTCCAAGGAATTGAAATGAGTTAACTAAAATCTGGTTATGCAACGATTCCGGTGGAAAAGATCGACATTTTTTGAAATTGTTAAATTATAAAAAATTTGCCTTCTCTTTCAAGAGCCCTCTATAGAATTATACCTGAAAAACAATTACTAATCGTCATCAACAAGATGGCTTCTAAATAAAGAGAGTTTTTTAAATATTCAATTTCATTTTTATTAGAAAAGTAAGAAGACAATTTTTTTTCTATCGTATTTCGCCTAAATAAGTTGAAGCATCGATACTATTGACCTTGAAATCAATATGAATGAATTTTCTTACTCTTGAATGTCGTAGTAAACATCTTTAGAAAGAAAAAAATTTTATACTCACTCCCAATCTTGTTATGAATAATTAAACTCAAAGGATTTTTTTTCACTTCAACCCCCCGCAGCCCCCTCAATTGAAAACAGCCGGGTTATTAGGAACAGAAGAAAGCTAAGTCGGCGGCGTTGAACGTTGGCATACCTGAACGGCATGCTAGAACTCTCCAAAGTGACTTCTTTGGTGTCCAACTTTTGACCCTTCGGTGTAGTCTTCAGGTCATTAATGTAGACATCACGTTCAATGGCATATCCTCTGGCTTCCTGAAAGGCTAAAATCAGAAGGAGAAACCCTCGATGATGAATCGAAAGAGAGCTAGTGGGCCGAATGAGCGAACGGAATTATTCCACACCGATTCAATGCTCGGAATATTATAACAGAGTCGAGTCCGATCTGGGTCAGGGTCGTCGCGACTGCCCCGAAGAAGATGGTATCTCGATCGTCTGGCAATACGACTAGGCGAGTATACGTAATAAAATGTAACTTGTACCGTAATCCTAATTAAGCGCGGTCGGATTGTATTGTCCGATCGTGTAGGCGCCGCGACGCATCCAGATCTTATCGATATAAAAAATGGATATCTCTGTACACCGATGTTTTACCAAGTATAATTATCGCCGGCGTATAGATTCAGGGTGGGTGAGGCCCCGTGCAACCTGGGCATTCCCTTGTCTCAACCTCGACGTATACAAGACGCGAGTGGGTACAACGCCGACAAGAATTATGGAATATAAATATCGCGGTACCGTTGAAAATGAGAGAGAAAAAAAGGATGAAAAAAAATCTTTTCCCGTTAGTTGGAGAGATTTGACGACCAGACAAAAGCGGAGCTTTTTCAACTAGGCGTATAACTAGCCACGCTTACCCGTGATAGCTTCCTGATTCTCCCATCCTAGCTGCTGTATGAGGTACCTGAAACGAGAAAGAAAAAAAAAAAAGGAAACGAAATCACGTAGATAGCTCTAATCATACTCGTAAACGAATGTCTAAAGTAGCTTTGTAACGATAGAAAAGGCAGTAGTTGAGAGTAGATATCGTGTACGTACGTAGGGGCGAAAGGTGTATGGGTACCGAGAGAAGAGAAGCGAGGTATGCTGAATGATCTTGATTCGTGACATACCTACCGAGTTCTAAGGACTACCACAAAACAGAGTACGGACCTGGGGCCGTTTCAACTGACCAGAGAGACGCTCAGGCATTCCTAACTCGGTTATAAATACAATTAGCTAATTAGAGTTATAGTTAGTAATAATTAGTGCTGCGGGCGAAGAGCTCGAGTCGCGTCTGGCTGAGATTCAGTCTCGACTTACTTGCATATGAAGTATCCGGTGCGGTTGACCCCGTGAGTGCAGTGGACGCCTATGAGTTCGTCTGAAACAGAGCCATGAAGGAGCGGTTGAAAAACGCTGAATCTTCTTAAAAATCCCAATCACCATCGGAATGGTATTGATTCGAAGAGACACGGTTCCCGGCTCGGTCTCTCTTTCTCTCGCTCGCTGGTCTCTCTTATCGGTAGAAGACGTCAATTAGTCGAACAAGGTTTACGATATTACGAGAACGAGATAAAGCCGCAAAGATATAATTCCGGTTAATAACACATCGAACAAATACGCGGTGCGGTGGCGCTGATCACTGGACACCGAAACCCGTTGATCTCGGTTTCTCTTTTTCCCCTGCAACCGCGTGACCAATAACTCGGTTAATTTGGCAACGGCTCTTTACCGACTAGAAGCCGTCGTACGCTGATCACTTCCATACGAATTGCAACCACGATCGTCACTTTCTTGATGCTCGAACAACGACGTACGAAATGTAAAAAAATCGGCCTGACCGAAAGTAACGCGCATTAACATTACATGTGTGAAATCCGCGGCTTTGCTCGCTACACGGCCGACTTCAGGCCCCGTTGTCGTTGTGCAACGTCGTGTTCCGAGGCCTTTTTATTCTCGATGCAACAGCGAACCACGTCGCAGAATAACCGCTCGCCCGATTCAACGGGTCATCAATTTGTCCGCGGGCTCTCACGGTCACGCCGGTCAAACCTGACCAAAGACTGATTATAATATTACAGAGGAAATTGCCGGTGAAAACGACGACTGCGACGAATTCTACCGGACAACTGAACCTCCTCGACCGCAGGGATCCACGACGAATATATCGGTCCCACGTTGCATCCGAAGCTGCGAAACACACACCCTCGAAATTGTTCCGAATTGAATATCAGGAGAAACCGGAGTGGTGAAATGATCGAAACGAAGTCCGTGAGTCTCGCTGTGTTGCCGAATATGTATATCCATCCACCAGAGTGGAATGTTTGCTCGGTCGATTTTAGCAACACTTCGTCTCGTCTGTAACTCGAGTGGCCATATACGGAGGATCGACAACAACAACAGCAACAAGTAGAAAACCCCGATATGGGAAGATAGTCCGGGCGCCGATCCTTGGAAGGTGTCTTGGTGCTGAGGTAATCCGATCTGAGAGACGGTGCGAGGTCGGTACAAAGAAGCGAAGAGAGTTCGGTAGGTACTCGTTGAGTTGCTCCAGAGTCTGAAGTTGTTTCGAGTAACACAAGTTGCTCTCGTTTGCAGCAGGTCCGCCGTTATCTTCTTTGCTGAGGTCATCTTCGCGCGTTGTTTTGTTGCTTCATGGTCCGGAGGAGCTCGTTCCAGGAACAACGTGGCGAATCCGCGGGTCTCCGACTCCCGGACAAGATGTCTGATCGAGGGGCGGCTGCCGGTCGTCGACGTGCGTCGAGTGAGGATAACGCCGAGGGGCAGCGCTCGAAGACGAGTCGACGAGTCGAGGAAACCAACGGGCTGCCTACCACCTGGGTAGCAAATCAACATATCCTGGTGAGATAAGATCAGGCGGTGGTAGAGGCTTTGATGGAAGCCGCTTGATCGACAGTGATACCAACCGCTGCAGACATAATTGTTTGTACGCTCAAGACGTACGAGTGGTTTACGTAACGGGGCGGTCTCCGCGTGCAAGCCTCCAAAGTATTGTCACCCGGAGGCGATAGCCTGTCGAACAAGTCGCACGAACGAAGGAAGAACCCGGTCCCAGAGCCCATCGACGCTGTCGACGAACCCGGATGGTCATCGGGTAGTGAATCGTCGATGCAGATCTATCGTGCAAGAGCATCCGCGATCGACGAACAGTACCGTCGCGACGCCGGAACGGCGGTCAGTTCTTCTGCCGGCTGGTTATGGCTTCCGTTGACTGATGTTTGATTTCAACTTGGAAGCAACGGGGGGTCCCGCCGATCCGTTCCGGCGCACACCGACGCCTGCAGTAGGTACCTACGCTCTGGGAGTGCCGGTGCTCCGTACAAACTATCGACCGTGGTTGGTCTCTTCGAGTCCGTAGGATCGGTATCTTCTTCTTTCCGGGCCTCCTCCGCATCCTCGATCCGTGCATGTTCGTTACTCGCCACCCATTGCTTCGGCGCTCTCTTGTTCTTCGGGATGAAATTAATACCGGACTAATTTTTACGGGTAGAGCCGCGCGCCGACGAGGAGAACGATGATGCTCGGCCGGCGGAACGGACGCCTGATGGAGAAGCGCGCGCATATTCGACCGTCCTCTTGCAACACACTGCACCCAATTGCCGGGGGAAGAGGAACGAGAGTAAGCGGGAGGCGCTACCGCGCGTTAATATACGGCGTGTAATATACTCCTATAACGAATCAGGGCGGAGGTGCCTCGGGCCACGAAGGAGGCAGCACCGACTGCCAACGAGACCCTGAAAAGAGCCGAAAAGTAACGCGGCCTCTGCCTCCGGCCGAGATCACCGACTCTCTGCCCCCGCGCACACGCCTAACAGTTTTCGTGCTACCATGGTAGCTTCTCCGCCAGCGTACTCCTGTCCCGGAGCCAATCTCGGAAACTTAATGTGGCAATATGATGTATACACGCCGGGATAGATCGACGAGTAACACTTGCCGCCAGCTCTGGTACCGCGCATCGTTTAGCCCTCCGCACTTACGACACCGCACACTTCTTCACCTCGATTAAAATACAATCTCCTCGGATAGACAGTGCGGACTTTCAATTCCTTTGAGCCCGAAGCGGGATGGACGAAAATGGAGCTCCTTTAAATTGAAACTCCGCCCAAGGCAAGGTGAACATCGACGAGCCAACTGCCAAATTATCCGAGGATTAAAATCTGCGTCCTTTGTAGCTTGCTTTTACAAATCGCGCATGAATAGGTATTCTGGTAGTTCGATCATGTGTGCATTCCACAGTTGAATTGAATCAAGTGTTTCATCGAGTTTCAAGCTGGTCCTTGCGAGGAAACGATTCTCTGACGTTTGCAAATTATATTTCCGTTGGCAGCGTGCCTTTTCCCGGTTTCATTCAGAACCAGCGACTGTGAAAATAACCGGAAAGAGAAATTGTATTCTTGTGCGAGCCGCAAATGAAACTCTTTTGAATTATGATCTTTGAAAGTTGAAGCAATCGCCTCAACCCCTGAGAGCTGATTTTTTCACCGAGAGAGAGTCCCCGTAATGATCATGTGAAATCGACAATCACACCGCGCAGGAGGATCCGGCTATACCTGGTTCGAGGAGCCAGTCGACGACGAACCTGATGACTGCGGTGAAGAAGTGGGTTCCAAAGTGAGATAGACAAGTGGAATTGGAGGGGCGAGAGACACCGTTGGTATCGTTGAAGGAGGAGGATGAGGAGGAGGAGGAGGAGGAGAAGCAAAGACGGCGACGTCGCGCGTCTAGAATCGAATATTGATAAATGCTAAGTGGCAGGCGATGGATGGCCAGCAGCGGCTTCTTTGCGTCGGAATGCGCCTCGACCCCCGCAGCCTCCCATCCCTTGCCAGATCATTTTCAGATTCATTCTTTCGAGTGAACCGTATGGCATTCCACCGATCAGAAATCCCGAGGGAAAAGGAACTGGTAAAGTCTAAACCAGGAGGCTGCGAAAGAGGGACGAGGAGCGTTCTCCATTTCAACAATTTGACGCGCGTAAAAAGCTGCGGAACCAGAGCAAGGTGATATTATTTTTTTCTCGCAGGACGTCGCGCTCCGTCTCGCCGAAGGGAACTTTCCTTTCGCTCGGCGTTGATGTACGACGTCAGATAATTAACAGTGCTTCGAAACTCCGCGTGGGCGAGGCCGAGTCTCTTGGTCATTGCTTATACGGAAGCTGGAGCGGTGCAACAAGCGCGGATCTCCGGTAAGTGTAGGGCCGCGCAATGCAGACTGGAAGAGAATATGTTTACCAAAAGTCGATTAAAACTCACCCGCCTCACTGCTGGCCGTGAAGTCCTCCACTGCCCTGAAGAATCTGCAACAGAGAAGATGAGCGGAAAGTTTGAGACTCGAAAAATGCAGAATGAACCGAAAGTTGCAACAGCGTAATTTAAAACGGTTAATGCAAACATGCGGGGTATGAAAATTGGCGGAATGAGATAATCTAATGAATTCATGGGGCGGGTAGGACGAGGGCTGGTACGGGGCGTGAATAAAGCCGAGATGGAGGTACACCGCGATTACGATGCAAACGCTGCAAAAGTATCCGGTGTCCCGCCGCGCGAATACGAGCATTACGCAAATGCCCGGGTGCCCCTCCGCTGCTTGCGGTTTTTGGTCCCGGTTCGCGAGCCGAGTGACGCCTGAGTAATAATTTACCGTGTTCTCTTATTTATCTTTGCGATACTGCTAATTTTAGGGTAGCCGGGTCCCTCCTCCTCCGTCCTGCGGAAGAGGACGAATGGGGGAGGGAGAGGCAGCTGCGGATCAGAAACCGGCCAGAGGCAGCCTGATCAAATTTCTGTCGAGTTAAAAAAAATAATAATCAGCTAAATAAATATTCAAATATGGTAACTGCCCGCTCTAACTGGCCGTGTAATAGCTCTGTAATAGGTATGCATGTAATGCGCCCCAGCGTTGGCCCACCAAGAGATATGGTAACGAGATCCGAAAGTGTTGCTACACATTATAATACAGGCACGAGTGGGTACCTCGCTCAGCTCTTTTATAACACGGCAGCAACGCGACGACGACACGCCACGATACTTCCTCTTTAATCTTCCGCTAATTCGGACTGTAAACAACATTCGACAAATCCTGCATTGATAAGCTTACGCCTCCGTCTGCCGATGCCAGGTTCAATGCCGCAGCCCTTTTCTACCTAGCCTGTCACTTCACGAATTGAAATTGTGACAATCGACGTGTGAAAACGTAACAAAACATCATTTTTGACTTATCGGAATTGTTGGAAACTGGTCACGAGAACTCGACTGGAAAGCTATTCACCGGTCATTTCCAGGATTTCAAGATTACGAAAAAGTTCGAGGGAGAGAGAAATGAAAGATCCTGCACCATTCCGAGATGAAGAAGAACCCTTTTGTTTCCCCCTGTTGAAAACCACGTCCCGGGTTACATCGTAAGATATTTGAGGTATCGGAGAGGAGACGGACGAAGATCGAGGCGGGGCTGGAGGAGGGAAAAGCGAGACCCTTAATAGTCGGAGCCCATTACGCTAAACGATTTGATTAGAGATTCGGCGAGAAGGCCGAGAGCCGCTGGCTGCTCCTAAGAAGCGCGGCGCTCTTTGAGATCACCGAACAAAATATCTGCTCCTCGCAGATTCGAAGATAGCTTCTCTACGGGCGCTCACAATAATTCACGGCCGAATTCCACGCGTTCTCATCCGATGCCGAGGGTACGTATAACAGCGTGTCTGCTGCTCGCTTCGCGTCTCCCTCTCTCTCTCTCTCTCTCTCCGAGTTATTAACGGTCAGATCCGAACCGACAACTTGTCGATAAATTAGCACTCGCCGTTTGGTTTTTTCCCAACTTTCCCGCCACGTTCTCTCGGTCCTCTCGAGGTGCTGCCGGTCGATTCGGTTTAGCCTAAGATTATCCCAAGTAAGTTTCACCGGATTCTGATCATCGCTTACCAAATTTCTCAACACTTCTCCCGCCCCGTCAAATAATCTACGAGTGTCGTTCTCCCTAATTATCATTATTTCTAACTCGATATCGGGTTTCCCTTTCCCTTTCTTTCCTCGCTCCTCTCATCGACACGCCGAGTTTACCAACTTCACGGCTCTCGGCTCTCCCTCAGGTTCGGTGGCATTGTCCGAGTCCCGATTGCGGGGCGTATTAGCCCTAATAGGCCTCATCCCTTTCATCTTCCGGCCTCACCCACGCCTGAATGGCACCTCCTCGCCCCCTGCAGGACCGGCCCCGATTAGCCGAACGTTATTATTACCACTAATTCGTTTCAGCGGGTGCATTCATTCTAATATTAACTCGCCACACTATCGAACGGTGTGGTACCTGTTAATGGCCACGTGCCCTAGCCTCCGTAATGATCCTCGAGGGCGATTATTCTCCGTCGTTATTGTGCGGCACGCTCGCCGCTCAAGAGATGAGAGAACAAATTGTTTATCAAAATTTCTCCCGGGAAGTAAAAGAAAGAAACAAAATCCCAAACGCCGAGCGTGATGAGAGTGTATTCGTTTCCGCCTAGGCAGTAGGACCGAATTTCGTAAAAGCGGCCTGAGACAAAGGGTGCAACGGTGACTCGTGATTGGACGGAATACAATATGCGACGGTATCGATCAAGTAGAGACAGGCGGTCGAGACTCGGAACTCGTAGGAAGAAATATCGATAGGTGGAAAGAGGCTGCGGTCTGGCGCGGCGTGGCGTCCGGCCAAAAACCGCGTGAAAAATGACGCTAGTCAAATTAATTTGAGTTAGATTTGAATTACAAATTTTCTCTTTCCCTACCAGCAGCATCAGGGGGCAAGCTGCAGAGGTGTCGGTGAACACGGGACTTCACGCGCTCGTCACAGTGGGTAGCCCATGCACAATTTTCTCCCCGAAGCCCCGGATCAGTTCTTCTTCGGCACGAGAAACCGCCAACACTCTGACTCATCTCGATCGCGAACGAAACGTTTAACTCTGCAGCGTCATCAATATTTATGCATGTGCAAAGAAGTGAAAAGAGAAACAGAGAGGTGTGAGGGGAGGAGCGAGGAAACTGAGACGGAGAAAGAGAGTGAGGAGTGAAGAAAAACCAACAACCGTCCATCGATCAGCTACGGGAATTTCCATAGACCGCGTGAACGAATTTCAAACAAGAGACTTGCGCAGCTCAGCTGCAAGCAGCGGACGCTTGCATTTCCAACTCGATCGCGAAATCGAGTAAATGTATATAATCCCTTTTCATTCAAAGATATCGTATTTTTTTCTAATTGACGATTATTAATTCTCTGTGGAGATTCATTTTTTCTCCATTGTTTCGGATCAATTCTCTATTAAGGTTTCATCGTTACCGCTGTTGATTTCGGCTTATTGCCACGGCGTGGTATCAATTCTCCTCTTTGTTTCGAGTAATTCGAGTTCCTCCGAGCCGCGGTTGAGAAACTTATAAGTGAAGAACGCGAGACGTTAAATTGACTTAAAGGAAACGTAGACAATTAGCGCAGAGCCTCCAGCTCCGTTTCAACGCCGGTTTTTTGAAGAGGCATATTATACTCACTCGGCGCGTGCAGCGTACGAGCTTATATAGACGACACTGGTTCGCTCATTTGAATATCACCGGGGGCCTGCAAGCGTGTGGCCTTCGTCGTTCGTTCGCCCGTTCTCCTTAAAATAATATCTTTTATTATACTCTCCCCGATTTCGGCTGTACAGCTAGGATGAACAACGAATGAACTCGACGCTGAAAGCGCCACGCCGACGTTCGCGTATCTCATTCAAAATATATCTCCAGATTAATCGCGCTGTATTCACCGATAAAAAACCCTGTCGCGCTATTTATCTCCCGAAACGGGACCGCGGGCGGCGCAAGGATCAGGACATTTACATCGAAATATGGGCGTTCGCTTGTTGTGCGAGATTAAGCCCTCGTCGAGTTTCGATAAGCCCGGCCGTAGCACCGCGAGACGACTTGTGTAAATAACACTCGGGTATGATAAAAAGAGGAATCAATGCGTTCGGAGATCTATTTGAATTACATGAAAAGAAAATGGTTGCACCGGTTGAAAAGTACGCAAAAAAATTGGACCAATAACGGCGCTCGATTCGCCACCAGTCTTGCAGTTCCTGCGGTGAAGAGAAATAGACGAGACAGCTGTTCGTAAGAAAGCAGCGGCTGTTCTCCAAAAGAACAAACGGTGCACGCGAAGCGGTTAATTACGGTTCAAGATACAAAACTGGTTCCGAAATAGTCACATATGTCTTACCGCCTAAAACCTAACCGAACGGCCTAGCAAGGCTATTGGTTTTTAGCCTCTTTCCTGGAATGAGAAAGAGAACGAAGCGGAGGAGCGAACAAGGGGCGGAGGCGAAAGGGGGAGGATGACACATTCGCATCGCGCGTCCGGCGCCAAAAAGAAGAGCAAGAAGAAGAAGAAGAAGAAGAAGTGGCGGGGCGAAAAAACTCGGCGCGAATTTACGTAACGGAAAAAAAATCCCCGGGGTGGTCCAGGCGACGCGCATGCAAGAGGTTGACCGTCGTGGCCGCGACGATCCCACGGAACCCGTCGCAAGCTCCGCTTCGCCGTGCCACTTTAAGACGCGCGAGGTAAGAAGTAAGACGCGAAGCGCGTTATGCATATGAGCGACCGTGACGACCTGCCACCCACGTCCGATTCCCCCGGTCCAACCCCCGAGAGACTTCGGAATCACGGACAAAACCACGTCAAAACATTTGAGTTGGGTGCATCTCCCGACGAGCTACGCTGTCGCGCTCGGTCCATTCTCTTGGTCGTAGTCGAGAAGGTCCTTCGCCAGGATCTACTCGGAGGGAAATTAAGGATGGCTACGTTTCCTTCGTTTTCAATTTCCGATTCACTCACAGTCGGCTCGTGCGTATTCAAACCTGAATTAGGTACACTTGAGAAATCTTCAAATCACTTCACAACTTCGGAATCATGAAGACTCTGAATGGTTTTATGAGTTGGGGAATGAGTTGGGATCACTTTCGGAATTCGAACGAGTTCAAAAGACTACGAACGATATCGAAAGTTCGGAATCAACGAGAGTTCGAATGACTTGATCCGCCTTCGAATGACTTTATGAATCCAAAAGACTTCGTTACTTCAAATGACTTCGAATCACATGACAAAACTTGTTTCCAAAACCCGTGATTCTCTGACCGATGACAAACTCGAGTTACATCTGTGGTTGGTCTTTTTAATTAATTACATAAATATCACAACTCAAAGTGATTGGCGGAACAAGTCGACGTGATTATATTCTCATAAAAAATGGAGAACCAGAGAAGACATGCCAACAACACACCGTTCTTCCCTACTCTCCGGCACAATCGGCATGTTTTCCCACCGTGTAGAACAAGGGAGCTCAAACGTTGCACGGTCTCAATACAAACGATCGTGATCTTTTTTTTCGCGGGCAAGGAGAGAAGCATCAGGTTACAACCGGGCAAACACTACCCCGAGGAGCATTGTCTCGCTGCGCTTACTCTCGACAACGCTACGCTTGTGTAGTTATACGCTATACGTGTAGTACATTACGCGAGAGCAGCGAAGAGTCGACAGGAGGAACATAGGTTATATGTTCGACGTCTGGCGAATAAAGACGTCGAGAGCCAGGCGCCATCCTCCCCCTTGCTCTGTCGTCCTCTGATCCTCTGATCCTGCGATCCTCCCACGCGACGAACAGCTCGCCTGAGTCGCGCGAGACCGCAATCGCGTTGTTCAGTAATTATTCATGGGGATTTGTTCGCCGGACGAATTTTTTATAAATCGTATATAATAATGATTGGAAGAACCTATGATAAATGTATAATATAATAAAGTTGTTGCGACAGTTAGCCATAAAGCGCAGGTCATCGGAACCAAGTAAGTTCAAAAAGTATTCAACTACTACTACATCAAATTGTTGTCAAGTTGCGTATAACAGGATTTCATTCTCAAGTGTAATTTTGCACGTCTTGTCGCATCGGGTATCCAGGCACCGCATGCCTCTCAAGATGCGCCGCGTGGAAAATTTATCAAAACCGCAAGTCCCCGGGGTCCGACTGTCGAGGATGCAGGCAGGAGAATGTACGCCTGCATCTGGCAGCAGTGAAACATACTCGAACGATCGAGTCGCATTAGCGGGTTTGTATATTTCAATTAGCACCGCATTCCACGTGAAATTGCTCAATCCGCAGCGGGCGTGCTATACCCTAACGAGGCTCTCTCTCTCCGGGTTCAATATCTCGGATTATCACCGCCATCAACCGGCCCAGGACGCGACGGGACGCTGCAAACCGGCCGCGACATCCGCGTCAAAAGGTATTGAGCTCCCGCCAGGATTCCCTCTTTTATCGGTTACAGATTGGCCGCGACTCTGCGGGTACCGACGACTAGACGCGGAATCTAATCCCCCCACTGATCCTTGCTAAGGCTCTTCCTTCGAAGCCTGGCCCCAAAGTGACCGCAAGAAAATCACAGTCCAGTCCAAACCAAGCAGTCAAAGATTTGGGACAGTATCCGAACCGCTGTTAACCGTGAAATTAGACGCATAATCTTAGGACACTAACCAATAACTACTGCAGGGCGTTCCATGACCAAAAAAATCGGATATGGTCACCTTTTTTTTCAAATCGCGTCTCGGACCAGCTGCAGCGGCAATTAATTAGTTATATGAGTCAAGAGAACTCGGATCGTCCGAGTGTGAATTACGTGATGTGACGACCCATGATGGGATGTAACGAGAAGTGTGGCGGCTGCTTGTCCAACCAACACGCGCCTAACAATTTTTTTTCGCATCCTCGTGTTGCACGCGAGTCGGTAATCAAATTCTCTTCGTTTTTTTATTTTTTCAGTCCCTCGTCAACTTGAGCCAGCAATTCCACGATGATTATAACACAGATTCCTAATTAATTATGATCTAAGGTTACAGTAAGAAGAGAAAACAGTGTTGGACGAAAAATATCTCAAGTGTCTTATGATTGTGTTGTGAATCAGGATGGATTCCGTGATTCTGCACGGAAAAATGTTTCATGTAGATATTACATCTGTTTTGGTGAACACATGGACGGCACTTTTTTGGTGTCAAATCTACATCAATTGTGGTAGATCTACCTAAGCATATCGCAACTCTTACTATTGGTTTTCTAACTCTTATTATCGACTTGGCAAATCTTGCCACAACCGATGTAGATTTATAACTCCTTAAAAGGTGATATCAATATGTTCACCACAGGCGATGTAAAGTCTACAATATTTTTCCTTCCGCGTGGGGTTAACATCATTGCACGTATCCACGTCCCCTCGATGATCGGAACGTGAACACACGCGGATCCAAACACGCAGCTTTGAGGATTCGACGAAGAAAGTGGATCCTGATTAGCAAAGTGGCGTCGTCGCAGGGAGAGCGGAACAATTCGGTAACCTCGAGTCATCCTCCATCTCCTTGAGGATAACGTCGTAGCTGCGTGGGTGTTTTCGGCACCGAGAAGTCGCGCGACTTGACCAAGTAATCGATTCGGAGCCGAGCGCGCACGGAGCGAATGGTTAAATTAAATCAAGAGCTAGCCTGCAACGGCGGCGCTTCGGATCAGAAAAATGAACAAAAAAAGTACCGGCGACAATAATCACCCGATCAATTTACATAAGCTCTATCTTTAACACAAGCGGGCGCAACAACCGCGCGCATTCGATTAACCCATTTTGATCTTAGGAATATTTTTTACCCTGTTCAGCCGGGACAGGAATGCGGGTATAAAGTAACGCAAAGCAAGGAACATTGACACGAGGAAGAAAGAATTCCAAAGCGTAGCTGCTTGTATATCCGCATTCGGTATGTATAGTGAATTTTTTTTATTTCACTCGTGTTCCACCTGCATCACGAGATACGCGGAGCGCGTGGGTAAATATTTTTTAAAACTAGGCGTAATATTAATATAACGTATCAAGGCACGCATAAGGTAATATATGAATATCCATAAAAAATAAATAATAAAATAAATCGAATAAACGATCGGCGCAAATACGTGTGGACACATCGGGACGCGGCCATATCCAAGTTATAGGCGTGCACGCGGTGGTGCGCGGGTAAGCTAATTAAATACGTTAATTAAAAGACCCGAGAAGCATCGGTTTACGCGTTTGCCTTGCGGGTTTTAGAGTGTCGCGTATACACGCGCGGGTTCAAGGATATCTAGAATATTATGTGGCGCCTAGCTTAACCTCTGACTCTTTTTATCGAGTAAACCAATCCGAACCCATCAAGGATGCAGTTAATTATTATGCCTTATACACCGACGGCCGATGAGAGTGTGACCACGAAGCGGCGTCGTCGCCTCGAGGCACCGTGAAAGATTCGAACAGAACGAACCCGCAGCTGGAAACGTGAATCACAGTTTCGTTTCGGAAGTTGGCGACATTCCTTGCTCACCTCCGATCATCGCCATGAACGGCTAAAGCAATCAGGTATAATATAGCAGCAGCGACTGCGGATCCTTTAAATCCGCCTTCTTACCGTACTTCTGTCAAGTTCGCCACCACACTCGGAGACAAGTTGTTTAAACTCTTCTTTTCGTACCTACTTATACTCCTCTGGACTCGTGGAGATATTATCGAGACTATAAACGCCGATTGGATATACGTACCGAGGGATTCCCCGGCAGTCGATGGGTTCTGCATAGTTTGACGACGTCGTTCCCGATAGTAACGACTCTGAGATTGTTACTACTCGCGTTCCATACCGCTTTTTCACCGTCGTCCCTCTCTCATTCCCATAACTCATCATTTACCCGCTCGTAGATAAGCGCTACGGCTGTATAACCGGCAATTAAAGATAGTCAGCCACACGCCAATCGGTTATTATACCTTGTATACTCAATTCTTGCACTTTGATGCAGCTCTGACGCGTTACAAGATATGGTATAAAACCAGACAATTTTGCACAATTCAGATAATCATTCAAGCTAAATTACTATTTTAATTCTTTTCTCATCAGCCTGTCCGGTCAAAGATTAATAAAAGTTCGATGTTGAGCAGCTGAGAAATAAAACTCGTTTCTCAAAATTCTAATCGACCATCACATAAATTTTGGCTCGAATTCCGCACCCGACAAATTAAGGTTCCGGTTTACTCGAGATTGAGGATAACAGCTAATTGAGAATTTCGATGCGATGACTGGTCATCGCCCTGCACACCATAAGTCTGATACGATGAAATATGGTAAAGTGCCGAGCGTCAATGATTTGAGGGATGTTTGACAGGCCTTGGCATTCAAGGCATACAGGATGTATGAT
Source organism: Neodiprion pinetum (assembly GCF_021155775.2). NCBI lineage: Eukaryota > Metazoa > Arthropoda > Insecta > Hymenoptera > Diprionidae > Neodiprion > Neodiprion pinetum. The sequence continues at coordinate 29,127,212 of NC_060237.1, forward strand.
CGTAATTACGAACGTTCAGAGAAGACGTCTTATTAGTAGTTGGCCGAGTTGCCCTCTAGGCCCTAGTTGCCCTACTCTCCCCCGAGCCGGCCATCGGCTTTCACCTCTCTGAGATGCCGATCGCCTAACGGGGCGCACCGAAAATCTGCAATTACGATATATTCCATAGTGTCGATATACCGAGAAGAAGAAGAAAAATGTTGGAAACCCGAGACGAGGTTGCACGGCCCCGGTAGCGTCGTCGATGCGGCGTGTGTAAAGTGGGTTCGGTTACCGGGAGATGATAAATTTTAATTTATAATCATTATTAAACCGATCGGGTAGGAGGCTCGGCGTTCGCGTTACGTCCAATCTTAAATTCAGTTAAAAAGTATGAGAAGAAAATTATAAAATAAGCACGTTTAAAAGAAAAAAAGAGAAAAAATCGCTTCTCAAGGCAGCGCTGCAGCCCGAATGCACCAAATGAAGACCGTACACAAGACATACTCCAGAAGAAGAAGGAGGCTCCAGGGCGGACCTGCGAGAGATAAGAGAGCGAGAGAGACAGTGAGAGGAAGAGGCGGAAAAAAAGTAAGGGGGGCAGGAGGAGCGGGAATATGCACGAGACCTCGTTATACGCACTCTACGGTAACGAAAATGCGATAGTGACATTGAGAGGCCAGTAAATAGCCGTGATTTAACCTCTGTATCACGGGCAAGCCTTCTTCCCGCGCTGCACGATTATGAGCAAAGACAGAGGGAACTCGCGCGCCCGTTGAAAATGGTCAATTCGCACCGGTACCATCTTGGACAACGACGCAAGGCGACGGTTCAGGCTTCGGTAAATCATCGGACGTTTATTGCAGTTAATTACCCGAGCCGGCAGTCTGCAGCGGGCCTGTTTTGCATCCGCGAAGGAAGGCGCGCATGCCCGGCGCCGTTTCTGGACTCGGGGTTAACGCGGTCCCGCCTCATCCTCCGTCTCCTCCGAGCTCATTCTCTTTCCCGCAGGCGAGCGAGGGAGAGGAGGATGAGGAGGAGGATAAAAGCAAAAAAAAAGCCAAAAGAGAAAGGAGAGAAGAGCCACCAATGTGCGGTGTGCGGCATAGCATGGGCGTTCCGGCAAATCGAATGTCAACTTGAATACATGCGTGCGATCGTTCAAGTCGGCGCGGTTTGACTTCGGCTTCGATGTGCCTCAAGTTAACTATCGCGCCTTAACTACTCTCTCCTTCCTCCCTGCCTCACTTTTTTTTTTTTTTCTCACTCTGCGTATTATCGTACACAAGTCGACTCGTACCCAAGCCACGCGATATAATGCTACCTGGAGTGTCGGGTGTCCGCGTTGTATACCAGTCAACGAGCCCGCCACCTAGCTACCAATTTCTTCCTTCCCTCAGGCCCGCTGCCCACGAGGATGAGCTTTTTTTGCTACGGCGCCTCGGCGTTTCGCTTCTTCAGAAGCTCCATCGCTTGTGGCAACCGCTCTCTTACGCATCGATACCCGCTAAGCCTGAAGAGAGTGTGGACAAAATTTCCACATTCGTAAACCGCGTCCAACCGCGACCGGGTCAGCGTTTCTACCGATTGTGATATCAAATTGTGGCGGGTGTTGGACCAGCTCAGTTTTCAATCAACACCGTAAGCCACAAAGAAGATATGGATATTCATTATTTCCTTTCGACTGCAAATTGTGTCAAATTTTATCCCGAAAAATGTGCTAATAGTATGAAACCGAATTGATATTCCGGGTGTCAGTCTTAGGTATTGAGCAAATTGATGCTGAATATTTTCGCTCTTGAATAGCTGAATAACACCGACTTATCCAGTCTGCAGTTTTTCATCATTGCGTTACACTGGTGCATTGGTTGGAATTTACGTAAGTAATTGACGACTTGGAAAAAACAGTCGTACTGAGTGCAAAAAAGATGATGACCAAAATATGGTTGGGTACATGCACTGTATACATATATACAGGCATACCGAAGATTCGAAGTTCGTTTTTTCGTTATTTGTAATAACATGCGGTGTGAGAAATGTAGTAGCCAACTTACCTCTTGACAAGCTCGATAGGTGGAATCAGTCTTCCGGGAACCATGATTTTTAAATACTTTAGACCAGCATCGGTGACCTCCTGTAATAAGAATAATAATAAAATATACACATGGGGTTATTAGCGTTGAAATTTACGTGTATTACGTTACTCCTCGTTATAAATACACGCGGCTGCAGTTGGAGTGTGTGGAACGCTGCAGGCATTCAGCCAGGCGACGAGATGAGGGAAGGAAAGGCGGGAAGAGGGGGAGAGGAGGAGGAGGAGGCCTGAGAACGCGCAAGGATAAGATTATATGAGGTACGTGAGCCGGCGAGTAAGTTTGGTAGAGACGCACACACGCGTCGGTTGCCGTAGGAGGGAAGAGGGAACGCGCGTAGAACATGTAGGACGGCACCTACGAATCAATCATTAGCCGATAATCCGTATCGGGCAATATATAGCCACCAATCTATCTGTACCATATATCGAACGCGAAGAGCGGGCGAGCGAGCGACTGGTTGTCTGCTATCCGGGTTGGCCAACCACGCCGCTAATTACCAGGGCTAATTATTACACAACCTTTGTTAATTATGAATAATTATAAGCGGGCGTTGTGCCGTGACGACGACTCGAGGAGGCCCGGGTATCTCGTACGTTGTTCGAGAGGATCCTGCGGCTGAAGCTGCTGCCAAGCCGTGAACGCCGCGGCGGCTCAATTTCTTTGAGACACTCTCTCAGCTCTCGGGTACCTTAAAAGCAACAGATCCTGGCTCCGTCCGAAATGGTCGTTGAACAAGAAGAAGGAGAAGAAGAAGGAGGAGGTGGCCGGACTCTCGAACAGAGACATCTCCCCCTTAGCTGCCGCGCAAGAACGCGTATAATATGCATATGCATATCCGTATGCATATGCATGAGGCCGAGGCCCCCACTACGCGTTATTATCTAACGGAAAACAGGTTCTCATTACGCTCTTTCCACCTAATCGACAACGTTGCACCTGATCCGTACCCCCGGCGATGTTGCCTCTTTACTCAACGCTGTAGCAATGCTCGACCATAACCAATGACTCGTGTCTCCGTAAACCTGTAAATTCATTTTTTGAGAAGAGGAAAGACGATTCATCGGCTTCGCTAATTCCGTGACCCCAGTTTCGATCAATTTCGATATCTTTGGTATCTTTGTACCGGAAGAAGCTGAGCGAAATGTCGCGGGTGATCACAAATGAAAGCCACTGTCGTAAGTCTCGAGATTCCACCCTTTTCTTCCCCGCCGGCGTTCTTGTCTCGGCGCGGGTTATATTAAACCAATTATATCCGGCCGATAGGTAGACGTGACAGTGACAGCAGCGATAGGTGAGCATATATATGTATAATACCACCTTCACCCGAACTCGTTGTTGAGGAGCCACGATGATAAGAGGCGGGGTTCGCCCCTTCTTGGAGGAAATTTTTATAAACAAAAAAAGAAAGGAACGAAAACTCTCCCTCTCTCCAACTCTGGAACTGCAGCGGTGTGACCGATCACGCAACGATATCCTTCTTTCCTATCTTCTTCGTTGCTGCCTTGCTAGAGCTGGTAAGGCGTAAGGCAGGGTACATATTCCGGGTTTCTTCTTCAACCCCTTAGGCGAAGAATTAGACCCGATGACGAGGCGTTTTTGTACGCCTAATACATCCCACCGCCCTGATCACGCAGGGATCAACATTTGTCATAACATCGCTAAGGGTCTCTATGAATATCCACTTGACCGGTTGATTTCATACAAGCTTATAATACCAATACGGAGAGACCTAATAGGTCGCTTTCAGACAGCGATGAAAAGAAATTTCGTAAATATTTTTCTGTAGCTAAGAAGTGGCCTAATTTCGAAGGGATAGATTCACCGAGAGACAACGCGTGGACCACTATCTTTTTCTTCTTCTTCCTCTGCTTCTTCTTCTTCTTGCGGGTGAGATGTCTCGACGCCAAGTAACTTTATTAAGACAGCAAAGCACACTAGCCTTGATACCATCTCTTCACGGTTCATTATAAGGCCCTTTGTTTTAGTGAATGAGTCTTCTCCTCGGCCGGCTCTCTCTAGCTCTCCTTTTTTGTGTTCAGTGTTTTCGGGCGGATCACGATGACAGATCAACGGGCACCGGCGTGGGGATGAAGGATTCATTAAGTAATCTGCTCCAATTAGGCGGGGGTGTGACACCAAGGAATTTGTACATTAATTATTGATGATCATATAAGCTTATTGATACTTTTATCTTATACCGCCCAACGATCAGACCAGAACAAACGATCGAACGAACGAAACACGAATTACTATAAAGAACTCCCGCAAAGCGATGCAATTGCGAAATGCGCACGTGGCGGAACGGCAGTAATTAACATGCCATTTGTCTACAATTAACGGTCTTGCAGGCGAAAGGCCAAGTCGTATGGATATTTCGTGAACGAGTTGTAATTTTATTTATTCCCTTTTCTTCTCTTTATAATCCTCGAATAAAATTGAACCTGTTACCGAACCGATCGACCGTGTAATAAAATTTCTCCCAAATACCAGTCCGAATTTATTATACGTGTGCCGGTCATTGGACTTTACGTAAAAAAACACACACGAAAATAGAAAGAAGAAGTAAACCAAAAAAAAAAAAAAAGGTCCAACTTTGGTGGACTAGAAATCTCACTTTCCTTACAAGATAAGCTTACGTTTTTTGTTGAACCTGTTAAGAGCGAGAGAAAGAGAGGAGCGGGCGGTGCGTTGAGAAAAAAAAAAGAGGTGTAAGAAAACCGACTGAAGCCAAGCTTATTAATATAATTGATCGGTCTTCCGTTCTGACAGGTCTGACCTAGAAAACCCAGAGTTGTAGTCACTTGCTCGAATGGCTCTTAGGCCGTTCCGTAAGACCGCGAACAAGTGTTTCTTGGGGCCGGATAGGACGAGCTACAGGGCAAGAGAGATAGCGCAGCTATTCCAAAAATCTAATAACAAGTTGATTAGCCCTTGGGTCGTTCCGGTCCCGACCACAATAAGCTCCTTGTCTCCGCGAGTCTGCAGCAGACGGGAAGTTGAGGACGAAGAGTAGAAAATACGGAGATAAGATTCTTCTCCTCCGATATCTCTGGTGCGCATCTGGGAATGCAGCCTGCTGCAGGGCGGTTGACACCGATCGCGCATTGACGTTGCGCTACGAGTATTTATATAATGTAATAAATAAAACTGTTGACTGAATTCGATCGTCGAGGAACGAGCGAAGATAGATCGATGGTTCGATCGATTGATCGATTTCAGGCCTTGTAGGATAGCAGATATAGCCGAAGCTATTGCTCTGCCTACCGCCATATTACGGGAGCAATCGGGTTATCTTGAGAGCGATTATGGTAGACGACGCGAGACAGCGATCGATCGACCGATCGTGCCCGATCACGTTGGTTCCGTGTAACCAACAACTTGCACAAGACGCTTCACGTGTTCCTTGGCGGATCGGAGTATAAGGCGTGGCGGTCCCGCTTCCCGGTTACCCGACAAATCATTGACAAATTTACTCACCCTTTGATCGTAGTAACGGTGGGTGTTGGTCAGGTCTATGACGTACTTCACCTTCGGCATCGCTTCCAGCAACATTTTCAGCGTGAATCTGAAACCGAAAACGCTCAACGATTATAGACGTTTTTTTCTTCGTCTCTTTTATCGCACGAGCGTTATAAGAGCCTCGTGTCAACGGGTCGGGTCGAAATATCAGTCACGAGAGGTACGGCGGCTGAGGACGCTATGACTCGATGACGTATGTCTGACCGGAGGTTGGAAAGGGCGGGGGTGTCGGTCGAAATAGTTCCTCAGCCCCCACGATATATCAAATCGCCGGGCGGATGAGAGAAAGAAGAAGGAACAGGGTAAACGCGTCAGGCAGGCAGACAGGGAGGAAGGCACGCGCATACCGAACCCCGTGGAGCAGCCCCTTTGTCTTAACGAACCACCCCATAAATAAACACCCGCTGTCCCTGACCTATTAAAAATGATAATAAAATGAAAAGAATACATCGAAAAAAAAAAAAAAAATACGAATACAAAATAAAAATCGGATATTATACATAGTAGACAAAATTTATCGCAAGGCTAATCGATTTAAAATTCACTAACGAACCGCTAATGTGATATTCAGGATTTATGTTGCAGCCCCGTCAGCTGACGTTATACTACTATTTAATCATCGGAAAATATAGGCTAGCTAATTCCACATATAGACATATATCTTGTGCGCCCGACTGCATAGGGTTCAGAAGAAAATAATGTCCGTCGATTTTTTCCTCGAAAACACGGAGGCCCACTCCGAGAATTAATATGGTTTATAATCAGAAAATTTTTGGGCCAGACGCAGACCGGACTTTATCATTTCCGACCCGTTAGATGGTTCGAAAATTAGTTGGATCTAACACAATTTCACCTCGGGTGTAATTGGATCAGCTGTATAACTAAGAAGATACAAGAGTTGTTGAGTTATACGGATACTGTCGGCAGGAAGACAGGTGTTAAGGACGGTAATCGAGGAAGGGGAGGAAAGCCCACAACTCAAAGTAATCGCTGGGGTAAATAATTTGAAAATTATTAATTAATGATCGTCGCCGAGTTTAACGAAGCTGAGAGAGAAGAAACATTGCAAACTCACCGCTGATCTGGCTCCAGATTGTTGCTCACCGTCTGAAACAGAGAATAAGAACAAGATGTTGAAAAAAAATAAAAAAGGGATATATTATATATATATACATAGATGAAAGAAGAGAAAAGGGAAAAAGAAGTGACAGCTAATGAGAGCTAATGAAATCGTGCTCGAAATAATTAATAACCCGGTATCCCATAACCCCGACTGGATTAACATGTTCCTTAGGCAACACGGAGAGGAAGGCTCCATCATTTACGGAGTTGGCACTAAGACATAATCCGTGCATGCACAGGTATAGAGCCAGGAGCGCGGTAAACCTCTGCGTAAGAATACACCCGGGGCCCTCATCTGAAACGCGCGTCATTGCCTACAAGTTTATATAATTAATCGCGCCAACCTGTCGTGAACGGCGGGCGCGGGGCCGCGGGACGAGATGATAATTAATCACGCGAAAGGCCGAGATGCCGGGGAAACCCCCTGCGGGGGATAGGAGCTAAAGATCGGGAGGAGTTGGAAGTAGAAGAAGGTGGAAGAAGATAGAGCCGAAATTTTCGCTCTCTAACAAACGCAAGCTTGTATATATAGATACCTGATATCGACAGAATCTGCATACGGAATGATTAGTTGCATAATTACCTGAGAATATTGTCGGCGAATGAATGAACGGATGAATACATATCTATTCGCGCCCGGGTGACTAATAGGCCCGTAACTCGCCTAACCGAAAGCCGCGCCTTCGGGCCATCGTTTATTTATTTGTTTCCATATGTATTTAGACACTGGCGACAAGCCGTAGAACTGAGAACGGTATTTATTTTCCTATTCCATTATTGTCTCGATGTATAACGCACGATTTCGAGATGAACGAGATACATTCTTTCCAGTGACCCCGCCATGGAGCCCATCTCGACGATGTGTTTTTCAATTTCAACACCTACCTGAACCCGCCTGAAGATAAAGATCGACGTTCGGTATTCTCGAACAAGCGAAAAGCGAATTAGCGCCGAGTTCTGCGAACGGGAAGTTGGGTCGACTGATCAAGGTGCAAAGACCGACTCGGTGTAAAAGTAGATACTGGAGAATTAATAGAGGAGGACGAGAGTAACCACGCCGCGATGCAGGGCTTGCCTAAGCTTCCTCTCCTGGGAAGGAGAAGTCCAAGTCGGCGTTACACGCGAGGAATGCGCGTTATTAATTACACCGTAAAACTTTCATTCGAATATCATCATCATATGGGTGGGCTAAAAATAATTACAGGTTACAGGGGCAGGGGGGGGGAGGCATTGCGATTGGTTGGGCGTGTACATATCGAGGTGAGAGAATATCTCATGCAGCTGAGCTGCACCGAGTCTCGTTCGGCTCTCGGTCAAGTTTCGTCGCATTGATCCTCCGACTCTGTAATGAGACCCTTTTCTCGCGGCTGTGAGAACACGCGTTCTTCACCGAATCCTACACTTATATGTGCGTCGTCCAGGAGTTTCGCCATAGACACCGAATCCCAGGATTGGAAAAATCGGACCTCGGGTTCGAAAGAACTTGAAATTGTGTCTGAAGATGCGTTAAGAGAAGGCGACTTATAAGGCGGCCATACGTTATCCGTATGTACGCAATAGAATGAAAACCAGAGGGCAGCTCGTAAATCTCGCCCAAGTTGAACGGTTCAATTTTTTTCAAGTATAAATAAATTCAAAGTGCTCGTGTTATAAAGGGTATAGGTGGTGTACGCACGATGATGCGTTTCGGTCAGAGACGATTGAAACTGCAGTTGTACAAGTCCCCCTGGTATCCTTTGTAGGAAAGAACGAAGGACGAGATAATGCGTACGATGTATGTATAATTTGTAGCCAGCGACAAGGATCGATCGGTGCATGCGAATGATGGAAATAAATGGCGGAGGGTATCGCGGCTCCCCTCTCGTAAATGTTCGCGTCCCGTTGTCGGCGTTCTATAAATACGTATTTACATGCGCTGCAGAATGTTACACCGTTCGCCGGGGCGGTCCGAGGAACACGCTGACACAGTTCTCCAGGAGTCGCATGACCCGGGACCCTCTCGACCCGGCAGCGGCAGCCTCGTCCGAGGTAAGAAGGCGTATCGCGCGATATCGGGCACGGGGATCAATTTGTCCGACTGAGCGCATGCATAGCTGTGGACATTGCTGGAAATATTGTTACGCCAGAGTTATGACCCCCTGCCTGCCAAGAGTCACGACGTCGCTTCCAGCGCGCTGGAGTCTCTTAAAAATCCATGTGCACCCGGATAATGTCCGAGTGGATTTCAACGTTGCCAACTATCCCGGGAGTCTCAAAGGGTACAACCTTGAGATACCAGCCTGATGTAGTCGAAACGGTTTGAAGATTACTGCGTGACTTTCGATCAGAGAAAAATACACTGGCAGGTTTAATGCTTCATTGTCAGATGAGAAAATTATACTCTCTTCCCGAAAATTGAGTTCAGTTGTGGTCAAGGTCACAGATTTCCTGATCAAGAGTTGAGGCTGAAACGCGATTGTTGATAAATTGAAACCGTTTTCCGATGTTTTTCACCGACCTCGACCACGTTTTTGCTGAATGAAGCAGCACAGCACGTTAGCGGTGAACACAAGTCGTGTTGGATCTACTGCGTGGGTGCAGGTGGGAATCCTTGACCCTATGCGAAGTGCGTCGCTAGTGAATATGAAGAGTCCTTCCACTACAGCCGAGTGACCGGCGATATTCGCGGGCAGTATTTGCTTTCGAAGGCATCCGCAGAGAAGAGTCGACTCGAGCCTTCGCCCCGTTGAGAAGGTACGAGCCGCGGCCCGGAGATTTACAGCTTTCTCGGGGTAAGAAGGACTATTATGCTCCTCGCGAATCTTGAAACGGTGCCTGGGCATATGTGGAAGATGAGTCGAAGAGCCCACCTGCAAGATTTACTCCTCTCGTCCGAAGTGCAGTCCTGCAGGCAACGTACTTCTCCTGTTGAACGAGGCGGCGAGTCACGCGCGTTGATTCTACTATTCAATTTCACGATCCTTAGCCTAAAATATGACCGTACCTAAATCAGGATTATCGACCGTCGAGAAGTGCATTGTACACGGCGTGCGGCACACGGCCTCAGCGGCGCCTCCGTCAGGAGTACGGATCGTATGAAGTAGAGAGATTCTCTCCGGTCCGCAGTCTTCTTCGCCCCAAAGGAGAACCAAACAAGGTTCTCTCGTTTCCAACATTTCGTCTACTGTGGTTGAACGCTCGTCATATTTTCCATCCTATTCTTCTTGATCGTCCGTCATCATGGTTAGATAAAAAACAAATCGCTAAACACTCCAGTATCCTACGTCGAAAAATTCTTTGGTAGTATCTTAAAAAGAATACTTTCCAAGGTGTACCTGATGATGTACGTGTGTCCTTTAAACCGGACTGTTACAGGGACGCAAATAATGTTCACCTGGACGTAAACGATCTGTCGAAATATTTTTACTGCCGAGCATTTCCTGGATTTTTCGAGTGGTGAGTAGTGCCGGTCTTGCCGGTCTTGCCGGTATTGCCGAAGCCAAACTGAGGCGATTCGAGGCCAAGGATCGAGCAGCTTCGACATCGCGCGTATACAAATTTGGCCGGTGGATGTCGCGAGGTGACATTAAATCATGGTCCCATGTCCGCTTCTCGGTTGTCCGGAGGTAAAACGAGACTTGGCGGGCATCGTATAATACGATGCATTCGAGAGTCCTGGTTCTCCACTTATCCGCCTGCACGAAGCGACGGCTCCGAACTTCCCGGTTTCACACGGCGGTCACTAAAACTGATCGCTCGTCGCGGATGCCGAAATTCACCGGCTCTGCTCTCCCACGTTAAAAATTCCCGATCGTCCCCTCGGCCAACGAAGGTCGACCCGGGTGCAGGGAATGGTGAAAGAAAACCGTCGCGTTTGGGAAGCTGACTTTTGCTCGCGAGATCGCGAGGCCTTCGCTGCGACGTGGGCGCCGCCGAACGGTGGCCAGAATATCGGTAAAATACACTCCTACTTCTCTCGCATTGCTGCAGCAGCATGGATATTTACGAGGCGTTTGAGGCTGGCCGTGTTTTGGCTACTCTCGATCGCGCGCGATTTTCGGTGCTACGCGTTTGGACGGACTAACGAGGCCGAAACCTGCAGGGTCGGCCGTATTCTACGGCGTTGAAAAATTAATGGGAAGGTAGCAGAGCGGGAATTCCGGTGCCGCCGTCGGCTGGAGACGCGCGGGAGAGGAAAAAGATTTTCTAAAAAGTTCTAGCTAGGGTGCACTTTTAATTACCGCAGTTATCGGCGACGGGATCGGCACGGAAGGCAGAGGGATGACAGACGGACCGACGGACGGGCTCCGAGGTACATAAATAAAAGTGCTGCAAAGTGGGAGGGAGGGAGACGCGGCCACTCCAGGAGCCTCTTCTCGATCCCGAGACCGACGCCGAGTGGAGGATCGATCCCCCGCAGCTCGAGCTGCCATTACAAGAAGCTCCGGGTATTCCTCTCGCAGAAACCGCCGAGAGAATATCCGAAAAAGTCAGCTGCGCCTGCGGAGCGTCGTAGGTTTCGAGCGGAGCGCAACAGATGGCAGTTTCGAATACCAGAAGGTCCGAGCTGGCAATAAACTCGTTTGAAGTATGTTTCCTTGATGATATCTTCAAAATTGTAATGACCAATTCAACGGCACAATGGGACCACCACGGTGCCGCGGTGGAGCGAATCCAGGAAAAAATTAATTTATACCCCGGCCGGATTGGACGAGCGGAGAAAAAAAAGGAGAGAGAGAGAGAGAGAGAGAGAGAGAGAGAGAGAAAGAGAGAGAGCAACGAGAGAGGCTCGAGTTCTCGCCCACCCTTTTTCACTTTTCGACTCACGAAACGAACGATATCTTTGAAATCGTAATCGGTCGACCATTGTGCCCGTAGATTCTTTTCTTCGGTGTCCATTTCCTTCTGTGGGATCGTTTAGGAGCATCGGAGCTGAATCACCGCGTAAACGCACAAAGTGCCCACGAGATTGATGATTGATCCGTAGGCCATCGAAACTAGATTTATGGAAGAAAAAAGAAAGAAAAAAAAAGAATAAGAATTCACGCTCCAAACTCCGCACGGCCATGTTCACGCTTCGACTGATGAATCCTCCGGTCAACCCATTATGTTCATTTCGAGGACAACGTCGTCTGATACACGGCATGATAGAACGGATACATGCACTGCACTTTCTTCTTCTCGACGGACACACGGCTCGTCTTATACACGCACGCAGTTCTCTTCGACTACCGATCCCAAACTGCTCCACTTGGAAAGATCATCTCTTTTCGATTTTGGTCCAAGATACACTCGACGACAACCCCTTGGTCCGGGGTTCCCGGTTCGGAAAATAAGCCTCTTTGATTGTGATAGGATCGAATTTCCCAGTCAGTCAGTCCGTGAATAAAGAGCAGTGTTTCAGTGCAGGTTAAAGAGGCATCCAGGAGGCTGGGTCAGTCCGAAAGGACGAGGCAATTTATCTGCAAATTCCGAAGCATCCCCTCCTCGGCTCGGAGTTCAGGGCGCACGTTGTTGCGTAACGAGGGACGATTTGTCCGAAATTTTTACTGTTTGGGGTAGAATTTGGCAAAAGGTGGCGCTAGGAAGGGGCGTTTCAGTCTTATCTCGAGGCAGGCAAAAACGCCGTATGGTGGATCAGCAGCACACGACCGGGCGACCGGCGATCGGCACCGGAGACCCTGCAGCCAGCCAGCCGAGCCCCGAGAAGAAACAAACATTTGTTTAAACGAGCCCGACAAGTCACGACCGTAAATGCTCGAGGGTCGTTCATCTTTCGACTCTCCTCGTGCTGGCGGTCGCTCGTTAATATAATGTATTCTCACCCCCGTAGCTAAAACAATCAGCGTCGGGTATTTTAAAAAGTGCTCGAACCATCCGAGTCCGACTTATACGCTCCGCAGGTCTACACCCTATGGTCGACCTCCACTTGCCACCCGGCCTAACCGGACCAAAAATTTTTCTTTAGAAATCAATGCTGCAGCTCGTTAAGAGGCAAAGTTGCCCTCCAGGTAACGCAGAGCGATTTTTGACCGCGATTGAAAAACAAATACGCCCCTGCTATTATGCTGTGTATAACTAATGGGAATGGAAAAATCGCGTGAAAAGAATCACAAACCGTGTGAAAAATGAACCATCCTAGGACTCTGAGACTCGGAAGAACTTCGCAAGCATCAAAGTAAAATAGGAAACTACAAGTCGTATGATGGAAAAATAATAACAGACTGTAAATATCCGACGAGTTTGAAATAAAATATTCAATTTTTTTTTCTTTTTTCTGTCTTTTTCTAAATACCGCACCGCAACAAAGACCAGAATCAGCATATAAACGATTGCTGTAATACGAAGAGGCTTAAATAACATTAGCATAAAACAAATTCAAACTACCAGCCAAGCTGCAGCAACGGCTCGCATGGGGTATCGGCGTATAGTGTAATACAAAGCAGCGTACAATTTTTTAACATAAATCTCTTCAACTATTTAGCGTAACTCCTTTCGCGCAGTTTCTCGTATGGTACCTATCAGGCGGTTTCCACGCTGAAACTCGGAGTGAATTTAGATCCAGCCATAACTCGCCCACGCGATTCTCGATCACTGGTCGAGGACGCCGAGGAAGCCGCAGCTTCCACCTTGAGACCCGGTGCTGCCGAGTACCGACCAGCGTGCACGGTGTCAGCGGCGATAACGACGACGAAGCGCCGACAAGAGAGATGATCCGCTTTATATCGATGTCGCAACAATGTCGCGAGAGCGGCGTCGAGATGCGCGCCTTATTCCTCGCGAGGAAAGGTAGCCAGAAGGATGAGGAGGGGGCTGGGGCGAAAGTAGCACCGTCTTCGAAACCATCGTCGCCTGTTTATACGAGCCGTGATCTCCATGTACGGAGGAGATTGTCGCCCAGAGGTCATATCCGAGGTCGACTAAGGTCATCCCGGGTCGACTGCATCGGCGTGTTGCATCAGACGTCAGATACACTACCCGAATCCCCGCCCCGGGTATCGGCTGTCAGAGTTTCCCCCGCTCCTCGAAGAGCGATACCGCATTCCAAAAATTCATTGATATACGACCCTATCGGGCTGTACCTCGCCTTTGGAATTCGTTCAGACACTCGAGAAGCTCGTAGAAGTGGTAGACCGGAGACTCGTCATCGCCGAGTCTCTCTCGTATCGGTTTAAACGATCATCTCGAGGGTGAATTTCGCCGGTTTTACCTTCACTTTCACGTTTGGTATAACTGATAAAACGATGAGAAGCAGGTGAGACGGCGCTGTTGTTCAGCTGGTGTAGCCGGTCTTGGAGCCCCGAAGAGAGCGGGGACCCCCCGAAGGGTCGAACCCGCCCCTAAGATATTTTTAATTTTATTACAGCCTGTAATATGGAAATACCCCAGTCCCATTATTAGGTGTGAATTGAATTATAGCGGCAGTCGACGGTCTTATTTTTTATAAAACTCAAAACATGATGCAGGATTCCGTCCGTTGCAGACGTAGGTGGGTATGTTCTCATGTTTATTCAAAGCACGGCTGAATCGGGGGTGGGTATCCTCATATTCTCGACCCCCACACCTCCTCTCACACACGCGGCACAACTCACATCAGTCGGAATTCCTGATCCGCGATATAAGCGCACAATGTGCTACCCAAGAAGGAGCAATCGAGGGTCGCAATCGACCAGATGCGGTTGTTTGGAAACACCATAGGATCAGCGCTATTCATCTCCTGCACCCAGCAGCATCCGAGGTCGAAGAAGCGTAACGAAACGACGAAGGTAAACACGGTCGAAAAGAAAGCCGCGTGCCATGCGTTCGACTCGACGAAGGGTACAATAAATTTGACTGCAATTTTTCGACGCACGCTCGAATGCATTCGTCGAGACTAGATTTCGTGACGGTATAAACACAGTTCTGACAATCGGAGAAAGGAGGTGCGCTGCGGCCTCAATGAAATGGAAGAGGAAAAAAAAAACGTTGCCGGGGAGAAAAGCGATGGGGGAACCAGGGGGAAGGTGAACTCTCGCCCGATCGTTCGCCTTTCAAGGTAATTTATGTGCCAAGGGCATAAAATGCGGAAGACCCCATCGTCGGACCATCGAAGCCATCAAAACCGGTGACCACAATATGCGTGCAGCGACAAACATGCACTGCATGAACGTAACGCGTAGGATGCAGCTTCGGAAGGTACGATAAAGGAAGCAGTGATCATCGTCAGGGGGTGTGGCAGCGATTTCCTAAATAAAATTGCGTCAAAAATGACTCGAAGTTTTGAACGAATTGAACATTAATAGTACAGTGAGAGGTCCAGCTTTTGGAATATACAGGCGTTCGCTTGTTCGACTTGAATTCTGAAAGTGGAAAGGAAGAGCCCGACCAATTGAGACCACCTAATAGAACAGTGGGACTGTTGAATTCTTGCATGACAAACAGCAAGATTCCTGAGCCGAGAAACTCTGCTACGACTGCTCGCGCGACTTACGGCGAACTCGAGGCGAGGGAGGAAGGATCGGGGACAGATGGTGAGGCTCGATAGTCTAACGAACCAGTGCAAAATGAGACCGGCGAAACACGATGGTCCCCCGGATAAGAGTCTGCTACCGCGGAGCGCCATGGTCTGATCTCCAGTGTTCTGTTTCCCCAACTGCAGGGTGACCAAGGATCTGTCCCATGGGTTCCGGGAAATACAATATGAGAGGTTGGAGGGACCGAGAGCTGCTGCTGCTGGCAGTTTCATCTATCCAAGATACACCGGGAGAAGAGAGAGTCACTTTTCCGAGTTCGTCCTTCGTGTATCTGATGCGACGAAAACGTACGACCAATGCCGACACTAAAGTACCAGACAAAAGTGTCCTCAATCCTAACAACACCGCGAGGGATCGTAACGCAACGCTCATAAGAGCGGACCCATGTATGATGCCCAATACCCGGACATCGTATGTGCAGCCAGGCACTGTGTAGGTACTCATCATGCCGTACGGCAGATGGCAAGGTACCGCATTAGACGACGACCATACCGATGCATCTGTCACACCCGGAAAACTGATAGATTTTCTGTTCATTGGAGGGCGAACCTGAGGCTGAAATGTCAGTTGGCATCGATGCACCAAACGAAATTACGTGAGTAAAAAGAAATGATGTCAGTAAGATGGTGTTCTTTGGGGTAACTGGACTGATTGTATCGTCCATGGTCCGAATAATTCTCGGTCTTTCCAACTTCAACTGTTCTACATGAAATCGGTAATCGGTAAATGGCCAGTATGGTTGATGCTTGAATTAAACAAATTGTAGCATTTGCTTGTTCCAACGAAATACGTTTGGTGGAATAATATCATTCACCGCTTCACGAGGCACACTTTGTTAACGACGAATAATTTACTAAACGTTCAACCCGTGTAACCAGGTTTTTATAGTACCTGTCCTGTCGTCGATTGTGAGTGACATGGTTGTTCCGACAACGTTAGGCAGGCACTTGTCACGGGATTAGAAATTGAGTTTCTATTTCTGATGTAGTCACGGTTGACGATTTTATGGAAATGTCATGGATGTTGATTTTCTGAAACTCGTCGGCATGGGAACGTCAAGATTACGGAAGACAATATTCCCAGTAATACTGGCTGTAAAATGAATGTTAATATACCTGCCTACCTATTATCCACAACAGATTCACAAATTAAAAATTATTTTTATCTACACATGAGCTTAAGTAGGATGTGTATAACCGTATCTCAAGGAAAAATTATTTTCAGATTCCGTACAGCTGCACACGAGGCTGGTGCAGAGAAAGGAGGAAAATACTTGAGAGTGAAAAAGAAAGGGACGTATAAGAGGCGAAGGACGAAAGGTAGTATAGAGAAAGAGGAGAGAAGAGGCGAGGTGAGGCCAGGCAGAGTGAGTCAGGACGTAATGGGAGAAAGTCAGCTTAATTGTACGTCTAATGTTTCGGATAAATCTGACCTTTGATGACCGTAAGTCAAAAATAAGAAGAGTCTACGAATTAAATTAAAATAATGTAAACAAATATGGAAAACTATCAAAAATCGGAAGGAGGGGGATAAGGAGGAAGGGAAGAAATTCCTCTATTCTACCATCGGGAGTTCAGGGCCACTCGGAAGCACTCGTCGTGAAAACTGCTACCATAATTGGTTCTAATTAAAGACAAAAGTCAAAGACGAAAAAGAAGGAGCCTGTATACTTTTACTTTTCATACAGGCGCATGGGCTGCAGCAGAGCTCGTCGAAACTACCGACGCCAGGTGGACGTCACGCGGTGTCCGGAATGTAAATTCATTCGTCGGCGGTAAATATACGAGAAAATCCACCCCCGTAACTGGGAGAGGTGAAGAAAAACGGTATACAAACCCCTATATTACGTTTGAAAAAATATCAACTGACTTTTACTAGATTCTTTTTCAATAGATGCCTGAGCATTCCATGCACGCCGGACAATGATCTGTCTCATAAGTTTACTTTATGGCGTCTTGCATGGAGTATCGAAGAAGAGGAAAAGGAAGGACCTCAGTGTGAGAGGGAATACAGCTGAGCAGTATAGAATTTCGTTCCGTTCGAAGGAGGACGCGGAATGGTAAAATTGGCACAATCAGTCGCGCGGGATCATCCAGCCACCGAGAATCGGGATACTTGATGGAGTAGGAATGGCTAAGGTGCAGGCGGAGTCGGAGGCGCCAGGCATCCAGAGTCGAACGAACCCAGGAGAAAAGGAGGACAGTACAGGGGTGGAAGTGGCAGGAGCGGGATAAGATCTCATCCCAGTTTAAGAGTTAGGAATCGGGGTGATATTTCACAAAGTCATCGAAGTTGTGCGCCAAGTTGGGCATAAATAACGATTTCGAAAGTTCGACCCCTGAGAGAAGAACGAACGAACAAACGAACGAACGAAGCGTTGCGGGATCCTCGGGTGGATGGACGGCTATAGGTAGAACAGCATCGGGGGATGCTGACGGAGAAGGGGGAAGGGGGAAGGAAGAAGTGGCCGACGAGAAGAGGAAAACACCTCCCCAGCTGAGGGGCGCTAAGCAAACACTTACCATTGCTAATCGGCGTGTGAAAGAAAGAAAAACAGCGTCGACCCGCCCCCGATTCATGGAAAAACAATAACTCTGAAAACGCGAGGGCGGGACAACGACGCCGGGACGGCGGCTTGCTATGCGAGACAAGCTCGCTCCTTTGCCGCAACTTATCTCCCCGATGCATGCGTTAACCATGACGTGCCGTTAGTGCACGCGGAGAGGAAGATGACAAAGAGGGAGAAGAAGAGGCCCGCAGCCTACTTAAATACCGAAATAAGGCAAAGGATGAAAGCGCACCGTGTAACTATAAGCGCCAAACCTCTATCTTTTGTGTTTTTTTGCCCCCCCCTCCCCCGTTGGCTCTTGCGGCAAGCCTGCTAGATGCGCGACGAATAGGCGGAGTCCCACGACGACGACGACATCGCGCCGTTTAAGTCTCGTCAACGTTTTCGTAATAGAGAACTGTCCGTGTCCTCGAATTCTACATATATATGTATACTCAGATTTTTTTTTAACGTTGTATTAGCTGATAAAAATCTTGGTTGAAGAATGAAGGAGGAAACAAAAAAAAAAAATGAATACACCTTTCACGAACAGTATATCGCAGGAGGAACAAACCGTCGTAGTAGTAAAGAATTCGGCGGATGTTTATCATCCTCTTATTGATGTGAATTACGATACAGTCAAGCCGCATATCAAGAGATGGGCTATAAAGGGAAGTAGACTAGCGGGACGACCGCCGGACGATGGGTGTAAGAAGTGAAAAATGAAGATAAAAAAAAAAAAAAAAATGGTGGATAAAAAAATAAATAAATAAACCGTCGGAGAACACAAACAATAAAGCCTCAGATAATGAAATTTGTGAATGGGCCGCGACATTTACGCCCCCCCGATGCTAAACTGATATTAAACGATGCTTAAATCATCTCTTGATTGCAAGTGACGTGCGTGGCGTACGACTTTCAGCTGTCTCTCTCTCTCTCTCTTTCACTATGTCATTTTCAATCCGTGTGTATCCTCTTCTCGTAAAAGACTTCCACAATATACAAAACGAGAAAATGTCACGTATGACCTACGTATTGAATACAAAAGGCGCATGTTCATTACGGCTCAATTGCATCAGATTTCGAGTCCCTTATTACAACTACGTATACCTACCATACTCCTAAGATCCAATGTTCCAGATTTCTGTCCTAACTATTTTATGACAAATGAAATATATATTTATTCCCATGAATCTTGATGAATTTTGATGTTGAGGTTGTTCCACAAGTTTCAATTCACTCTCAGGACTGAAATGTCCATCATTGAGTTACAGCGGCACTTTCATCAACATTTTTCGGAAAGATACTCTGAATCGTGACAGTAAACTTTAGTTTGACCAAAGAAGTTTTAAAAATTGGCAATCATATCGGGCGACTTTGAAAGGCGATGTTTTCGTCAAGCGGAGGGTGAGTCTCTTCAATTCCAAAGGAGAGATGACAGGAGCCGAATAGACAACGACGCGAGTTTGGTAATGCATGTTTTGTCGTCGATCCCACGTATTTCGTAATAAGACGCGTATAGTATAGATATAAATTTCGTCTGTGAACCACCGACCGCGACGGTGCGACGTTCCCTCCGCTCCATTCCTCTCCTCTCCTCTGATCCGAGCTGCAGAGGAATAATCTCGTCGAAGGTGAATATAAGTGGTGAAATCGAGTGTTTGTCGGACGGATTAGCGCCTCGAAGGTAGCGAGCTCCACAATGCGCCCTGCAGCTGGGCACTGCATTAATTTCTGAAGGTATAGGTATATTAGTTAACCGTAAACAACCGAAGAGCGTAAACTATGGGGCCGGTGACGGTCCCTGGGGCCCCATGGACGTCGAAGAGGCAGCCAGGCTGCAGCGACACCGTCAGCGATGAAAAAGGGGGGAATCCGGGAACGACGCGCTTTGCTCTTCATAGTCACAAGATCCGGTATTAAGGGAACAATGCCCAGTTGACAGATGGGGAAAATAGAGACTCCGCAGCCGCGTTGTTGGTCGGCTTCTGAGAAAACTTCACCTCTTTGGATTACAAACGAAACAAATTGTGGATACGAACGGGTCCTTGGACTTTTTGAAATCAATTTCAGCTTGGTCATCATGGTCTGCGGTTGCAATGATCGACAAAGTTGAACAGTTTCAAGAAAAATCCGGACAGCGACTTTTTCTCCAATCCCATAAGAACAGACAGTAATAATTGTCAAGGCTAACACACGGTGCCTGTCTTCGCCTTAACGACCGGAAGAAATACGGAGCAGACCGCGTCCAGTTGCGCATATATTCTGGATCGGCGTCGCCTCTTCCTCTCGAGGAAAGCCTCGTCTCTTCTCGTTTCTTCTCTTCTCCGCAGGCATCGCTAGCAGTTCGGTGAACAAGGTACAAGCCCGAACGCTCCTCCCGGCAACCTGTCTGATTAATTCCGTTATGATAACCCTGGAATGCACGCCGCGCTCCACCCTCCCTTTCCTTCCTTTTCTCTTTCTCATCCTCTTTCTCTCTTTCTCTCTTTCTCTCTCTCTATCTCTCACTCGCACCTCCACCTCCTCTGGACCCGGGAATCTTCCCAAGCCTGCCTCTGTCCAACACGCCGATGTCCCTCCGTGGGGAGTACTTTCCTTCGGGCGTCCGTGTCCCGGATCATCGACTGGGAAAAGCTCTCGATAGTTTTCCAAAATTGGTCAGCGAAGTCAGGATATCTTGCATCGCTTGACTATCGTACCTCTCATCGATTGCGGGAGGAACGCAATTGGTCATGAGACAGAAATCACGGCCAAATTTTCGACTCGACACTTGAATGTCAAGTCAAGCCATTTCTTCTCATAGCCTAAGTATGGATATCGGTGTATATTCGTTGCATTGCAACTCTGCGGGTGGGAAATGTACGCATGGATTGTACCGTGGGGTCCGCATCCTGAGTTCGAGAGGCGGCGCTTCAGGATTATTTCTGCACGAAAGGAATATTAATGCGAGGACGCCACTCGACGGACAGTCGGCCCTGAGGAAGGATGGATCACCTCTCGACGTGGGTGATATCTGTATTTCAACCCCCGTCTCCCGGGCCGCGCGTTCAGATCTCTATCAAGCAAAGTTCTCGGTTACACCGACCTTCCTCGTTCCCGCCTCGCCTCAGCGACGTTGCGTTTTTTCGTTTTCCCTTCGTTTCACGTTTTTCCGTCCATCTCTCCTCTCCCCTTTCACAGTATTTTCTACCATTTTTCCCTACGTTCTTACCAAAGCGCGATTTTGCGACCATGATAGCCGTTGCCAAGTTCCGGGATTCCAAATTTTTCGCGTCTACTTTACAGCTCGACCTTAGCTGAAGAACCTCGCGAACTGCACGCGGTAGATTCGAAGATACGACTGGACGACGATATAACTTAAGGGCGTAAACCGCGGTTTAAAAATAGTGAAATTAATTGCCCGATTACACACGGGTAATTAAAGACAGGCGGTCGAACTGCCTTCGCGAGAACTGTTTGCCTCATCCGCAATAGCCGAGGAACAGCCGGTTGATTTACGTAGCTGTAGGAACGGACAGACGGACATAACGCACCGTTACACTTAGTGAGCCGCGAAGCTCGCGAACCCGAAGGGACAGCAAATGTCACAGAAAGTACGAAGGTACTCATTGTCAGAGTAGGTCCGAATCGAGCTTTGTGTACGTCGCAAGCGTCCGCAGCCGTCGTCTCGAAAGACTTCGAACCTTAAAGGTATAATTATCGAAGCAAGCGTCGGGGTCGTTCGATGTGACCTCAAACATCCGCGCCAGTTTGATTTATCGACCGATTCGTGTAATTAAACGAAAAGTTTAGACTGGCCCCGTGGGCCTCGTGTTCCGTCTCTTCGCCTCGTCGGGCCCCACGTACCTACACCGGGCCCATCGCCCCTGCAGACCAGGACTTCATGGGTGTCCGGAGACCTTCTCGCGTTTTGATGCCTCGGCTAGGCAGAAAAGACATGTGCTCCACTAATTGTATTTGCCCGGAAGCAGGGACCTTCAATCCCTCGAAGAAGAAGGCAGCGTGCTGTTAAAAGTGATTTGTGTACGTGTTGAAAATTTCTCGTGTTTGAATTGACGCGATTTTAAACTTGATTCAACACTCGGTACTCGGGACTGTTCTCCAAAGACATTTTACGTTACGGTATAAATCGTTGATCACATGTAGATATTCCAATTTCAGTACAATTCACTCTCGGAAATATGAAGGATAAATTTATCCCAGCAAGTTTTAGGATTATCTTCAGTTCGAATGGTACGTATGGTGTACCGTGCTCGAAGGACGAGAAGCGTGGAATGAGGCAGGAATCGAAAGTCTAAAACGGTGAACAGAATCGACTAGCATGCCTTGTGCAATGAGCATAGCAGCATCGTTTAGCGGTGTGTAAGCAGGAGGTCTAGAGGTGACTATTAGCCGGCTATTAGTGAGGCCTGACAAGTGTGCGATGAATATGAATTCGACGATGATGATCTCGACTCCTAAATCACAAACTGTGGAGGAGGAGACGAGCCTGTAGTAGCGGACAGGCGGTCGAGGAAGCGTAAAATATAATAGGT
Source organism: Neodiprion pinetum (assembly GCF_021155775.2). Classification (NCBI taxonomy): domain Eukaryota; kingdom Metazoa; phylum Arthropoda; class Insecta; order Hymenoptera; family Diprionidae; genus Neodiprion; species Neodiprion pinetum. The sequence goes on from NC_060237.1 coordinate 29,149,506, forward strand.
ATCGTGTACAGATTTGTGTGGCCATCTGGAGAATTTTTCGTGCATTAGACCTATGTTTCACGAAGAATCGGCGGCCCACGCGGGTTTTCTTTCGCAAATTATTGCGAAAGGGTGTCGAGGAAAATAATTTGAAACGGAAACGACGTGTGAGTTCCGTAATATAAAACTTTTTCTCACCGCGGGAGGAGAAGAAGCGCGGATTAATAGACCCGCGTCTGATTAATAACGTACATTAAATTTTATTAATTAATAAAAACATATGTATAATATTATTCAGACTTACGGCTTATTGTTGGATCGCTTATGAGTGATATGACGGTATCGTTGCTAAATCCACGATTTATATCGCCGTTATAGAAAAGTTTTCATCTAACGGGTGAAAAATAATTCGTATGATGTTTTAGCAACGCGATTGAGCTCATCATAAATTCACCACACAGCCGAATATACGAATACGTGTACATACATTCATATATACAATACATGTACCAGTGTGAGAAAGGTGAAGTTTCTCATACCCATTAAAAAACCTGTTCTTCTCATCGTTCGAATAGGAATGGAATATATTTAAGGATTATTGTCCCAGGCAATAATAATGCTGCCCGCGGGGTACAGAATAAAGATAAGAGAATGGAATTGAACAGTTTGCAAGAAAAGTTCCGTTTTATGGCCCGCACTAAACATACGATCGTGCTCGATATCGCAACGTTATCTACGCAACGACCATAACAATTTTCGTATCTGAAAGAATTCTGCAAATACCTCCGGCGTGGCTCACTGGGTTTTCGGTTTAATTAACTATTTATTTTTTGGCCACAGGTTTAATGTATGCAAATTCAGACACGTTCATTTAACTATGTTTCGCGAATCTGACTCCATTATCCTTGTAAGAAGTATAATAAATATCGGTGAGATAATTTCTTGCAAATTCGAAAGTCTCGAAACCAGTTAACACCGAAAAGCTGTACAAGGATACTCTTCGAAATTTAGAAATAATACGTCTGTATAATTTCCACTAATTATATCTTCGAAATTTCATGATTGATAAATTGAATATTGAGAGGTCGAAAAACGGGTTTATAACGAAGTCGGGCTTTTTTGTCGTTGAAACCCAGGAAAATAGACAAAGTTTCTATCTCCCAGCTAACAATAAGTAGAGAATCGCATCCGCACGATATTCCCGAGAAGAATCAACCCTCGACATCCCCAGCGTAGATCTAGATTCCGAAAGTTACAACATACACATTCGCTGATGTACAGCATCCGGTGCTCTCATCGCAACCCCCAAACTCTGATTATACCTGCGCCATAACAAATCCTCGGTGATCTCGAAACCTCGGTCCAACCCCAACCGAGTTTTCAGTGACGTTTATTGATCTTTAATGATCGTGGTGGTGGGTCGGTTAATCGTTTAGCTCTCATCGCCGGCGTGAGCAGTCCTGAACGAGGATCGGATCCGTTGTGGCAATCTTCAGCGACTACGGATCGAGAGGATCGTAAATCGATCGACGCACCTTTTTCCCCGTGGAAATGTCAGAATAGCAGCGCTTCTACATGTTCGAAAAAAAGCAAATAACCGGTTGATAATTGGGCTATTTGCGCGCTTGAGAATCGCATAATTTGTAAAGGTAAAAACATCTTTTGAGAGCAAGAGTAGATTCTGGCGAAAAAACTAGGGTAGGTATAAATTGATCGCTTAATTAACTCGTGTGGTGTACGTCAGCGGTGAATGATTTTTAAAAATTTCTAAGCCTAGCTGCCGTCTAAAAATTATTGTCTACTGGTCGCCAAACCGCGTGTGATATTTTTCTTGTAGATACACGTTGCGGAGCCAACTTATAATATAAGTATATTTGGAGACGAGTCGGAGTAGGGATCGAGCTGGGAGGCAGCGGCGGTGGAATATCTTGCAAAGCGGGCATTAATATCTCAAAGAGAATATAATACGGGAGTCGTAATACCCGTGCTCATTCATATATGCCCGCAACTCCTTCGTCCCGGCGGAATAGAATTATTGCGACAATGAGAGAGACTCGCGTCGTAGTTACTTAAGTCCTAAAGTCCTAAATAATGACTTACTCTCACGATTAACAGTACTTCGGTAATAACGTCTATCCCCCGCGGTAAAAGATAACGCGGCGGTATCCCCGCACCTCATCGCGGTATGAAAAGAGTTTAATGGGGGGACGGTAAGGGGACCGGTGTCCTCCCCCTTCGCGGAGTACCACGTGGCCCTGCGCGGCGAGAGGAAGAGCCCTGCATCCCACCTCCTCACCCCCCGCAACCTCTTGGGTAGGAAGGAAGGTAGGTATAAGGTACCTAATAAACCCAGAGCCGAGCAAGATAAATGTCGTGTGGAGCCACGATCCTAAGAACCAATTGATTATTATCATAATCCTCGTTATGCCTGACAAATCGTCGGATTATATTCGTTCTATCTTACCGCGTGCTGCTCCTCCGCGCAGTGCAACCTCCTCCTCGATGCTGCCTGCTCGACCAACTCGGGGGGAAAGAATTACTCGTTACATCGGAATCCGAGAGCGGAATCCTTGCAGGTGACGACCGAAATGATGATTTCTCTCTATCAATTGGGCGCAGGTTGATTGAAGATTGATAAGATTGGAGAAGTGTAGACTCGATGAATGAAAGTGCTCGCTGTCGTCTTTGCAGGACAAATAAATGTTTCTCTTGACTCGTATCCTCGCTATACATCCCCCTGGGATTTTCATCCTGATATTTATTCGAATACCGACGTTTTTCAAGACCAGTAATTGTAATCAATCAACGTTATACTCGTCCGCCTGTAAGAATTATGGCTTCGGTTCTCCGCGCGGCTGCTTGTGCAAGTTGCAACATAGCATCAACGAGAACGTAGAAACGAACTTACGCTGCAGGCACACCGACGCAGAGAGAAAGAGAAGGAGACAAGTTGTGAAAATGTGTAAAACGCCGTTGTAATGAAACGCGGCGTATTGTGTCTATGCTAATGTGCTCCTTTTTCTCGGTCCATGCATCGCATGGGAAAAGGGAAGAGAGAAGAGACAGACCGAAGGGACATACGACAGATTTGGTGGACAACGTGGGCCCCGCGCTCACGCGAAATATCTATAAATTTGAGGACCAAGGCTGAGAATGTACGTTCAAAATGATATACCTGCCTACGCTCGAGGAATTTATGGGAATTCGCTCGCTGGAAGCGCCGTTTTTCGGATACCGTCCGCCGCACGGTTCGAGCGCAACCGAAACCCTGAGGGGGGTTTGGTTTTCGGACTAAGAGCTCATGCGACAACGATGTGTCCCCACCCCCATCATCCGAAAAGCTCGATTAATTCGGATCGTCCGAAGGAGAAGAAGCCGGTGAGAAACGGGATGAAATTCCGAAAAACACACCGCGAAGCGTCACTAGATCAAAGAGAGCTCGAAACGCGCGCCTCCAAGAAGACTTGCAGGGCTGCAGCGCGATCGGAGCAGGGGATGATAACGATCGCTTTAGGATCATACCAGCGATGATTCGGAGAGAGGGTGAGGAAAGTGCCCGCGAGTGTCTCGGCTTCGTCCTCCCGGTGATTCCCGCCTCCTGCGGGATCTGATATCAATCGAGAGGCCAAATTGGTGTATTGTTGACCGGGGAACCCCCCCCCGCGTTATAAACAAGCGTGATGTATGCGCAGAGTCTCTTTTCGAAAGCGGCGAATCACAGGGACCGTTCTCTCCTCATCCTCTACCGATTTTTTTCTGGTAAATAAGAAAAGAGACGAGAGGAGAGGAGACTCTGCGAGTCGAGTCGAGTCGGTGATCTATCGCGCTCACGCTGCGCTCACCGAGACGGTTATTGAAATATTGGAATTTCTCATGGACACCTCGTGCTGCTCCCCCCTATGCGTATACCGTATACCTCATCCTATCCGTAGTGACGGCTTACTCAACACCGCTCGCTTACTAGCCGCGACTAACTCGATCCTCGACTCCTCGCCTCCAGTCAAAAGGAACCTCGAAATTAAGGGGACAAGCATCATATGCCAACTCTGACAAACGAGGTATGGAACCACGGTTCGGGTCGAGATGTAACCATTTCGACGATGGAGCAAACACTTCGTTGTTTCGGATTGAAATAATCGATTCGATGCCGCAAATCGAGGCTGAATCGTTTCGAGACTCGTTTTAATTTGTAACCGATTATCGGTATTTGGTAACAACTTTGAATCGGCGTGAAAGCAAAAAATTACTATTACGTTCCTTTTGTTAGCAAACAGCAAATAGACCGTTCAAGTCTCAGTTCGAATCCAATTATAAGCTGAAGCTTTTTTCGGATTGGTCGAAACCGTCAAGTTGAACCTTGACTGGAATACTGAGCCGAAGAATTTGGAGGACCCTACAAATTCGAAAGTCTTGAGATATAACTTGAAATCTTTTCAAGTGACGTATTCAACAGAATTATTACAACTTCGAGTGACTTTAAGTGATTTCTAATTACTTCATGTACACGACGACTCCAAGTGCGCAGGCCTCGTATGATTTTGAATAAATTTTAGCATATCTTCAAACGAATTATCGACTCTCTTAACGCATCGAGGTGGACACGTGGTTTCAAAAAGTGTCCACCCCTTTCAAATTGACTGTTAGTCAAGTGCAACGATGATAATTATACCCGAATCAACGTTTCGAGTATCGTAATAAAATTGGTAGTTCGATCGAGAACGCGGACAGATTTACTAATTTCGAGCGAAAATACCGAAGTTGAGGGTTTCGGAAAGGAAAACGAGCGCCACGAGTGATTTTGGTGACTGCTTGGCGAGTAAAACGAATATGTTAATGAATCGGTTGGTGGGAAGAGAAACAAGGTATAAGGTACGTTTGCCTCACAAGTCCCGCTGCACTCTCTCGCCCTAATTGATGAGAGCTCAGTGCTGAGTTTCGCAGGGCATAAACCATTTTTATACCTCACCTTGGCTTCAATGGCTGTCCGGGCATCTCATTAAAATTCGCCTCCATGCCTACTAATTGTGTGTAAGCCTGCCCGCGTGCATGTACAACTTTTGTGTATACCTGGCTAACCGCGGTGCTTTCTCGCGTACTGGGTGAAGAAGATTTTCCCAAATTTCCTCATCTTCCTCCTCCATTTCCTCTTACATAAATCGACAGAGCTGCAGGTCGCACCCAAGTAAATCGTCTACTAATATCGAATGCCACGTTACGAATGCAGTTGAAGAAAAAAAAAAAGAAATGGTATACGCCGGAACTTCCGAGTCCCGGTAAGTAAATAAGTAAAAAAAAAAGTGTCCAAAGCGGGAAAATAAGGCCGCGTTTCTACTTGGCGCTAATTGATTTTGGCGCCGGGGTCGCAAGTTTTACACATAAAACAAGGTGCGACGAATCCGAGAGGCTGCGTTGCTCCTTATTCCTTGGACCGAACAGATGGAAGAAATGTGCGCGTTGTGCCGGGTTTCTCGAGCCACCACGGGGAGCCTTCCCCTCGTTAATAGGGTCCGCCGAAAAAGTTGGTCGGTGGCCGTACGCGGGCTCGTGCACATACGCCTGGTGAACTAACACCAAGATGTTTTTGGACAGGCAACGATTAAATCGGTCGTATCTCGTGGCCGCGGCTCTCCTCGACGGGCGAAATCTCCTCTCTCGTAACAAAAGAATTATTCTTTCGCCGACCGCTGCGTCGCATCCGTGCGGAGATGAAGCTTTGCAACTGCACTGCACAACGGCGCGTTTCTCAAACTGAATAAAACTGCCTCCACCTTTTATCTCCGGGCTTCTTTTACTGGACGCAGGCAAAAGAAAATTGATTTACGTCGATGTAAATCACCGAGTTGACGCCGGTGTCGACGGACCGTCGAATATCTTCGCGCGTGAAATTACACGCATCGACGGAACGTAAAAATGAAATACCGAAAGGGGGATGAGAGGAGAAAAAAATCGAAGACAGATAAAAGGAAGAAAGGGGGGCCCCTGGCGGTTGACGCCGTCGTTTAATTTTTTCAGACTCGTGTTTTCGCTGGCACGTGTAATGGTATACGCGGATATTTGCTTGAGACTATTGTCAGGAAAAACTTCCTTACTAGTCGAGGCTTTTTTAAAATTATGTAGCTATTTCGATCCCGCCGCAAGATTCGTTGAAACAGAAGTAATAAACGGCGTTATCGCCACGCGATATTGATTCTCATTTGATCATCACTGTAACTTTATGCGCACGTCGTTCGCCCTGAAATCTATCCCAATGAAAATACTTCGAAACGGCGTGCAGGAATAATAAGGTAGAATCTGAGGAGCGGCGCGGTAAAACGACAGGGGTCAGCGGCATCCCCGCGGTCCGCGTAGGGATGTGGTAAGGTAGTAAGGTAGTAAGGTAGTAGTTGGATAGGTAGGCAAGGTACCTGTTGCCTCGCGGCGAAGGGTGGAGCGCGAAGGGGCGAGGAAAGAGGGAAGAGGAGAGAGGAGAAGGGGCGGACTATGGGGCATCGGAAACGCGTAAATCACGCGGAAGAATCGTGACAACATTAACGCACTTTTCGTGGTTTACGATTCGTTGAATCCGGCGCCGAGGCCGGCCCGGCGGGGGTCGCAGATGAAAAGGACCGACGCCCCGGCCCGGCAGTATTTTCGGTTATGCGCTATAATTCAATATTTTCAGTGCTCAACGGTCGACGCTTCGACGGACGCCTTCTTTGCCGTCGTTCTTATATATCCGATGCGTCTATCGGCCTCATTCATATCCACGTGTATTATCCATAGGCAATAGTCATTTGTCGATTATTCATTCGTTGTTCATTATATTCATGCGTGTAACGATCTGTTCGAACACGAAGAAAGGGCTATTCACTCGATTCACCAAATACATTTCAACTGAAACAGCTCTGCTTTCGTTGCGGTTATCGATGACCGGTGGAACAAACGCTTTTGCCCCTCATTTCTATCGTAACACGTGTATTATTAAAGTTTTTGAAAAATTCGATTGACGATAAACTCACCTCCTTCAGCGGGACTTTGAATGCGACTATTTTTGTTCCCTTGATTACATCACCGTACGCCTTGTACTCCAACCACCTGAAAATTAATCAAAGACAAATAAATAAGAACACGTTTTCATTGATTAGTCGGGTCAACACGTCAGAAGGTGATAAACGTGCGTACTCTGACATACCGAGTGTACACATTGAAGCAGAGGATAATAAAACAAGCCTACATGTCTCGTACTTTTCTATTCCAAAAATAAATCCCAATACGAACATTTCGTCAAAAGAATTGTTCCTAAATTTTTTCTTTTGCACCTAGAAAAATTGTAAATATTCTACGAGATGTGTATCTGGGTAGCGAACGCATAGATATTAACGTTTTTTAAATCGGCATTCCCCCCTCCGATCATTTGCGTCTTCGCACCACGTGGCCGAGATGACAACGTTTATACCTAGTGTCGCCATCTCGCGTCGATTTCCTCGACATTTAAGCGGCGTGCCGGTAAATCGGCCGACTGACGCTCGACGAGCCGCCAACATTAGCCGCTCAAGCTTTCCCTCCACGCTCCCGATTGATATTTGCCAATATATTTCAGACTGTGTTAAAGAGCACGTACGATCTGATTAGCGTACGCCAACGGAGATGCGAAGTCGAGTGCGAAGGATGAACGGTATTCGTTTGTCTTTTCATTGATGCCTAGCCGCTGTGAGGGAGGTCGAATAATCGGCACAAAAACATAACCTCAATACCACAATTGACCTCCATTTTCTTTCGGGTAAACACCGACGCATCGTGGCCATTGGCATTTGGCACAGTGCTAATTAATTTGGGATTTTTATAAACAGTATTTACTCACCTTTCCGGCACTGATCTCGACATGGCTGTATGTGTATCACGGCTCAATGTTTCTTCACAGGATAAACTCATCACACCACCACCACCAATCTGATAGACACAACACTGCCAACAAAATTACAGCAAAAGCCACAACCACACACACGCGCGACAGCTGCCTGAACTGTGACGCGAGCCACGTTCGATATATCGATTACATTGTTGCGACGCGCTGTCCGTTCCACGAAATACTAACTGACGTTCGAAACGCGGCGCGAAACAGTTACTCTAATATATTAATCCGAGAAGCAGACTAAATCGTTTAGGCGTTCTCGGGCCTAGGGATGAAAAATACTTAAAATATTTACGAATATGTATACTGATTGAACAAATTTTCGTGCAAGTAAGCTTTGCTTACCAATTAATTAGTTTCAGATTTACGGGTAACGCAGTTACGTCGAAATTTTGCTAACGTTTTGTCAACCGACGAAGTTTATAATCATGGAATGCATTGATCATTTTTATTTTTTATGTCATATTATTCGGTTATTTATTTTCTTGTCTTCTTCTTTGCTTTTCCTCGGCTGTATTTGATCAGCTTGTTGGACATTGCACGTCACTTTCCTTTCTCGTTTTCAATTGCAGGATTTCTTGCAAAATTGTTTTCTCCAGGTCGATGAGAAGAGGCGGTTTTTTGTACTGTGATTGAAAAAAGAAGAATCAATGTACGTAAATAACAGAATATTCAAGAATTGCTCAAGGCGTTGCGACTCTATTGTCCCTACCGTGATGATCAAAGTATTGAACTGATGCGTGAAAGAAATTCTTTCCTGCTCTGGCTTCAGACCGACTCGTTCCAAGTCGGGAACACTTATTTTTTTGAAATACTTTTTATTACTCGTTCTGACGGTTATAGTTTTATCATTCTCCGCTGTAACAGAATACACGTCTTTTGGATAGGGTAAATTCCTGATCCTCCACTCCAGGGATACCTTTGTGATTCTCCTCGAGATGATTGGCTGAAATCAGCCAAATCATAAATCAATCTTACAATTTACTTTCAATTTTACTCTCTGTATCTTTTCACCAAATTTTCATCCAATAACTAGACCCGATTTATACAGAATTATATATAGGAAGTGGTAAGTTCAAACAGTACTTGAATATGTGCAATATAATTAAACTTCTGACTATCTACACCGTTATCCGATGAATAGAAACTCCGGCGATGTTAATTGCAGGATTGCGAGCCCTGATTCAATGTGTATTGAATATTTTTACACAACTAGGGAAAAACAAGCAAAAGTGAAGATTGAACAGAGAAGAATTCGACGTACCGTGTTGGAGCTTTCCCTGATGCCAGATACCTCCAGATTGTCGAGAGGTTTGGGATCTGGATCGCCAACCTCTACGGCCCACCCGACATCCTGTCCAAGCTTGCCCTTTTCTCTCCAGGCTCTGCGCGTCAGAACATTAGTATCCAAGTGATACTCCTCTACCATTTCCTTCCCATCTCCCATCATGAAGTGGACCTTTCTCTTCCCTAAATTCCATCGACACAGTTATAATTCGATCGATAACAAGCCGACGTGACCGTGACATAAAGCCCGTTGACATTTGACGGTTAGCAAGTGACACGTGTCCGTTAAATATCAAAACCGTCGATGTCATTCGGGGTATGTTATTCTACTAGAACATGTCAACGCTTTGCGGCTCGACGATAAGATCGGGAGGAATTTTTCGCGCTTACCATCCTGAATTATCGCCGTTTTTTTAGCCTCTTGCACAGCTTTCAGCCACTGTTCCGCCGCCATTTGTAAATAATTTAACCATCGATTGTTCGTTGCTACGCAGCGGATACGACGACGCGACGCTCAGGTACGTGAAGTTGGCTTCAAGTCCACGAGCCTCGACGCCTTTCGTGCGTATCTGGTTGCCGTCCGAACAGTGATCAGGCGCAGAAACGATTTATGATGATTTTGTACAACGGAAAGCGTTGGTAATGGGAAAGATGGATGAAAATTTGTCGTTATAAGTAAAGAGTAGCATTGTTTTTATTAATCAATGATCGATAATTTCTGTCAGCCGTAAATACGTTGAAGGAGAATTTTGATTTTCGATCGAGCACTCTGCAAGCTTAAACAAGTTGAGCAATAGTAATTTACAAGATCTCGGAATAGAACCCATCAAAATTGACTTAAATTTCTTTCAATTTCAATCTCACATCATAAGAATTTTTCAATCGATCAATTTGTTTTACTTTACTGGATTCCACGATTAATCAACACAGACGTCAATCATGCGATGTAGATAAATATAATATGGTTTCGCACGATACGGTCAAACAATTCTTTCAGCAGCGATGCCGTTTGTTAAATTGGCTAATTTTCATCGGCATGTGTATAAAACGAATTGTAATTCTTGCACAGCACCACGATATTATGTGTAATGGTAATACTTAGTCATACAATTACAATTGTTACTAGGTAGATATAAGAGATTTCACAACATACGATTCGAATAAAAAAAGAACACGATTTTAGAGTAACATTGTAAGTAAACATTATTCTCTTATATCTTGTACCGTAAGCTCTTTTTACGCGGTACACTGCTCTTCAGATTGAGCCTATCGCCTTTCATTTACAATGTTGAAGAACATTATTTACATCATGTACTAAGTGAATACGAAAAGTTTACATCATACATAAATACTTGTGAATTACAGCCAAGGAAATGTCAAAATGGTCAACTCGTCGCAAAGAATTTATAGTCGTTGTAGCGAGTTTTTAATTGGATTACGTTGACTCGTTTCGAGCGTAAAGCTTGCTGATTGGCCTCGTACGCCGTTAATGTTAGCCAAGCCCCTGCTACATGGCGAAATTTATGCTACACCTATTCAATTAGTAATTACAATAAGATAAAACGAATATGTACTAGTATAATATAAACTATATGAAAAATTGATTCAACATTATTAAATAAATCATCTATAATATAATTCGCAATAATGATGCTGCACGCTCTGTCAATTCCGCGCAAAGTTATAGCTATGCATAGATATAATATGTATCGTGTATCGACATTGATATCGCCCAGCTCTTCAATCAAGGCGCCAAATAAATTAATCATCGTTAATACGAGGGAGAGAGGGAGTATACATATAGGGACTTATACGTAAGTATAATTCGAAACAAGTCTAGTCATTTGCTAACGCGAAAATTGTCATAAAACAGTCGAATAGTAAAAGTATATCACGCTATACAATGATTATTATTCACAGATTAGTAAAAAAATCCGTACCCACATTCGATAAGAAACGGCAAGTTTCCGCGATATTATAAATCAGCCTCAAAACATTATATCGCAGAATATCAAACACTTCATATTATACATCTAAGACTGATTTTCAACCCTTTTCACCCAAATTATTGGTGGAACATCAAACAAGGTAAATAATCGTCAACCTAAACATAATCGCATCTGATGGATATGCGTAATTCAAAAAACTTTTTTATTATAAAAATTTGTTGGCAAGAATCGAGAACATATTTATAAGATAGAGTGCGGATTAGCCTCTTTTTGCACCTGAGCATGTTATAACGAGAAGATAATGCAATCGGTATACACACGTATTAGCAACCAAAGAATACGTGGAAAACAGCTCAGTTTCTGCATATAATAATAATTACTGTTATAGCAGTAATTCAATGAATACTACCTAAATTACGTGGCACAATTTATGTGTATAGTTTAACTATATCAAACTGATCACTAGATTATCTCGTTTAAAGACCTTTTTGACTAGAGTTCAATACGTAGTAGGATGTTCCACATTTTCCAGATTCTTTGAATTAACGACCGTTTAAAATATCTATATACCTGCGCACAGGTATGCACTATATTTATTTATCACAATAGGAATCAATCGTTACCTCTGCAATCATAGAATTATTCAACCAATTGATATACATATGTATAGGTAAATAAGGTATTTGTCATGTATGGAATATGAATATCGTACTGACGTACCTAACACATTACAATATCACACGCGTTGATTAGCAGAACGTGAAATATGCATGACTAAAATCTACCAAAAAAATCCAAATTTTAAAGATATTCCGAAATAAAATAAGTTCAATTGTTCACTCTCAAAAAAATTCTACAGTGCGTAATAAATCATATAGGTATATCCTCATAGGTCATGTTTTATGCATGTGACGTAATTCCGAGTTTTTTCCGAGATAATTGTTCCATAGAGGAGAAAGCTAATAAAATGCATGAAAAAAGCAAGGAAGTAAATGACGTAGAGAAAAACAAACATTTCAATGAGTACAAACGGCGTAATGTGCGTGATTTTGCGTGGCCAGGAAGTTTGCACGAATTTTCGTAAAATTTTTTAACGATCAAGAAGAAATTTCCGAAAATTAGTAGTAACGATTCGCCTTAGATTTCACAGCAAATCGAAGCGATAGTGGCGGCGTTACGCAGCTGGCAAGGTGTATAATGGTACCAAACGATGATCGCACAATTCGCAAAGTATAAGATAATTTTTTCGTCATTTATAATGCATGGGGGTCGCTGCTGACCATCAGACTGATGTTTTTTTACCAGCTTAGCAGTTAAGCGAAGGAGGTTATTTGCGTCAAAAATCGTCGCGACGAAATTTTCAATATTCAGTCTAACTCGTTGATGCGGTCAGCAGCTGGCAAGTTTCATTGGACCTTTTTTTTCCCGGGCTTTTTGGTGCGAGGTAATGTTGCGAAGCTTGTTATCTGAAAGTAGAAAAAACAACGAGTAGAATCAAAACGCCGGAAATATCTTCAAAGCTGTATAAAACCTAATCCTATACAAGAATAGTGGAAAAAAAAATGGAAAAATAATAGAGGAACAACGCAGGTTTCGATATTGTTTAATATGCTACTTGCAGATAATGGCGATCAATTCATTTAGCGTGTGTTATGTTATTCAACACAAACAAACCTGACTCGCGTGTACGAATATGGCAGGCAATAGACGTAACATTTTATCAAAAATTTCTGCGCTCAAGCGATAAATATTTGTACACGTGATTTTTCTCTCTTTTCACAATACACACGATCCTTCAAACTTCCCACTTTTCACTTTTCCTGCAACAAATAGGGATATTCAAGTGACATGAAAATCTTCCGATTAAATCCAACAAACCTAAAGGCATCATTCGTTAAAATCTGTAACGCTGGCACTTTGTATTAATCACATCAAATCTCAATCTGTACATCGGGGTACTGTTATATTATCATGTACAAAGAAAGTTAATTTACGTAAATTCGGTGCACAAAATCAGCGACAAAATAATAATAATAATAATAATAATAATAATAATAATAATAACAATAATAAATAAATAATTTCAAACTGAAATTTGGAGAATAAAAACTGGTGGGTGAATTCAACTCTGAATGCGCGGTTAGGTAATGGTATATTATTATCATTACTAATCTCACTGTTACGTGTATAAAATTAGGGGTGGGTACGAGGTATTCCACTGCGAAACACGTATTACAAACAATTATTAGACGAATCGCAATACGGCAAGGATCGTTAGTTGATATCGAAATATCCATTACATTAATGTCCATTATGCGTACGTGTTTAATGTAACCACATCCTTCGTTCTTCAACTCCCTTTCCAGCTAGGTTTGGCGATCCACAGAGGCGAGCATATACGCAGTATGTTAGGATAGATTGAAGCAGGATAGAGTTTCAAGAAAAGAATATGACTTCGAGCTCGAGGCCGGACGATCATTGTGGAAAAATATAAACAATTTTGGCAATTTTTTTCTATACTTCCATTCCGATTTTTACCGATATTGTAGGTTCGAAAGAAAGAAAAAAAGAGTTGAAAAACTGCGATCGATTCTGTAAAAGATAAAAAATTCAACTTGTGCGCTGATTAGTATTTTCGAATTTGGTTTGAATCAATTGCTATAATTTAATCCTAATTACTGTCGCTCTGAAAACACTTGATTATAAAATAAAAAAAGAATACGATTTCGTAGAATTTTCAATCCTACAACCCCGGGGTAAAAAAAAATCGCTTCTTAATCAATGCTATCGAGGTACTTCCTAGCACCGCGAATCGGCAAATGAGACGGCTCTCCGAGGGTGATTCGCGTCTTATCCTGCTCCGTATCAAAGTTCGTCCCCTCGTCCTCTTCGGCAGGATCCTTTCGCTCTGCTCGCATCTTTTCCTCATACTCCCCGCGTTCGTACGCTGTCCTATCCTGATCCTCGCTCTTCGATTCATCGGAAGGATAGCTGTCGACGCTTCCGGATCTAAGATCGATGTAAGTCTGAGCCTTCGAGTCCAGGGCGACATTGAGCAGCGCGGTCTGAACGTCGACGGGCCTCGAGACCGACGTCGAGGTCGCTTCGTCGCCGCCCTCCGAGCCCCTCGACCCTCTGCTGACCGACCGGGACCTCGATCCCGATCTGCTGCCACCCCTGGAGCGACTCGGACAACCAGGATCGTCGTCCTTGTGATGAAACGCGGTGTGGAATATGGTCTTCGGGATGGTGAGCAGCCTAGACAGCCCCTCCTTCGTCTTCGCGGCCTTCGACTTCTTCCCGTGGGAGACGAAGACCTCCTTCGGGGTATCGACGCAAGCCAAGGTCCGGACGGTCCCGGTCTTTATCACCAGCCGTGCCTTCAGGGCCGACTCGGGTTGGACCTGCTCGAGGTTCTCTTCGCTCTTGGCAGCCGGTACGAGGGGCGCCCTTTTTTTGTTGTATCTTCCGGCCCTGTCGCAAGAGTCCGAACTGCTTCTGGAAACACGGGGAGATCCCGAGGGCGGTGAGAGAGAGTTTTTCGAGGGTTCGTCGAGGCCTTGGACGGCCCTCGTAGCGCCGTTTAGCAGTGCCCGAAGCTCATCGAATTTACTCTGACAAATCTCGGTGGTTATTTTCTGAACATCGATGCCGATCTTCTCCGGCTCGGCTCTGATAGTCGCGTCCGGAAACGGATCGCCGGAAATCGAGTCCAGGAACTCGGGACTCGACTCCTTCGACGAGGATTCGTCCTCACGGTTATTGCAGCCGACGATTTCGGCCGATTCCAAGACGCGGACGCGGCTCTTGGTACCGATAAGAGAACCGTAATCGACGCCATTTATTTCACTGGCGTGCGATAGCGCCAGAAAAAGCTCGAGGGCTTGGGAGGGTGGAATGGGAAAAGGGATTCCCGGATAAAACAGTGCTGGGAACGAGTCGCTCGCCTCTTCGTCGCTCTCCTTTAAATTGCACGACAAAATTTTCTCATTAAACTTCTGGAATATCTTCGTTAATGACAATTTTTGCACCGGTGTATGAACTTCAATATTCATACCGCGATCAACGTGAGCTTTTGAGAATCAAGAGAAAATGAGGAGCGAACTCATTGTTTTTTTTTTTTCACCAACTTTTAACGATACATTCATTTCAGTTCGGCTCATCTTTTTTAATTTCAATCGCAACTCGTCAATTTATTATACTGCGGAATGTTTCGAGGTAACGAAAAACCGACTATAACGATTGTAAAAATTCTAATTAGCGAAAGTGCGCCTCCGGCTTTTCCGATTTTCTTACTATACTGACCTCGGGAGTCTTCTTCGTGGTTGACCTTGGCTTTGGGCGAGTCCTTGCGCCGACGCTCGACGTCCTGACCAACGGTTCGACCTGGGAACCGGCACGATTGGAGTGCAGAGCTTCCCCGCTGCTGTATCCGCTGGATATATCGTCGGACGACCTAATATTGCTGTAACATTTCAAGGGAAGAAAGCGTGGAGGGGGGGATGAAGAGAGACGAAATGAGGGAATTCTGATTAGCACTCCTGCACAAACATGGAGGATCGTTTATAAGGACGAATGAGCCGTGTCGTCGGATCCAGAAGGAAGAGAAAAGAAACGGTTTCAAAAATCTTCAGCGTCATATAAGTTTGAGCAAATTCGAATAACACACTAGATAAGATATGAACATTTTTATAAGCAGGTTTCATTATTCAAAAGTCCAAGAGATTAAACTCCGTTGCTTTTGATCCGATTCTAACGTCAAGAAACATCGCTGGAGAAGTTTTTTTTTCTTTTTCCTCAAGTTTTCAAATCAGACGACACGCCTCATTTGTCTATTAGATCCTTAAGTCTTTGTTCACGGAATTTTCTCTGCCAACTTTATCACGTCTGGCTGGTTAAAAATTTCCAACGAGTCAGATCGAAAAATCTGAACCAAAACGTCGAATTCCGTCAAATTGCATAATTGTTAAACAGCGTGACGATAAAAATGGCCCAGTCGACAGACGAAAATTCTTTCAAATTTTAGGTGAGTGACGGCGTTTGACGTACGATAAACTAGCTACTGGTTCCCGAGGCCTGGGTTGTCTGACGTCGACGTCGACCTCGGAGAAGTACATATCGACTCGATTGCTGCCTGACTGGGTACGGCGAGGGCTGTACCCCCTTCTCCCGACGTTCTCTCTGCGGCGAGGTTCTACTGTAGATCATTCAACACCGTTAGTTATTCGACTTTATTCACATGTGTTATGAGCTTTAAATGGTTTTCATTTTAATGATGAAAAGGGATAGCCGGCTTGTAAGCTTGAACAGCGGAGGTGTGAAAATGTAGAAATACCAGAAACGCGAAGGGTACACAAACGGTGAATTTCCAAAAACGTGAACGTCTCTATCACAGGTGGAATTTTTAAATCTAGAACGGTAAAGTGTTGAGAACCAAAATATAGAATTATCGAGACTACGACGGTTCCACGTTTTGGCTTCCTGTGACACTTTGACATTTTTACGTTTTACGAAAAAGGTTTTCATTTCTTTGAAAATTCTACATAGAGACAGTTCTACTTCGGCGCCTGATCTTTCTACATTTCAACTCCCCATCGAACTTGACGACGAACCTTGCATATCTATCTCGTCCCGCATGTCAGGCGTGTTTCGGTTCTCGTCCTCCTTTTCACCCGTCAAATCGCTCAGGCTGTAGCTCTTCTTCAGCTGTTGTACCAGGCCTCCGCCACCCTGTAAATTATCACAATGATACAACGGTGAGATTTCGATCTCCTGCCACAGGTGAGCCACGGATTTGCAGCTTTTTCAGCATTTTATTTGAAGTGATCTCATCTTACCAAGTTGAAATATTTGTTAATTGTTTTTGTTTATTTCCTATTAGCCGACACCAATTCAGGATCCTGTATAATACGGAGCATTTAAACTCGACTCGACCAGCCTTAAACGCCAAATTTTACTTTCGCGTTCTTCTTTAGATATTTATTTACACTATGGCATTATCAAATTCGTCGTAAGAATATCATTCTGAAAATTTGGAGTTTTTCGATTATAAATTTGAAGCATTGATGGCTGATTGAATCGAAACGAAAATACCTCACACATATCGATTCCATTTCACGAGGATTCTGCGGTATGTATCTTTCGATCCTAAGAAGCACTGTTATATATGCAGATATATAATAATATTACATACCGATGGCAAGCACAGAAACTTAGTGGTTTGCATAAACTTAGTACTTTTACTTGCGTTCGCATAACAGCCGTAAACTAGATCTGAGAGAAGCTTCAAGGTGTTTGATTAGACATTGATTATTTGTTTTTGTTTTTTAATGCGAACTGTTACGTGTAATATTTCAGCGACAAATGTACGCAAGGTTAGAAAATACTAATAATAGTAATAAAAATAATAATAATAATAATAATAGTAATAACTATAATAATAATAAGACAACGGTAATAGTAAGGGAGCGGGAAAAGCAGTGATATATAAGGCGAAGGGGATGAATTAAACAACTCGGCGTACGCGTGTAAAAATTAATTTGTAAAAATAAACGTAAATGAAGGGAACATAACGAAGAAACTGATGAAAAAATTATAGACATTTGCAGCAACATAGGTGTATAAGATAAAAAATTTTATTTAAAAAACTTGTAATTTCGAGGATCTTTGGAGTAGTATATGTGTATAATGTATATATATATATATGTGAAATTAACTTATTAGCTACAATATTCTACAAGGCTTTTAAGCTGTGAAATTTACGTGTATGATATATACCTCCTACACGATTTATATTATGGAAATAAATAAAACATCTTATTCTTCATCTAGTTTTCATCTATCTTTCAATGATTCAAAGGCACCATGTATATATTTAATGTATATTCGGTAACCGGTATTATCACTTATAAACTTAGAACATAGATATAAGTATACTCAATTTGTATCACACAGTCTTAAATATTCATGTACTCGTATAACAATACGATGAATAAACAACAATTGACAAACCTCTCTGCATATGAATTGTAGTGTGCCAGACACGATAAAAAATAAGGCTGTGCAATGAATCCTCGGATTGGTACACAGAGGGCTCGTTAAACTACAGAAGAACCCTACGAAAAATGTGAAACACATCCAAACAGAAATTCTACATATGGCAGCATGAGGGATTACGTTGTGACAAACGACCGGTTGCGTAGTTTTTCTATCGTAAAAATTAACACTAATCATTTTTGCACCTTTAGAGTCAAAGATCCATTCGCAAAACGAGATTGATTGTTACAAGTTTTCCTTTATCAACGGTAAAATTCTTCTCCTCAATCCCAAATACAAGAGGTGCAATTTGACTGGTTTTTCGCAGCAAATTTGTCAGGCCAAAAAATAACAAAAAAAAATTAAATAAAATAAATAAAAAGCAATGCGCACCGTGACGTTGTCATCAACTGATCGACGTTTATAGTCGATTGTGAGAAACGTCGACTGGATCGTTTTTAGAGGCAACGAATAAAATGTATATAATCATAAAACCGCAACGCTCATCAGTGACGTGTGTACAAATATTTGTAATATCCATAGTAGCAGCAACTTAAAACTTGCAAAACGCAGCATCAATTTTCTTCATCGCATAAAGTAAAAACGAACAAATTCTGCAAACAATATATTTTATGTTTCTCTAGTAATCCAACTTTCAGACCAGACTGCGAGATTCTCGTGGTTTACTTTTTAATTTCGCTAAACTATACATGGGTACTCATCCGCAGGTTGAAATGTTGTACCGCGATAATTCGTTCTATATAGATTTCGCAACGTCGAGATAAAAAAAGAAAACGAACAAAAAAAAAAATACAAAATAAATAAACAGAACCGAAAAGAATTCTAAAATCGTCATCGAGCCGCAAGAAATTGACGATCAATTTTTTTGCGTACCTTTGAGAGACAAACGATTCTTAAATTTTAGCACTATGAAAAATCTCGCATGTTGCGAATGCGTGTACAACCGATATTAAACCTCCGTCACTATAAATTGCGGATGTCGTGACGTTTGCAAATATACTGATTGACACGTGTAATAAATTGTAACAATCAAAGATCAATTTAACGACGTTCTCGATACCGTCTTGACAATCACTAGTCTCAATTCGCGAGACGAGCAAAATTAATTTCACGATTATAAACAAGAATAAGCAAAAATGTGTAGGAAAAAAAAAAATTAGAGAGACGAGGAAAAAAAACAAAAAAACAACCAAACCGCTCCTACAGTCTTTGAGTCTCGTTAACCCGTCGCGAATTAGCGATCCGCAGTCTCATTCACGTCAGTCGAGATCAATCTCGTCGCTGAATTCGGGTTCGATCGAGTGAAGATGAGGCTTCTGGCTCCTTTCCCTGCGAGTCCTCGTCTTCGCCCTGGTCTGCATCCTCTCGGTCTTTCCCCTCTTGGGCTTCTCGTTGTCGGGGGATATTTTCAACTCCCGTCGAAGTTCCATCGACGCATCGTCGTCGTCGTCGTCGTCGTCGGTCGTCACCTCGCGGATGTCAGGCTCGAAGCCCGGAGGTGTCGAGTCGTAAAAAGAAGCGGGTGTCGATTCGCTTCTAACGCGTCTTCGAAGCAAGAGGGACGAGCCGTCCGGGCTGTCTTCGTTCGCATTCTCCCTCGAAGTTCTTCTCGGGTTGGCTAAGCTAGAAATCGCCGAGTCTGATTGGCTGGCTGCTGGGAGGAGACTCGGTGTGCTGGGTACCACGTTGGGAAAGTTCTGTTCGTTAGAATGCAACGCCTGTTTGTTAGGATTAATTGGGAATCGTGAGAAAAACAAAGAAATAGAAAGAAACTCAGAGTGTGCAGTAAGAGGGAACGAGCGGAAAGAACTAAATTATATAATCAGTAAAACGTAAATAATAAGTTAGTTTTAACAAGCAGTTATATGCAATTGCTCATCGACGTTGTTAAATAAACGTTATTTCGTCAGTATACATTTATGCGTATGTACATTTAGAAATCAAGTTGAATAATCATAAAGAAATAAAATCAAAACAATCGTTCCTGCAGAATCGAATACCTATTATTGGCTCGTTTTTCTGCCAGTTTTTCTGCCAGTTTAATTTCATTCGGTAACTACGGTAGCGAAATAAAGAAGATTCCAAAACCTATGCATTCACGAATATTTTATCTTTTTTGAATTTTCAAATTTACTATTTCTATAAAGCTTAAACTTTCTCAGCACGAGTTTCACGCGTTTGCAGACCTATTTTTGATCCCACCGTTAAAACGTACCGCGAAGAGAAAAAAAATAAATTAAAAGTCACTCACAATCCTCTTATATATGTACCAAACAGTAAAAAAAAAGTCTGAAGATTGTAAATAAGCAGTCTATTTTCGTACTACGGTTCAAGTTCCGACAAACAACGGGGGAAAAAAATAAGAATCCTTACGTTGAAAAACATACGAAAGAAACGCCCACTGAGTGTGTATATCTGCAACGATTTGTCACAAACTAAACGATAAATATTGCTTTGCATAGTTCGACATTTTTTTTTAACATGACAACCATAATCCACATGATAATTACTTTCCACCCGTTCACAGAATGATACAAAAATAAATGAGTGTAAGCCTCGTTGTGCAAGATTTTTTTAAATTGAAAAAAAAAGGAAAGAAAAATCAACTAAAACGATTCGAGACAGTGCGTATCGGAGCAACGGTAATTCCCAGATGTCCAAAACTTGGCAGACATTCAGAATCCGAGAAACGTACACAGTGTCGCTGTACAAAGGCTATGTAACCTGCAGGTAAAAAAGCAAAAAACGGCAAGTTCTCTGACGCGTTGACGAAGACCTCGCGGCTTGTCGATACTTCGATGGATTTTCCGGAGTTTTTTTTTTTTTTTTTAACGGAACACATATTAGATCCGTCGTCGATTAACTTCTTTATCATTTTTCAACCCACTCGGACGATCAGGGTTCTCGTCACTTACCTTGATGGCGGTCTGCATCAAAACGGTGGTAGCGTAGTTTACACCCCTTGATCCGAGGTGCAAAACTGCAGTGTAACCCTGCTCGGTGGCGCGGGCCAAAGCCTCGTCAATTTCTGCCTCTCGTCGGCTGAGAGCGGGATGAACAAACCGACGATAGAGGATGCTGGATCCCTTGGTCGCCGGGCTGAGTAGCCAGAGGACAAGGACGATTTTTATCTCGTAGTAGAAGGGAAACCTGCAGGCATCGGAAATGAAGAGTCGATCATATTATTCGTGGCGACGCACGAAATCGATAGAAATTTTCTTATAGGATGAAAATGCGTGTAGCCGATGTATGCTGAGCAACGCGGAGTGAATAGAAAGAGAGAGAGAGAGAGAGAAATCTGGAACCACGTAGGGCCGGAAACGGGAGACGGCATCCCGCAAAGTGCGCGACGCGTAAGCCGATATCTATTCCACATGCTGTAATTAGACCGTTGGAATTTTCCCCAAGTTTGCCGAACGAACAGCTGCGGGGTTCAAAGAGGGAGAGAAAGTTCGAAGATCGTCATTCCTCGGGAATTCACACAGTAACATGGAAAAGTTTATCGCGGATTCGTGCAAGCTGTTTCACTAATAATTTGAAGTATTTCAAGCTCGACGTGACATTTAGATAATTTTCGAGTGTACCAAGGTGTGAAAAACGATTCATGGTCATGGGTTTTCAATGACTATTTCAAAGAACTTTCTTTGTTTCGTGATAATTTTGACAAAACGAGGCTCTACCATCTATTCGGGAAAAGGTTAATCGAGTCGTCAATGCACTCGGCGTTTTTCAATCACATGTCACTACCCAACTCACCAGAAGCTAAGGAAGACGTCGGTGAAGGTTTCGGCGCACGTGAACAGCGCGAATACTATCCAGTACATCATCCATTTCACCTGAAAGTAGAGGATATTAGATTTATCCCGGTCTCGTTTGGCCAAGATGCGGGGTTGATGCGACTCACGTATTCTTTGACGTTCTTCGTGCGAACAGCTTTGTAGGACGCGTAGGCCGGGTAAAGGGTGCCGAATACCAATCTGAAAATCGGATACACGATAATGTAAGTGAAGGATCGAGGCATCATGGCGGCGAGTGAGACCGTGAAGATCCCGATGTTGCCGAGGGTCAGCTTTATGGGTAATTTCTCGATCGAGTCCCGAACCCGAGCGAGTCTATTTCCGTTCAACATTTTCAAAACGTTCAATCGGTTCGCCATCATCCTTATATCGGCGTCGATCTGTCCGCTGGCAAGAGCCAGTTTGTCGTCGTCTTCCATGCCGTCAGATTATTTCACACCGTCAGCTTCGGAGCGAGATCTGTGCTTTAATTCAAAAACCCCGATGCTCGGTACAACGTCTTTCTTTCGTTAACATAATTTTATTAGACAGCAGTTTCACCTCGGTTAGCAAAATCGTACCGACCCCATGTTTTCCCTCCCAATTGAGACGCATGCCTGAGTCCAAAGATCGGCGAGAGCCTTTTGGACTAATCCAGAACAGACGATGCGGAGGAGATCTTCATCTCAAACGCGACGGGATAAATATCTCCGATTATAGAAACGCGCGGCAGGCAACGCAACGAGACCGACTTCAGACGAGAGACTGCAGCTGGTTAAACCAGCGCCTAAACTCTGCTCTGCAACGTTAGTGCAGCAGCAGCGCAAAGCAACGCTCCTCGTGATCTTGTGTGCGAAGAAACTCTATTTTCGGATTTTCGCTTATCTCAGCTCGACCGAGCGAAAGCACGGAGAGTAGTCGGAATCGCCCGAACTGCGAACAACGAAACGACTGGCAGGATGGGACTGGAGAGAACAGAGCCAGCCGTCCATCCGTCCATTCGTCGGTCCGTCGACAATTGGCAGGGATAATTATGTCCGGTGCAGGTAACGCGATGATGATTGTTTTCAATGTCACGCATTGCATGGCACTGCGCATCGGCAGAGTGAACCAAGGTTTGGTCAGGACCGAGTTTCTAGCTTGCGGTTGGACTAGAAAAGAAGACTGGTCCAGTTGAGATTAGGACCGCGTTGGTAGGGTGGAGGAGACCGTTTCCCTGGGGTCGGGAGCCCTTTTTCAGGGTTGACACTTCTCCGGTTTCCTTCTATTTCGGTAGAGGAAACCACGGGGTTGACGAGGGGCGGAAATGGCCTCGCGACCATCGCGAAACCCGCGGGCTTTACACCTCGCTGAGTAGGTACACAAGGTGGAGGGTTAATTAATTAGTTACCTTCCGGGTGGGAAACAGCGTGAAACCCGGTTCGTATGAATCTCCGGGACAATGGAAGACGCGGTGTTTTTATTGCGCCTTGAAGAAGATGTCATCTCTGAACCGTCGTGCAGGTCAACGTCTGTGATGATCAACTCCCGATGATGCGAAATGGAGATCAATTCCAGCTCGTTAATCATCTTCAATATTCAATGATCAGCGCCAATCGGGAAACCGTGGGGATCCAGAAACAGAGTCTCACAACCAAGAATGCAACAACCAATCGTGGTGCAGTCGCCGGTCCTGATTCTGCGTTCCCTCATTTCGTAATTACTAACGCACATCCGACAAATTGATCATTAACAATCTCCTAATTTTCTCCCAGGTATTTATGCTGTTAGAGTAGGCACCGAGCACCGCACTCATCGTTCAGCCGATCTAGATCTTGAAAACTATCACGTACTTGTCGCTGTCCTTCGGACAAATCACGTAAAAGACCTCCTCCTCAACGTCGTAGAGTAAAATCATGGCGACGTTATTTCTTTTCTCGAATAAGCGGTTGTTAAAATCTATTCTTCAGTTGGGTGAACTGATCCCGAAACTGAACCGACAGATCTCGCGACTCTTTGCACTGGTCAAACGGAGAAATTGCTTTCGAGTACTGACTGAGGATGTTGGCTAAATCGGTCCCGAGTCACTCGCTCGTCAGTTTATTCTAGTTTACTCTCCACTTAACGCGGGTCTACTGTGCCCGACGAACCTGCACCGACCTTTTAAATCATCGTAGAATATGGAGGTGGGGGAAGAAACGGTGGTGGTTTCAATGACCAAAGGAGTAAACCTCTTCAGGGTATCGGGGTTGATGGTGCAAACTCGCTGGAGTCGGTCCAAAACGACGATGAACACGCGCGCGACTCCCACGCACGGTTTGTTTGAATTCTGCATCCGAACCTCACGCCTAGACTTACGAGCTTACGACACGGAGTTTTGCAGAATCTGCGCCAAGGTCGCGACCATCGAGTCAACGAAAATCCAGAACCGCTTTGTCCGCCGATGGGGCAGAGGCTATGATCAGATCGTTCTGTAACTTCTTTTTCCTGAGAAAAAAATCCTATTCGGATTCCAACTTCTCCCACGCGGGCTGATCGGTGCCATGACTGGGTCAGAAGAGTTTTATAACTCCCTTGGCACGTGGACAAATAAATACCGCCCTACTGACACTGGACTGTGCGATTTGTGACAATGACTAATCGACTTCTGAGTAGTCTGTGTACTTTGGAACTCAACTCGAGGAATTTGACTGTTTTATGAGTAGCCGTTGGATAGTATCTCCCTGATTCATGGTTGCAGCGTTCGTCAGTGCTGCAAAGGGTGAAAAACTTGGAAATAGGAAAGTGAGAAAGTTGGAAGCAGTAACTTTCGTTGTGAAACGAACACGTGTGAAGATCGAATGATCTTGAAAGTCGATAAAGACTGACCGGTGGGTCAATTTCAGATCCAATCTGGATAGGAGCCACTCGATAGTCTCCAGAAGAGTATAGGACGTAATTCTAACGAAAGTAAACGTATCTGGGGAAGAAAGGTGTAAACAGTGAACATTGGGTACACACGTAAACAGCAAAAGGTCGTTGGAGAACGATTTATTGGCATGGTAAATACATCTCGGCGTTTTAACTACGCCTAGCGCAACGGCTGAAGAGGAGAGCTACGCTGATTACACACGTGCACACGTGGACGTTTCGTGTATTTTTATGCACGTATGCGACACATGTCGCAATTACACATCAGCGCCCCTCTTTACAACTATATAAATCTACAAAATAGACGCAGCATCGCATAACCTTCGTTGTAAAAACAGAGTCATTTAACCACTACGCCTTAAAATCTTGCTCAATTCTCAATATGTGTGTGTATGTGTAGTACGTTGGCACAATCTTATGTTTCACTATGTTGCGCTAAGTTTTGAAAAACTTCGACAACCGCATAAATCGGAACGAGTGTCGGTGAAAAATAATTGCTGTCAAAGTTTTGAACGTTTGTAAAAATTCAATTACTCGTAGTGACATTTGGCTTCGAAACTTAGCAACAGTGATCGTGTTTGTATCGGTAGTGTCGTAACCGTTTCACTAGAGGCCAAGTTGTAGGTTGCAATTTTCAATCTTTAAATCTGTCGATACGTTCCTCTTTGAAATCCCGTTAGAATGTTATGATGTTAATAAACGTCGAAAACTCGTCTGAGAATTCGTGTGAGCACGCACAAGAAATAGGTATACATACAGGTCACACGGTCTCTTCGACAGTTGTATAACGCGGTTGAATTTTAAAAGCAGAAATTTCATCAGATTTTATATTTAGGCGCCACTAGCACATGGCTGACCTATATATCGAAGAGCGAGTATTGAATGGACTCTCGCACGCGTTCCGTCACGTCGACAGTAAAGTTTCGACTGCAGAAGCCGTAGGAGCCAACTGCGTCCCGCAGACACCAAAGTCCAGATATCCACATGAGACAAATATGAATAATGCGGTGAGATGTAAAAAAAAAATCAAAATCACACATAAACACCCTTGTTATTTCGTCTGAATCTTTATCGGCGAAGGCAGAGAAACGACGGAGGCTGTGCTGACGATGGTAACGGTGCGAAAAATTGGCGTGTGAAAGTTCCTCGTGTAGTATGCGACGGTCGGTACGATGACAGGATCGTTCCTGTGTCCTGGCGGAGTAAAGCAAGTCATCTTGAAGGCTGCTTCTCTTCAGTTCAATGTTTTCCGAAAAGAGTTCGTCGCGATGGTCGGTAAAAGCACTCCTTTTGGCCTTTTCTCCTCCTCTTTGTTTCTCCTTGACGATACCGACAGGCGTGCGGAAGACGTGTGACGGTGTAACTGCACCTCGTGCTCAGGCCAGTTCACAGGGTGTGAAAGACGTTCGACGTTGGTGCCTTCAGCAACTGAGACCAAAGCTGGAGAAGGGATCCCAAGTGGGTATTTTCAACGATCAAAGAGACTCTTTTCCAGAAGACCTTTCGTGGTCGAGATCAAGCAACAAACTGGTGACTCCAGTTGGCGCTGCTTCGCCGAAGAGCTCTTATACTCGGATGATGAGGACGGGGGGAGAGACGCGGCGCGGAGGCGTGTACAAAGCAGCTTCGGGTGGATCCAGGCCACGTGTTGCAGCGGGAATTCGAATTCCGGATGTCAATTACCCCCGAATCGATCTGAAATTAGTCGGATCGTAACCGTTTTGCGATCTGAATTACGACAGTGGGTCGATCGATCGTTAACTGCAATGTGACAGGAACGATACCGATGGATTAAAAAGCATGAACTGTTGCTTCCAGACGGTGCGATGACCCTGCGCACGTTGACGTTCCAGAGCTCACAAAGAACCATGCCGCGAGAATCGCGCTGATGTTCGTGCATGGATAGCCAAGTGACTCAGAATCGTCTACAAGACTTCGACTGCAGCTCGATCCTGACTCCTTTTTGTCTTCCTATACGATCAATGGCACTTTTCTTCCTCGTCCATGGCATGTCCCTTTGTGTCCGGAGTGGTTATACAGCACTCTGAATCTTTCGCAGAAAGTTTGTAATCCGGGCGTGACGATGAAGAAGAAGAAGAAGAGGAAGAAGAAGCTCCTCTGCACAACTTTTCAGAATTCCAATTATAATCACCAACGTGGCCAATGTCGCCAATCCCCGCCAAACCTTGGCTGCAAATTTCTACTTGCCTACGGAACCGGCGTCGGTCGAGGATCTTCAATTAATGAGAAATCGTATCCCATTTTTAACGAGACGCCCGCACTACATCTTAGGATTGACTGTCGTAATTTAACGAGCCGATACCGCCAGGAGAAGTGCAGCAACGAGCAGGGGGAGGATCTTTGATTGTGAGAAGGTGAAATTGGGAGGATTGAACCGGGTTCCATTCCTCCGTCAGAGCTGAGGAGTTCCGGGCTTTGCTTTGTTCAACCCGCTGAGAGAAGAACGGCTTCGTCAACGGTTAACAAGTAATTTATCTTTCTTTGTCCTCACACCGACTTCGGCTGACAATAGAATATCTATTTTACCGCGGGCAGCTGCAATCAGATGTAAATTACGACTACGCCGTCGTTGAAGTACACCGTGATGCGAATCTCCTGCCTCACTCTTGACGACATGTTTTCTTTCCTCCTACTCGGACTTTCGGACAAGGAAAATCGAAGCGTGCTTGCAAAAGTCAATAGTTCAACGCAACTGCGGCTCTGTTGCAAATGTATAATCTACTAGCGGTTTTCACTCGATCACCAAGCTTTTTCCACGTTGTTAAAAGTGCGAGGCTCTTTCTCTCTCTCTCTCTCTCTCTCTGTATCTCCTTTCATCCCTGGTTGGCAGTTGGTCTCCTTTGTCTCGCAACTCCGCAAGCAGCAGCAGCAACAGCGGCACTAGCAGCGAAGTGAGCGGGGTTAAATATAGCTGCGGGTTAGTCGCAGGACGCGAAACACCGAGTCGGTTGAACGACCGTAATTTTGAGCTAAATCATTTATTTTCTGCTGCGATACGGAGTGCAGGGTGTGGATATTCAGAGGCTCCGCCTGCGAGCGTTCCTCTTCTTCGTCTTCTTCTTCTTGCCGCACAAAAGTATTATAATCTCTGATGCTCAGCGGTTTTTCCCGCACTATATCAGTCTCTCATCCCCGACGCCTGATTCAGCCACCCCAGCGCGATTGGTCACTCGTCAAAACTTGACCGATGATATTTTGAGCCGGGATTTTCAGCTTGCAAGATCAACCGGCAGGTGTAGCAACGGAAGGTCACGAAACAATCGTTCATTGGTGAACCGGGAAGCGGAATCTCCCGCCTGCAGGGCAGAGTGACTGGTTTTGTTGGATTTCGCGAACGGAGATAACCCGGCCGGCAACCTGCTGGGAGCGACGAGCCGACGTCCGTCTGTTTCGCTAGCGTCGCGACGCCAAGACTAGAGCCGGCCACTTCAAGAGGGCCAATTTATATTTAAACGAGAAAAGGAGACGCCGCGAAGCCCGGAGCGAACGGAGAGCAGAGCAACGCTTGGCTCCGCCGCTCTTCTCTTCTCTTCTCTTCTCTTCTCTTTTCTTCTCTTCTCTTCTCTTCTCTTCTCTTCTCTTCTTCCTACAACGCATCTCGGAGTTTGACATGGAAGCGCGGCACTATCTCTACCCTCGCTCCATACGCGGGTCATCCCGGGTCATCCAGGGTCGTTCACGCGCACGTGTGTCTGGCCTTGTACACGTCGATGCTTCAAACATTTTCACACTCCTCATTTTGATGCACTTTTTTTTGGCACGTAATTTACCGATTTCCTCAAGCCCGAAACGAGATGAAGAAACCATCTGGTTATCGTGGTCAACGGCTCAGTACCCAGTTGTTGGACCTTATAGTCGATTCGAGTAACAAGTCTTGCAGTTTTGGTAATTACCAGTCTTATGGAAGAGAAACTTACTCTCGAGACTTGCGAATTGTGATGTAACTTCGTGTTTGGTCTTCGTGAACTGAATTGACAGTCATTTCGGTCAAGTGAATAACTTGAGAGATTACAGGTTACTAATGTGGGGGACAATTCCATGGTCGTTAAAGAGAACAGCATTCCTTTGAAATCGGTTCAACTAACGAATCATCGTTAAAAACTACAGATATTGAACAAATCCCGATATGTTTGAGCGCATTTATAGATTAAACATGCTGGTCCACAAAGCGTTCCGCCTTTTCTCTCACTATAATCACTCCTCGCCAATCGCAGGCAGAAAATACCGTTGAACGTTTCCGTATCGCGGTTTAAGAAGAGCGTCGCATGGTCGACGCATAGCGTTGCAGACTGGCGTAAGCCCAAGTAAAGCTCGTATAATCTGATTGGGCCTGACGTCGACTTCGCAGTAGTGACTAAGGTCACCTCGATAATTACCTGGGTGAGGCGGCCACCCGGCCACCGGACACCGTGTTACATCAGCGAGTCGCAAGCTTGAAAACCAAGGCGCGTGCCTGGGACTCGATGCCGTGTGTCGACCGACCGAGTTATCAGAGTCGTAACTACGTAACACGCTAGACGCCCACGTCTAGCCGGATACATACTTTCAAAATTTATCCGGGCACGAGATTTACTTATCCCCTGTAGTGTACAAGGTATAAGTACAGTTGGTGGCAAAACTTTTTTGTCATTTCAGTCCTGCGGCGCGTCCTTCTTCGTCATTTGACGAAGTGAATACGCACACAATCAAACAGTAGTTGCCGGACCTTGGTCCAGTTTTGGCGAAGGCGCATTGCTTTCGACCCAGTTGTTTGCAGGTAGAAAATCCCTCCGTCTCTGGGATAAATCTACTAGAGCAAACAACGACGTGGCTTTTTATTTGTGAATCACAAAACATTTTAGATTCTGGTCACTCATCGGACGCAGTCGTTCGTGATCTTGCGAATTATACGGAATTCTTAACAGCTAATTGACGGTTACATAAGTTTTATATACGTATAAAGAAGTCTAACAGCTGTGAATTTTGGAGAATGTTGCAAATTTAGACTGTGAAAAAATTACGAGTATTTGTAATTTGAACATGAAACATGGTAAAAAAGAAAAAAACTATTTCAGGCATTTGGACAACAACTGAATGAAAATTTAATCAAGATCTTTCTAGACTTCGTGCAAATGGAATTAGCCACGAGAGGACAAAACCGACTCCACGGGATCTCAATAGAGTTCATTTTAGATAATTGATATTATGGACGGTAATGATAAGTAATCAAGCTACCAGAAAACTAAATCTAGTCAAATGCTTGCCAAAATTTATTACTGGTTACTAAATTTAAATTGTTTTAGGACCTAACAAGTTTTCCTACGTGTATACGTGCGACATAATGTGTACCTACAAATTTTAATCACAATTTTGTACAATTTTATGAACAAGAGGTTTTCGAATCTTCTCGTCGATATTCTGCAATTATGTATTATATTTTTATTTCTTTTCAACCTCTTTGATTAAACAATATTATTCAAATATAAATTGCAACCAGTAATATCTTGCCGTATTTGTTGCTTCGTTTGCACGAAAAAAAAACCAACATTCTTCATCTCTCATGTTTTGCCATATTTTGCGATGAGAGGAATAAAGCGCGCTCAGTGAACTACCGTGAGAGAAAGATAGAACGTGAGAAAGAAAGGCATATATTGATCAAAGCACGAGAGCCCGACTTTCGCCTTCGTTAAGAGAATCTCGTTATGCCCGCGAGAAAATGTAAAGAGAAAAATGAAGGGAAAGAGGGAGAGATGAGGACTCTGAAGGTTCCACGACCTCAGCGTTAAGTGCAACAAACAAGGCGTACGACTGACGAACTCTACTCGAGTGGCTCCCAGAGTCGGTGACTCTTATGCTGATCGGGTCATTTCTTCTTGGCTTTGCGTATCGCCGATACATATCTAATGCCAGTAATACGCGCAAGGCAAAGAGGACAAGAATAGACGCAAACCTCGACCGGCAAAATCGCAACATGTCAAATTAAAATCGAACGGATTCCGATTCCGCGACAGCTCATTTCTCATTTTTCTACTCTCATCTTTTTCATCTTCTTCAAAGTGAACGGAAAAAACAAAGCTTTCTTTGCTTGCCGACTTATTTTTCTTTCCTTTTTTTAGACATATATAATGAAAAAGGGCGTGCATGATGTAAAATGAATTTCTTTTTTCCTCTTTCAGCGACTGACCCAATTTTTATTCAAGAGAAAGAAAAGAAACGATGGAAGTATATTGAAACTAGAGATGGAAGGTGGCTGCAGACTCAAAAATAATGTCAAGGATTGTTCTTAATTTACTGGTTTGCAATCTTTCCCGATCCTTGAAGCCCCTGCGAGAGGGATGAATGAACTTCAACACTCGAAGTCGATGTAGGTAGGATTGCGTATAGCTGTCCAATTTTGTGTCGTTTATTTTTCGCAATTGTTTCCGTTTAAACTAGCTCACGTTGTTTGATTTTTATTTTTTATTTTCTTAATTATCAAATCGGTTCAATAAATTTCACCTGAATCAATGTATCCGTTCCGAAATCCGCGCCATACCGAAACAACAATATTCACATAAAAATATACAACAAACAATTGTAAATAATAATCCCAAAAAATCCTGGAAATGCGTGTAAAAGAAGTATTCATCAAGGTGAAGTTTGTAAGATTATTGTAATAATGAATCTCTGGAAAAAGTCGTTGTTTAGGAAGTTCAGGATTACTTGAAATTTAGTAAACTGTTAATACAGCATCAACAAACTCAGATTTTGTAGCGTCAACTTCTTCAGTTATTCTAAAGGTGCGATATATTGATTTTTGTTTCAACGTCTCGATACATTATCGTTACTAACTTCAGTCTCATAAATATTCGCGTAATTGCGTATACGAGTAACTTGAATCTGGTTGAGAAAGATAAGAAAAATAACTTGCACATCAATTCTGCATTTGAAATATAAAAAAGTGTTGAAAAATGTCGAAATCTACACGCGTAGATTTCTTTCTTCTTCCAAACTTGGGAGGATAGAAATTTCGGGGCGAAGGAAGCATCGATCGACCGCGAGAGAAAGAGGACGTCACGTCAGGTGGAGCTGGGTCCAGGGAAAACGAGAAGATGAGGTGGCATCGGGTCGTCGGGCGGCTGCTTTTCAGTCGCCACCCCCGGCATCGATCCAACAACCGCGGAACGCGAACGAGGAGGAGATCCTGGACGAAATGTACACTATACCCTGCTTGCCCGCAGTTTCGCGAGAGAAACACACACGCGAAAATCCACTTTTTGCACGCAAACCTCTCCTCCGGTTGTCCAATGATGCGAAATACACCGACTTACTTCGTACGGGTCTGTTATAAATTTTACATGTATCTTTACTGCGATTGGAAATGGTTCCTTTCTTGATCGTTGGACGAAATATAAACAAAAAATTTAAAAGGATTTGAAACAGATACCCTGACTTTTTCCCCACGCAGCTCACAATAAGGCTACTCAAATTCAAAATTCAATAATATCTAATTCTCTGCAACTGTATCTTTTTCATTAAAATTGTTCGGGAATTGTCATCGTTTCTTTCTTAGCGTATTACACATTTAAATTAAAAAAAATACTTCGCAAAAATTAATATCGTAATCGAATTTTTCGGTTATTTTATTCTCGAAAAAATATAGAACATAAATTTGCGAAACATGCACGTTACCAAGTAATTTAGCGCTAAGATGTAAAATTTCTCGGATCATTTATCGCCTCGAGTCCTTTCCGAAAAAGGCCAAGTCTCGGAGACTATTCCTCAAAAAATGACGGCCAATCTTTCGCGATTTAAATTTCACTTTCGCACTTTCATTGTCTGCCGCGTCAGCCCGAACAATCTGTGCCACGGTAAAAATTTCGCGAGTTCGTAAATTCCGATCCCTCCGGGAGAAGATGACATCACGACTAGTTCCGTTCCCGGATCCTAGGATATTTTGTGCAGGATATCGCGGTGCAGATTATGAAATTACGGCAGCTGTGGTCGGTCCGAAATGAGTTAGACGGTATACTCTCTCTCTTTTTCTTTCTCTCTTCTTTTCCCGTGCCTGGCGTGTCGTAACGCGGCTGAGCATGGCGTTAAAAGGAGACGGAGAGATCGGCGGTTCTGTTTCTCGCGTGGTAATCGGCGTTACGATTGCGCGAGCGACTCGCTCGGGGCTTCAAAGGTAGCTAGATAGAAGAGCAAGAAAAAAAAAATATACAGAGAAATGAAAGATGACGCAAATTGCAAAATAATAACAATAATAATAACAATAATAATAAATAAAGAGTATGAGAAACTGCGACGCGAAGGTAGCCTTGGATCATGACGCGAATATCGTACAAGCCACGTTTGTACGTCTGCTTAGCCAACTTCTCCAAACCCGGTGCGATCCCTGCTCACTCTTGCTGCTTACATGCAACAATCTCGCGATCTGCTTCTGGCAATAAGATCTCAGCCAAGGACGGGCCTCGTTCGGATGCTGATCGTAACGGCCAGCTCTCTTTGTCCACCAGAGATTATACGTCTCTGTAACGTGCGTATAAGTAGACGATTGCGGCAGGCGACCAAACCATCGATATAATTAATGCCAATAGAATTCTATATAGATTTGGTCAAGGGTTTCGCAATCGCAGACTCTGGTAATAGCCTGGGTTAAGAAACCGGTCGAATTTGTTTCGATTATTAATTAATAGGGTTGAATTTTTCGCGATAGTGGGTTGTACTGTAAATACGATTTTTAAATCAATATTTGTGTATTTGAACACCAAATTCTAGATATTATTATGCGTAGAACGAATTTACACGTATGTGAAATAAAAATTGATCGCCGATGCAGGATCGAGTTACTGGACTAAAATTTTTCCTCGTTACAAGATCGAATTCATTTTAATTGAGTCAAGTGGAGTGATTTAATAACACCGCGAAAGGTGTATATATATTTGAAAAAAAATTGCGAAAACCGGCTGACCAAAGAAAAAGAAACGTCATACGACCTTGGCGATTCGTTGAGGAAGGAAAAAACTCCGCCTGCTACACGACTAACAACAACCAAATCTGGGTAAAGGACCATTTCCAAAAAGGAGTCCACGAGCTTGGGAATCGCGAGATAATAATAATGCAAAAAGCGATTCGAGACATGACAACGAGATAAGCAGCGATAGTTGCACGCGATGCACGCCTCGAACGGACAAAGAGAGAAAGAAAAAGCGTTTTTAGCCTCATTGTGTGACGCATCTCGCTCCCAACAGCTGATCGTTCGCCTCTGGGTTCATAGACGGTTATTTAAACGGTTTAAACCCCAGGATTCGCGTTTCTTTGTGTTCCTTTTTCTTCGTCCCTTCTGCCTTTTCTTCTCCTTTGGCTGTCCCCTCGACGATGCGTTTCTAGTTGCATGTACACGTAATGCACCGGTTTCTCTCCTGCACTGTCCTTCTTTACAGCTGCTGCTGTTGATGCTGATGCTGTGAAACTTGCCAAACCCAACGGAAATGGTCACGCAATCACGTCGTGCTCGTTGCGTTTACGTGTATGTAGGTACAGGCTACAATGTGTGTAGGTAGGTATTCATTAGTCTTGACTTTCTTTGTCATTTTCTGCGCACAAACAAGTCTTGCTCAATGTTCAAGATTCTATATTGCTCGCATTGTGGCTCGTTTTCGACGGTTGCAAAATATCGTTTCATCTCCAATTTCGATCTCTTTTCACGTCTCGCATTTTCTTCAATTTGCACCCCGTCTCCAAGCACCGTGTCGAAATCAATTTACCGTGATATATATCGACCAACAACATTATATATTCCACATTGATGAAACGGGACAATGCAAATATCACTTCGACACATACAAAGAATAATGTATATATGTACATATATAAAGTAATTCCTGCCGGATATTATTGATTCCGTCCGCATAAATTATGGTTATTTCAACAGACATTCGTAACTGTATGTACAAACACACGAATTGGTGACATCGTGAGGATTGTAAGTTGAAAAAATACCCATCGAAACTACGACGGCTGTGAGAATAAAATAAAGCCAGAAACGAGTAATCGACAATGATCGGTAGATGTGACGTAAGGTGAGTGCAGAATTTTTTTTCATCTCACCTGGCTGAAAGAAGCGAAATAAAAAGTACGGTATACTCGATGAATACACGGAGAAGTAATAAGTGAAAAGGCTATGCGTCTCTCTATACGTTGCGTTACACGTACAAGATGAAGACACGAAATTCTCAAGAGCCATAAATGGAACTTGGATTATTTTACGGGCGTAAAAGGAAAGTCGGATTTCGAAGTTGGAAAAAAATAACGCCAAGGTGTTAAGTGGTCGGGTAAACATGGGGTATCGAATCGGCGAATTTCTACGACGTTAAATCGTTATTGGCGACCACGTAGCGAATAATACCGTTAATCGAGTCGAGTATAACGAAGGATAGAATTCAAACGCAGGAGTTGTAACGAAAAACGGAAATCCAAAAACACGGGGTTGCGGATTTCGGATACGGTTTTTGACGTCCGCACTCGAACCGAAACTCGAACAGCGCGGCCGACGGGTTGACGGTTTGAATTTTGACTGCAACGAGACGTTTTTCCCGACGGCGCGGCGACCGGGGGCCTCGAATTCGGGTTTATTTTTGGGTCGTAATAAGAACGGCGACTGAGCGCCGCGTCGATAGAAGATCGACGATTCGTCAGAATCTCGTTCGACAGGCTCTCTAGGTGTTGGTGATGTTGTTGTGTATTTTCACCACCCATTGTGATATTTTTGATGGCGACGAAGCCGATCAGAACCAGAGACGATTTCCATGCCGTTATTTACACCGAATAATGACTAGGCAGTTAACCAGTACTTACATGACGAGCCGCGAGACGATCGAAGATATCATAGTAGCGGTTCCGAACTCAAAAACAACGATTGCACAACAAACTAAATCGACGGACAAAGCAGAGAGCCTTACTAGCACCGCCGCTCACAGGTCAGCCATGTTGGACTGGCAGCAGCTGGCCGATCGCTGCTGCTGCGCCTGACGTCACTCTCTGTTTTGGTCACGTGGTTCGTCGGCGAGTTGCGAGGAGTGGGGGAAGCGCGCCAAGATTCAAACCTTACGCCCGGTGCTCTTGCATCGCGAGCTCCGAGTTCAACTTTTCATTTCTCCAACCGCCAACGAATGATGCGATATTAGACGGCGCTCCGGTGCGCTTATCAGCGTCTCTTTCCACAGCCGGTTGTTTCGCGACGCCGCGCCCCGCGGCTGCGCCATCACTCCTGTTTTCATTCGCCGCCAACCTCAGAGCGACGCGATGCGACGTTTTTTAAATATACTACACGTACTGCACCGTTGCGCGCACGGGGAAACTCTCGGTGTGGCCGCTCGATCTTTAACGCTTTCTACGACTTTGAGGAATGCCTATTTTTCTTACTATTATTATTCATGATCGTACCTCGGTAAAACGTTGCGCAAGAACCGAGGCGTTTCCTTTTCAACCGTCGATTCGATGCTACGTTTATATGCTATACCGTCAATGTTTACTGTTATATATGTACATACATACGCCATACGCGAGGTGGCCTGTGTTTGATAATACGCCTTATCGATTCTTGACCAACGGTATCTGATTTTCGTGAATTATAGCGGTTTTCAGAACTACCTATCCGTCGATCAATACTTTCAACTGTAGAGCACTAAATTGTTTCTAATATTCGTCACGCTGCAGGTCATAATTACAGGGAGAAATCGGAATATCGAAATACGCGGTTCGAGGGCCTTCGTGCAACAATAGACTGAACGTTATTCTAAGCACTCGGTTTCACGTTTTTCGGCAACGAGAACAGATAATTACTACAGCTGTTGCTTTCAAGTTTATGGGTTTCGGTCTGTTGCACCGTACGAATCGTTTCGAATTATTTAATTCCCGTTCAACAGACAACAGACGTCGTGAAACTTCGTATCATCGAGGTAAATGTTGAAAAATGCACGTAGATATGTCAGATTTCTGCAGATTTAAGTCAGAGTTACCCATTTACATAAACCAACTACAATGCATAAATGTAAAAAAAAAGAAATCTGGACAATGTCGTCACATTTCCACGTGCGGTATGTAGGGAGTGTGAGAAATGACGCGTCCCTGTGTTCCATTTCAAGGAGCAGCCGCGTTCGGCCAGCTGTTTGAATCAGCCTCTCGCTCGTTTAGAAATAGATTACGCGGTGCAGACATTCACGCGCCAAATATCTTCTGAAATTGTAACGAGCACCTTGCAGTTCCGAGCAAGTGTTATAAATATACACCATGTTCCTATTATACCTGGGAAAAATAAATTAATGGTTACTCCAAAATTGATTTGAGAGATTTCGATCTATTTACCGGGAGTTCGGAAAGTTGCGTTATAAAAAAAAACGGGTGAAAAGGAGAGAAGAAATACAGCAGCGCACGTTTCTTGTGCAAAGATTATTCTCGGGAAAGTGTTCTTGGCTAGGAGAAATAATTTTCGAGCACCCAGATCTTCGGAATAGATTTTTGAAAATTGCAGAGCAAATGAACGGGCATCGGGCCTCGCGTTACATCACATTAGCCAAAACCGATTAGAAAGCCCAGCTTTAATGCCGATCTTGAGCGCCATCTTCCCACGTGCCAACCAAGTACGCTCTGCCATGCTCTGTCGGTAATGTAAGCCTATGACGTCAGCCACAGTGAACCTGTCAAAGCCGTTTCAAAAATAGCCTGCAAAATGCATGAATTAAATGTTTGACTGCGAAGCGTAAATACGAAAAATATGTAAATTAAGCAGATACTTTACGAGGTTAAACAATCTTTTGTTTTATCGTAATATCTGGTATAAATAATACTCTTGTTTATGTGCGATTCTGTAGTACAGGTTACAAGGCACTGAAACAGCATTCATTTTTTTCTATTATCCTCCAAACTCGAGACAGCTTTCAGGAACTACTCGTTAAAAATCCCTAGTGGCCTCTTCTTGCTCGGTGTTCCTAAATTTATTCAACATACAATTTTCATTTCGAACGAACATTCTTAGAAGCATAGGTATACCATGGCATAGAACAACTAGTTTTGTTTTTTCGCTGAAACGAAAACGGTCAAAGCCGTTTCAAGTTTACGCGTGTCTTCGCGTATATATTAGATTTCGTGGCATTTTCAAGATGAGCAAACAACGAGACAAGGACATCAAATCTCTCGCAAGCCATAACAACAACGCAAAATGAAAGAGGTAATTCATCAAACTAGCCATACGTACAGTCATTTAAACAGACACGAAAGTAGCTGTAAGTACGAAAACAACACGGCCTCAAATTTGAATACATATTACGAAAAAAAGAGTAAGTAAGTGTAGAGAGGAATGAGCAGGAAACGGGATCGGGAGGGGATTTCAAACGGCCTTGGACAGGGTGTTTATAGAGCCAGCTAGATGATAGACACAACAAATAGGCGGCATGATCCGCATCACCTCGTCCGAAGATGCGAGCAGAGGAAGGTCGCAAGGTTCGCAACAACACGTATGCATCTACGTACGACTTGCGTAGGTATAAGATATTTTATGTACAGTATGAAAGGCGAAGAGCGTTGGCAGCCGGCCGATCGTGGGGCAAGAGGTAGACATTTCGAGACGATCAGAGTCTCGCCTCCGTACTTACGAATGAATAACTAACCACCCGTCGATAAATCATCCGTGCATCATAGGCGTGATTAATTGAGGCTTGCGAA
Organism: Neodiprion pinetum; assembly: GCF_021155775.2. Classification (NCBI taxonomy): domain Eukaryota; kingdom Metazoa; phylum Arthropoda; class Insecta; order Hymenoptera; family Diprionidae; genus Neodiprion; species Neodiprion pinetum. The sequence goes on from NC_060237.1 coordinate 29,188,037, forward strand.
ACGATGATGATGATGATGAAGAAGAAGAAGAAGAAGAAGAAGAAGAACAAGAAGAAGAAGAAAAAGAAGAAGAAGAAGAAAAAGAAGAGGTTGCCGCTCGAAATCTCCCAGGTAAAATCTTGGGATAAAATTCCTGTGGATAAAATCCCCGTATGACAAAATCACCCCTGGCTAGAATAAAAAAAAAAAAATAGATTAATGAAGTGAAATTAAATTAAAATATCCAAAATTGACGATTAAATGTGTAATTTTGACGATTCGATGAAAATCTGGGTGAGAATATAAAATTCTGCAGGGGGAATTTTTTCAATGAGGTTTCATGGTTGTTTTTTTCCGGGGATATTTTTAAAAAGAATATTGTGGATGGTAACTAGTGTCCGACCGAAACACGATTTTCAACTGATCGTGAAACCTAAAACCGTATAACCGAATATTCGATTCCCCTTCTAGTTTCGGCCGAAAGCATAACCGAAACCGAAACTTACGTATCTAATTGCTTTAAAATTTTATTAAATTTTCAATCTCTGGCCAAAACCGTCATTTTTGGTCTAAACTGGCCGAAATAGAAACCGAATCCGAAACTTGGGTCGATCTAAAACCCTTACCGTGCCTTACATGGTTTTCAGTACAGCAATCGTCTATCACATGCAATCTTTCTTTCGCTTCTCACCCTTATTTTCGCTATTCCAAGTGTTCCAAAAATTCTAAAAAAATTCACGAACGTTCTCTCAGGCTTCTAACCGAAGATCCGATACTTTGTTCACTCAATTATTCATTTGGGAGAAAGCCGCGCGCCATCTAGTTTAAAAAAACATAAACATAAAAAGAAATCACGCGATCACCAAAGACAACATGTGATGTGACAGGGTAAAGGTTAATGGCGACCGAAGAAGAACAAGAAGAAGAAGAAGAAGAAGAAGAAGAAGAGGAGGAGGAGGATCGGCGCGACTGGAACACCCACCCCCCCCCATCTCCGCGCCACCTCGCGATGTGTTCCGTAGTGCGGAGTTTCCCCGCCGCGCCGCGCCGCTCCGGTTCGCTTCGTTTCGCTTCGCGAGCGACGGACGGACGGACGGACGGACCGACGGCGAGTTCCCGAGTCTCGCGAGCGCCGGCCGTCAACGGCAGCAGCAGAGGCAGCGGTTCCTACCTCCTTCGGCCTTCTATCCGGCAGTAAGCGCTACGCGATATCACTGCGCGGTCATGTGTGCCTCAGACTATGATTGAGTCGGCCGCGAAGCAACACAACAGCGCGTTCTCCGACGAATAATACGATATACGAGGTTTCCCGCGAAAAAATAAACAAAGAAACAGCGGCGACGAGTGAACGAAGAAAATTGGAAAATAGAGGAGGGAGAAAACGGAAACGAGGTGACGAGATGTGGTGGTGTATTTGCGCCCTTTATTGCACTCTCGGTTATCACAACAATCACTACCAGACTGGAGGAACGGCGAAACAGCGGTAAAAACACCCCGAGGAAGACGACGGAACTGTCAATTTTCCACACAAGAACCAGTTGTTGCCGATGCTAGTGCCGCAGTTGTTGTTGTTCTTCTTCTTCTTCTTCATCCTGTCGTTTGTCGACTGACGTATTTTCAGCGGGCTACCAACAACTCACGAGGGAATCTAGGAGACAAGAGAGGACAGAGAAGATCTATCGCTGTCCAGTTATCGTGCCGTGCAGTGTGAAGTACGAGTTTCATTCTCAGTGTTTCAAAGTTGGTTTTTTTTTTCTTTCTACATCATTTTTTTTTTTTTCCACCTCCGTCATCGATTGTTTTTTGTTTTCTCCGTAACCGCGCTGAGGAGCAAGAATAATAATAACAACAACAACAATAGTAATAATAAAACTAAGAAGAAGAGGAAGACGAAGAAGAATACCTGCAGGGATTTAGTGCGAGGATCCCCGGATCTGTATGTGCGAGTGCGCGTGTGTGTGTTGTGCCGTGTTTCGATCGTTGTACAGTATATTATAATATACACGACAATAAAAGAACAACGGTAAAATAATAAAATCGTGACAGTGGGATTAGACGGATGTGTGGGTAATTCGTAAGGGATAGATCCACGGTACGCGTGTATAATGGCTTACAAGTACCGCGAGGAGATCGTCGGTAAAAGATTTCTATCCGTGAGTGGTTTTGCCAAGTTAAAGGTGAATAAGATCAGTGAGTGGGGTTGGCGTGCCGGTGTTATACGTGCGGCCAGTCACAGGGATAACGCCAACGACGATCTTCAGGTGAGAGAGGATTCTGCTCTATCGATAACGATAATAATCCCTAATCGATATAGGTGCGGAAGATAACGCTGCGTCCATCGGACGATTGATAATAATTAAAGTTAATACCGATCACTGGTTGACGCCTGATGTATGTATGTCTTCTTTTTCGCTCTGAGCAACGGCAAATTTCTCTTTGGCACGAGCTTGAAGTTTTAGCAAACGTTGTCGTATCCAAACATTTAGGGAAAAAAAATTAGTGTTTCGTCCTATTACGATGTATCGAATTTCAAACAGTTCGAGTATTGCGAAATAACGATTTTTTCTCAGCGTGAATCGTTACGATGACGTTACTAACTTCAACGTGATTCTTTGCCGCGATAATCGTAATGACCACCACCTCAAAACGACGCTTCGAACGACCTTTCCGTGTATTATTTCCTAACGATTAGGTAGTTCTTGCCGTCTTTGCTTTCGGCTCGATGGATTATTCCGTAGCGTTTCTCACACGCGGCCGCCGTACCCACGCTTCTTGTTCTTCTTCTTCTTCTTCTTCTTCTACAACACCTTTGCACGTCCTACGTGGCTGTATCTCGTAGTATGGCCTGTGTGTTTCTCTTTGGAGGACGCGGGCTCTATTTATACGTGTAGCGTATATGCTGCACACCCCGTGCGACCGTTGCCGTATTTTTAGACGAGTCAAAAGAAGACGAAGACGATGAGAACGGAGAACGCGATCTTCTATTCCATCGGCTAAGCTGTCTCTGCACGTATGTTATACGCACGAGAAACTGCGAAATTCTATTCTTCTCGGTGTATCCTCGCCAGGATCGCGACGATTGTGTTCCGTTCCTTGTCTCCAAACACTCCGCCGGAAATTTTTCTCCTTTTCTATTCACATCGCCTAATGTTACAAGTGACGCGGTTATGCCTGCCACACCCCCTTTTCGACGAGCAGCGAACGGCAGGTTAGATCAAGCTGAAGTTTGCAACGATGCTGATTTTTAATCGTCTTGAAGTTGGTAACGTTATCGTAACGATTCAAGCTTAGGAAAAACCGTTACTTTGAAATTTTTGAACTGTTTGAAATTCACTAAACCGTAATGAAACCAAGCATACTTATATTTTGCAACCCTGGTTACTTTAAAATCATTCTAAAAATAAGAATATAGTGATTTTTTCGCACCGTTTCGTTACTATAACGTGACTAACTTCAACTTCGCGATTTTCATAGATCTAGGAATTTTTAATTCTTCACCGCCTTTCGAGAGTCCTGTACCGAAAAAGAATTTTTCCCTTTTCTGCAGACAAATAACTGCCAGAGAATATGCAGGCGATTCGTTCGAAGGGATTATGATTGATATTGTCCAAGAAAAATATCGATCGCATACCTAGTGAGATTTTGCAAATAGTGTCGCTGGAAGTGATTCGAGGGTGGCGATAGAGGGGAAAAACCGGGAATAGTCATTTTTTAATCAATAGTTCTTCAGCAGCAACTTCAGCTATGCATCGTAAATTCAGTAAAACTAACTTTCGGAAATGGTATTTCTTCAATATCTAATTATTCTTGTGAAACGAATCGATACTACGTGTCTTTTACATCAAAATTTACATATTCAAGGTGCGCAACTTCTCTTTTGAGCTTTTGGCAACCAGGTTGTAAGTTTTATGAAAAAAACGTCGGGGGATTCGGAATGTTTCGACGGGAAAAAGTCGGGGAATTTTGTTTCAAGAAAAATTATCGCCACCCTGGTTTTGTCTGAATTTCATGCTTGTTGCGGAATCGAGAAGCTGAAATACGAACGTAGTTATAAGTTGCACTACAGACGATCGGCCCGCGTCGTTTCGAACGTTTTCAACCGACAGAACCTTGTCCGACAAACCTTATCTGCATTGTTAATTGCTGTTACACTTGCGCAGTTATAAAATAAGTGTAATAAGGACGCCCACACCAAAGACCGTTGTGTTTCGGTTTATTTACGCGAAGGACAGCCCATCGGCACGGCTCGTAGGAGGCGTGCATTCGTTCGTGCATGGATGTAGGTAGGTACGTACCTACGTGGTTAACGGTCAGTAGTCTATAACGGTTACGAACTTGCGACATTCCAAAGGATCCGATGGAGGCAGGTACACCGGCGCAACTCTTCTTCTCCCGTCCTCCGTTATCTCCTTCTTATTGCATATTATACTTCTTGCTCGGAATAGCAAATTTGTTTTTATACGGATCTCCTACTTATCGGTGGAGGAACGACTCATTATCTGCTGTACAGTTATTACGAGACGACAACACTCGATACCCACGTATATAATAATTATATACAGATACTGGCAAGTGCGTATATATGGGGCATTCCGTGCCAAACGACCTGCATACTCGCTCAACCTCGGAATTTCTAATTTTTACATTTTTTTTTTTCCTTCTTCGTCTCTTCTCGTGCGTGAATCGCGTTTCTGTTACACAACACGCTTCTCCCACCGAAAACTCCGATGAGGTATCTCGGAACGTGAGTTATAAGCCGATTCTTCTTCTCTTGTCCTCATTTTTCGACGCCTAAACTTATATGTTTTAGCGCTACAATTATTTTTTTTTCTCTCTCTTTATTTTCCTTATGGATTATTGTTATACGATAATATTGTGACGTTTAATCGTGCTTTATGTCAACACTTGCTAAGTGCGCGTTAGATTTCTACTATGTGGTACAAAGTTGTTGCGTAAAATCCTGTCGAAATTATGTGTGTGTGTGTGTGTGTGTGTGTGTGTGTGTGTGTGTGTGTGTGTGTGTGTGTGTGTGTGTGTGTGTGTGTGTGTGTGTGTGTGTGTGTGTGTGTGTGTGTGTGTATATATATATATATATATATATATATATATATATATTACACGATAGATACGTGAGATGGTATCTTTGAGAGGAGTAGGAGTCACTGTTCAATCTCGCATATTGCCGGATGCTATTATTAATGAACAGGATTATTTTGCTGCTGAAAAAAGTGCGCGAAGGCTGCAGGTACGATTTATTCGAGTCATGACGATCAGCCTGACGACGAGAAAAAGAAAGACAGAAAGAGAGAGAGAGAGAGAGAGGATTACATTTGCCAGAAACAGCGCCCACGGGACGGGTCTAATCAATGAAACTTGGTCGAAACTAGTGCTTCTATTCCAAACAAAGTCTTTGCGCATGTCAGATTTTCGCGTGGCTGAGCTTGGCCTGAACGACCAAAGTTCGATATTCTTCGTCGATGTGATTACTCGTTTTCAGTTTTAAAATACGAACGAAAAAGTATAAAGAGACAAGCGAGGAGGTGAACAAATAACTGTAAATTATAAAATATTCTCATTGTACATATATACTCTGAGGTTACTGCCTTTAAAAGTTCGATAATTTGTAATTTAATTCTTTGGTTTTTAATAGTAATGTTTACAACGTTTTTTTCGTTTTTGTAAATTTTATTTTTTTTTTAATTTTTATCAGATCATATCTGTGATTGTACATGACTTTTATTTTCTACGATCGTGAATCAGACGCTGAGTCTATCTAGCTTATCTAGTCCAACAGGCTCTCCACTTTTAAATTATGTAACTTGCGAGGCTTTAATTTGTTATACATTTTTTGTCGGTTTTTTTTTTTTTTTCATTTGGAAGTAAATTGTTTTGTTTCTTTCTTGCTATCGTCAAAAAAACGTGTATATGGCAAAGAAATAAAAAAAAAATCTTAGCCAAACTATATAATCTCAAATTATATAATTTTAAACAAGTGCTCTACGAATTCGGAATTTCCCCATCAATTAAATAACATATGGAAGTAGTTATTTTCTTTTCATCGTTTCTTTTGCGAACCATGACCACTCGGTCCCATTTTTAAGACATCAACTTTCTGTTCTGCAAACATATCGTATAAAGAATTCAATAAATGCTGTTACGCATAACTGGTATTTTAATATTTACTCTAAAAGATTGCATCCTTTCGCGAGAATTGAGAAGAAGGACCAAAAAAAAATGCTGCTTCCAAACCATAAACCCTGATGCAGATATTCGTCACAGTTGTTTCGTTCTCTCGACGGTTTCGCGAGGTGAAAGGTAGCTTTAAATCAAAATACGTATCTGTTCATGAGTTTCAAAAAACCGCCCTCTTCTTTCCAAACCGATAATATCGACCGATCGATGCTTTTCTTACTCACGATAATTACGCGTAGATTTTTCGGCACGTGTTCGAAAAACGGAGAAGAAAAAAAAAAAAAATATACGAAAAGGGCTCTTCGCGTTCCCTTCGTCCCGTTACTTATGTTATTGTGTTACGTCGCACTCACGCGCGCGTTTCATTCGAGAAAGAAAAACTGGGTTACGCGTCAACCGGGACAGGAAGGAAGGACGGCTTCGCGCATCTTTTGTGGGCTGTGTAACGGGTAAAATATGTGCACCTACATACCTGCCGCATACCTCTACTAAACTCGATTCTCGCCTTAATCGCGCTTTCGGCTCTTGAAATGCGTAATGCGAGAGAGGCATGGCATTCGTGCAATAACACCTCATACCCGAAAGAAGCTTCTTGGAAATTATAATAATTTGTGCGAATGCGTTGATGATTTATTATAATTTTGTGGTACACGATACGTGCCAGGTTTGAAGTTCTCCCATTAGAAATTAACACATTTTTTCAAACTTCACTTTACATCACACTTCGTACATATAATATTCAATATTCTCAATACATTATACGTAGATTCCACTTTTTATCAATGCACCATTGATCTATAGATTCGTAAAACAGGATCACACAAATTTCAATACGTTCATAAAAAAGTGTCGACTGGAATCTTTACTTTAATTTTCGTCTGGTGCAGGGGAAATTTTTTATTCTCGTGTTCATAAAAAAGTGTCTGTTATTTTCTGTCAAATATTTGCTAAATTTTTAAACCCGCGCCATGAAATTTTACTCGAACAATGTATCTGCATGTATTACATTTGCGTATACATACAACTTTCAATCGTTCGTAACAACCCAAAAAACAATATTCACGGGTAAAACAAACCATGGATACTCAGTACTGCTGAAACGTATTCTTTTTTCTCTTTTTCGCTGTTTATTCTCCGTCTCCTCGTCAGTGTTTTTTCTTTTTTTTTTTTTTTCTTGTCATTCTACATATGATTCTCAGTACCTTACTCCTGCTATGCAGGAACCGTTCAACAACAGCATCAGCAGCGGATCATCGACTCGAACCAAGGACAAATTACGCGCCGCCGCTGCTATGAACTTGAAATTTTGCACCGTTGTACGTGTAGTGATGTAGAAATAATCTTTGCGACTGACGGTGAATCCATGTCGGAAAAAATTTTCAATTCCCTTTCTGCGAGCAATTTGCACACGGTTACATTTCCATTAACTCGCGTTATTGGTACATACGTATTAGGTTGTTTGAAAAACAATAAGGACCTTAAATAACGTTTGAAAGAGTACATTTATCGGAAATTGATTAAGAAACCTACTTTTGATGAGCTTTCAACTCTCTAAAAAAGTATATCCGCGACTTTTCTGTACGTCGCATCGTTAGCTAGTTATAAAAATCAGGAAAAGCAAAAAACGTTTTTCCCTGACGTTGTTATTCTTATATAAATAGGAAAATAGGAAATTGCGATGCGCAGCTTCTTAATGTTAATATCAAGACCTCAAATTTTAACAGGCTTATTATTATACCTAAATGAAAATTTTGAGTTTTTTTTTTTTTAAACACCCCAGCAGATTCGTATATTATACGTAACGTGTGGCATACTTTGCGAATTTCTTTCTTCTTCCCCATTTGAGGGTAGGAATTTGGAGGATAACTGGAACCTGGTCCGTGGTGTCCGTGATTGCGATTCGCGGTTCTAGAGTCCGCTGGTTCAGTTCGGTCCGGTTTGGTTTAATTTGATTTAATTTGATTCGGCGCTTCGTTACCGCAGTTGACGACGATCGTTGTTGCTCGGCGTTTGGCGCTATTCCACACCACCACCACCAGCCACGACTATACGTACCTACTTTACTGACCAACGCACCACGCGCAACAGCCATCGCGACACTTCCGCGTTGTCTCCTCGGCTTTTATACACGCGCGTGTAACGCTTCTGTTGCATATCACACATTGTGCAACTTATCTCGTGGGATTCACATACGTGTGATTACGAATGTGTACGAGCGTTGGCTGCATATTCACGTGACTGACACGAAACACACGCGCATGCACGTTACGAGCTTCGTCAAATTGTGTTACATAAACACGAGATCGAAGTTCGTAACGAAACATCGTGAAAGAATCGAATGTTTTTAAGATTTCAAATTACAAGTACGATTTGGCTTGATACAGTTTACTGAACTTCAAACAATTCTATAATCGCGAAATTATGGTTTTTCTTGGTTGGACCCAACCTGGTGCACGTATTAAACAACAACAACAACAACAACAACAACAACAAGTAAAGAAACAAGAATAATGACAACAATGGAAGTCTAACGTTTGATATCCGTTCCTTATTTTCTCTTCGTTTGGCTGTGTGTGTGTGTGTTTTTTCCTTCTCTTACTTTTCTTTTCTGCTCGTAACTGTTGGACGAATTAGACGTATATTATATCTTTTCTCTCTTTCATTGTATCCACGCACCGACAATTATTGCAACGATTATAACACCGAGATCGGCGTTATGTTACATGATTTTTCAGAATTGGGGTGAATGGAGGAACGGAGAGAGAAAATGACGCACGGGAATATTATAAAATTGAGTATCTTGTCGTGGGTATTATTAATACACCTATTTAAGAGATAACACCAATGTAAAACTGTAAAACCCTAAAAAAAGGCACAATTATTATTGGTTGGAAGAAAAGGTAATAACATAATAATATTTGAATTTGTAAAAACGAAACTAAAAAAAGATTTTTGCGACAAGCTAATTTAGAGATTATTTATTAACAAATAAGTGCCCTCTCTGTGGTTGAAAATTCAACATTTTCATTCAAATACTCGTCAATTATACATAAAATCAATATTTTTGAAATCTGCGCATTTCGGTACCTATTAATACGTAGATCAAGTGATTTTTTTTCCACTTTCAAAGTTGCACCAATTACACTGCGTGCGAGAATGGCTCCGTTGTAGCCATTTTTTAATATTTGTCGATAATAATTTTTTGTATTATACTTAAATATGTGCCTAATAACTTCTTTAAATAATATTATCTTATTACCTTTTCTTCCAACCAAAAAAATAATAAAAAATGTTCAAAAAAGCGGTCTTCTTTTGCTTTTGCAGTGGTGTTAACCCTTAACTCTCGTGGGTTCGGTAAGCTCTCCACAACGTACTTAATGCCTGTCCATTTGCCTTACTGACTGACCGACTGACTGACTTGTTGGTGTGTTGACCTTTGCCCAAGGAGTTCCGGTACGAATGAGTCGAAACCTCTGCTCATTATCCCGAATAGATGGATTTAACAGTCCTCATTAATTTGCAGACGACCCTTGCGCGTGACGTTGTCGACGATCGAAACACCGTTTAATTTTTTTTGTGTCCTTTTTTTTTATGCATAATGCACGTTGCACTGCACAATCAATCGTATAGCGCTCGGAGCGTTGGTAGGTTTACTAAATAAAAAAATAAAAATAAAAAATAAAACGAATACAAAGAATTGCAGTTTTTTGGACATGGAGAAACTCCTCGGGGAAAGTTTATTGCGTGAAATTAATATCCTGCAAACAATTGGTAGACTATTTTTTTGCTACGTTAATACAGGTATATACCAAAGTTTTATCCGTACGTATTCAGAAATGCTATGATGCAGTGAATTGGTCCGTTTGCAATATTATTATACAATTTTTTCATTTTTCTCTCTCGATTTTTCGGGATTTTTGTCTCTCTCATTTCGAATATAATGACGTACCCGCGGGTAAAACGGTTAAAAGTCCGAAGTTCCGTTGCTCGTATATTTCAGCAATACCTCCTCTTCCTCCTCCTCCTCGTCCGTCAGGCTTCGGACAATCTTCCTTCGATCGCTAAACTCCAGACTCACAAAACGGGTATTTACAAACAGGCAGGTATGCAGAAGCGCGTGCCGCGGTTTCTTTAAAGCCGAGTAGGTACCTATCCACAGCGGGTAGGTGGTCGTGTACCGAGACCGAAGAAAGGGGCCCGTACAAACGGCGGGCCTTGTATTCCGACGTAACGATGCCCCTTTTCCTCTTCTACCCCCCTACTCCACTTCGGAACGATGCGCTCCGTTACTTCTGCGGTTGCACTTGGCGAATATCGCCGCCCGCCGTTGCCGCGGGCTGATTGTGAGGTGCAAGTAGGGCCTTCTTGCTCGCTCGCAGAATCGAAGAGGAGAGGAGTCGTTGAACTCTACGGGCCCCAAATGGAATCCCGAAGTAAAGAAGAAGGCGCCAGGACGTGCCGACGCGCCGGTGCAACGACAAAAGCGGAGCTGCCTGCAGGAGAAAAGAAGCGATACATATATGTGTGTAAAAAGAAGAGCCGAGACGAAGAAGGGGGAGGAGGATACGGAGGAGAGAAGGAGGAGAAGAAAACGACGAGGGAACGGCGATACGACCTCTGAAAAGGAAAATAGAGAGTTAAATGCAACCGCGATATTGCTGCTGCTGCTGCCGCTTTTAAACCGCCACCATGCTTCTTATTGTACGGCTATGCCGAAGTTAACGGTACACCCTTATTCGCCTTTCTTTATACACATACATACGTTATGGGTATTGTTTGTCGAGATTTTACGGGATAAGATTCCGCTGCAGGGGTAGACCAGTGAATTTCTCTTCGTTATACGACTCGGCTCTGCGAATTCAACGAGTCACACGTTTGACCCCATTTCGTATTTCACAGGTTTCTTTAGGATCAGGTGATTCCTCGTTAAAAATTGAGACGAAAATCCCTTTGCGAGAACTCTGAGGGACCGATATCCGCCGAGTTAGAGAGTTTCTCGGCTCGACCAATCGGGAGAGCGTTAGCAAGTGCTGCCGCCTATCTGCCGGTACTGCAGAAGCTCGCTGATTGGTCGGTGGCGGAAATTCTTCGTAGCTCGAAAACCGTGCGTCGTACGAAGTTCGCGCAAAAGAATTACCGTCTCGTATTTTCACGGGGAATCTTATCTCGAAATTTGGGAAGTGAGGAACAGAGTCGAATGTACAGAAAAATCCGACAAACGATACTAAAGTTGTGTACGCGTATATATCACACCGCTAGCTGGTATCTTTCACGCTCCTTTGTTCTTCTCGTGTAATCTTGAACATACAACCTATATACTCGATCATACATACATACATGTACGTATATCGTACGTATGTGAATAATACTCGAAGCTTGAAAATATTAGAGACGACGTTTACAGACCGCTCGATAATTTTGTTAACTTTTCACGAGTCTCTGAGATTGCGCGGGAGCGATAATATCATATTTCAACTGTACGTACGGTAGGTAGTCTAAAAACCTGTAATGTTGACATTCCGATACACGTATAGAAAATGCGGTGTGCTGTGCTGCTGCACGTTGTCTGGAGTGACAAATCTGTTCACTCAACAGCAATTGTCGTGAAGAATAGTAATTAACTTCGGTACATAGGTATATACGTATACTCGACTTGGAAGAAGCTTTATCATATTTAAGTGTTGTGTGTAATTTTTTTTAATAATTTTGGGACTCTGATACTTTCGCGTTGCTGCTCTAACAGGTATATAATGCGTTATTTGTTGTGTTGTTTTTTTTTTTTTTTTGTTGTTTACTCATAACAGACGCAGGCGCGAAAGCGTAGGTTTAATCAATATGCATGTAAAGGCCATGTGCAGTCCTGTACCATGCGATGACTGTATTTGTTTTGAGTAAGTTTTTTCTCTTCTCTTCTTTTTCCATTTCGTTCGTATACATGGTAACGTAGTAAAGAACCTGCAACAGCACCATAGTGCGATATATATGCGTGTAATACGGCATTATGATGGCATGTCAAGTGTGTTTTTGTTGCTGGTTTAATATTGTAATGTTATTTATTTATGCAAATGTGTGTATTGTGGAATATTATGCATATATGTACATACATACACGTAGCTAGCGTTGAAGGAAAAACGGACGCACGCACAAAGAAAACGAAAGAGAGAGAGAGAGAGAGAGAGAGAGAGAAAGAGAGATAAAGATAACAAGAAGAATAAAAAAAAATCAGAAAGAAAGAAAAGAAAACAAGAAACACTCGTCATTGACTGCGGTACAACCTAATATATACGTATACAACGACTTTAGGTATATATACACTCACGCATACACATATATACAACGTAATCGCAAGGTGAATGTCAAATTGACACGATACGCGCCGAAATAACGTTCTTGTAACCCAGAGTCATAGGAATAATGTGTCATTCCAATAGTTATAAGGCTACAGGTGTAGCGTATTTGTGTTAAATGCGAATATTTTATCCTCATCTAGATTCCGGTTTCCACTGAATTACGTACGAGGCATTTATAAAAGGCTTCGTTGCATTTCTTCTTAATAAAATTGATGAACTCATTCGAAAAATCGTCACTTTTAATCGATTCAATTCTGCATGAACCGCGTCTACAAACGCGAAACTAAACAAAGCAATTGGAAATTACAATCGCATATGCGACACGAATTCTTGATTAAAAACGATTCAATAATTAAAACGAAAAATAAATAAAAAAAAAAAAAACAAAAAAAACTACGTGCTATCCGTATGTAAAAGCGCATTAATTTAGCTGCACTGTAAATTGAGGCAACACGCATTCCTATTCTTTATTCTCGGGGCTGTTCCGCATTTATTGGCTGCAGTTGCGTAAAATTGTTTTATATTAAGAAGGCTACCCGGTTGACACGCGATCGGAGCCAATTCTTCGGCAGACGAGTCTCGCCGTCTCATTGCAAACTGAATGTGAAGTGAAATTTTCACGGTTTAAGACATGGATCTAAAAAATTGAACGCCATTCATTACGATTATTCAACGATATTTTTCACATTTTTAGAACGATTTTCAAAAAAAAAAAACAGCAAAAAAAATCTACCGGTTATCAAAGTCAAAACAGTTAATCAATCTAAAATTGACATTTCATTTGTTCTTGGTTTTTTACTAACTCTCTGAATTATTGATTAACTATCAATTATCAACGACGGCGTTATTGGTTCTCGACCCAATCGATTCCGCAGCGAATTTCATAGCTGTACAATAGTGACTCAATGCACAAACTATTTTCGGATAATAATAATAATAATTATTATTATTATATTATTTTTTTTCATCGATCGTACCGAGTTAAACTCGCGTGTTTCGCCCGTGATTAATTAACGCTGTTAACTCTCTCACGAATATAATACGCATGTAATATGATTTGTCTTATTTATTCTTTTTGAATACAATTTATGCCGGTTGTAAATTATTATTTCATATAAATATTTTGTGCACATATGTATACACATGTATATGTATATTTTTTTTTTGCCGACCCGACGTGTTTTCTTTCTTCTTCCATTTTTTCAACGTAACTGTACAGTCTCGGGGTTTCTCGAAGAGTTTTTTTTTTGTTTTTTTTTTAAATTTATTTATTTGTTTTTTTTTTCTTCTTCTTTCTCCTCATCACCTACGCGTGGACCGAAACGCACAAACGCCCACGTCACGCGTAAATTACCATGCGTGTAACGTTGAGCCTCGTGACATACCTACAGGTATGCGATACGTATTTAATTTATCGCGCCTCTCTCGGCACGCGTCTCCTTGTTTACTACACGAGCTTTACTACACTCGAGGCGTCCTCGTGTTACGCAATCACGATGATAGTCGCGGCAGCCAGCCGGTCAATCGAGGTTACCAAATAAATATTCCAACTAAAAATATACCGAACAAACGTGGCGCGTCTCTCTTGTGATCCGTGTCGATTAGATACGACGAACAACCACGCGATGATAGAATTCGTAGAAATGTTTCTTTTTAAATTTTTACCCTGCTGAGCGATTTTTATTTTCATTTTTCTATTCTTCAATATTTTCTACCAAGAATCGTCGACGAATCTGTTTCTAAATGATTTCCTCCGTCATAATTTTACAAGTACAAATATTGAGTGGAGTTTTTTTTCGAAAATTTGAACGGTCTTCGAAATATTTTATACCTACCTACAACAGAATATTTTTTAAATAAATTAATAATAAATTAAATAAATAGATAAATTTTCCAAACATACGAGATCTTTGAATTATATTTGGGTTACAGACCCGATTCTTTACGAAACTAGACGTATTTCTACACGTGGCTTGAGACGTGTGTTAGGTATGTTATAATATCTATACCCGAGCAACCCAGCAGCTCGTTGAACGACGCTCGACGACGACGTCGATGCCGACGGCAACCTTCCTTTCCCCACTCGGATAACCTGTTCTTCTCTCTTCTTCTCCGGTCTGCAGTTATTATACTTACATACTTGCAAGTCGTTGCTCGCCTTGCTCCGGTCTTGTAGTTACTCGGATCCATTCTTGCAAGTGACTGTTGCCGCCGAATATGCGCCAATGATCGTTTGTCAAACGGTTGAAAATGGGGCGGGGTTGAAAATCCGAATTTGTAAAGTTTCAAAAGCGCCAGATTGCGAATTTTTTTTTGACGTTCAAAGTTCCGAAAGTGCGAAAATGAAAAGATTTAACAATCTGAAACATTGAAATTCTGAAAGATGGACGATTTTCAGTTCCGTGAATTTCTGGCTTGGCGAAATTTCGCCACTTTGATCCGTCTTTGTTTTGGATTTTCCATGTTCTTACCTCCAGAATCCTGCTGATTCTGATTCTCGGTTTTTTTGATTTCTTACACCCATTTGTAGATTAAACTACGCTGTCTGAATATATTTTGATTTTCGGAACTTTACTCCATCGAACCCTTATTCCTCGGAATTTTGCTCTATCGCAACCCGAATTGTCAGAATCTTGCAGTAAGTTCGTAATTTTGAGCCGACTGGTTTCCGACCATTCGCAACTTTGCTGCTACGTAAAGATTTGATTTCTTCACCTCAAGTTTCGCCATCAAATAATTCGGAATCAGCGGCTTTCGGAAGTTTTCAAATTCGGAAGTTCAACGTCGCCCCTTTAAAACCGTGATTTTTCAAGCAAATAATTAATTGCCAGAGGCGATGAAACGCAGATCCATAGCCACGTGTCTGAGATCGTAAGATACCTGGAGAGAAAAAATAAATAAAAAATTATGCGCAAGAGCCGTGGTTGTAAAAAAGAAATTGACCCACATGAGTCTTTAATAAAGCGATAAAATGTTGAATGACTCGTTCAGAGACCCGCTACTCCATCAGTACACTTTATTATTGGCCATGAAAATTCCTTTCCGAATACTTTTCTGACTTTTACAATCTCAAATATATGTTGTGCAGGTGTACACGTATGAAATATTATCATAATTTCACCAGTCATATGTAATGACATCGTTCAAGTAGATATAGGACAACGAGGACGATCAGTCGGTATTATTTTTATTTTTTTAAATTTATTTTACGTATGAACGACTCCCGTACGGTTTACCAGAGAACATTCTTTCTTTCTCTGTTCTACTACTATCATCGGATGCATGTGGCGAATGAATTCTGTATCGTCAAAATGAAGTGCAAATACGTAATAGAGAAACACTGCATTTGGATATCGGAGACAATTTGGATTCGTGTTACTTCCGTTTTACCTGATTTTTCTTTTCTTGCAACTGTTTCTTGCAAAATTCCGGTGGAAGTACGTTCCAAGTGATTTAAGACTCATTAATAAAGGAATTAAAGTACAGCGTGGCGCGCTAGTGAATTAAAGGCGACAGACGTATATATGTAGGTATATGTATATATGTGCGTACGTACAACTTAACATGTAGAAATGAACGTAAATCGTATACATCCAATTAAAAGGCGGTAGGACTATAGCTCACCTGTTTAATTAATGGCTGGTTAATTTTAACCGAAAATTCACTGGCTCCGTGCCCACTTGCACAACTATTTTTTCAGTCCCGCGTAAATTCTAATCTTATACAAATTCGCTGTTACGATTTTTTGGAAAATAATCCGAATTCTAAATGTTTGTATTATCAATATTTTTTTTAGAATCCTTTTTTATGTATATATATATACACATATATATATATATACACACACACAAATGTGTGTATTACGTTACATGAAATACAGCAGATAACTTATCTCAACTGATTACCTGCTCAGGTAGTTCGCGTATTATCTCGAGCTGCTACAGATGCCTCTAATAAATCTATAGAAATGCCCTAAAAATCAACACTTACCTTTCTCCTCTGTACACGTGTATACGATATACGAGGTTACGTTTGTAAAGTAAACTCGGACGAATCGAATGACTCGACAATTAAATGTTCCCATTATCCACGTAGTTGTGTACTCGTGTGACTTTTATCGTTTCAGACCAATGCCCGGTAATAAGTAATAACTGTACACGTATGTATGTACAACTATTGCATATATTCTTCACGCACTATCGTAGCGATGATATTCATCGTCACCAGTGTCATCCACAACGCGATAAGACGTCCTTGTGCAGTTCGAATCAATTTCGTGATAACTAGTCTGTATTTATTATGATTATTTCTTTCTTAGAGTCGGTTAGACTTAACCTATTTAGAAGTTTATACGTTTTATTTATCGTCGCGACACATACAGTGGTCAGCAACAGTTTTACAACCTGTTAAATAAAACTACTCGTTGTAACGTTACACGATAAGGGACAATCAAGGTGTGGACAAAATGTGTTACAGAAGATGTCTTGTATTTTTTAGAATTCATCGCGATGCAGGAATACATGCACGATGTGTATTGGTTTTTGATATTATTCCTGAATGGCTGTTAAATTTTTAATCTCCAGAATGAGATGAAAAACGAAAAAAAGTCTTCATCTCGATTCTTGTATCCAGTGATTGATAACCGGGCTTGTTTGTTTATTCGTTTGAAACTCTTTTCAGACGTCGCTTCGTACGTTACGATTTCGATATTTTCGACATTTATATTCTATTTCTAAATTACATACTCACGAGTCGAATTGAGACGGAGGGGAGGAAAGATTCGAGTATAAAACAAACAAAAAGAAAAAGTAAAAGGAATTTCAAGGGCGTCGCAATTGGATTGCCAAAATCGAAAGAACTGCTTTGACAAATTCAGGCGTCAACCGCAGGTCTTATGTACAGACCTATATGTAATGCGGCCTAATGGAAGACGTCGAGGCAAACATTTTTCTCCCCGATGTTTTTTCCCTCTTCCTTTATTTTTGTTTGTTTCCACTTCACTCTCCTTTCCTTCCCTCTCGCTCGTTGTTTTTTTTTTCCTCGCACTTTTTTTTTTCTACTTTGTTACCGCTGTATTGATATTGATGGCGGCTCTTCTGCCTCTCGTGTCCCCGTTGTCGTTGATCGTTACGACTTATATACCTGCATGGTTGCGTAACGTGACGATGTCTTACGCGTTTTTTCACACGTGTTTTTCGCACACAAAGTACCCGTTTTTGCGACGGTCGAGCGAGTTTGCGAATGCGCATGCGCGGAGTGCAGAAAATACTACCTTTACGTCCTGGAAATGTGAAAAGTGGTATTTTCTGTACCGCGCGCAAGCGCAGTCGCGAAAATATCTGACATTACGCGAAACTAACCTCAATTTGACGAAAAAACGTGCAAGATACTTTTGTTGTGTATAGAATCGTGCGCAACAAGGAGGCAGCGGTCTTTTCGACTCGCGTATTTCCAATCTGTATTCGTCTTCGACTCGCCTACGAATCGTATTGCAAACTTACGCTTGGCCCAAAAAGACCGAGTTTGCTTTCTTGTGACACAATGAATACAATATTGACGCAAACTGCAAACCGAGCGCAAGAAAAACAAGCCCTAAAGTGGTTATACCCAAGGAACTAAGTCAACCTTTCCGGCGGCTCTCGAAAAATGACGAGCGATATGATTTTTTTTTCTACCACTTTCGCATCTTCGTTTCTCTTTTATCCGAATTCCAAAACCATAAAATTTGGTTCACAAAGCACCAATGCGCCACTTTCAATCGTTTGTAATATTTCAAATTTTAATGCGCCGCTGATGCGTTAAATAAACTGCTTTTCAAATTACCCAAGTTTTTCGGTTTTGTTTCTCGATTTCGATGCTTTCAATGATCACTGTGCTGATCGCGAAAAACACCGCAATTATGTACAACAATACATCAATAATTTACAGAATTGCAATTTATTTCTTTCTTCGTTAATCCAGTTCGCGTGGACGTAGAGCCACTAATATGTACGTTTCGTCCGCGCCTTCAGACACAATCGTATCCATATGCGTACAGACAGTACACTGTACACGATATTATTTGATACGGTACAAAGCCCGTCGTATGTCTATCTTTTCGCTATAATATAAATTATATGCATGTGCCAAAAGCCACGCAACATCCCAAATATATATAACGTAACGCATCTCGGCATTTAGGTCAGTCTAGGTACGCATCCGCCTAACAACAACTCCATTATCTACCCGCAGATGGATCTACGTAGACTCCGAACCAAGTCATAGAACTACGAGTTATTTTTGAGGTTTTTTGTTGTTGTTATTATCGTTATTGGTATCGTTGATATACTGGCAAAGAGCTAATGGCACGGGTCTTTAAAAAATTATTGTCCGCGTTATAGTTACGTTAAAACGTAGCTTTGCGAGTTATTTCGATGTGGGTGATTTTTCATGCCTGATGCGCACTGATTTACATCGACTTTAAAACTGTATACATATACATATTATTCTAGGTACAACGTACGTACATACATGCATGCAATTTCTGCGCACGTCATCATTTCGTCAGACGCCACGCCGAGTTTTTTTTTTTTTTTTTTCTTTCTCTCTTTCTTCTTTTATTCCCTTTGCTTTTTATTCAATTTATTCTCTGACATGCAATTTCGACTCTGATTTAATCATAATAATAATAAAGAAAGAAAGAAAAAACGCCAGTCTTGTATTAAGCTTTTTCTGCTGCAGATTGATTCGGTATATGTATAGTATATGTACATAGATACATGCTTGTGCAGTATTTCATCCTGAGTTATTGTTGCTACAAGTAGAATGTACTTTCGACATTGAATTCAATAATTTATTTCGAAATTTCATGCTACGATATGTGAATTCCCATTTGTCTTTTACCGAGTTAAAGTTTATTTATCACAGCTAGCCTTTTCGCAACAACCGAACGTCGAGAATCAGACTTTCACGTCGTTCCAGATGTTGAAAATTTCTAGCAAAATACATACCAATTCACCGGTGATGATTTAGTTTTTAATGAATAATTTCAGCGTATACGTACATGTATACATTTCATGGAAATTCATCAATTTATCGTTTGTACGATCGAATATTACGTTATTAATAATTATTACTCAATATTACGGGGATATTAATGGGATATATAAATCCCATCGTACGTATGAGTTACATGCATAAAGTAAGAGGGGTGAACCATTCGACTGTAAAACCTAAAGCCGCGTGTGCCGCGGAATGTGCGCACAAAATATATACGTCTAGGTATTCATGATAATGTAAGTGTTCCGTCGTGTGCGTTTGTAGGTTATATAATGCAACGTGCGTTACACATACGTGCGCATGCTACTCACTTTCATACGCAAGGTGTCGATGTAGGTATTTAAAATACATACGATAATACTAGCAGCCCGTCGGGGCTCCGTTCGTTAATATTTTCGAATGTTTCTTGCGGAGAAAATTCCTCAACGCAACTTTTCTTTACTACACGTAAAAGTACAGTCAGCGTTCGCGCAAGTATGTCATCCCCTTCCAATTTCTCTTTCACGAATATCGTTATACATCCAAAACCATCGATCCGAATCTAACGAGACAAACTCTAAAATCTAGCCGAACGTTGTACCTATCGGCAGAAAAAACAATCGTAAAGATCGGTTCTACAGTTTTGGAGTTATGAGCGGACGTATAACGGATGGACAGAGACGGACAGACAGCAAGTAAGATGTTGAGTTTTATACTTGTGAGGAGAATAATAGAAGAAGAAGAAGAAGAAGAAGATAAAGAATGAAAAAATGTATCGCAGGCACAACGTGTACACCTTGCTCGCATATGCGAATGGTTGTCCGAGGGCTGAAGGGAAAGGGAAAGAGGAAGGGGGGATCCTCCTTTCCTTCCTTCCCTTCCTTCCCTTCGTTCGAACGCACGTATCGGGGTTCTTCTCTCCTCTCGGTGGTCAGTCGCAGATTGGGGTTACTGACCCTTGGCGTGCGCCTGCAGCATCCGTGGTCCACCATTCCGGGATCCCCCAACTTTTCGATCCCTGTACCTGCTGCAATGCGAGTGTAATTACACCGCTGCCGCACCAGCTGCGGAGAAAGGGTGATATCGTAATTCTCTGTTAACCCTTCTTCGACACGCTCACTTCTCGCCACGGTTTTGACACACCGCGGGTCAATTTTTCACCCGGATGGTGCTTCGTCGTTAACCTGTGATTGACAACCCTTTAGTTTCGATACTTTGGGGATACAATTTAAAGATTTGTCGATATGTCTGCAAAATTGAAATTCGGAAAGTATGAAATTCAATTGTTTGAAAGGAATCATTGGTTGAATTTTCAGTTAAAATTCGGTCAAAGTGAAGGGTTGAAGATGTATGGAATGTATGATTGGGATGTCGAAATACGTGTAATTAAAGGAAAGTTAATTCGGCTAACTTGAGTGAGCGCTCTGTATATGTATCTTCAAATATCGAAGTCGAATTCTGTACGCAACTCGAAACAAAAAAAACTCCAACGGATTTTCGTTTCAAGCAGAAATAAAGAAATGGAACGAAATCTACGAATTTACTATTGCGATTTTTTAAAATCCGTGCCATTTCTTTATTTCTACGTCAAGTGAAAATTTGTCACAGTGTTTTTGTTCATCGTCAGAGTATCGACCTTAGTTGGAGATCGAAGACGATTTTTGTAATCACATTTCGTTTCGTTTTTCTTGAATCGAGTATATTCGTTTAGCGTATTTGTAATTTTTACGACGAAGTGCAGGCTCCGATAACTATCTTTGAATATCAATTATTCCCTAAAGTCTAAAAAATTTATTCCCTCGGCGTTTTCTATTTTTTTTCTAAACCATTCGGCTTTTCGAACCTTAAACTGACGTGTTTTATTTAAGATTAACCGCATCGGGATGACGAGTTTCAACTTCTCCGAAAAGTCTGGGATTACCCACGCGGTAATTGGTCAATTTCTGAAAATCGCAAGAATGAAAAATTGTATAAAAATAGCAAATTCAACCGACTTTCCTCATTTCATTGTAGAGCTATTTATAAATCCGGCAGACTTGCATCAGCGCATCAAGTTTCCCAGCCTCTTGGTTTTAACCGCACGTGAAGGATTCTGTCAGTGATTCAGCAGACACGTTACGTATTATAAATGTTGCGAAAATATTGACACTCTGGTATTTTCATAAATGACATTATGCCAAACTACGTACACATAACGTGCAGGAGAGAAATCCTGGGTGATGCGTCATACTTTATTTTCGCGATAATTTCATCCTCGCCTTTTTTCCCCCGATACTGATAATTTTACGGAATTTTCAATTTCACACACATATAGATATATATATGTGTTACTTTAACTCGATTATCGCTATTCTGCAATATTATATTGCACACCGAAAGTTGAATCGTCGAAATAACAATTCCACGAAGTAAGTTAGTACAAAAAACAAAAAAAAAAAAAAAACGGGATTCATCGTGACACGCGATTGTGAAAATAATACGCGTACAGCATAATTTACGCATTATTTTTGGCACTAATATTATGCGGAGGTTACGTATACGGTAATGAGAAGATATACGCGCGCGCGTGTGTGTGTATGTGTGGGTATATTAGAACCGCTCGCCTTTTATACACATGTTACATTAACTCGTTCGAGGTCGACTTCTTTTTAATATAAAACGTACAACTGCTTTCACGTCGCGCTACAACTTCGATATTTTACACCTTACTTGCGCTGGGTGGAAACGTAAATGAGGCAAATGCAACTTGGCCGCATCGTTCGTTCGCCAAAATAAACAATTTTTACCAAATCAATGAATACGATTCTTGTTCTATTACGTACGAGGCGTTCCATGTCAATTTTATCAGCAATTATCTGCAATTTTTTAATACGTGATAACAGAGTGAACGACACGATTTAAAAATTTGAAATAATCCTGAAAAATTATTTGCGCTGCATCAAAATTTATAAACTTTGAGGCAGAGTGAACGGAATATTCTTTCTAATTTGAAAGAAAGAAAGAAAGAAAAAAATTGGAATCGAATTGATTTAAAAAATGTCGAAAGTACGGACGAAATGTATAATAACCAGAACTCCGAAAGCAACGTCCTTTTAATCGCAGATCGAAAGTGCGCAATACTTATAAAACCGTTAGTACAAAGTCACTTGGATGCATTGAACTTATTGTGAACGTGCATACATATATACCTGTACAATTGCAGATGAATGCACGACGTGTGCAGCGAAGCGGTATTTATCGTTTCCACAATCAATTCAACCGCACCTTTTGACTCGGCTCATTTCCGCGGTACCTAATCAAGCTAGTCAGTCAGTCGAAGCTTGGAATTTTTAGGGAAAAAGAGGGCAAGAAAAAAGAAAATATAACAAACGGGAACGTGAAAAAAAAGAAAACACGAAAAAAGATATTCGAAAACTAGGTAATGAAATCTGGCGAATTGTAAATCTTTTATACGGTTTGAACAACCATTTGCACTGAAGAGGAAAAAGTAGAAAGAATAAGTCGCATCGTTGTGGGTAAATTTTCAATTTCCTCGAACGTTTTTGTACCGGCCGATAATTTGAATCAATTATTTCCGGAACAAGCTTCATTCAGTCCTCATTCATTTACATAGGATAGGTGTATCAAATGTTACATTGTATTTCGTGGATCAATTTTTCATCTATACGTAAACCTTAACTCTAATTTACATACGGTTCGTCTGTTCCAAATCATATGGAAACTATTGAAATATATTTTCCGAGGTTCGGTCTGTGAAAGCTTGTATGTAATTGTATAATTATATTTGAAAAAAAGACTAGTATTTTCACTGCTGATTGCAATTTTTTTTTCAATATAACTCAACTACGCCGAAAATAAATATTCCATTTATCCAATACACAATTATAATACACAATTTATAGAACCCATGAATTTGAATCTTTGATTACGATTTCGCATCAGTTTACTTTCCTTGACAACATCGAATATCCTATGGATTTATATACGGTGAAATTTTTCGTTTTACCGAACAAGCAGCCTCAAATATTCCGAAAGTTTTGCGAAGAAAAATTCGCAAAAAAACGAAATAAGGGCGAATTTTCCATATATAACATGGAAATTATATAATTTATCTTATTATACCTGTATTCGAAAAAATCAGCAATTCAGAACGCAGCGTTGCTGCTGGTGTCACGAATTATATACATATACTTATGTGCGTCTGTGTGTGTGTGTGTGTGTGTGTATTATATATATATATACATATAAGAGTTTCGGACCTTGGATATAAACGTTTAAGTGCGCCGCAATGTTCTGTGTATATATATATAATACCGAGCATAGTGAGTCAGGTGTTTAGAGACCTTGCGATAAATTAAGTTTGAGAACGGCGGGTAAACTATTGATTTTCTCGGCCCTTTGCCCTACATACCGAACTTCCGACTCTCTCTTTCTCTTTCTCTTTCTCGCGCACGCGTTCTTCTTTCCATCCTCTGAAATCCCTGGGATCGTCTCTCTTCTCTCTTTCTCTCTCTCGCTTGCGTAGATCTGCCTGCATTCTCCACCCTCACCGAATTTCCGCGCCATCGATCACCGATTGTCTTTCAGGCTTCCGTTTCATCAATTTCAGCCATTTCATCCGAGATATAAGTACACAGGCATACGGCAAATGTAATTATATGTGATATAATACCGTTTTCCTTTTCAGATTTTTCCAATTTTCTTTCTCTCATCTTGTTTAATCAGAACCATATTAATTGTCTTGTCTTAAACCTCGCTTCGCTCATTGCCTAAAAGAAAAAACTGAAAGAAAAAAAAAAAGAAAGGAACACGGCAAATCTCTCGAGAGATCGACGAAAAATCATCATGGTAATTTTTTTAAATCTACGCAATATGGAGAAAGAGACGAAGTCAGTTTTTAAATAAATCGCGTTGCATTAAGAAAATTTTTAAATCAGTTTGACGTTTATTAATGTTTAAATTTATTAAATATTAAATCTAAAATTAGCGCTCGAGGATTTTGTTAATGCAATGCTACAGTAATTTTTCAATCAGGCTGCAGTCGTAAATATAATTAAAAAATAAAAATTCCCATGACTTTTGTCATATACCGCATGTAGTATCCATACAGCATATAAACATATTATAGATATATCCATGCATGTAACAAGGTTTTATTGCTGGGTTTAACCTTGTACATTTATTATACTTGTAGCCGCTTGGTACTGCGGGAATGTGGAACAACTTGTCTTGATTATGTCCTAGTTATTTCGAGTTTTCGTATTTCTATTTTTTTATTTTTTTTATTCTTCCTTCGTTCTCTTATTATTCTTAATTTTTCTCGAGCAATCGCGTTGATATGGTAAATGTTACGCGGTCAATCTTAATTTTTTCTTTATTCTCTTTTAACTTGTATCATTTTTATCCAAATTCTAATAATTCGCAATAATTCGCCTCTTCATGTGCGAAGAACATCTATTTTAGAAGATTAATTTGAGAGATGAATTTCTAATTTTAAATGCTTTTTCTTCGGAAATTCTTGTATCATACGTATATGCATGTATAGGTATATATTTTTTCGGATGCGTGTGTTGAACAACTTAGCCAAGCCTCGCAACTCACGCATCGCGTATCGCGTATTTACGGTCAGTCTGCGTCTAACTTCAAGTGTAATCCTAAACCGGTGCATCAGCATCGCCAACAGCAGCGGCAGTCAGCCGCAATGGCCTAAAAGCTATTAAAAGATTTCGACACTCTCCCACCCAGAGATGATATTTTCTCTGCTGTTGCTATATGTGTATACGTATGTATATGTAATGTAGCAGGTGGAGGAGAAGACCCGTTCCTGCATAATTATAGAAATACATTTCGTATTAATAATGACCAAAAATGATCGATTTTCGATTAAATCGTTTATTATTTACAGATTGATAGAGTATAATAGATTATTTTTCCTCAGAATCGGTTTTTGTTTCTTATTCCCATCCACGACGCAATACAATATCAATTTATGTGATTAGAGTATTAATTGTTATCATCGTCTTACTTACCAAGTACCTATTTCATGTAACAAGTCAAAGATAAATGAATATTTTCACCTGAAATTGAATAATATTTTGAATGAAACTGTAAATTATCAAAAAACTTTTCCGCTATTAAGACTACGTACTGAAATTTACGAAATTTTGATGCATCGATTATTTTAAGCTTAGTCGCCATCGCTGTTTCGTATAATATATTACAGTTAAATAGCATATTGCGTTTGCGATATGGAAAATTTGTTTATTACATAATACCCACATCGTTATAAGTTCGTTTGTAAATAAAAGTTTGACGAAATTATATTTCCGTTCTGCATCGTCGTGCAACTTTACCGTCCGAAAATATGTGTACTGTATCAATTTCTGTGCAGTACGATCAGGGATGGCAAAAAAGACATTTGAAAATTTAATCGAAACTCGTGCCCGTTTCCTCTCATACACTTTTCTTCTCCGACGACTCCTCTCCTATAATAATTGAATTCCGGGGGCGCGATATCTCTCCAAGCCATTTCCTACACCCTTTTCAACCCCTTCGCCACTCGTTCTATAGACGGTGCCTGGCGCCTCTTGGTCATTTTCAATTCCCCCGGCGGGACTTTATTCTGCAGGAAATTCTATTAATTCTATTCGCCGGCCGACTGACTGACTGGCTGACTTCAGGCTTGTGTTAATGGCGCAGCAGCTTGAATTTCAAGTTTCTTTTTAAGGATCGGTAATACCGTACGTTGAATAATTGCATGAAAATTATTTCAAAGTCATAGCTTATAATCTGCACAACTTGACGAAATTTTTGTCCTACAACTTTTTCAATTTTATTTAACCTTGTACAAAATGCTAAGTAAATTAATGCGAGATATATTTTTTCTTTTTATTACATAATAGGCCGATTTTTCAAGATCTACCTCAGAATGCATTTTATTTTCGGGAAAACCAGACTTCTTTTCACGCGCAAAACATTTGAGTCGTATTTTTTCCGCCGACAAAAACCGCCGAATACTCAAAGACTGAGGTTTAATTAAAAGACCAAATTGAAAGACGACGTATCAAAATTGCAACCGGATCGAAATTTGGACCTCGCAACAAGGATTAAAAAATTGTAACGGCGGTCTGAAACGTTTCCGATGCATTTTCAGACACGTGTATTTTAAATACGCGAGTATCTCTCGCTCTCTCGTTTTTTTTTCTCGACGTTAGCGAAGTATCTGGGCATGGGCAAGGAGGTTCACGTTATGGGGTCGCGAGTGAATGACCGTTGGAAATGTTGCAGCGAGGTTATCTCGGCACGGTGAAGTACAAAGGAGAAAGAAAAAGGAAGAGAAAATATCGTTAAAATAAAATAAGAGGCCGTCGGCAAGGAAGAAGAGGAGTTTCGTCGAAAGTCTCTGATGCACTGCATCCCGTACGGACTCCCGCAGCGTTTTAGCCCCGCTTTTGGAGCAAGAATCTGATTCGAAATACAAAATGGCAGCCGCCAAGTGTCTCCCTTATCTTTCCCAAGCTCGGTGATTACCCTGAAACTCGTCGATTCGTGAAACTTTGCACTAAAGACAAAATTTGTACAACCGGCAACGAGAGAGAGAGAGAGAGAGAAAAAAACTACATGAAGAAGGAACGTGAAAAAAAAGCATCAGGATTACAAAGTTTTTTTCAATCTTCCTTTTGCTGGCTGGGAAAAGTTTTTCGAAAAGTAAGAAGAAGAAGACGAAAAAGAAACATTTGTAGAAGAGGAGTTTCATGGGGCTTTTCATGGTGACTTTGAAAATATCGACAAGTTTTGCCTTATCGTGATATACCGCATTTCAGACATCCCTGCAATTATGAAATTAAAATGATTTCTCCGAATAGCAAATTATTAAAATAACGTTACTAACTTCAGCCTCACGCTGTTTCTTCCCTGCAGTTTTTTCCCGTAAAGTTGAATTAACTATACTTACACCTCCAGGGGACGCAGCGTAAAAATCTTACGTACATAGACGTATTGTATAATGTTAGATACGCGGTACGTGGAATGATCAAATATTTGATTTTCAAATATATATACTAGAAGAAGCGAGTATGTGTCTATGCGACTTCCGACTGTCGTCTTCTCGACGTCTCGATTATAGATGGCGAGAAAGAGGGAGAGAGGGAGGATTTTGTTAACCTTGCAAGAGGAGCTGGGCTAGCGCCGCGATAAGGCTGCTTTTTATTATACACCGACTTTGGTATACGGTGGATGCCATAAAAGTTTTATACGCCTGCATGTGTGTGTTATACAACCGTAAACAAACATACCCAGCTGTACCCGAGTAATGTCACATATACTATAAGTAAAACGTATAAATCTGCTCGACTGTTTCATCTTGGATTTTTCGGAAACTGGAATCACGAACGTTCGACTTTGGAGGGCGGATTAAATTTTAAGAGATGGCGAAAAGAGTTACAAAATTTTTAAAGAAAAAAAATCTAAGGCGCTAAAAATTATCAGAATTTAACGAAGACTGTACATATAGAATGGAATTCGTGGATGTTTAGTAGGGATTTTCCGTTGAAATTCGCGGTTACTACTCCTACCTTTACCGACCGAGTAAACTCACCCTTTTCTTCCTATATCGAATAAACAGACTAACGGAAAGGGTTAAAATTTAGACGGTGCATCGCTCTTTTGTAGCGGAATTCAAGAAAGAAAATCACGAAAAAGTTGTGTGGTTTTTTGACACGTGTTACTGTTCTCGGATTTCCCGTATTTCAGGGGCGAAGAAGTGCATGGTTAAGATACTTTGTGCAATTTCGTAAAGAATGAGGAGTAAAATAAGCCGCTGTGAGATTGTTTTCATTCAGTATTGACGTCGCT
This sequence comes from Neodiprion pinetum, assembly GCF_021155775.2. Taxonomy (NCBI): domain Eukaryota; kingdom Metazoa; phylum Arthropoda; class Insecta; order Hymenoptera; family Diprionidae; genus Neodiprion; species Neodiprion pinetum. Next base: position 29,216,428 of record NC_060237.1, read on the forward strand.
AGACGAGAACTAAGAATCACAATAATTTCGTAAGTAAAAGATGCTCTCACGACACTTGAAATGTGGGAACAGTACCGCGTGTCAAAAATCCACGTATTTTTTTAAACAATTTTCAGAACATCGGTAACTGCTCCGTACGCTGCCACCAAAGATCGATGCACCGTCTAAATTTGAACCCTTCTCGTTCGCTTATTCATGTAACGTAGGAAGAAAAGGGGCGAGTTTGCTCGATCGGTAAGGGTAGGAGAATCACATGACCTCTTGAACGAGCGAGGCGAAAAGACAAAGCAACGTACAGCCATCGACCAGATTCGTCGTCGTCGTCTAGACTCTGAGAGTTTGCGGCAAAGACACGTGTTGTGGTTTTCATTTCGTATTATATCTAACTCTTGAAACGTGGGAGAGCCGTGCGTGAGGAGATGAATATAAATAGAATACCTGGCTAGGCGGACGTATAATATGCGTTACGCAACATGTGGAGTATGCGTGTACGCTTACGTATGTATGTCGTAAATACGTATACCTATACTATTGCGTGTAACGTGCCTGTCTTCCTTTGCAAATGACTTATCGTATTTACGCCTGGATCGCCGTAAAGCTGTTCTGCAGAAACCCAGAAAGACCTTCGTCTCTGTTTCATTTTCGCGTCTCCCTCCCCGTCGCTCGAAACTAAGCTTTCCGTTTGTAACCGAACGTTCGTTTTCGGTGGAGAACATCTTTAATTCTCATCATCTCTTAGATTCGTTACGAGATACATTTTTTTTTTTCTTAATTTTCATTCTATATATACGTAAAACGAAAATATGACGACGCGAACAATTTTCGCCATCTTGAGAAGCGATCTTGAAAATATTATTCCGGAGATGTCTATGGTTAGCCGAGAGTCTCCGTAGTATCTGAGATCTCGTGTAGGAAAATAATCGTTTGAATCTCATTATGTTTACTTAATTCTAGTGTGCAGGTGTTGGTTGATTTATTTGTTCGTGACGTTCGTGTATAAGTGAACGATTATTTCTCAACAACGGATGCATAAAAAAATTTGGAATAATGAATATAATATGGGATATGTGTGTAATGAAGGAGCGGACAGAACACGACACGTGTTTACTACCTCACACACGTGTCGATAATTTATTTACACTGCAGTCGATTCAAGCGAATATAAATTAAGAGTCGATTTGCGTTGTTAGAATTATACGATAATTCCATACCTGTAATGATTATGGGTGTAAAATGTAAGCGGACAATATTTATCTATTCAAGATTATTTAACATCTTTGCTCGGGACAAACAAACGATGATATAATACAGATAATCGTGAATAAACAAATAATTTCCAACAAGCATCGAGTTTAGACCCTTTGTATACGTATCGATTCGACGTGAAGCAGTTTATCGAAACAGAAAATGAAAAAGAAACTTTCACGTCGAATTTGTCTTTCAAAATTTGCTTTCTCCGTTTCTCTTTCCTTCCGCACCTTTTTCCTCGAGCTATTTTACCGGCAGCATGTGTTGCCGGGTGAAAAACTTTTCGCACTATAGGTAAATAAAACAGATATGAAAAAAACCCTCTCTCATTTCCACAACGACGACGATGATGACGGTGATGATGATGATGATGACGATGATGATGATGATGATGATGATGATGATGATGATGATGATGATGATGATGATGATGATTATGATGACGACGACGAGCGTCGCTTCTGCCTGTTTCTTCTGCCCACGGATACGGCGGAGCAAAAACCGTGGCACTAGTTCTGGCACAATATTTCCCAGCTGGTGCGTATAATACCAGCTGGGTGAAACCGTCGCTTATATATCCCGGTTTCGCGCGTTGAAGGTGAACAAAGAAGAAGTTTCTCTGTCTCTCACGGTTGTAAGAGATATATATCTATATATATATATAGAGAGAGAGAGAGAAAGAGAGAGAGACACGAACCACAACACCCTAGAACGATCGAAACGCTTCGTTCCATTTTGCACAGTCCTAGTCATCGTTGTGCGGAGATGCGAATACGCTGTAAAACCAAAGTTGTTCCTCAGGTGTGCGATGCGCGGAGGAGGCTAACAATAAGGTGTGGGTGTAACGACACCTTACCACTTCCATAACTTCCTTCGCGAGATGAAGTTCGTGTAGGTACAGCCTTGTCTAGTGCCACTCCGCCCCTCGTACAACTTGCGTCGTGTAGGCAACGAAACTTCGACAGCTACAACAACAACAACAACAACGTCAATGTCAGATAAAACTTTTCGTCGTACCTTACGAAACATTTGCGAATACTCGTAGCGACGACGTTAAAGAATGAGGTGGAAATCGTCTCCTCAACCGGATTGATCAGGTGTCTCGCTTTTAGCTTTGACCATTGGAAGTGAGTTTTAATGATTTGCAGTTTCCGGTCAAGGGTATTAACCGCACGTCGAGATTTATTTTTATGCAAGCTACGCATGTTTATAGATTTTTTAATCATTTTTATGAAAATGAATAACGTATGTAGTAAATATAAAAGTGAATTTTTATTCTTTTAATAAAATTAACAACGTTAATTTTGAACAAGGATTAAGAGACTGGATAAATCAAAAAGACTTGTGATATCTTTTTCTACTTTCTTCGCAACTCCTGTTCAATTTTTTTCTCTTGTACTTACGTAGCTCTGAATATCCTTAAAATCGCCGTAAACAACAGCTAGTGAGAAAAGAGAGAAAAAAAAATTCTCACAAAATTTAAGTTAAAGTAAAATTAATGATGATTTTTTACAAGGTGTACGGCCTCGCCCTTGAACTTTGAAACCTGACGCTCGGCGAATAGGTCAGTTATTGTGTAGAATTGCCATGGCATAGATTGTGATTAAAAATCATTGAATGTCTACTCGGGAGAGGAGACAGAGAGAGAAAAGGAAAGAAGCAAAACTTACTGTAATTACAAAGACGAGGGAATGAAGAAATATATTCCGTTCACCTACCGCGAAGCGTACGTGAAAATAAGTCAAGTTTATCTCTTACCGAGAATTCCTTTCAAATCACTTCAAGCCGTATTATAAACGTGAAGCGACTGACTTACGGACTCGGTGCTGTGACTGAAAGTCCGAACTGTTGGTTTTGTCTCGGATTTTTTTTTTTTTTTTCTCTCTTTTTTCTTGCCAATCATTTCGGCAACGTCATTAGTCGACAAGTTACTCGAGTCATCATCGCGTATAGAATCGCTCGAAGGCATGCGAAGTACGATGTAGGGAGTTTAAATTTATGCGAGTTCACGTTGGATGGTTCAAAGTCGTTTATCCGTTCAGAATGACTGGAAATTGTGGGAAATGAAATCGTTTATATTGCGAAAGCTGATTTTTAAATCAGAATTTATGCTGTCGCGGTCGAGGATGCAGAGAGAGAGAGAGGCCGGAGAATCGAGCAGACCAAGAAGCAAACATTGTTGAACAACAGACGAAAAATGTCGAGTTCCAGAGACTCTCGTAGTCATAATCCTTGGCCGCAGGCACGAGCACCGTACTCCACGAGTCAAGGGCTTTGGGTCATTTGAGTAGACCGAAGCATCTCGGACGGACAAAAGAACACCCAAGTAGAGTATAAGGATCGAAGGATGCGGATACAACGGAGTGGTTCACCGGTCTACGTATTTTTTATACCGTTGCAGGCAAGCTAGTTTCGTAAGAAAGTCTCATATATTATCTGAAAACGTGGCTACTGAAAAGGAACCAGATTTAGAAAACCTGAAAATTTCAGGGGACTTTGAATTTCGTCATGGAAAAAAACGAACATGTCAGTTTTTGTATCTTGGGAATGAGATGTGATTTTTTGAGGTAACAAGTTTAAGCTGAACGATTCAGCTTTTAGTAATTTACTAGAATTGGGAAAATCTCAGGGAAAAGTAGGTTTCAGATCCTGGAGAACCTGGAAATGTCATGGATTTTCTTTTCCCAAAAATTGGTGACAATCCTTTGGTACAACTTTGATGTGACGAAACTCTGAAGCGAATATCAGTATATTCCAATGTTGGAATGAATTTGCGGAAATCAACTTTCCGACACATATGTATAAATAAAATTTTGCCTTCCTTGCGGTTTATTCAATTTCGGATTATCATAAAACTGCGAAATTACGATATTTTCAAAAAACTAATCGTCACAACCTTCGATCCCACGAAAAAGAAACATTTCCATATGGTTTTTCTCTAGTTTTCGTTTTCCCTCTCAACCTTTCGGCATAAATATCGGGATTGTAGCTTTGCGATGCGTCGTCTGGTGGAAAAAAATCAAACTAATGCAACCAGGCTGACAGCTGACCGTTGACCCTGTTTTTTCGCGTGTGGATGGTAGAGTAGGTATATTATTGATTATGCTTAATTAATTTCTATGACATGAGTAATTTGAAACCCCAAGAACTACGATTTACCTCCATTAAAATTAAAAACTTAGGTTATCCGGTCACAAAATGGCGCCGATAACCAAGCTCTGACGTCATGAGGACATTTTCCGGTAGTTATAAGGGTGCGAGCGAAATTTTCCCTCGCGCGGAGATATTCGAACGGATTTGTTTGATTTCTTTTCTTTCCTTTTTTTTTTTTTTTTTTTTATCTTCATCTTTCCAATACATGGTATACACACCCAGTACGATGTTGTACGTAATACGAGGTGCGCCCTCGTTCAGCGTCAGATTAACCGAGGCTTGTATGTCTCCTCTGGGTATTTCAAGTACGACACGTGTATACATATTGTAAACAGCGAAGCTGGCAGGGATTTTCCTTTGACATGTAGGTATAGCGTATATACATCATATGCATAGCCGGCATTCCATGCCAAATCAGTAAACGGTTGTACGTGACATTTTTTAATTTCACTAACTTGCTAACCCATCTCACCTCTTCAGCCTCGCTAAAATCTTCAAAATAAAGAAGAAGAGAAAAACACTATAGAGTTATTCGCAGACATTTTCCACTTTGCACAAAATCTCTTCTTTTTATCATTAAATTGCAATCACAGAAATCACTGTAGTGGCATTCTTTTCTTTCGTTTTGAAATTTTTTTCATATTCCATGCAATATCTTGAATTTTCTTCGCATTTTAAGGTAACGGAATCGCGTGACGGAAAAAAGGGTTAAGGGAAGGTCGACCGGGCCTTCGTAATATTCATTTTTTGTTTACCTTGTACCCCAAAAAAAAAAAAAAAAAATTACCATTCCCTCCGCGTGTAACCGTCCACATACAAAGCTTTGTTATTTTAAGTGATCGCCGCGCGCTTTATTCCGGAAATTAAAATTTTTTTTTCCCCTACGTGTTTTTACAACGTTTCAGCCTCGGACTCCCCTCGGGATTTTATTTACAATTATGCAGAGTCCGTATCTATAATATAACGGTGTTTTTTTGGAGAAAGCAAAAAAAAAAAAAAGAAAGAAAGAAAGAACAAAGAGAGAAGAAATTGCAGTCAGAAATTGCGAAATTGAAACAAAGCGAAGAGAAAAACAATTAACAACATAGCTTTGTTAATAAATTGTTTATATAAAGCAAAGGAGTCTGTCGTACCCGAAGAAACTGCATGTCGACAAAGTCCAACGACAATTTTCGAAAGGATACATTTGCTCCCAACAAAGTAGGAAAAAAAAAAAAAAAAAAATACAAACTCCCTCAAGGATTTTCAACATTTGTAACTTCTCTCTCCATACGCGCTTTTCTCCCTTTTCACGCGATCGCGTAGTTTTGTGCTCGGTAATCGAACCGCGGACGGTGAAACCTACCATATATTAATTTCCCGCTCTCGATATAGTTATTATTATCCATAATGTAAGTCTGTCCGAATTCGCGAGGGTGAGATAAAGCCGAGGTGGTGGTGGTGGTGGTGGTGTTGGTGCCTCTGGTATTCAGTCTCACTGTTCTCCGCGCCCTCGCATCCTTCCCGAGAGGCATTTGAATGGTCCACCCCTTTCTCCCATTCCTCCCCCGCCTCTTTCACCTCTTCCTCCCCTCGGTCGCCACCCCCGCAGCCCTTGGTGTCGCCGTTCGTTCGTTGCCAGGCAACAACGAGGCAGACTTACAACGGCCTGTCCTACCCTGCACCTACCAATCCATACTCGCGAGAACGGGGACAACACCCGCACTTTTTTTTTATCACGTGTCGATCATGTCGTATCTCGCATACGTACCTGCATGAACGCAGGTTACGCGTCGGATACAGAAATAAGACTTGTTTGAATATTGACGTATGTAGAAAACTTTACCGAGGTGGAGTGTTTCGATAATTACGGTATTTTCAATGATTCGTGTACAAAAATTATTCAAGTTCCGATCAATTTTATTCCAATCAAGAGATTATTTAGCGTATTCATTCGGTACGCATCAAATTATTTGATCACTCCTTATCGTTGGCCAATATTTACTTGTTGTTAAAAAAGAAAAATCGAATCGTACAACCGTTCCATGGATTTTAAGTAAATTTTTTTAGATTTTTTCAAGCAAGTGAATAATCGAATAACACAAATCAAGGTGAACAAGTGAATACATTTACCTGTATGATATTTTAAAGAAATTTTATTCTTCATTGTGGAAACGCGGACGGCATGTTTCTTTTTTTTTTTTACCCAAATTCAATTAGTTACCTAAATTTTCGGTGTAATCAGCTTTACGAATCGAGGAAAATCGATTTTATTGTTTATTACTAAATTTCTGTATCTACCGGTCCCAGTTTTTTTTTTTCTCTCCTACTTCTTCCACATACGCACAGCCATGTATTTACAATTTCCTCCTGCGTTCTAGTTGAAACTATTGAGTCAGCGGATCAAAGTGGAAGGAGATTGGACGAAGAAAGTAGCACATATTGCGATCTCTTGGAGGTTTAAGATTTCTAATCAAGGGTTATCTCGCTTCTCGCATACGAATCCGGTAGAAAAAACACGATGAAAAAACTAACGTACTACGACGCAATCATCGTTATAGTCTGGAACTTTTTTTTTTCTCCACAATAATGCAAAGCTCATCGAATCATGGTTGAAATTTCTTCTATTTTATTTATTTACTTTTTTTTTTTTTTTGTTCCTTTTCACGAAATATATTCGATCATCCCAGATGTGGACACGGGAAATTTTAGTTGCGTAGTCGATTATTTATCACGCCGTTTGTTTGCATTTTGTGTAAAACGAAAAAGCAGAAGAAAAACGTTATTCTCGCAATTTTTTTCTTGAAACTTTTGCCTCTTTCTTTCGTATTACACACATATTTAAACACAATATCATCGGATTACGAAATATGACAAAAATACGACACGAATCTCTTGATTTCGTAATTTCTTGTAACATTCATTGTTACCATAATAATAATAATATTAATCTCGCTTCTCTCCCCCCCCCCCCCCCCCCCCTCCCTTCACCTCTCCACTCTTCATCGCGACTCTCGACGTCGCAGCGCCAAAAGGGCACCACGACGAGCACCGATGCCTCGACTCTCCTTCGGAATTGGGTCGCCGTTGAACGCAGCGTTCGTCGACGTAACGTCCGACGGAGAAACGAGGTCGACGAGGCGCTACGTCAGCCTTGTGCGTTACGCGCTGCGAAGCTGCGAGGGGATGATTTCTGCTCTCTTTTCTCTGGCTCTTTACCTCTCTTGAACCACCACCACCACCCTCTTCTTCTCTTCTTCCTCGTCCTCCAACGCTCATCGACGGATTCTAGGAGAAACGTAACGTCAGTGATACGGTTTCGCTGAAAATTACGCGAGTTTCCGCATCGGCGGAGAAACCAAATATAACCGGATCGCATCTTTTCTTTTTTCAATTCGAAGAAAATTCAAGCAAACACCCCAGATCGAAAATTACGTGCCGTTGATTGGATTTTTTTCTTTGTTTTTCCCCCAACAAGATTTTTTTTTTTTTCTTGTTTTTTTTTTAATTTATCGAGATAACGATCGCACGGATTTATTCACACAGAGAACACATAAGCCGTGTAACAACGTTTGCAAATAATACATATAAATTGAAATTTGGCCTCGTTAAATTCCCGCGTCACGCGCAATTTTTCCACGGGTATTACAACGAGTAGTATCACTGTTATATACGTACGAGTATATATAAGTCGCGTTCACGTCGGTGGATTTGGCATTTAATGGGGTTTCGGTAGGAACCTGCAGCCGCCCGCTCGGCCCTTGATATACTGGGGTTCGTTAAAAATCGCAACCTCGGTCCGTATTCGCGAAATACGTTAAATTAAGGCGGTCCCGAGATTCCCGGCCCGCCTGGTGAGCCAAACCGATCATAACTCAGGCATAAACCCGGTGCTCGAGTCGCTGAGACGCCCCCTAGAACTCCGAACGACCAAAACCTCCTCCTCCCTCCTATCCCCCAAAGGACCGCGAAAAACCCCCGTCGAATAATTCTCCGTCTCCCGTGTATTATACGTATACATATACATATATATATATATAGATATACATTGTACATAGGTACTCAATACGTGGGTGTAGTAATGATGCGTATAACCCACTGCGGGGAAGGTATACGTCATCTTTTCCTCTCTCTCTTACAAATTAGCCCCGTGATCATTTTCTATCATTCAACATGCTTTCATACTTCCAATTTGTCAAATCCCTTTTCCATGTTTTACGGAATTTCGTGCTGCCTTTTGCCCAAAATTCGGGTGAAACAATCGACAATTATTATTGTAAACGGGACGAAATAGAGATTTTCGTAATAATACATCGTGTTGGTTTTGAACGGTTTTTCAGTACCTGGAATACCCTGGATGGAATTGGAAAAATTATTGATATTTTCATTAGGAATAAGAAAAAAAATCGCTCGTTATTTAAATAAAAGTCCTTTACGTTTCTTCGGTTTTTCTCTCGTTTTTTTTCGGCTTCAAGTTTGAAAAGTAAATGTATAAGTAATAAAAGTTTTCATCAACTGCTATAAAGTTGATTACACAGTCGTAAAATGTAAGCACACACACTTTTTATTATTCAATTCTATTCTAATGATTCTTACTCACGATCAGTGTTATTATATACCCACGTCAACAAGGTCACCAAACACGTGGTCGACGTCGAGTTCGTTCCCTGGTTCAGTTTCCTACCTTCCTCTTGTTCCTTACAAAGTTTGTCTTTCTTTGTCGTTGCTGATTTGTGTAGTGAAATTCAAAAATGTTGCACGTTTCGTCGCTATTTATTAATAAATCAATTTCACTGTCAATGGAACCCCGTCAATTCGATTCCATTTTTTGATTCCTTGAGATATTAATTAGTCGCAAAAATTCATTACTAAACAAGAAGGTATTTCGGGGCTTCGAATGTAGTGAAAACGTTACATAATTGTAAGCCTAGCTCTGCTCTTGATTTCTGACCAAATTTTGATTGATTATGAAAAACTTTAGTATTAATTGTATATCTTGACAGTATCACGATCTAGTATTGCTGACTTTATTGGATCGGTAGATACCTTGTTTTTTTTATTTTTATTTTTTTCTTTGTTTTTAGAAAAAAAGGATTTCTAAACAAGTGAATTTTGTCACTTGGAAAAATATTTCGAAATTTAGTATGTATCGGAATAATTTTTTGCAATTTCAGAGGATTTAACTCGTTTATTTATATATTATTTATAAAGAAAATCAATTTTCGTTGAAAAAGCAAGCAAAAGGTTTTCTCCGAGCTCAGTGCGTATCGTAATTACTTATTGTATAATACACGTGAATTTGGGAAGCGTACGTCGAGTTACTCCGAAGGGGTGGATGGCGTAGTTAAAGGGGATATGCTTTTCCATCGCCGACGTCTAAAAGCGTTTCGTCCTCGTCCGCGTCCTTGCAGCGTTCCAGGCATCGCATGTATTATCCTTGGCAAAGGACGCGAGGGATTCCCCGTCTACTTCCAATACAATATCTATACTCGTATCAGTTTCGTCTGATATTTTTAGTAATAACATTTCTCTTTATAACTCGAAATTCAAATTTAAATGAGAAAAGTTTCTTAATAAATTGACCACGGCGTGGTTTTTTAACTTTATATTTTTATTTTATTTCAAGGAATTAGCAACGCTTGAAATTTCCTTAGATTAAATTCTTACTTCATTGAAGTTAGTTTTTTGTAAAAACTTTCTATCGTTGATAACAAAAAATACTTGTATATATTATATACTTCGCCAAATTGATCCATGCTCGATAAGGAGATTGAGAATATATTAACCAAAATCTGACGACGATTGAGAATATTAGTAAAAATAGAAAGATTTTATGACGTTGCATTAAATTTCAGACTCATATAAAGTAACCGCACATTTACACGTTCGAAATATTATTACGTAATACATAAATATATTTACGAACGATGATAATTTTGTTATTGGATTTATTTTTCATCACATTTAACGTATTCCGACAATTCTGCGTAACTTTTTCTCTCCGTACTTCAACCTTTCGTAAATTTTATAATATATATATATATATAATTTTCCGTCTTTGAAAAATTCGACGTTGTAACCCTTTTGCTACTTTCTCCATTATCTCAACTTCTAACCCCAATTCCTTGTATAAATACGGCTGGCATAGAATATCGATAAACTTGCAGAAGTGTATAAGAAGGGACGGATCTACGTTTACAGTGTACTCTCTACCGTACGTGTTATACGCGGATCTCTACCGCATCGGGGGACATTATGCTCTGATACGTACGCCGATAGGCGAACCCCTCACGGTTTTCAAGGGGGTTCAACATCGACGGCGGCGGCGAGCGAGGCTAGAGCTTGATTAAAGCCAATCTCGCCTCTATTTTATCGGGCAACGCCCTACACCCGTTCGGTTCCCCGGCTAGCAACTCGATCCGCTTGTTTGTTTGTGTTTATGCGTGTCTGCGCTGCTCTGCGCATGCCTCTCCGCTGCATGCAGATATTTTTAAGCACATTTCTCACCCCGAGGAAAAACGTTTTTCTCGTTCTTAAGGGGATTCGCGAGTGAAATTCCAGCACCTACGATAAACATGTCGTACAAAGCCGCTGACGTTTTCATTTGTACGTGATTTTGGATAGGAAATAATGCCCGAATGTCGAAATCGATATTTTTCAACGAAGAAGAATGAAATTTATAGCAATATACAAAGTTCATTATTATAAAAAATAAATTCGACTCTCCCGTCTCACGCCTGCTATTTCCGATAATTCTATATCTATATCTCGTGACAGTAGAAGTCATGAAACGTGAAATTGAGGAGCTTGCTAGCACGAAAAATCGGTCTTTTAGTGGTTTTGTATTTACTTAAAACCTTATTAAAAACGTATCTCCTCCTTCGATACTTGATATCAAGATTCGTCGATTTTTTACACATGTCCTGCTGACGTTGACTATTTTGAACAACTTGACGCTTGGATTTTGCGACATTCCGCGAAGACTTTGCCGAAATTATTTTTCTACGCGAGACACAATTTCTTGACCAAAACCGCGCATAAAAAAAAAAAAAAAAAAACTACGAGTAGGTGTATATTTATTGTGCGACTCGTTATTTTCAGTTTCGCAAAATTAATTCACGCACGCCACCCACGTCATTGTTTCGACACTCTATAATTTGACAATTTCTACGTTGAACCATACGTATATTATACAGCATGCGTTACATATTACACAAAAACTTGGACTCTCTTCTCAATGAATTTTCACACGACACGATATACGAGATTTGGTTTTATCCCGGCAGGTGCGCGGGTCTCGATTTTAATTTCAAAGATGAAAGTTGCGGAATTGAATCCTCCCGCCGAGCCCTCGCCGTGCAGCTTCACCCGAACGCGTCTCCTCATCCGGTCCGATGATATAATAATAAGCGGGATTTTCTGCTCGGCCAATTTCATATACCTACACGAAAATCGTTCTCGGTGTTTACGGCATGTACACGGGTGTAATATACGGCATGTGGGCAGGCACACGTATCGACCCTTTAGCGGCGGGAGCGGAAAGCAAAGACGCGGATAAGCACGCGAAATAGACGCAGCACGCGAGCGGCACTCCGGCCGGAAAGTTATTGTCTAATTACCCTGCAGGGCCTCCATGTACGTGTGTGTGCGGCCTCGTGCATGACGCACGTTAAGTTTCTCCGTTCCTTGTTTCGGCATCGGGTATATCACGTGCACACACGCGTACGTGCACGCGTGCATACACGCGCAAGCGAGAAGGCGGCACGGGCTGATATATTTCCCTTGATTCATAAATCAGCCCAGCCCAGGTTGACGCCTTCTTGCCTCGTTTACGGGATCAAAGGGCTCGCTCCTCACGCAACACATACTCAACTCTGCAAAATGTACAATTATTGCAACAATACGAGGGAAGAACGTCAAAGGTATATGGATATATATACGTTGTACAGACTCGCTCTTTTCAAATTATGTACTTGCGTTTCGGTTGCTTCCGTGTCAAGGTTTTCTACGGTCGAAATGTGCCACAAGGGTTGTTGCAGGCATTAATTTTGACGAAAACTGAATTCACGCTGTTTTTCTTTTCTTTCCTTTCCTTTTTTCATTTACTTGAAATTCATTTTTAATCGATTTATCATCGCATACGTTTATCTCACTTCTTAAACGTGTAGAATTCAATTTAAAAAACAAAGCTTTGTCGTTTGTACACGGAAGATGGGGTATACATTTTTCATAGCGCGATAGCGCCCAGATCAATTTATTTCTCACAGGATTTGTCATTTCGCATTTTCATTCGATGCTGATCTTTTTTTTTTTTTATTATAAGGATGAAGTCAGTAACGTTACCGAAACGATGCACGTTCAGAAGAAATCGCTAATTGGCATTTTTGTAACTTTCCGAAATTTCAGTAAACCATTATAAACAATATATACACTAATTCTGAAAAACCAAAACCTTGAAAGTCGTCTCAAGATTGTCTAATAATAATAATTTTATCTCCCGATGTATCCTTATGTTAACGTTACTAACTTCAGTCTAATCTTTTTTTTTTGTTCTTCTTTAGACTGCAATAATTCTCACAGTTGTTTTTTTTTTTGTTTTTCTATTTATTCTTCAATTTTCTCTGAACAACCTCTATAACATTCCTAGGCTATCTTTATCCTATGTATCGGATGTACATTCTAGAGTAACAGCTGATCCTCTAACACCGATTGTAAGCTTAAAGCTCACGATCAGCATGGACGATGATTTGAGAGAAGTTAATAATGAGCGTTTACCGCGCTTATAAAAATAAAAACTCAAACCTCAACCGTATACGTGCATGTGTAATAAAGCAAGTACACTCGTCGTCATAATCCATAATCCATCCTTCCGTCGTTGCCATCTCTTATGAATATTTCATCGTGACATTCGTCATGCGGGTCGTGCTTCCGATCGATTAAATACCTGCCCTGGATATCTTCGAAGTATTACACTCGCGGTTCAGAAATTATAATAGAGTTCGTACAGCCTGTCATAATACTCATTTACGCATCAGCGCGAAGCTTGTTAGTAAACGTAGCAATCATCGTAAGAGTAACTGCAAAAAAAAATAAAATAAAATAAAAAGAAAAAGAAACGAAGCGCGGTACGAAAGATTTAATTTTATATAATTATATATTCTCTACATACGTCGCGCCGGAATCGTCGTTTCATCTTATTCAATGACGATATATTTTTAAAATGTTTGAAATATAATCCGGCGCAGAAAAAATTAACTTGCGAAACGAAATAACGCACGCGGTAAAAATTACAAGAAACAATCGATTGTTTTTTTTCCTCACAATCGGTTTTTTTTTTTTTTTTTTTTTCTACTTCCACGAACACTTTGACCCGATTAATCGATGCATCGATTCTTTTCAGCTTTTAGTGGCCATCGATAGCTCGCAGCCGCAGAATATCTCTGAGAGTCGGAACTCGCGTTGTTCCATCGGCTTGAATGGCCGTATTAACGTTCCGGACTGTTAAAGGGGTCCATATCCGATCTCGAGCACCGGCTCGGTCATCGAGAAAGTTTTGTCCCCGGTGTTGCCGCCGCTCCGCTGCTGCCAAGCCGCATGCTTTCGGTGATTCATCGTCCGCTGCGAATGACACACTCGTGCAAACTTTCGCGCCATTTTTCTCGTCACACTGACAACAATATTCTACCGCGAATTAACGGATATTCCGATACTCGATGAATTGGTTTGCGACAATATCGAACCTTGTATCGATCGTCTGCCGTTTAGTTTCAAGATCATCAATCGACGAGATTTTTATACCCGAATATCGCACAGCTCTGTGAATAATCACACTTGAGAGCGTAAGAATATTTTCTCGAGCGAAGACGCGTGGATCAGCCGACAGAGGAATGAGAAAAACAAAGAGAGAGAGAGAGAGAGAGAGAGAGAGAGAGAGAGAGAGAGAGAGTGAGTGAGAAAGAGAAACTGCGAAATGTAATGAAAATCCGGAGGCGCCGCTATTTTTAAAGATTCCGAAATATCGGTGGCTACCAGCCGGTCTCGTTTTTATCTTCTTCTTTCCTTTTTTTCTTTTTTAAACTTGTGAAACGGAACGCGCCTCCTGTACCGTTCTCTATGCACACACACACACGCGCACGACGATGATAATTTCTATGAGAAAGTCGACGAGTTCGCTGTGTGTATCAACTCGGCATACCCGGAGTGGTCCCGATTCCCGCACAGTGTTATTACAGCTGTGCAGCGAAATACGGAGTCGAGCACTTTCGTTTCTTTTTACTACGATTGACCGTTACGAGTAATATGTCTCTCTGCATCTATGGATCTATGTGTGTGTATGTATTACTGCCGAGTGCGTGAATTGTCCCGTGTAGTAATATGAAATTTTCGTTATTTACTTCGGTAATTGTGTTACGAAAGCGCCGCTGTGTATAATATGGTTGAAATTACAGTGCCGAGTTTCATTTCACGGTTTATGTATAGTTATTATTCGTATACGTATATACAGCCTCATAGGCGAATCGACTCAAGCTATATTCGATTTTCTCGCTTACAGATGTGTATGTGTTTAAACGTAAATTGTTTTTTAGATAATTTCGCGACACCGATACAGAGATTATAAATCGTCATTTTCGAGGTTGAATTTATACGTACGTTGTTAAAAATGATTGCGAATTTACTACACATTCACCGTAGAAAAGAGTTGTCAAATCACGAAATCGGGTTGCACAATTACAAATCCAGTGTAGCTACGTAAATTATTGTGTATTTGCCTTAAGTTTACGATACAAATGTTTGATTTTACTAAAATTTATAAGAAGAACGCAAAAAAAGTAATTTCTTCTTACCGAATCGTGTAGGAAATATATTGTATCGGTAAATTGAATTAACTGGAACGTATGGCGAATGGTTTACTGTTTCGTATCCGAATAAAACTTCCAATACACACCGTAGGAAGTTCTATACAGAAATTTTTAACAGCGTAGGTACGGCCAATTCTGTCTGCTATCAAAGATGAAGAACCTATACAGCTGATAGATTGCTTCTTGAAAGTTTTTTTCTTTTCAAAATCGAACGAATTTCGTGCTGTTAAGTATAACTGTTTTTCGACCTTTCGTCATGCTTCCCACCTTTTCGGATGTGCCGATCCAGTTTCGAGCTCACTCGATTTTTTACTGTCAGATATAGAGCCGATCCGTGTACGAATACGTGTAACACATAAACGTATCCCGTCGAAAGCGGAGCCAAAGCCAAAGAGCCGGCAGACCTCGCTTTCAAGTGTCTAAATTGACGCAGATTAGATTAGGCGACCCAGTTTTTCGGCTGTACTTCGCTGCATTGTGACAGAAAATTGGTATTGTGTTTCGATTTGACGGTAGCAGCCATATTGCTCTTTCGATATTTAACCGTTAGCTTCTGGTTTATACGCACATTCGAAAGTCGTTACAATCCACCGTTTCACGGAGTTGAAATTGCTTTGCGTTATGGAAAAATACGTATAATCACAGCCGACAAAAACTGCACCTACTTGCTTAAAGAGTGAATATCTATTAGGTTGAAGTCGGTAAGGTTATTGCGATGATTAACGTTTCGGGAAAAACCGTTATTTTCCAATTGCAGTAACGCAGTATAAAATTCAGTAAATCGTAATGAGGCAGAACTTGTTCATATTTTGAAAACTCGGCTACTTGAAAGTCGCTATAAACTTGAAGAATAGTAATTATTCGTCACGTTAACTTTATTATTAACTTGAGTCTCGTGAATATCTCGGTTTCTTTCATTTTGTTCTTTGTCCTTTTACTTTTCGTTCCATTTCTTTACTGGTGCAGCGAACACAGCGCCGCTGCATAAAGGTCCGTTATTCTCTCGCTTAGTTCAGTTTCTCCACTTCGGGGGTCGGTCTTTGGGTCAAGTTACAAAACGAGCCTAAATTAATACGTACTATATAACATGCATACATACGTCCATCTACGTCAGGGAATTATTATAACCATCTCGACGTTGTACATAGTCGGCGTATTTTTTCACTCAACTTTCTTATTTACACAAGCATGTTGCGTAGATACGCGACCGGAGGTTCAAAGCGTCCCAATCATCGACTACAAGTCCAAATCCCATCCCCCAACGAATTTTCTCGGACACGTGATCGTGTTTTCCAAACTCGTCAAGTATTTTTGGATCATTTTCTTTTTTGACAAAAAATTAAAATGCAAAAATCACGGTGTAACGGAATTGCTTGCGATCAAAATGCCAAAGCGTAGAAAATATCGTTCGGCGTATAAGTCTCGGACATTGTGAAAGAGAGCCTCGCCTCGGCACCTGTTAGTTTTATGCGTTCGAAACGCCGGCTCGTCCACCTGCCCAGGTACAGGTGCGTAAACTGCGTGTCGGGCAAAGTCCTAACGTTGTACGCGTACGTAGTTCGTCATTTGCGAGGAGAAGTCCGCGTGGCTCCCACCTCCCGAACGAACCTTAAACGCCTGTCGTATGTAGTCCAACCAGCGTGCAGCCGTCGACGCTTATATACGCGACGCGGCGACGTGTGACAAGGTCAGCAAGTGGCCTCCAACTTCCGGTGACTCTCTCTCTCTCTCCCTCTCCCTCTCTCTCTCTCTCTCTCTCTATCGCTGTCTCACTCTATCGAAGGAGGGGGGAAACGCGTCCTCGCTCAGACGTCACGGAGAGACCAACAACGCCACGCTGCACCTCGGCAATCACACGCGACGCATGACCTCCTGCACATGGTGCGAAGGGATCGCCAAGGTGGTAACGGAAATCGGGTGCGTGCCCGCGGGATCGTTGGATCGAGCGATTTCGCCTTCACGGATGCTACGTTTTTATTTATTTTTTTTTATTTTTCTCTTCTTTTTTGTTCGGGTTGTTCATTTCTCAAGCAACGAATCAACGACAAAGAAACACGCTTGGAAGTTTCAGCAGAATCCGTGATCCCGAGGGCTGATACTCTCCTTGCCGGACAATTCTTTGGCAAATCACCGTCATTCCAAACACATTCCTGTACAAATATATAGATTTTAATTGATTCTCTGAATAAGCTCGCTTACCTGCATTTTTCCGTAACGTCTTAACACGTTACAATATGTATAACACATATTGCACACCTATTATGCGTCCCTGAATCGGTTGAATCTCGTGTATTTGGTACGTACTATAATTTTTATTATCACTGTACCTGACAGTCGTATAATCGTTACAATAATTCATGTTACGGCTGTCCTTGGGGCAGACGACACTGTACAACTGTATGATAGAAAAATCTTTCGTCCTTGGGAGATTGCAGAAGATTGCAATTCCTTGCCTGTTAATTCCGCGACGCGCGTCATACCGCACACCATTACCTGCTGCAATCCAGTCTTCGACGGTATCTTCTTGCGCTATCTTACATTATCTTACATTATGTATGTACCTACGCAGCTACGTGTTGTTGCCTGTCGTAAATCTGCGTTTACCGCACGAGCTTAGTTCTGCTGTTATTAACTGTATCCTATATTCCCGCGTCGTGACGCGCGTAAATTCCGCGATATTATATAGATGCAGGAAAAAGCTCGTTACGCGACGGTGATTCGAGTTCAGTCATTACTCGCTCATTGCGATCCGTGCGGAACTCAATTTTTCGTTACGATCCTTTGCATCAGGTATCGTTGTTTTATACGCCTATTACATTGTCCATCAATATTGTTGCACGGGTTACACACACGTTACCTACCTATTTAAAAATAAAAATTAAATTCATTAATTGGAAATCGGTATTATGTATACATATACCTAACAAAATTGATGCAACAATTGCAACAAGATTTTCGTGAAAGAATCTCCGTTTGACAGATGTTGAACAAGCGATCGGTCACATATAATGTAAAAACGAGGTTGGGTGTATAAAAGCGACAGGAAGTGATCGATCACATTAAACCTGCGCGCAAATGAAAAAAAAAAAAATCGCATCAGCCTTTCCTGACACTTCCTTGACTGACACCGCCTCGCGATTTATCGCGAACATTTTTTTGTACCGACGCAAATCGTCAGTATTTTCTCCAATTTAATTTTTATTAACAATTTTTCTTTTTTCCTCTCCTTTCCTCCGTTTGATCGAGTCCAACGCGACTTGTGCAGCAACGTATGCATTAAATATATAAGAGAAGCGCGCTCGCCGCACGGAAGGACGTAGGTATAATGCATGCAAGCTCATTCAACGCGGAGCGTTTCAGAAAGGGTTTTGAACTCAGCTGAGCTGCTTGCAAGCACTCGAAACACGCTGCACGGTACTCGGCCTATTTCACCAGCGGCACCAGCACCAGCTGTAGGAGGTGAAAAATATACCCGAGTTCTAGATTCAGAGATTCCGCGTACGCGGAGCTCGGCGATGCTGTTGCTAGCTGAAAAGCTCGGAGCTTTGCTAAGCGCGGAGGGGGGGGGGGGGGGGGGGAAGGAAGGTAAAAAAGTGGTAAAAATAAATACGAAAAAACTGATTTTGTTGCCAAGTGCGTCCTCGCCTATCCCCGAGGCTTCGTACCAACCTACCTACCTACTCTACAGCTTCTGAACTAAGGCTGGCGTCATTTGCAGAGGAGAAAATGGGGCTGCTGCTGCTGGTGCTTGGAGAGAAAACGAGGAAACGAGAACGGGAGAAGAAAAGAGCTCGAGGCGTCCGCTAAATTCACGCCGTGCTGCAATAATATTAACGGAAAACAAAACGTATACCTTCACCGAGATAGACGCCATGCTGCATGGCACGTATAGCATCCATTCTAGGCTAGCCGTTGTTCTATCCTGGATTATATTCCACGGGTTCGATAACGTTGGGCTAGCTGGAAAAGCTTTTTAGTCTTACCTGCACCTACGACGTTTACTACATTTATATTTTTTATTCCGCTTCTTATCGTTTACACCGGAATACCCGGAGGGTTGTTCGTCTCTGAGACGAGTCTCCGCGTTCCTGCAGCTTCTGCGGTTTTCTTTTTATTAATACATGTATGTGTTGAAGAAAAAATGATGGAAGAAAGTATACGTTTCACATCGTATATTTGCAGCCGCGTGCATGTTTTGAGACAAAACAACAGATGGTATCTATATACGTCATTTATTCATTCGCGGTTTGTGGAGAGAGTTATACGTGATATTGGCAAAGTAAGAGGTTGAAGTTAGTAACGTTATCGTAACGAAACATTGGGGAAAAAGATTGCTATTTTCTTTATTTTACTATGATTTTTAAGGAACTAATATTTACAAATATGAGTATGTTTTCTTGTATTACGGCTTGCTGAATTTTACAGACAATTCGAAAATCGCGAAACAACGATTTTTACTCAGCACGAATCGTTACGATAACGTTACTAACTTCAACAGGACGGCGAGGTACCCGCACAACAAGTTGCGTCATCTTATATCGCTGATTCTTGGACCCTGAGGTTAAAAATCAAAATTTTCCCAATATTCCCTCAATAATACACTTTTTGTCAATTATTCATCAATCGTGCAAAATCAACGAATGATCTTCACGTCTTGCCGCTAAGCTGGCAATATGCCAACAATGCAATCGATTGATGGAAAATTATTCTAACCGTGTGGCATTTTGTGTCGAAACACGATTCTGTTGTTGTCATTTACTGTTATAGAACACACGAGTATAAGAAGCCTCGTTTCAGTACCAATTCTTGGCGATTGTTAGACAGCTTGAGGCATTTCTCAGTTGCTCATACATATATGCCATTTCAAAGTTCTGGTGCTCGGCTTTTGAGGTTTAAGTTCAACCGTCGAGATTCGCTTCAACAAATACAAGCTGGACCCGCTTATTTCGATTTGCTTCTTTGCCCCAAGACGCTTGTATAATATACGCCACCACAAGTATACGTATATTACGTATACGTGCATAGAAAGACGTTCAACTGTTTATAGTGCTGAATTGCTAGTCATAGTTCCGTACACGCGTACCATCTGTCGACTATTTCCGATTGGTCAAGGCCACCGTCACGAGTTTCGTATAGTACACCTACACTGCAAACTATAACCGTCGGTGACGTGCTTTATTCGCTTGCACGGATTTCCCGCGCAATTTTCACTCGTAAGTATCTCTGCACTGCGTCATCGTCTGCCGACAAATGTATGTGTATTTTAGACACAAGAACGTATAGTATCAGCTTTCAACTAACAGGCTTCAACCTCGATAGCCTTCTTTAGATAACCACGAAACATTGAGACGAGTTTATATTTGAATGAAAAAAGGTTTTTAAATCCCTTCTATTATCAATAGTAAACAGATGTATAATGCGTTTGGTTGCGGATCAGTGAAATGAAAATGAAATAGATTGGCAGTGATTTCTGGAAGTGATTTGAATTCGTCTGGACCAATTCGTGAACCATGAAATACGGACATCTTCATCCGCAATTCTGGTGTACTTTCATTTAAAGTCAAGACTAACTACAGTTTCATTTGTTGCGTTCATTCGTGCGCGTAAAATAGTCGCAAATTTATGTTTACTGGAGCCTCAAGGGTATGTTTGAGGCTTTCAAATCGCAGCGATTCTCTGCAGTACTCGAGTAATTTAATAATTAATTTGATTTTGAGAAAAAAAAAATACCGAAGCATCAATCACTGGAGCAAGTCACGGCATGTGGTATAGTTACATTCGAAATTGCTTATCCCATCAGTAACGCGTCGCACCTGTTCCCGCGCGAAGAAGAAGAAGAAGAAGAAGAAGAAGAAGAAGAAGAAGAAGAAGAGTAAGAAAAGATAAACCTTAGGAATTTTCGGCGCATGCAGCGACGTTGACGATGAAGAGAGCGAACCTGCACCTCGGAGTTCAACATCCTCTTTAAGCTCCGAGTATAGCTGAAAACGGGTCGTGACACCCCTCGGTTGACGGTAAGAGAGACTGTGGATGAGCCGGTCGCCAGACAAGGAAGGTGAAAAGTTTCCTCCCGGTTGGAGCGCTGCTGTAGCTGATGGCGCTGCTTGGAATAACGAGGAGAAGCAGGAGAAGCTGGAGAAATGGTGGGGAACGCTATCCAAAGAGTAGGAGGAGGAGGAGGAGGAGGAGGACTCCGATCACTCTCCCGCGTCCCGCTGCTGCTGATTGTGAGGAGAGGTTTGAGGCAGGTCGCGGAATTGTCGTCCGCTACGAAGATGGCCGCCATCCGTTGCCACGGTAACCGTGAGGGCGGCCCCCGCCGTCGAGGAGGCGGCGCCGCCGCCGAGATCGTCGTCGGCCATTCTGGTAGCCGACTCCGATAGCAGCCGCCATCTATCCACGGCGTCCTGAACCGCGGAAGCACTTTCGTTTGGTTGCGGAATCCGCCGTCACACGTCCATGCTGCACTTCAAACCCGTTTAATGGCCGGGTCGATTCGGATTCTTATTGTTAGTATCTTTCCGGACGCTCATGCATGACCCCAGGACCTTAAAAGTTATGGAAACGTTGGAACTGGTTCCAGCGAATGGACGGAAGTATCAAATCACCGGTTCTATAGAAGGATTTTTATGGAATGCGGAGCCTCCTCGTCAGAAGCACCTCAAATTTCCCTCGGGATCAGGGGTCTTCGCACGCCGGCTAGCTAGCTCTGGTGGTCAGGGACCAGTTGCGATTCAAAATCAGATCTGGCGCTGCGTTATTGCCGACGATATTGGGGTCGTTGGATATCGAATTGAACGGTGTTCGTCACCTGAACAGGCACCATCGTTGTGGGCAAACCGAAGTCCACCTGTTACCAAGAATCTGGTCTAATCTAATCCCCCGTTTTGACCCTTGAAATTCATGAATCACCATTTTTTGCCGTGTGGTCCAAATACTCGTTCACCTTGCTGCGTCGAAATCGACGTTCAATGAAAAAGCAATTACGATCCGATATCCAGACCATCTCACACCTGTGCAAACGTTTTCTGTTTTCTCCTAGCAATATTTTTTATACATTTGTGTTCGTCAACGCGAACAAGTTTCAACTCATCCGTCATTCTTTCACTGGAAGCCAGGGTCGAGTTCCTGCTTAATTTCTTCTTATCGTCGCTCCATTTTTCGCTCCATCGTTTTTGTTTATCATTTCGATGTTATTCCCGGATGATCGTGCTTGCGTGGCTGTATACATGCATCAGTGGACCGAAACGTGCAGGCGTGACGGGATTTTGTCACGCGTACGGATCACTGGAATAATGTGTGACGGACACGTTGTACCCGTGACACAGTACACGATTACAATTCCACAGAATGTGCTCACTGTGTTGTTTCCTTGCACAAACTCTCTTCGTACCGCATTGTCTAATCGACACTAATCACCGCAGCGTCTAGAACATACGAACCACAGATAACAACGAAAATTTTACTTTTCTGCTTCCAGGTTCTCGTAGAATACGACGACGTCGAGTGGCAACGAAGAGAGTGGCTCTCTCCTTACCGGGATGCTGTCTTCTCCTTTTTTCTCGTCGAGAAGGCCCTTTGCTGGGCAGACCGACCCGACCCTCGTCACCCCGGACTTGTCATCAACCATCCGAACAACAACCATCATCATCCTCCTCACAGGGTGAACGGAAAACCACTGAGAAGCACCACCGCACCAGTCAGTGCCTGCAGCGTGGCTTGGCCTGCACTTGTAAGTTAGACCACATTAATATGAGTCAAGAGGAGTATTCTGGATCTACTGCAGCGATACTTGTGGATCTCTTAGTCTAACGCCAGATACCATAGACCCGAAACTTGATATAACTCTAGATATTCCGCAACTTGTCATTGTTGCAAATGAAGCGTGCAACGCATGCGTTATTCGGAGGTATATAATGGAATCTGTTTCACAGTGCAGCTGACAGAGAGTCGCCTAATTTGCGGTTTGTTTGTCAACTTTTGTTGGGATTAATTGATATACAGGTATATACGGTAGTACTGTACTACATTATGTAGTTCGGTGTAAACTATAGTGCAGTTTACAAACTCGCCCTGATACGTACTATTCAACGTGCAGAGCTACGGACGCTTCGCTTCGGAGCTCTACAAGTTCTAATTGTAATTAACGTCATTAGCCGGCTTCTAATTACCGCTAGTAGACCGTCCCGCTCAATTAGAGATCATTCAACTCTAAGGACACTGCGGGGAATGGAATGGATGTGAGGGATGATACGTGCTGTTTGAAATACGTGCAGGATGTAGAACTGTTCACATCGGCAACTGCAGGCAACCGCGTTCAATTACACAAATACGGTATACTCAATGCTCATAGTACATGGTATGGATACTTGTCGAGTTTTGATTGCGTTAAAACTGGGACGCCTGCAATTATCATTATTATTATTATTATTATTATTATTATTATTATTATTATTATTATTATTATTATTCGTATACAATTGTACTTGCACGTACATCGTTGCAGTTTTTCAAGGTCATTTTTCGGTTCACCTACCGTCGGTTTTGCGGTTGAGCCGCAATCATCCAAAACCGCACCACCTGACGATGATACCTGTCCATTATAATGTACAGAATGTCGACGACTGGATTCTGACACGCGGTATGACCTTATTTCTACATCGTTTCGTGCAATGCTATAGATTTCAGTAATAATAATTTCAATGTAAATAAAAAATAAAAAAATAAAACCGTAAAGAAAAGGAAAAATGTAGACCGCAAGTTGGCTTCTGAATTTTTTTTGAACCGCGTATCGCGTTCGAGTTATCGCTCCATGTTATTCGATGAGGATATTTTAATTCTTATTGCGCTATTAATTTTCATTGATATGCTGTTATGGAAGGAGAATTCAAGGGAAAAAAAAGATTAACCATTGCTTCACGATTATTTAGATCGAGTTTAGCGGCGTTTTGTTAGTTAAATATAACGCATTTCCGTACATTGTGAAGTTTGGAGAAGCTTGTATTTCGTTAAGAATAAAATAATCACGAAGTAACACATTTTGTTGTAAACAACAACGAAATAATGAAGAAAAATTCTCTTTCTCGCTTTTGTACGACTACGTTACAAAACAGCTTTGTAACACGGAGTAAGTATTTGTAAGTCGGTCGTGGCGCAGGCGGTAAAACGGCCGACTGGTATTCTGGGTAGCGAGAGTTCAAACCTCTCCCGGGACGATGACAGTAGGTGGAAAAAAGAAAAAATCTGAAATTGCATTTTACGAATGAAATTCTTTCCAGTCTGCGATCTCCGTTTACTGAATTCAATATCCGGAAGTCGGTAGAAGCTCTCGCGATGGTATTTGGGAGGAAACTCTCTCTCTCTCTCTCTCTAGGCATACCATAATAAATAATATCTCGAAATGTATCGAAGCACCGACGAAATGTCCACAGCCTTGCGATAACATTCGCCTGGGTGTTCCTAACAGGTGCTATAATAAAATGGTCGCTTGGCGTTCTCAACCATCGTAATGTCAATCGGTGGAAGGGGGTATAGCGACCGCACAAAAATATATCACATATCGTCGACACACATGACACACGTGCGGCAACTGAATCAAAGCTGCACACGATGGGGACAAAACTGGGTTCGAATAGCGGCGGCTTTTGTAGCCGGTTTAGTATTACGATATGAAAAAATTCGAAAAAGAAGAGAAAAAGAACTGGTGACTTTTTTAAAAATTAATGTTATGCGCAGACGGGGTCGCAACGGTTAAACGGATTCTCAGAAGTATTAGGATAAGATATTGAAGAAAATAAAAAAGCGGAATGTTGTGTATTAAAAAAGTACCTGTTGAATTATTTATAACCATACCAATGTCAAGATTGAATTATAATCAGTCTTGCGAGCGAATTTTCGATTACGAGATAAGTCTTATTATAGGCGAAAATATGGAATGTGAATGGAAATAAAAGCGTCAAGATCATTAATCATGTGGTGATAAGATCTCACGTTCATTCGGGATGAGTCATGAAACCGAAAATTCGACGTTTGTTTACAACTGTAAAGCAATGCCTGTAGTATCGTAGATTGAAGGTGCGATAAGTTGACAAGTTATACAATGACGCGTAGGCGTTGCTGCTTATTTATCTCACATGTTCCTCATAATTAACCACGGCCTCGGTAAGCGTCGGATTCAACGATAATAATCGTCCCGAATTTTTCTTCTCTGTTTCGCAGACCTTTTATCCGTTGGTGGCACGAGCTGACTTACCCGATGACACGATGCCGGTTGAATTCATGCAGGACCGTCGCCTGGACTTCGTCGATTACTCAAAGCTCAAGCCATTCACGGTAAGTAGGTTACATTTAAGTTAGGGAATCACATGGATGACGGTTAAGGACGCGCGTTGTGTAACCGATGTAAATGTTGTAACGATAAAGCGATTTTACACCCTGCGTCCAACACCAACGATGATAAGACGAACGTGTTGTGTGTACAACTTCTTTTCGTCCAACCTGGCCAATTATCACAACCTACTAGCTTGCGAAATGCAGACGCCTCTGTTATCAACATTCACATATGCACGAAACGCCCGCATAAAATACCCTTTAAGCTGCTGCTGCTACAGTGACCATAAACTTTTGCTTTACGACCGGTGCGAGTCCATTGTTCATGCTTATCGATCCCGGGATGCGGTCCGCTCACTGGACAAAAGAACCTTTCGTGATTCTCCTAGGGATCCACCGACCTGCAGACGTAACGTCATTTGCACGTTATTGTTACTGTTTCACTTTATGACTTGCTCGCGAAAATTTACCGAGTTAGGTTGTTGTTACCAAATTGTTTGCTTGACGTAAGCAACAAGAAGAAGAAGAATCTAACAATAATTTTTTTTTATTTACCATTGGGACAACGAATGTACGGTCTGGAAATTATGTAAGGAATTATGTACTCAAAATCGGACACGTTTCGAAGCGACGGAATTCTATGGACAAAGAAATCGAGACTGTTTATTCGCGACCGTGAGATATTTGAAATGCGAAAAGTATGGAAATCAGTCGGGACTACATTCTTCATTTCATTACAGTGATTTACCGCGTGAAAGGAAAAATCTGCATGAACGACGATTGTGGAATATAAGGACTCAGCAGCTATGCCCCGAGGGCAGTCAACGGAGTCGGTGTAAACGAGACTAGATTGCTTGCGGTAAGAGAACCCGGTTCGGGGCGTGGGTATTACGGCTTCAATTTCAACGACAATGAATAACTCGGTTTTCTAAAAAGACTGGAACGAAGGAAAAATAGAACTGCTGGTGAAATGGCGCGACCGAGTTGGCGAGGGATTCTCCCTCTCCTTCTCTTTCTCCACTGTTGTCTGCCTTGTGTATCTCTAAACGACGAAGCCTGGGCTTAATTTTCCGCTATCGGGAATGAGGAAATCGTAAAAGTCAAAGCCCGCGTCGTGAACGGAAGAGCGGTAACCGGAGTGGAAGGACGGACGGGAGAAGGAGATGAGAAGCTTCGGTCCAGGGATGACGAGGGAACGGCGAAGAGGAGCCGGAAGGACTGACTATAGACACGGGAACGCCCCGGGAGGTGGAAAACGCCGTCCGCCCTGGATTGTTCCCAAGTAATTAAACCGGACCAACTTTTGCCGTTAAAAGTTCGCACCGCAAAAGCCGGGCCCCCCTTCCACATCCCCATTATACTCGATTTCTGCACCCCACGCTCAGGGCTCGGCTCCTCGTTCGGTTATACTTGTATACGTACGTACGATACCCTGCCTAACGCCGAATTCCCAGACCCTGCAGGATCGCAAACGATTTGTCGAAAGGGACGTTGAAGCCCCTGCAATTTCGACGAAAAGTATCAGCAGCCGTACCTCCGAGACGGTGAATTATTACACCACTTTTTGTTGGAAATCCATGCGAGGAAACATACGGAACGAATGCCGGGAAACAACCCGTTCAATAGGAAGACTTCTTTCAACCTTGGAAAGGCTGAACGTTTCTACGCTGTGTGCAAAGGGTGTCGAGAAGTTTTATTTGGAACGAATCGAAGACGTCGTATCGCGAAAATATGACTACACCGTTGCGGTGTTACGGCAACGTTTGGTATTTGGTTTGGAGAAGAAATATCGCCAAACGGAGTTTATACATCGAGCAGTGCCTCCTGCTTAATACCGATCGTGAGTCCGATCGTCGTCGCGTCACGGTTACGGTGTCATTAAAACAATTACCCACTGCCCTGTGATTTGTAATTCGAGGTGCAGCAATAATCGGCTTGTGACTGTGAATAGGCCGCGGTTGGTGTACGAGAGCTGAATAATTTCATTGAATTTAATTGCGGAAATGACGCGGCAGCTCGTATCCTCAATTGGCTCGACGTGCACTTTCTACTCCACGAGGTGCCGCCGTAGCTCGAATCGTTCCCCTCGGCAGCCTCCGAATCGGTCGTTGCATCTTCTTCGTCTCTTCGTCACCTTTAAGGACCGCGGTCTTCGGATTTCACGATCGACCACCGACGGTTCGCGCTTTACAGATTCTATTTCCTACTCTTGCTCGGCGTCGCTCCGCAGGAACCGTGCCAAATAATTTTTAACCCAGGGGAATTCTTGCCAATGAAACAAGAACGAAACTATTAACGGCCGTCCGGCTCCCCCGATGCGGGGTTGAAAGGAAAAAACCGAGTTCAGGGTCGGCGAGTTTGACCTCGTGGTACAATTGCACGGTTCTTCTTTCGCCGGGTTCGCAATACGTTTTTCTTGTCGACTTCCGCTAGATCGTACCGCTCCGCAGGAAATTCAATTTTCTTTACGACGCCTCGGAGGATCTCTCATCGCGTATTTCGAGGTGGCGATGAATAAATAATGCCTTAAAGGACCCGAGGAATTTTTCGTACAAATTTTCTTCTCGAGATCTTTTTTCGTTCACGTTAGAACGCGATTGAATTATCAAGTACTTTAGGCTACTCGAATGTGTCTCACTTGGTGCTGGATTTGTTTATATCGCTCTGTAGGTGTGCAAGAACCTTCGTACCTTTTATGAGGAAGGAAATCGAATCGTGAAAGACGGCAAGTTGAGTGGAGAGAGGAAAAGTGTAAACGAGAGTGGATATATACAAGAATTGAACGAAGTGGAAAGGGAAGTTGAAGATACGACAGAGGAATCTCTTTGAAACTTTAATTTCCATCCTGTATTTATGCCACATCTGGTGATTCTCTAAAGGCAGACTTTAAACTTGCTCGAGACTTACAGAATATTCTCGTGATTATACTTGTCGCAGATTTTTTGCAGTTCCTTTTTTACCCCCGGTACTGTTCAAGCATCAGGCAGGTCAATCATCGTAACCTCCGAGCGGATAGAGCAATTTACCGGAAAAATAACCCCATGTAATTATGTGAGGTAGTTTTTCCTCCCACGTAATCCACGTGGCTCCCTAAGGCTGGCTTTCATGGGTTGACCGCGATTCGGCTCTGCTATTTTCGTCCCTCTCATACGGTAGACATTTTCCATGACAATCTCTATCGAGAGGGAGAGAGGCACGTGGTGAGCTCTCACAATGCCTCAATTAACCTTCTGAACTATTCTTCGACGTTCGAGACGCCTACGAGCAATACGAACACGACGACGACGACGACGGTCTCTGATTGGAACAGATTGTTCGAGCGTTTCGTAACGTGAATAAGAGCAGCAGAGAAAAAAGAATTAGGCGAAGACGAAGATGATGATGATGATGATGGTGGTGATGGTGGTAGCGGGGATGAAACAGGGTGAGAGGAAACGCGAAATTCGGCGGAATAAGACATTTTTCGAAGTTTTCTCGTCAGCTGTTTAGAATTATTATACACGCTTTAAAGCGAGAAACGGGTTATACAAACCGCCTCAGCGATGGCTGCGCAACGTTTCAATAGATCCTTCGCACGACGGCTGAGTTTGACTTTCTAGAATCTAGACC
Organism: Neodiprion pinetum; assembly: GCF_021155775.2. NCBI lineage: Eukaryota > Metazoa > Arthropoda > Insecta > Hymenoptera > Diprionidae > Neodiprion > Neodiprion pinetum. The sequence goes on from NC_060237.1 coordinate 29,245,605, forward strand.
ATTCGTGACATTTACCGATAACCTGATCGTAAAAGTGAAATATGAAAAATCTGGTGGTAAAATCTACTGCGCTTTTTCACATACAAATATACGCCAGCAACCGCAGCACAGCTGAAAGTCGTTCGATTGATTCTGCAGTGTAGAGTCAGCAAATGCGTATGCCGATGGGTGGAAATAAAAAGGCTGACCGACCGATCAGATCAACCGGAATATAAACGCGGTGACAATTTTATCACTCTGCATCGAATGCTTCACGAAATAGCTGCTGCCACTTCCATCGGTGAAATCAAGCATATAGTTTTGCTTTTGTGTTCGGTAGGTGTTTAGGCATAGATGAAAAACCGGTTATTTATTTATTTATTTATTCATTTAAGAACAAAATATCTAACTACCGAACCCGGGGAAGGCAACAGTAATTGCCTATAGCCCAATATTAATAAAGTAAAATATACATACATGACGTATAAACAGTCTGAAGCGTTGAAAGTAATAAGAAGAAAACAAAAATAATTGCAAAACAGGTTATTTCGCTACGTACAGTCGTATTTTAATCTTCGCCCGATATTTATGGGTATCGATTTTTCTGTCGGAAATGGAGCTGAACATAGTTTCTTCTTCTATTTTATAATTCTCGAGTGGTATCAACTTTTAATTGCACAAGAATATTCAATTCCAATTATCTCCGGTCGTCCGACTCGCTGCGGATTAAAAACTACCGAATCACCGAGTTACTACTCGTCGTAGCGTCGCCGCGCGGTTTGTCGTAAACCGCGAAAACTAGTTAGCGTCAAACTCTGGAAAACTTTGAAACTCCGGTAATACGGGATTTACGAAATTTCCTTCTACCAACGGGGGATCGGAGTTGGTACCAGACGGGAATAAGTTCTCCTTCGTTAGCGCCTGTCTCAACCTACCCCAAGCGTTCAGTTATTATTATAGACCCTCGTTATTCGCCGCTGGTTATTCTTTTCAAAGTCATTCACAGGCCAAGGAACACTTGCGACGAATTATATTTTCCTTACGCATAAGCATAATTTGTGTTCAGCTAACGGTCGATAAGTACGCGAATATACATTTTTCAACCAGGTACTTCCGAAGCGGCTACAACGCGTGTTACTTTATTCGAACAGTTTGAATTTGCGTACCGTGGCAATAGCCTGGTAACAACAACTGTCGGTAATAGGTAACAATCAACGCCGTCGTTTCTTCCCGCACTGCTCTGGCACGCTGCAGCCACGATTAACGATATTATCCCAATTACTTTCTCTTTCTCATGGTTCTTGCTGCGGTTCCCTTTTTAACCGCAATCACGAGCTTTTGCCAGGCGGATTCCTGACGGATAAAAAACACGTCCGTCGATCTTTACCCGCACCTCTTATCTCGCTGCAATACGCCTCGAGACGAAGCCTTAATCAATTTCTACATTCACCGGGATGTATACATATATACATAAATCGTAGTTATTCACGTGTGGCAACACACACGTTGCGTGTTACGCGTCCAGCTCCTCGCCTTCCTGGGATATATTAATGAATCAGCAGTGTCATGGTCTATGGTTCGACTCTGGTTATCGGTGGGTGTTCCGTTAAACGTCGTACCCACACACGCGAGCTGGTCACCTATGGTTGGATATACGTTAATTACTCGGTCAGGTGGGCTTGCGGCCAAGAATTTTACTACCGCTCGCCTAAAACGTCCGCCTTTCTGCGTGCCTCGGCGATTGTATACTCCGACGATGCAGACCCCCGCCGCATGGTCTGGTGATGATAATTTTCATGCCATGGAGGTAAAAACCGCGATCAGCACGTTACGCTGCGCTGAGCTGCGCTGGGGAATTAGAAATCTCTCGACGATGACGCTTTGTTATGAAATATCCTTATCCATCTTATGTATCCACGAAACGCCATCTCATAGAAACGGAAAACGTGTTTCAAGCATTCTTCAATGAGGTGAAAAAGAATACGATGGTGCACGAGCATTATTGAAGAAAAATTTATAACCCGTAAACTTAGAGGTGAGACTGGATAATTTTGCGTGGGAAAAAGCTTTGCAATGCAAATTTTAACCCAGTTACCTTCTCCGTCATCTTTCAACAGCGGATTCGATTTTTGCACGTCGTTCTCTATGGACTCACCGAGTAATGATCGATTACGATTTTCGACGTTTGCTGTAACCTTTAAAAATTTTATAAACCACGGTAATTAATTAGGAGCAATTCAAACTCAACGCGATTTATACAGGTATTTTTTTTTTTTCCAACGTTGCGACCAGTTTACCGTTTGCCAAATCAAAGATGCGTATAACTCCAGAACTCGTTTGAAATAAATAAAAATCCTGCATTAGCGTGACATATAATTATACGAAAATAGATAAAATCTGGAAACTTATGATTTTAGGAACCCCTTAGAGAGTTGTCGTCGATGTCGACTGGAAAGTTCGGTTTCACTGCGTTTAGACATCGCGACAAGAAAAAACAGGGTCACACAGTGCTGTCCGATGATTTAACGATTGCATTTTTTCCTTTTCACCAATTCACAGCCCGACTGGGAACTCGGCAAAAGTTCACCACCTTGGGCCAGCGCGGTGAGAAGATGGGCAGAGATGCAGGACGGGCAGAGAATCCTCCTGACGACACCGAGCGTCCTGGTTGGATTCCGGGTCGAGGTTTACCGGGCCGAGGGTACGACGCAGTGGTACACAGCCGTCATCGTCGGCTACAACGAGGCCACCAAGGTGCGTATAATATCATCGAATTAGGAGAAAGGAAAATAATCAAACTCGTGACAGGGGTGGAAAGTTCGCCGATACTTCAACCCCGAGAAATCTCCTCATGCCCTTGGCTGCTCTGCCCCTTTTTGTTCCTTGTGGGCGTGTATATATGTATATATATGTATGTACAAGGTCCCGCAGGATGACCCGGGCCAGACCGGGATCGAGGGGATGAGGAGGCCAGATATCGCGCAACAACTCCAAAACTTGCGGGGGATTGCTTGCCAACACCCAACTCGGTTATTTTAAACTTTGGATTTATTTGGCCAAGGCTGCGAACTCTTTTTCCCTTCTTTTTCTTCTTCTTCTTCTTCTTCTTCTTCTTCTTTCTTCCGGTCTTTCTTCTCCCACGCTTCTTAGCCCACTTCTTTCATCGTTATACACCAAGTTTCTTTCAAAGTTGCGCAGTTTCTCTTCTTTTTCCTTTTCCACCCCCGGTTCCAGTTTTCATGCCGCCGCCTGGCCACCTCCAAAGTTCTCTCTCTCTACCCGCCGCTCAACCGAGTTTCTTCTTCCCTCACCACCGCTACGAGGATGGGTGATTCATCGACGCTCGTCTTGATCCTATATAATACCAGTCAGGGTGCAAACCTTTGCGGGAACGCTTTTTCTTCCCCTCGCCCTGAATCTCTTGAGGTCGTAATTTTCCGCGCCTCCTTTCCGCTGTTCTTCACTCTCCGTATCTTGTCAGACTTTTATTTTATATTTTTTCCTTACTCGTTCATTAGTCACTTATACAGTTACGCGATACGCGTGAAATTTATATACCAGCAGCGTTCAGCCTGTTACACGGAAGTCTGAGAGAATAAGAAGTAGGTGTAATAGGTAATAGTTGAAGAATCATTACAAGGTTGAAAATAAAGCAAATCACCTCTAAGCATAAAATAATTGCATCCTGCTCGTGACAAATCGTCAGCGTTACAGTAAATTTGCGCCCGCTGGATAATTCTTCGCGGACCTGTATAATACATACATGTATATATATATATATATATGTATGTATATATGTATATAATCATTAGTGCCGATAATAACAGCGTGAAAATTTCCTATCCACCCACTAATATCGTATTATATACCCTGCATATAACCATTGTTATTAACCCACTGACGTTTCGAAAAACTAGCATCGTAGATATACAATACATACATATATCTACGTTTTACTTCCATTTCTGTTCTATTCCATTTCCATTGACGAATGGAGCGACAGCTTCGTAATTCAAACTCTGCGAACGACACGTTCACGCAACGGTAATGAACTAATTATTAACGGCCCGCATGAAACTGCGGTGAAAGTTATTGTCGGATGTATTACGTCTATATACACTGTATGCATATAGTGCATCATACTTTTACGCTCTATCCACTTTACCGATCACTCAATTGACCGAACAAACATTCAGTTGACTTTGTATAGAGCCTCAATTGCGATCGTACACACAATGTGCGTTTACAGTTGGCACGGCTTTATTTGGGCTTGCGTGTTACTAATTAATGCTCCCAACATTTGCTCGGGCGTCTCTTCGTGTCTGAAACTATGAACACCGCTCACGAGAATCGGTATACGTATAATGTCCACAGCGCCAATTGATCTCGAAACAAATGTTACAACGGCGAAACACCCAAAACTGATAATTCATTTCATTTAATCGGTGACATATATATGCGTGTGTGTGTATATATATATATATATATATTCTTAAATTTATTTCAGGATCTCACAGTCACGGACGATACCGTCCTCGAAGATCACAACGAGGATCCAAGTCTGGTGCAGATGCGTTTGATCGGTGACGGAGGTGAGTTGATCCTTACTGTTTATTATGTATTTTGCTAAGGGACAAAAACAAAAGAGAAAGTAGTCTTTATTCTTCTCAGTGAGGAGACTTCTTTCCCTCCCTCAACGAAGTTGTTAACTCTTAGTAGACGAGTTTTATCGATCTGTTGTTGTTTGTTCCACGCAAGGACGTGAAACTCTTCGTCTAAGGAAAAAAAACAAATAACTTGAAAAAGAATCATACGTCGTCGCAGGATTGGACGATAGCCGTTATTATTTAGTCGAAAAGTTTCGGTCGTCAACGTTCCACACGAATTTTTCTCGTGTTTGTTTGTTTTTCTATTTTCTGTTTTTTCTTATCGTTTTCTCGCGTTCTTCCTCTACTTTAATAGAAAAACAAAAATTTCTCATTCCAGTCGTCGAAAGCATCATGAGAGGCGAAGTCGTCGGTATGACGCCACGGAGATCAAGATCGTCGACGGCTCTGACGCACGCTCTTGCAATGGTGAGTAGAGACAACGCGATCCTCAAAATCTTTCTCCGCCATTGAATAAAATGCAAAGATTTTAAACAACTCGTGCGTAACGCGACTATCAATCGAACACACCCCTTGGATCGAGGATCGGATTTTCACGACTATCGACATCCGCGCGTAGGGAACGTTTCCCTTTAAACGGGGTAATCAATAGAGTAGGTCGGCTCCCGGGGGTCGAAGTGGAAGTGGAAGTGGAAGCGGCGGAGGTGGAGGTGGAGGTGGAGGTGGAGCCGGCGCCTGTGGGGGAGAAAAGCGGGGGGCGAACTTCGAGAGGGTTTAGCTCGATTTTCCGAGGGGCTGCCGAGGCTCGCCGAGGGTCGGGCGTCTCTCAACTTTTTGGGGTGGGGGCGGGGATCAGACCACGAATAGCGTCTGTTGCTACGTTGAAGAGATTCGCGATGCCAGTTCGCCGACTTCCACTTCCGTCCTCGTCCTCGTCCTCTTTAGGACCAAGCTCCTTTCCTCCCTCTCCTCTCGCTCCACTTTACCCGACCCCGCTTTATATCCCCTCTCCGGAAATAATAACGCGACGCTCATTTTCCCCCAGCCAGTGTATATTAATATTTAAAGAGGTCAACCGTGTACCGATAACTTATATTATTACACGCATTTGCATATTTCAGAGAGAGCTTTATACCTTATTCTCTGCATCTTTGATATACGTATGTATAGATATACGTATACCTACATGGTTGTTAATTTTGCCAGTTGCTTTGACTTAAATCTTCCGACTTAAGAATCGCTCGATCTCGCGCGTTCTTTTCTTTATTTTTATACTCGTTTGTGTAACGAGGAGGGGGATTTTAACGCGAGAACGAGGCAAGCTGCGGTTACGATTTGATATGAAAATTGTTTTATGTGTAATACCGTTTTGCAAATGTTTCACCATCGCGATGATGTTTCTCCTGTTGAACGTTCCTCAGTTTTCAAACACTCGAATCGACTTATCGTGGTATGCGGATAACTATCGTAGACTATATTAAAATTGACGGAAAAGAGGGTAGGTTTATTGTTCCGAGATCGAGATTCATGGCAAAAATATTCTTTTCCTTTATTCGGGTCTACCGATAATTCACTGATACACCTTTCTAAGTTGACGCGCGTCAGTTGAATTGGCCGATTAGAATTCTAGATCGCAATTTCATTGTCAGATTCCTCTCGTCTTGGCAATATGTCTGCCACTATTCGTGATGCTGCTACAAGGAGACGCCTCTTTGATAAATTATATCGCGTCCCCGAATAAAAGGAAGAATGAAAAAAAAAACCGTTGGGCGGGATAAAGCGAAATAAAAGCGAAGAAGCGAAAAGAGAGAAAGGAAGATGAATTCGTCGCTTTGAAACGAGAAGGAATGAAGATGGTATCTTTGTAATGCGAAATATACCGGCAACATATCCACGCTCTACTGCAACTATTCACCAAGGGGTGTGTTTCGAAATTTACTGCGTATTGTATATTTATACTGCTGAAATACGAAGAGTGTTACCCAGAGTAGAATTGTCTTGTCTTGATACAAAGTCGGACTCCTCCCCGAAATCCATTCCGAACACTATGAAGATGAATTTAGAAGTCGTTTCTGTTGAAATAAAAATTTTCAACATCAGCAGCGCGAAAAATACCTTTCTCAATTCACGTCCCTTCACAAACATATGTATAAAAATTCTCCGCCGACTACAGAAAAACTGTAGGTATAATAAAATTCTCTTAGCATTTTTTGCATTCTTTGAAGACTGGTTGGTAGCTTCGGTGTTTACACAAGCAATGTCACTCTCAACGTATCGCTTTCGCTATCCGCCTCGAGCGGAGGAGGGTGACTCTTCGATTGAGTCAATTAAATCCCTGCAGTCTCGGTGCGACGTCGTCTCGAGTCCACGCAAATATCCCTAGGGTCAAAAGTGATCCTTCCCTCCGCCTCGTCGTCGGATTCCATTCACGGAATTTGAGAGCGACGCCAATGCGACGAAATTCGAGCAGGGTCGAGTGCCTTTGAATACAGCTGTATACGCCGCACCGAAATATCGTGCATGCGTTTATACACCGAGTCGGCGTGTCAAGTGTCCGACAGTCGAGCCGACTGTAATTGCCCGGCGAAGTTTCCCGACGTCGCGAACCTGGGCGAGAGGTGCTTTTCTCGAACGCCAGTCTCTCGACATGGAACCTCAAACTTACCTCTGACTCCGCCAGCCACCCTTCGTTGCAACCCTCTCTACCTCTCTTAGCGAGATCCAGTATTCGCGCTTTCTCGGTGTCGAGACGAGGAACGACGAGGAGAAACCCCGGCTCGTTTCCCACTGGCCGCAATCTCTGAATGCTGCCCGATCCGTCGGCATCGCGTGTTCGGTATCGGAACCGAAGTCGAAACCAAGATCGTCGAGGGAGATGTGTGCAAGCTTCGAGCTCCGCGTAACTTGCTTTATTTGCAAAAGTCACGAGACCATCCCTCGCGCTCAAGCCTCGATCGCATTATCGCACGAACTCGAATTCCTGATTCGCTTCCGTTTAGCTCCTATTCCTCGGATTATCTGAAAGGGAATACTGCGAACAGTGGGTGGCCTGATTTGCGAAAAAACGAAGTCGATCCCGCCGTTCTTCGAGGGTGAGTCAGCCAGTCCATTGGGTTTCATTGGGGCGGGATTATCGGTCCAGTCGAGGTGGGATACCGTTTTTTTTATTTCGCGCACCTTGGTTCTTACGTTCATACTTTCTCCTCGCCACCTCATATCCCCGGTTCTTTCGATCCCATTTACCGGATGACAACTTGACATCGAACGATTATCTTCGCCTTGTTACCGCCTCGCGGCACCCGAATCGCTCACCCTTGTTTCGGGTGATGTCAGAGCGTAAGTATCGTATCGGCTCGGTGTCGTAGAGAGAGAGAGAGAGAGAGAGAGAGAGAGAGAGGGAGGGTGGATCAAAGTATGTTCTTGACTCCGTTGTTTGTTTGACTCGCTCCGAAACACGTCGTAAATACATCAAAGCGTCTTCATGCCGAATTACATCCCACGAACAAACAACACCGCACCAGTTTCAGCATGCCTATCACCCCGCAGGATAAATACCCGGCGTGTATAAACACGCAAACGTCGTTCATTTCTTGAATTTTCTCCCTTAAGCGTGCCGGATCTCGTTTAATCACTTATGAAAATTCGCCATCGCCATCGTGATTCGGCTTACGACTTCCTACCGCTGTTCAGTGCTTTGCAAATTCATCCCTCGAGATTCTCGACAAAACGCCTCTTGTGCGTTTTCGCTAGTCAAAACTACAGGAGAAACTATACACCGAATTGCTGCGAGACTCCAAAACCAGCAACGGTCCAATTTCCCGTATCGTATACCTAACCACAACCGGGGTGGGTTCGACACTGAATTTTTCCCCACGTTGTAACGTTTGCCTTACGTCTTCTCATCTCTCAAGAAGATAAAAAATTTCTCGCACATTTATCAGGGTACCCATACCTGGGAAATCTCCAAGGCCGTAATTATCCTTTTAATTTTAACGTTCTGTAATATTTGCCAGACGTATTAAGCCTCGGTTTACAACATTGTGCAGACAGGAATCCGAGGCACATAACCGGGGCGGGGGTTGGAAAAGAGAAGAACGGATCGAGCGTGAACTTTTCAAGGTAGTCCAATTTACCCAACGTTCCGAGGCACCCTAATCTCCCCTAGGCGTACACAGTTATATTTGTTCGTCAGGGGCGGGAAGGGGACGGTGAACGAGAATGAGGATGAGAATGAGGATGGGGATGAGGATGAGGACTGACAGAGGTGGGGGGGGTGGCGGAGGAGGGTTAATAATTCCCCGCGTTTATACATATAATGGAAAGCTCGGCAGGTCGTTTCAAGTTCAAAGGCCCCGGAGCCGGCCGACGGCGAAGAGGCGGGCAGGCGTCGTCCGGGAGCACCGGCCCGAACCCACCGACACCCGTGATAAACAGTCCCCTCGTCCAATCGGCGGAGGGCTTTACCTCTCGGTGCCGGTGGACGACGGGAGCTGTATTGATTCGGGCCGAGTGAGACGGCGTCGAGGGCGTCGGGGGCGTCGGCGTCGCCGACGGGGCTGCTCTTCGTGTGCGCGTGCGGTATATAAACCGCTTGCCAATTCATCCCTTCCCTTTCCTTTCCTTCACTTCCCTTACCGAATCCCGTGTTTACGTCCGCGACGGTTAATAGCCTCTCATCCCCGCCACTCGACGACACGACACGACACGACGCGACGTCGTCTCGTAGACGATATACCGCATCTGATAATTTCTATGCACATACATCGACGACCGTGTATTGTTGTTGTTGTTCTTGTGTTCGACTACGACTTCGAGGTAACGGCGTAATTGCTCTCCGTAAGCGCGGATTCGATATGCTGAAAACATTTTCAAGGCGTCTACCATACCTGTTACTTGAGATCATTCGAGTCGATTTATCTTCCGGTAAGTCTTGTACGCGTATGGCGGATGGAAAAAATTATATCTTTGAGGTTAGTTGCATTGGAAGCCAATGTGGCCAAAATTATGGCGCCCGTTTTCAAGCGGCACTAAGTTGGTCGAAAATTATGAGAAAGACGATACGACAAACTAATCAGTAAGTCACGATCATAACGCCAACCTTAAAGTCGTTTCATCTCACTTTGAGGCACTGCTGGATAACGGTTTCAGGATCTAAGAACCATTCGTATCCTCCACTCGAGTCGAAGCGTCGTTGGTATCATCGCTGTTCGGGAAACTATAAATTGTAGGTATACCGATAGACGATCCAACTAAGGATTCCCTTTCCTTTTCTCAATTGGCAAGCAAGTATAAAAACAGAATCTCGCGCACCCTTGACGGCCTTGTGTTTTCCATTCATCCCAAGCAAATCTTTTCAATACCAATCGGCACGAGCTTGAGTTATACGAAGGCCGTGCCGCGCGGGGTTTTGTTCGATTGTTCGCTGGGGTCGTGACCCTGTGACATCGTCGGCGCGTGGTTGGAATCGACGCGCCGGCGCCGCTTTACCGAACCTACATACGTATAGAGAATCCCCTTTTGCGGGGGCGGTCAGGGGCGGCCGCAGCCGCTGTTCTCAACTCGGCTTCTCATCCCTTCCCATCCCCCACGAATACCGACCCGGCCTCCTTCCACCTGTTTGGCAGAGAGTTCTTCCCGAAGTTTTAGTTCACGACAAAGTTGTTCCAGTCGACGCGCTACCCTTGTGTCGAGAATTACCGTAAATCGTTCAACTCTCTTTCCGATTTATGCAACACCCAGGATCTATTATAAATAAACCCGATGCACCGACTCAACTTCCTATCAACGCCGTGAATTCTTTATTTACAAACATACAAATATACACGTACATATTATGTGTGTCTATTTTCGATATAACTTTTTCAATCTCATTTTAGGCGTACAGGAATTTTCAACTCTTGATTCCTACTCGGCTATTATCATCGCATCACTCTTAACGGTTTTCGTATAACGGCTTCGTTACCCTGTACCAACCGTTTATCACGTCGTGATAAATCTTGGCATCGAATGAACAAAGACACCCGCACCACCTCTAAACAAGTCTGATGCCCCTACGGGTAACGTTTGACTTCCGGAAGAGGAACGGCGTTGCAGAGACTCGATCACCATTCATCTCTATTACGGGAATCGATTCCTCCCTCCTTCCTTTCATCCTTCGCAAGGTTGACGCGACGTTTCTCTTCTCGCGCTCCACCGTGAACGGTGCGCAAAGTGGAATTTTTACCCCCACGGTCCCGTTGGATGAAATTACAGGCGAGGGAAATAACGGGCCGAGTAGTCGAGAGACGAGACGGGGAAACTGGAACGGCATTGAAAAAAAAAAAAAGTAAAAAGGCGAGCTCCTCGCACGCCGACCGGAAATATTGTCGTAGAATGGAAAGCGTCTTTTCTGTCTTTCCGGGCATCCGGCAGCCCGCCGTTCGGGGGCGGGGGCGGACGCCCGGGTCCCGGGGGTGCAGGGGGTCCACGATCCCGGCGAGGTTCCAGTAGGCGGCAGCACTGCGTCCGGAGCATATCGCGCTCTTAGCCTCCCAGAGTCCGCCAGCCAGCCAACGTTGGTTCGCCGACTGTGCGGAATTTCGCAGCCGGTGTTTGCGACATTCTCGACGGGAGTTTTCCTCCGATCGCGGCTGATCGATCGATCGATCATTGGCGCAAACGTTAGCCGCGTCGGTTTTTGTCGGTAATTCGCGTTGATTTTACAGCACCGTCGAACGAAAGCCAAGATTCGGAGAGGGAGGGAGGGAGGGAGAGAAAGAGAGAAAGAGAGAAAGAGATACCGGGAATCTTGGTGATGCGCTGTGTTGTTCGAGTGTCGGAGGTGGTGGAGGATATCGAAGCCTGTTAAACTGCAGCAGCTCGAGTTGCGCCGACTCGATGAAAGCATTGTTGACGCGTTGCGCAACGACAATTAAACCGAGTATATTTATTTTTCTTTTATCATCGTACTAATTGGCACCGATGATGGAACAACGACGTTTCGCCAAGCGGACACAGCGGCTCAATTAACGCGATGTAATTATAACAATTTTCGAATACTCGTTTCACTTTCACCCGGTACTCAGGTGATTCGCGTATCCACACACGCACACAACAAAAACACCTTTGAAACTTTTCCATTCGGTATTCGTCGATTTTCCTGTCTTCTTACACGTACAGCATCGTCGTAAGCGAGCAGCTTTCTTCAGGCATGTTTTTAAGACAGTACAGTTTCATTAGGAGTGAGAAGTATGATGAAACGAACGATCGTGTAGCAAAACGATGCCGACGACGCGTCACATCGATAAGTGTGCATACGGTTTAGTGACTGACGATCATCGCTATGGATAATACCCGGAGAGTTGTGAAGTTCTTCAAAGCTGTGCGTGCATCATCGGCATTGGTTTGAGGACAGCACAGCTGCTTTTCTACTACCAACGTCGACATCGGTAACTCACCGCGTGAGTGTGTCACTTCATAAATTTATTCACTCTTCGTCTGATGAACTGAACCGAACTGGAAGGACGTGCGGTCTGAAAGTGGTCAGAAATCTGCAGAATTCGTTCCAGGTTTTGCTTTCGTTTCTTTTTCTTTTCCTTCCTTCTCTTTCCTCCTTTCTACTTTTATAATTTCTACAGCGATTTCGCTTCAAAGCGAAACTAGAACGTCGTTAGAGATAAGATCGTGATAACTTCCTCAAAGGCTCGTTGAAAAGCAGGCCGCTGCCGAAGCGATAACGCTCCGTACCGGTATCACATACATTATATACGTATAATATAGCGGAGTTCCTCTTTATGTGGAATTATGAATGAAAGAAGCGGGCAAACGGTTCATCGTTTTAGATAAGATCCGAAGCGTATAATCATCACCTTGGCATCTGTAGCGGGTGATCAACGGCAACGACATCAAGTGACGTTTTATACTCGCACTTAATTATTGTTATTATAGTAGGCACTACATGTATTGTCGCAACATCAAATTGATGCCGCATGTATAATTTTTTATTCCTCGCCTTGGTAAAATAGCAACGTGTTTCTCTGCACCGATCGATTTCCATGCAAAGTTCTCGTTATCATCAACAGAAGGCAGTCGAGCCGCAGAGAGTTTATATGTATAGTGTGCGCTTGATAAGTTTGTACGAGGTGTATAATTTGCGCAGTGTAATCGTAGGCCTGTAAATCTCACCTGTGTAAAGATAAAAAGCGCAGCTTTTATTATTATTATTATTATTATTATAACATTTTTTCTTTTTCGTTTCCTTCATTTACCTCACTTCTGTATCGGGTACGTGGGTCTCCCTATTTACGCGAGTCTAGACGCGATATTGCAGGACCCGAGAATTCGCGTTATCGGTGAGAATTTTCATTGTTCTTTTAATCTCGTTCAGGCGAACAAAGAGTCGGCCTTCGTTTTTTGCCGACTTAAAAAAAAAAAAAAGGAACGAAAAATGTCGAGGACAAGTGCGTCATTGAACGACCGTGACCGCTGTGTTAAACAAGGCGGCATATAGGCATATTACGTTATACGCGACGGTTATACTTTCGGGGCTTGACTGTTAATTAACCACTTATCCGGACGAATTTCCGCCGTCGCTATTACGCATTCTATAAATAAATGGAATACCCACTTCCGCCACATTAACATCCCGGTATTTTTAAATATACGCACAAATTACCCGCTTCGGTGTTTCCTCTGCAAACAGCTCTTTATCTACTGGAAATCGCTGCGTGCTCTCTCTCTCTCTCTGTTCGACTCTCAGTTCAGATTTCATCCAATCGCATGCAGCTGTAAGTCAAGAAAATACATACGATAATTAATTTCTTCTCAAATTTCACCGAACTAAATTTACGTTCATCCAAATTGCAAAATCAGGGGATCGTCGCTACTCGGTCAGCGAGCATTGGTCGTGCTACTTAAACAGCTACGCCAATGGGAATTGCGGTGTCTGTCGGGTAGGTATGCACAACGTACCGGTATAACTAGTTTCGGTCAGGTTTCATTTCCGACAGCAGTTTGGAACGGACGAGCTTCACGCGTTCGAATCTGCAGCGGCATACCGGCTCTTAACGTCTGGAAAGATACGACAGGGAAAATATTTGTCGTACGATTGTCTATCCGTCTGCGATTTCAAGATCGTTGAAAACTCTCTTTGATTTTCTTATTTGCGTAGAATAGAAGAAGGGGCGTTTAACTTAATCTGCACACGGCTGTGATCAGCAATTGAGTATTTGTGGTAGCACTTGTTAAATGTTATTCACAGATTAAATTGCGAAGTGGTGGGTGAACTGGAAATAAAGAGGAAACGAAATACACCGGGATATGCGAAACTCAGTGGCCTTGAACGAAATCTCTGCCATGCATCAAGATCTGCGCGTCAAGATAAAATCCCTCGCGAATTGTTGATTTTTTTTTTATCTTCTTTTTTTTTTATCTTGTTCTCTTTTCCCTCAGCTTTTTTTCTTCGCCGCTGCTCAGCGAATGAGAAAGAGGATTATCAGATATACGGTAAAACCGTTCCATGCGAAATTAAGTCAGCGAGTACTTATTTTATCCCTCTCTGGTAGAAATATACGAACGATCAACTGAGAAACTGCTCGTTAGCATGCAAATCAGGCGAACACGATTCTCCTCGCCGCGCTGGTAATAATAATAGATAAAGGTGTAGGCAACGAAGGAAGAGAAACGTAATATTGACGAAAATCTCGCAATAAGTACGAGAGGAATTTTATTTCTCCGCTCCTTGATTTATCGTCGCAAACACTTTTCGCGTGACCTACTTCATACATGTATACGTATATAGCCCTCTTCTCTAATTTGGCTATAATCATCCTTATCACAACTGTCACACAGCGTGACACGAGTTGGGTGTATTCTCGGTGATCTCCGTATGACGACGACGACGATGATGATGATGATTATGATGATGATGATGATGATGATCAAATTACCCGTAATTCAAGCGAGTATATTGTATTTTCGTGCTGACAATCAGCGCGAAGTCTTCATCGTATCGCGCGATTCAAATTACCGTCCCGGCACATCGATGCAGATTATAATACAATCTATAACAATCACGTGCGAGAATTAGCAACCGCACTCTTGCCTCACTCACGTGCACGGCAGGGTACCCTGATATCAGTGATACATGTATATACACGTGTGCGTGTACGCATATAAATATATCGTCCGAATGACAGATATGGAAATTGATCGCACGCCGGTCATCCTCGTCCCTCTGACATTTGCATCGTATCTCCCGGTCCTTCTCCGCATAATGGGATCGAAGCCCGCATAATGTCAACGAGCTGCTAACCTCCGGCTCCTCCGTGTTATTTCGTCGTGTATAATCGCCGCGTAGCAGCCAGCCAGCGGTGTTGGAATCGTCGTGTCGGCCCATGCCGGGTATATCTCGCCAATGACGACAGCGGCAGCAGCTGTCGTGTGTCTCTTTAGTCCTCTCGAGTATAGAGAGTAGGTACCTATTCCGCTGCTGGCATCAATGCATATTTTATTATAGAATCCGAGCCGTTTCTCACCTTGGTATACATGTACGTACGTACGTACTTACACGCATACATGCATGCATGCATGTTTATGGACGTAACTTATAACACGGTACCTATCATCTTATACACTTGCTTACGTAAGTTCACATGTACCCGTCAATCTACATTCTATGAATATATTCATTGGGGCATGAAAGACCTAGGTGAGCTTTGCGATTGTTGTGTAGGTAGGTGACTCTGACAGTTGCAAAAATTTTAACCACTTCGCGCGAGTGTTATACTTGACGTATTTGAAATCGTTCTCGTCTCGGAAACCAAACCATGACGTTGGTGGGTTTCAGAAAATTCCTGATAATCCGTTGATACAGATAGGCGGCGATACTGTTTCGTATCAGAATTCATTTATCAGCGTTCAACGTAGAGAGGAGGGGAAAAAATATCCTCCGAAAATATACCAGTCACGAATTACAGACCTGCTTGGCGGGCGGATTTGAAATTCCTGTCTCTCCTTCGTAATTTGTTAATATCCATTAATCTCCTTTATCTTGACTCGTTTCGCTCCCTTCAGGCGTTCTCCTAAAACCCTGCAGCAGCAGCAGCAGCAGCCCGAAACCACGTTGCATATTCTCACCGTCACGTCCGACCGATTATCGATTCTCCGACCCCGGCGCTATCTATGCGCATACTTGAATCGCATTACGAGTGAAACGTCCGCATATATTTATATCGTATACCTACGTATTATATACATAATTTATTAGGTACGGAAAGGTGATTTCACGATATTCCGATGAAAAGTTTCGCTTCGACGCGACCCTGCGTGCCATTTCCGAGTTCACCCTGAACACTACCGTGAACAATTTGTCATCCACGTCGCCAGGGGGATGACGAGTCAGAGATGAATCAGAGATAAATCTTCCCCTTCCTCGTTTTCGCAGTCTCTTGAATATTCTCTAAGGCAAAATACCGAAGTCGAGACAACAACGCTGTCGCAGTTTCTACTGGTTTGAAAACCGTGAAGGTTGAACGACGCGTTGATAATCAATCATTTTGACTTTTATTCCGAGGCATAACGATGTTTCGACGGGTCACGTCTCCTGCGGCTACTTGGACTGCGGCGACAAAAACAGTTGGCCCAACTCGCGATATCTCACTCTTGTAATTCAGGATGAAAATTTTTTGCCCACTACGTGAACTATCTGTCGTTCCATGGTCCATGATTGCCCGCTAACGGCCGAACGATCCGGTCATCTTTCCCCCCATTTTCCCTCGTGCGGAACGACCGGGTCTTCGGAACTTTGGACTTGCGGGAAAGAACCGGTGAACGGACGCCGTTCTTCTGCAGAGTCTAGCCGTCCACCTCCGGGGTGGAATGGAACCTGTAGGAACAACTTGGAACGGGGTCGCGATAGCCGCTGGTCGCGATCAACCACGGTAATAAATGCCCCGGGTCTGAAAAGAAACGAAAAAACAAAGCACTCACCCACTAGTTCGTTCGTTGGTTTCTTCTTTTCTTCGTTTCTTCGTTTCTTCGTTTCTTCGTTTGTCCGCCTTACGATCACCGACGACTAGGCATTGGGCTGGTGAAGAGGTCTAGGAAAGTGAAAGGGAGGAGGAAATATGGATCACTTGAGAAGCGTGTACGGTATAGTAGACGTGGATGTTGCCTTCGCGAATCAGCTACCGATTATTTCCGTACAGAGAAGAAAAAATAAGAAGAAGAAAAAGAAGAAGAAGTTACGAAGTGGAGTAAATGTAGGTACATATATCTCTCGTGGAGGCTCTCTCAAAGTGCCTTCCCGTATATCGTACACTCTACGCTGGGTGAAATAGCGTTTCTTTTTGTCGCCCAGTCTTGCTCCCCTGCATCGCAGTGCACCGTTCTATTTTTTTATCCTCGTGTACGGTGTTTTTTTTATTGTTTTTTTTTTTTTTTCTTCGTTTTCTATTCTTTCTTCTCTCCACCTTTTTCACCGCTGGCCGTTCACGTTGCGTTGGAAGCTTTTCAAACCTCGGGGACAAAAACACAACCCAAAACCAACGACCAAAACCATCATCCGGCTGTTGCGGGAGCAACTAGCGCACTTTAGCCTGCAACTCCCGGTCGCCGGTCGTGAGTTTCAAAGCCGGATGTATAAATAGCAGGGCAAAACCCCGACAATCGGAGCGATCGATACGCAGATTTATACCTCGCCGTTCCCATGGTAATCCTCGTATACCACGTGTCGTCGTATCTACGATGTCGGAAGCTTCTTCCGTCACTTAAATAATCACGAAAGACTGACGCTTCGAGGTTCCAATCTCTGACCACTTACCTCAATCACTCCAATTTTTTATTTTTTTTTGTTCTCTTTTCGCAATCCTTCAGCCGACGACATTGTACCCCGTGACTAACGATTCCATCTATTCTTGGGTGTTTTAGCCACGAGTTGGCCGTAGACCCCGGGGACGTCCAGGTGCTACTGCTCACCTTCAACCACCGACCGGGTCGGAAAGCCCGCCTGCGATTCCACAGCATCTCGAAAAAGGTAAGTTTCGCCAAACGTGTATGTCATATCATCATCGTGATTCCGAAGGACTTCTTGGTAAAGTCGTTTCGACGATGTGTTCTGCAAGCAGCTCTACAACTTTTACCTACATGCCTGAATTTCGTTCGGTACGAGGCAACTGAGAGGGCTGAAAACGGTCTTACAAACCCATGGATCGTTATAGTTTGAGTAAAGTCTTATCGCGCGGTTTCATCTGTAATCACAGATTGGGAATTGGAGAGATTTCCAATACGCAGCTCAGTCGTGAATCAGGCCAAAACGATCTCCTTCCTCTGCAGTATGCGCGCCGCGGTTGAAACGCGAACGGCACGACGGCGATCAATTGCCGTAATTTTAATACCTCTTTTGAACCCAGGCTAAAGTCATTCCGGACGACACCTAATTTAGGTTCTCCCCCTCGTGCCTATACCGTGCGTCCATTCCGTTGCGTGTCTACGCGTGTTCGAGATACACGATCGCATATGTAACACACGTTATTCATTCAGGAGGTTGCGGTGTGCTCACATTGGTGCAGCAGGCCAGCAGCGTGGAATTGAACGACCGAAAAACGACGACGAACGCCGGAGCAAACGAAAAGGAATTATCCGAACGAAAGCAGCGGAACCGGCGCGCCGTTGTGGCTTCGGGCCCCGGGGTAAAGTGGTGTAAAATGAGAAATAAGACGAAAAAATTGAAAGAAAGAAAAAAATACTCACGTCGAGAGTAAGACGGCGAAATAAGTCCTCCAGAGAAAGCAAAAGGAGTCGCCGCTTAAGGAACCCGAGGTTACAAACGATTCGAGGAACCGCCAACCGGTTCGCGAAACAAAAGATAATAACTCTCTGCTCTTGCTCGATCATGGTTTTTCGTTTGTGACTCGGTGTATTAACCTTCGTTTCACTTTTACCGTACCTATTTGTATCACGCGCGTAGCATAGGTACCTACATCCATGTTTCGCTGGTGCAAAGTTAAGACGGGGTCAATGTGGTGCAGCAATGGGGTAGGGATTGTTTTCTTCCGGAGAAAGGGGGGTAATGGAGGGAAATTAATGTGTCGCCTTCTTTTCTGCAGCCACTTAATACTTTCAGCATCCGAGGTTGGAAGGAGGCGTAATTTCTGATCGAAAAAAAGTTGGACTCTAAAGGCGAAAATTGTGCTACGATGCTCGCGTGTTTCCAGGAAATCATACAATTTCCTGCGAGCGACGAATCGAGGGTTACAGCCGAGGGGATACAGGGGGTGAAGAGGAGGACACGGTATAACTCAGCGATTCAGCTACCCGGGTGAAATCGCCGGTTATCGGGGCGCCGGAGTGGCTGCGAAGCGTGGAGAGAAGAGATAGAGATGAATGGAGAATAAGGAGAAGAAAACGGGAGGAAAACGCTGAAAGTGGAGTGAAGAAAAAAAATGTTGGAAAAAGGCTTAAGCAACGTTTGTGTAGGTGTGTAGGTGTGGAAGTGTAGGTATAAGAACGCGATCGACGCTGAGTCAGTTGAAAGATCCGCTGGGTAGAAGAAAATAGAAGAAAAAGTAGGGAAAATGGAAGGAAACAGCGAGTCTTTGTCCTCCGTGAAAGTCGCTTAATCTTCACACCTCCGTTTCTCTCCCTCTATAATTCCTTCGTTCGTCGTCTTGGACATGCAGCGACCGACATTCTCGAAGACTTGAAAATACCCTGAAACACATCGCGTGAATGCGAAAATAGAAGGAACAGCGGGAACGGCGAGGCGAGGTGACTGCACTGCTCTCTCCGGATAAAAATTGTCCCATGCCCCGCTATTACGGACCGGTTGTTTTATTGGAAATCAAAAAATGGCCGCTGACGATCTATTTCAAGGCATCGCGGAATTGAGGTAAAAAAAAAAACACCTCAAGGGTCGAGGCTTGAGACGTCTGGGAGTTCATTAAAAACCACTCGGGATATCTGCGATATTAATCGTACAGTCACGTCACACTTGCTCTGTTCTCATCTCAGAACCACTCGGTTTGAAAATATTTGAAAAGCCATAACTCGGCGGACGAAGCCGACAGTTTTGTACCACCTTGACTTGAGAGCAAACACCAGTGCCCTACTTCTCTGGCGTTCATATCGTCGTGTATATCTTAGATATTTCGTGAACTGGGATGTATATGTGTGTATACATACCATACCCACTTCCAGAAATCCTGTATTTACACGAGTTAAATCGATCCTACTCGCCTATAGCCAAGGGAATATTATTCTAGCCTAGTGAAACGAACGTGTCCAACGACCAAACGTTATTCTCTTTCCCACTTGCTTGATCGTTTGCGTTTCATCGCACGAAAGCATCCGTAGCCACAGTTTTGGATTGCATAATAGCTGCAGCAAAGCGATGCTGATGGTACAAAAACCCAGCTTTTAACGCACACCGGGAGACAGGTGCACAAGTTGATTTACCAATCTTAGGATATCGACTAACCTCGTCGCAGCGTTGGATCCGGCTCAAGACGCGGAGCACTTTTGGTCTCTTTGCCTTTCCTTGTGGCTGCTTCCGGTAAACTCAAACGACACGCGATCTCAAGATTCCTCGAAGCTACCAACTCCATAGGCTGATTGCAAAGCGCGCAAAAGTATAAGCACCGAGATATAGTATCGAGAAAGGGTGGGAGGGAGAGCTTTGTACTCCACGCGAAAATATAACGCACCCTTTAATTTCATTTCGCGGGGATAAAGAAATCGCCTCAGGAGTTACTCCCGTCCTCTTGTTAATAAATCAACGTCACCTTCTCGACAGATTTTTTGACGTGAATACCGCGACCAGGTGGATGGCTTATGCTCGAGTTGATGATCCGCCTCACACGCGACATGCCTGCGTATACATCAAATTTCAAGGAAGGAGAAAGACCTTCGTGCAAATTTACGGATCGCAAAATGATAAACGGGAACATTCCCCGGAGGGTTCAGTCAGTCAATGTATAGAATTTCCTCGGAGTCGTCGCTCGTACAGATATACATATATATCATTTATCTCCGGTTACTGTTGGGAATAGTTTTGGAACCGAGTAGAATTCGCAGTTCGATAGATAATCCGGATGGGAATTAGCCGGCTGGAAGTCATCATCGAGCTCTAATCACCGCTCTTCTCTCGCGGTCCTTTGTTTTTCCCGCCGCCGTTAGCGCAACCGAGAGGAAACTCCGATACGAACTTCTGAAATGGGCTTGTCAGCCGCGCTCAGCGAACTGCGTTTGACGCGACACGGGTATTCGCAGCTCTCGAATGCCCGAAAGGATCTAATTGCAAGGGCAACACTCCACGTAAGCCATTGCCTTACGTCGAGATCTCAGGGGAGGCTTTCCCCGAAGTTGTTTAATTGGTTATTCTCGTTGACCACCGTCCCCCGGACCATCGGCCAATATCGTCCTGAACTAACTTCGGAACGGAGCCCTTCGTAAACTAGTCGAGCGTTATCGAGCCCTCTTGATTGTTGACGGAAGTCGCGAGGGGGATCGGAGAGACTAGACGTAACGTTTGGATAATGGATTCGCGGGGCATCCTAGAGTCAATTTCAACATTCACCGATGCGGCGAGAAGGTACTTGTGTACACCGTTGAAGCAAGCAAACGGCACGTCCTCCTACCACCTTAGCAATTTCCTCCGCGAGTTTCTCCACCTCTCACGAGATGCCCTCGACGCAACTGACCGTCGCAAATTATTAACGGAACGAACGCACGGTTCGATTAGATAATCGATTGCGACTCTGCGGTATACACACGTATACGATAGTCGACTGTGCAACGGACGGAGAGTGGAGTTGCTGGCTCCTAGCTTCGATGTTGCTGAACCGAACACCCAACTACCGATTGTAACGAGCAACATGCGCTTATCCGAAACTTTACGATCGCCTGTTACGATCGTCGGACACAAAGTTTCCTAGCTAACAGGCAAGCTAGACTAAAGCGAACCCTGTGCACACCTGAACCACCCACGGAATTTATTACCTCGTTTCGTACAAACGAACGGTAAACGTTGAGTGCCCGTGTAGGTTATGTGCCTCTGCTCGGTACCCTCGAGTAGAGAAAATTTACTCACAAGTTTCGCAACCGTATTCTCACCGCCGCTCAACAATCTTATAACTCCTCATCGAATCTTGTGCTTACGGACAAAATAGCCGCCATCGATACGATGTGGGTAAAGTCTGCAAGCTTCCTATCGCAGTCTCCGGTACCTTGTGTGTCTTGCTCGTTACAATCGAGGATGATTGGCGGTCGCAAAGTTCTCGTGATAATGATAATCGTTGCTCCAGCGCTTCGAGGCAGTCACCGAGTCCATTTAGCCTCGAGGCTTTCATGTTCGACGTTGAATACCTCGTAATACCTTATTTTCAATCGTTAAATAACTCGTAAGAAAAGTAACGATTGATATAAAAATCACACTTGTCTGTGGGTAGCAAGGTCATCGATGAGTCGCCACTGAGCCATGTTTCTTTCCCACTGTTATACAGAGGAGGCCGAGAGCCGTACCTCCTCTATTCGGCCAAAGGTGTAGCTCACCTAGGGCAACTCTCGGCGTTCAGCATGTATAATGGCGGAATGAACTTGCTGGATTAAACGCTGTTAATTACTCACATCCATTTTGCTGGTTAATTCCAGTCTGCTGGATTTTGAGAGGTGTGGGCGTAGGTTTAAATAAATTTTCATCATTTTTCAAGTCCTACAACATTCTGCTTTCCGAGTTCCTCCAGGACCGAGCTGATAAATGTAAATTTGAGCGTGCCGATAAACGAGCAACTCGGTCTAATTTAAACTTTTCTTTCACGCCCTTTTTGTGCGGACAATTAGAAACTTTGGTGGCACGTGACTCGGATTAAACCGCTTAATTGAAAGCGGTACCGTCTCTTACAGATCTTCTACCTCTTATAAAATGATCGTTCAAACCGTTGATACCTCGATTAATAATATTTGAGGAATCGCGGTTACCTTTACGTCTGTATGGGTACTCATAAATTAACCTAAAATTGACATGGGAAATCCCTTCTTCAAGATCTCTTTTCGCACGAGGGCTGTTTTGTGAAGCGTGGCTCTTTCACTCTCAGGTCATTCCGATAAAATACAATCTCGATATAACGAAGCACAATGGTAAAAGAAGGTGGATCTTTTTTCGCATCAGCGCAAAGTTATTGGCGTATCAATTTCTGGGTGTGGATGTTCAAAAAAGGGAGATGGATAACCATTCGGACGATCCTTGAGACACAGCGTGACTCCTTGGTTCGAACTGATAAGTGAACGTGCCGGATGGCGTAAAATCGTGGACCATCGTCTGGAACGTCGTATAAAAAAAATACAGTAAAGCTGGAACACGTATCAAATCGTACAGCCGAAGAAATCCTACGGACGGTGATAAACAAGACGAGCGAGTTTCTTCGTCATCGTCGGGAACGAGTGTTTCCCGGAATCGTTGACGGTTTCTGGTCCGTAACTTTTTAGATTCCTTTTTCCGTCGTCCGGAAGATGCTCGCCGAGGCCGAGGTTGTTGCCAGGGCGGAAATTTCCGGCACGCGTCTTTTCAATGCCGTCGAGGGCGTCGCCATGGTGACCCTGGTAGCCCCTCTGGGTTACCGAGAGGCGTAGACTCCGTCACACCAACTCTCCTGATCATCGGCTGATGTACTCCCGAATATTTAAACTCCGTTACACCAGCCGACCGACGATCTTTGCAACTTTACCTCTGCACGTATTCACCCGGATTCGGCGATCGGCGCTGATGCGTGGCTGCAACCTTGACTTCCAAATTCCCTCTTCCTCCTATTGTCGGCAACCATACCGGACGATTCTCACTGGCATTGGCCGCTTTAATTCGACGCGCTGCCGCGGCGCGTGGCTCACAATCAGACTTTTTCGCCTCTTTACACCTCACGTTCCATCCTCATCCTTGGACCGTTCCTGGAATTTCTTGCGCCGGATTATCACGACAAAAGCGTCCCGGGGTCTGCAGTTGAAAGAAGTAACCAAAAAGGGGGAAAAAAAAAAGAAGAAGGAAAGGAAAAAGGACGGAAAACGGGAGTAGGATCAGCGGTGCCTTTCAATCCCAGGACACGTAGAATGAAAGGTTATTTCGCATCTGAGCTCTGTATGAGCGTGTGTGTGTGTGTGTGTGTGTAAATGCCGGAATGAAAGTGACAGTGTTCGGCGTCCCTCGTCTCACGATCAGTCGAAACGTTCGGATTACCGACATTACTTATTTTCGAACGTCGATCGAGCGTGGACTGTTTCCTATGGTGTGGAAAACTATTGGATTATTGTATCACTGGTACCCAGAACTATGTTTCCTCAAGATCGTGGGTTCAAAAACGAGTCGATGCTTATTCTCAAATTTCACGCTGCTTTTGCGACCCAGACGTCTAAACCTGAAGCCCTTGAACCCTGCAAGGTGCCAGTGGATCCGAACAGTTCTCTCAGTCTCTCGGCGAAGTTGGAAAAATCAAAACGGTCCTTCCTCGTGAATTTGAAATGAAAGTCAAATAATAGATTCAACTCACCGTGCTTTCGATTTATTTATCTCTCCGTTTCCAATCAAAACCATCACCGGATACCTGTAACTGCAGGTATAATACAAGGTGGCACATGAATTTCGCAGAACATTGGCTCGATAGACTGTATAACAGTTGCAGACTTACGGATGGACCGCGATTAAGTAACCCGTTCATGTTATACACCTACAGCGTACAATCCATTTTCCGAATGCTTGCGTAATCAAACGTCGGATCGGTAAGCTCGGCTCATCACGCTACTCCGGCACGAATGCTTGTTACGAGATACCTAGAGTACCGTTAACAGAATTATCCCTCTTCCCGACAATGCTGTAAACATTATACGCGCATGTCTGCCCACCTACCAGTCCTACACAAATATTCCCCTCTCGTTCCCCATTGTAGAAGAAATTCGATCGGATCTCTCGTCCCTTCCATATTTGCTCCCACCCTGTGCCCTTCCACTTCTGGCGCATTTTTCTCGTCTCACCACCTGTCGCTTCCGACGCCGCCTATTCTGTGAAAACGTGAAAAGAAACTGTGGGTCGTGCGACTCGAGGTTTTAGAATTACTTCTTGTTTCCAATTAACAGTCGAACGAACGAGAATGATACCTGGATCGTATTTTTTGGAATCCTTTTTCGATCCCATCGGGAATTTTAGATAACGGTAGGAACTTCGAATAAATGTTCCCACAGTTTCGATATTATATATTGTAAACATTTTGGCTTGAAACCTGCGTCAAACAACTGAAAAGTGACGTCGAGATGAGTTCTTCGTTTCTTCTACTCCACGAACGTGACGATTCCTCGGTAAATCGCTTTTCTCTCATATCAGATCGTATCACCGTCTATCCCCTTGACGCGATCGTTGCTCTTGATCTTCGATTTCAAGGATCTAAGATCCGGACTTAGCGTCCAATTGAACTGGACGTATACCAGACTCCGTAACTCGATACACGAGGAGGTATAGCAAAAAAGCGAGATGATCAACACGCGTCGTCCACCTGGCGGTAAAACGCCGCCTAAATCCCGTGACGTCGAACGCACGCGGATTATAAAAAAGGGATAAAAAAAAAGCCCCGGAGACTCCGGAGGGCAACCACCCCGAGTTTAAAGCCCGAGAAACGAGCGATCTGACGAGGGGTGTGGGGACCCCGGGTTTTCAAAGAGCTTGCGGCCAGTCACCGAAGGTGTATTGAAAGCCACAGCTGCTGTCCTTGTCGCAGTCGATTCTTCCTCCCGATGATCCCGAGACCTCTTTTCGAGCGGCGGCGGCGGTGGGAAAGGGGAGAACAGGTGCCGACGAGACCCGCTCCGCTTGCAAGCAGGTGGGAATCTCTTTATGCTCGGCAAGAAAACGAACCTGCGAGTCATCATTTCTACAGGGGTGAGAAAAAAATAGTTGCGCTTTTTTTTCTTCTCTCTTTTGTGTGTAAACACTGAAATTATCGCGATGACAGGTCATCGTTGCTGTCTGTGGCAACCTAGGCTTTTTTTCTTATTAAAAGCTCATTCCGAGACACTTATCGCGCTTTTTCAACGGCGATGGTAAAAACGGCCGAATAACGATCAGAGCCAATTTCTCGCATGACGGGAATTGATGGGAAGAAGAATATCGTCGTCTGGCAAGTTATCACAGGCACGTAACTTATACGTGCAGGACAAAAGTGTCGAAAACTCGATTCGACGCGTATGTCCGGCAGATACTATCTACTCTCTATGCAAATCGACATCTCGGTGCTCCGCGGCAACTTGGTTCGTTAACCCGGGGCTGTTGCAGTCCTCCGTTTGCTCGGATCCGGCACCCGGTTTCCTCAATTGGCAATTAAACCGCACGGTGATCATCATTATATACGGAATTAGAGAGTGAACCGCAGAGCGAAGTGGTTTTGGTCGTGATAATTTCGCGGAATGACGCGCGTGTAGCGAGAACGGCGAACAACCCAACGATACGTCCGTCATATAAATTTATAACCTCGACACATTTTATTTCTTCGCTTCGAAGAGCAGGTGAGATCGATGCACGCAGACGCTTCTCGAATTTTCGAGGAAACTCGGAGATGCGTTCTGAATCCAAATTTTATTCCATTCCGTTTTTTTTCTTTTTCAGTTCTTTATACCCTCGCCAAGCATCGTGAGAGAAATCGAAAGGAGACGAATATTCCGATTTTTTATCGACCGCTGACGCAATCGCATTCACGGATATGCAATCTATTAGTTATTTACGTACTGTCAAAAGGTTTTCGTTGCTTCTCTTGGATTCTCTGTGTGCGCAAGAAACTCATTTTACGGATCTAAAGCGCAGATACGCCTAGGTACTTAAGTATATTTCTACGCTTCCGCGTATTCCGCGTGTCTGGTAAATTCTAAAGAACCTCCTTGCCATCGGACTTACATCAGCAATAAACTTGGGTTAATTCTTGCACAGTCGTTCACCCGTCGAGTTGCGTAACGAGACTCCTCGACAGCTAGGCAGCGGCTTTATACCGTTTGGCCTCGTCGCGTTAGGCGCCCTCCTCTCCTCTCCTCTCCTCTCAGTCATGCCGGGAATAATCAGGCACGAGTCCGTCTCTCGGTGGCCGACAATGAGATTCCGTATTATATGCCACGGCATAGAAATTACCTCGGAAATTTCCTCCGCAGTGGAAATACCTGCCGCATATTATTCTAGAGAGAGATACGTAACCGGAGATGAAACTGGGCGCTACGAGTTACGTTGTCAAAATTATACACCGCGGCCTGAAGTTAAATTCGTCAAACCCAACTTCGCTGAGGTTCTTATACGTGTGTGTGTCTGTGCGTGTGTGTGTACCCTTCACCTCGGAAAGAAGACCAACTTTGCCGGCACGATTCATTTCACTGCCTCACTAGACGCCGGTGCTCGAGTTACCGACACTCGTCTCGTCCTCGACGCCAAACTTTCTTGCTCGGCAAACTTTACCCAAAAAAGTTTACCCCGTACAAAAAAAAAAAAAAACAGAATAAACTCTCCTCACACTCTATTACAATCAAAGAAATACTCGCGATAAAACGTTTCTAGGGATCGTTTTCACCAACAACAACAGCAGCAATAAAGAATAAAAACTTTGCACTGTACATCTGGAGACGTAGATAATGAAAAATCCTCTACTTTTACCTTACAGAATACGAATTACATGGTTTTGAATAAATTTGATTTTAACTTATCATCCAGCGCAATGAAGAGTCGAAAAATTGTTCGATTTCTCTCTTAGTATATCCAAGATTCCACGATGCAGAGAGACAAACGTTAAGGACGGCTAGGTCGATTTTCATCCATCCGGAAACTAGACACTCTCGTAATTGAGGCAGCAGACCTCGGAATACTTGGAGGCGGTGGGCGGAAGTGAGGCCACCCTTTCGCCACCCCCTAACGCGCTTGTTGTCAACATCGAGTAAATACACATATCCGGGACACGTGCCTGCGTGCACAGCGAGAGTTGCGTAATTTTCGGGCTTATCTCTGAAGGTCGAAGTCAGGATCAGGAACGGGGAGTAATTCCGCCCAGTCGATATTCGGCAAGTATTTTTATTGTTTAAGGAATTTAAGGCGCGATGACATGCGGCAATTATGTGTCGGAACGTCCCGAGTAACTGGACAGACGGTGTTCAGTTTCCTCAGGCTCCATATATGGATATATGTACATAAAACTGAACGCCGAATATACACGAGACTCATGACTTATGCATGATCTTCCGAAACAACACGATGCATATTTTTGACTCGTATTAAAAAGCGCGGCTGATTGTGAGTCATAAATGCTTCGCGGGGAAACAAGTTCTCTGTATGTGTACCGTGATACGTTGGTTATGTGAACCCGACGCTGTGTATCTTTCTTGTGCAACCGTTCCTCTCTTTTTGAATAACTCGAATCGACCGTTTTCGTATTTTCGACGAATCTTAAACTTTCGACTGCCTCGGGAATTTCGATGGATTATAGGTGCATTAATTATCGCGAGACCGTTAATCGGCGACTTGAGCTGAAAGTCAAGGATTTATTAAATTTATCCGATGCCTAGGGGAAAAAAAAAGTGAAATTTTACTCCGAACGCCGAATACCAGCTAATTTTTTCCGGATTAACTTCGATGTTGATGTCTCAAGAAATTTTTTACCTGTTGCACTTAATTTCGTCGAGAGTGCGATGAGTGACGCAGTTTTTGCGAAACGTAACACTTTTATTCAAAAATTGTAAAACTGATCGGTAAATTAGCTGTGCTTTTACCGTGCAAGAGTCGGAATCAAGTTTTTTGCTGCACGTCAAATCTCGAATTGTGAAAAAATTAAAACTCGGTGATTAATTGCCGATAAGTAAACCGCGGACGGAATCTTGAAGTCTTCACTTTCAACGTCTTGTCGAAATCTATTTTACACGAAACCGGAGAAGCGATGGCGTAATACTAAATCGCGGGTCTGGCACGGTTCATTTTTTTTCACTGCACTCGATATAGCGCTACGCCCGATTCTCGTACGATTAGGTCGAGGCGACGCGACGCCGGATGCTAGACGACTTCGCACGTGTCGTTCGTTTCCGCAGTAGCAACGACTGAACTAACGCAGACACGGACATGCTTTCGCGGATTGAATAACTTTCGGTTTGCATTAGCGAACGAGTTTAAGACGGTCGAGTGTTTTTAGTGCGATCTTTCAGTCATGCGGAGAAGAGGAGATGAGAAGACGGCGTGTTCAAAAAAGAGAGACAAACAGACGCCGGGAAGTGAGCGTCGAAGAGTTCGCGTCACGCTTGGAACTCGTCAGTCGCGTCTGTATTGCATCCGCGAAATTTTCACCGCGTTTATTCGAACAATTCACGTCAACGGTGATCTCAATATCTCGCCAGCTATTGCACCACGGAGCAGCGAAGCAACACCCGGGGGAATAAATTGACAACCGTTGGATATTTGCCAGGATGTGATTCCATCGAGAAAATTTCTACGGTAGCAGCGGTCCAACAGCTTTGGACACCGTCGATTCATCTTCGCGGCACGCGAGCTGATTTCTTCCCGGGTTGAAAGAACCCGAATAAAATCTCTTAATTAGTTTTTAAAACCTCGTCGAACTCGCGCGTAACCCGGATGTACCGGAATAGTGGACCTCGCTTCATCCGCAAACGCGGGAGAAAATCTTACCGAGGGAGATGAACAACTTGGCATCTCGGTCGTTACTTATATATACGTATATACATCGACGACGGCGACGAGATCGTCGAACCAGTTTGCCAGTTGGCGCTTTGCCCGCTCCTGATTCAGTCTCAAAGTCGTCCGAAAGCTCGACTTGTACATCCGTGTTCTCACTTTCGACTGGCCTCTGGACCCAGCGAGGAAACTGTCCAACTCGCGATCGATGCCTCCTTGATCTTCGCCAAGGACGAGCCTCGACTTTTCAGTTCGTTCGAAGAAATCACCAACCTTACGATTAGTCGAAGACTATTTTACATGGGTATAAACTATTACGTATTTACGTAAAGAAGTTACTTTTCTTCCGCTGAAAATCTTTCGGACGATGATGATGAAATTCACTATCGAAAGTTCGACGATATTATATTCCCTGTGAATTACGACAAGTGTTATCATGTTTTTTCCTAGACTCTATATTGCGGAGAATTGCGAGCCAAAGGTTGTCCAACGCCGACGACTGTTGTTTATGGGGGGCTGATACTCACCGCGGCCGATATGACGGGTTGCTTGGGGTTATCGCTGCTCTCTGAACCACATTGAAATATCGCAAGTTTCACAATAGATTATAGAGTACGCGTAACGCGGATAGAAACTGTCGGAATTCATCGAGCTGTTGTTGAAAATAACTTTAACAGGTTCCAGCATAACGTCGATGAAAGTTTGATACTTTTTCGAACGTATGTATGCATGTACATACACGTGGATATTGCTTTAATTGTTTATTTTCGTATAAATTATATTTTCTTTCGTTCTCTATTTAGGGTACACAAAACTGTTAGACATAGACAAACATTCGATGAACGTATCAACGGAATTCGGAATTCATCCGGGATACGAAAAGGTTCGGCGGAGTATTCCGTCAAACAAATATACCAGAGCTTTGGATTTCGTGGGGGTATGTTTTGTTAACGTGAGGTACAGAGAGGCGGGTTCGAGGTCCGAACTAGCGCTCGCGTTATTAATTAAAACAGCCGCCGTCCGGTATACAGGCAGCGAAATCAACTGGGGAAAACGAGTATCAACGAAAAGCTCTCTACTCGCTTTGCAGCAGCAGCAGCACCAGCAAGCGGCAGACGAGCAGGCGAGGGAGAAAAAGCCCCGGATTAAAGTACGGGAAGAAAAGTGGAAAAAAAAACGGAGAAAATGAATGAAAAAAAAAAAATCGCTGACAGGGACGGGGGAGAAAAAGGTGAAAAATGTAAAGCCCGCCGATGGCGACGACGTCGCTGGGATCACCACCCGGATCGCGAGCTCGAGCTTTTGCCGACGGTTGGCAACGCCGAGTATAAATTGGCTGAGGGGAGGGGAAACAATTCGAGGTTGAATTATTGCAAGAATAAAAGTATGTTGTGTAGAAATAACAACGGGACCGAGAAGCCAGCCGAGCCAAAATAGCGCTGGTTGAATAAGTTCGTTCTCCGAATTTTCACACTCCCACTGATATCTGTAAATCCGTCGGTCTTCTGTTTGTTCAAATCGCAAAAGTAGGCAGGTACGCGCGTACGTGCACACCTATACATTGTCCCGCAGGATTTCCACGATAAATTATTACAGCGAATATAGATTTGCAAAAGCTTGGAAAGAACCGTACGGCCAAACGATGATTGTCTGTTACGTATTGTACGCTCGGTTAAAATTAAATATCCACTTCTCACGGGCTGTCGGCACTTTTCTAAAAACAGACACCGTCTCGCATTTGATGGTCGTTAAACGGCTGATATATTTTACGATTCCTTAACTCGAGAATTTGGGCGTGGGGAGCGCGGAACCACACGGAGGAAGAACCGAACGCAGCTATAATACACCGGCGTATTTATTGCAGGCCGTGGCAAGAATAGCGCGATAGCTCTAGTGTCGGTTCAGGAATAGCCCCGCGGCTATATAACGTTATAACTATCAAAGTTATACGTGTCCGTTTACCTACGGCACCAGCCAGCTGTAACGTCGTTAACGTAGCCTAACCCCGACTCGCACGGTATCCGCGTAATAAGGACCATCCAAGGTTTCCGCAGCGTACCTTCGTACGTAGGTACAATACGAGCTCGCGTATTAAATTTCATCGCCATCGCCGGCCGGAATGTTTCGCCGTTGAAACACCTCGTGGAAATCACACGACGTTCCTTCTCCGGATGACGAGGAGACGGTTTCGATCGCTGAATAGGGATTACCACTTCGTTTCGTCACGTTTTTATTAGTTTTTAGAAATGTTGAGTCGAGTTTGAAATGGAAACGAAAAGTTGGCCGCAGGGTCGGAACGGTTTGAAACTTTGATTGATTCGTGCCCTGAAAGAAAAAATATGGTAAACATTCTCGTCGGCCGTGACTGGAGTTCGGGATAAGCGCTGATAACGTCATCGTGACCGTGTAGATTGTCGAAAACACGATATTTTTCGTCGGGGAAGCCTACACGAATTAAGGCCGAGGACGCCTTGACAACCGTGTTCCGATTTTCGTTTACAAGTGCCTTGGAGTCAAATGCGACAGCGAATGACGATATGTTTCAATAAACTTGATACGGCAACGCAGTGTGATCAGTCATCGTGACTAACGTATCGTTTGCACGAACGATGGTCCCAGACTTTTCGAAACGTCCGTCAACGATGCTTCTCCGGGAGGAACGTTGACGTTGGCTCGAACAGTAATAAAAGCTTGGAAATGTCGTTCCACGCTCGCGTCGTTTGATGGTCCACAGTTTAATAACTGGCCGGAGGCCAGACGGCGGGCAAAGACTCGAGCGTTGGATCGCAGCACCGTCGCTGTCCATTAGTGTGTAAATCGTTTATACACGATTAGCACATCGCGTATATTATTTATTTTGCCGCCCACGCTCACCACCCTAACCAACCGACACGCAACCGCGAATCACCGGACTCTCACAGTCATACCCTCGTCCCGAGGGTTCGATTATCCGCCCCTCCGCATCCTCTCTTTCCGTCCTCCACCGTTCCCGAAGACTTCGCATCCGGCCTGCAACGGCTGTAGATGACTTACCCGAGACTCCGACAGCGTGAAAGTGATGAAAGGAGAAGCCGAGGTCGAACTGGGTCGTTGCCACTGAGACGGAGGCTGTCCTCGAGTAAACCGTCGACCTCGCCTCTTTCGTCGCCACGAACGTCGCGGTTCGACGCGACGCCTCGATTTCCGTCCGACGTCGATTGTCCGCATTTCACCCGGTGTCGTCTCACAATCGTCGGATTGTAAACAGGGCGACACTCGTCGATGTCTCCATTCGCCAGCAACGATGGGAGATGAGGCACGAAACGGATCGACGTTTGGTGATGAAAGAAGGTTCTCTGGTAGGTAACGAACCCTGAAAAACCCGGCGGCGAGCATGGTCCGGAGTGGTCCCCGTGGTCTATAATTTGTTAGCCGGCAGAACGGCGACGTAGATTGCAGCCGGTGGAACCTGTTTCTCTCACCGCTCGTTCGTTCGTTTATTACTACTCGGTGAAAACCGAGCTGTGCATCAGGTTTGGATGTGGGCTAAGGGAGGGGTGAAGGGGGGGGGGGGGGGGGGGGGGGGTAAAGGAACGGCTGTATCGCGAGGATGGAAACGAAAATCGTCGAATTAACTTCGCCGCGTATAATGGGTATGATAATGGGGGCGGGACGGTGGTGAACGCAAAAACACGGGGGAGAAGGGGGACTGCCGTAAATTCTATCCTCGTGATTTTCACCGCGAACGATGCCTGGCGGAAATTTGTTAACTGAGGAACAGAACCGCTCAACGAGTAACGGTGATTTTTCAAAGTTGCGTAATCTAATTCCGATAAGTTTGTCATAATGCAACTGGTTTTCAGATTTGGACAATTGGTATGATGATACAGTGTTTCGTCATGGAAACTAACGATTTCGGTGATATTATAATCGGAAAAGAACACAGGTCTGGAGCCAATAAACTGCACAGGTTTTTTTATACTATTTTTTGTAGATTTTTACCCACCGAAACCGGGTAAAACACTCAAAAAGTTCCATTGCGTTAGGTTTTTTCTTGAACTCGTGTTTGTAGTTTCGTTTAGAGTGAAACTCCCGTTTAATTCGAAATCTGGTATCCCGTTCTTGATTATAAAAATCCGATGCAAAAGTGACTTCTTGCTTCCATTTAATGTGTATTAGAGTGAGATTCGAGAATAAATACAAACAGGGATCAAAGAGAAGAAGAACGGGTTTCATATAGTCAAAAAGAATGAACACGTAATGTCAAATATACTTTATAAAGAATTCGTTTGTTTAATTTTATGAGAATTATTGTTTAGTTCGTTGTAATAAAAGTACGTGATGGAGAGAAATGGACGTCATTTTTGGATTCCGCACACTCGATAACATAACATTTACCAAAAACATCCCATGCGGCTGAAAAAGAAATCTTTTTTTTTTTTTTTTCTGCAGAGCTGTGCAATTTGACAAAACGTGACCGAGTCTATGCTTAACCTTAATTCGCGTGTAAAATCGAATCCAACTGGTTCCCTCAAATTCAACTTATCGATTATTCCAAGCGCTGTTGATGTGCCCACGCTTATGTCAGTTGTCATTGGTGAAAGTTGATGAAAAAAAAAAGAAAAAAAAAAAAATAAGATAAACACAGATAGAGAGAGAAAATTGCGCGTGCGCACCTGATACATTCGTGTAATTAAATCGTTAACCTCGTTCCTCGGCATAAGAGACCATCGGATGGACCATTTGTACCTTATTATGCGGCAGATGGTCGCGACACGTTCTCCCCTGTTCGGACCGGGAATACGGGGGACACTGGCGTGTCTTTACACACACATCTGTCCGTGCATATTCATACCCGCGGGTATGAATGCGTACAGACGTATACGGACATGTGGCGGTGGCGGCGGCGGCGTCTAGTAATGAAACGCATTAAATAAACAGCCGTTGCTGAATGGACTCTTTGCTCCACATACCGGGAACGCTCGAGTATTGGTGGCGGTTTCGGTCCTCGTGCGGGATTTCCACCTGCGCCTGATACCGCCGTGCATCCTCTGTGTGTCTCTGTGTGCCTCCGAGCATTTACGTACACCTATGTACCTCATGTACCACCATGGCGCGTGCAGGGTATGGGTTACCCTGCCTGTGTTTCCGGAGGTTAACAAGGGCGGGACGGGACGAGAAGCGGGAGAAGAGGGGAAAACACGGGGTGGAAAAGAAGGAAGGGTAGTTCTAGACGCCGATATCGACCGCCTCCACCTCCGGGTTATCATTTAAAGGGGAACGGCTCGAAGCGCGATGCTTTGGCCGGGTTAAAGCGACCGTTTCGCTTCGCTTGCGGGGCTTTAAATTCTTATCAAGACGTCGCTCTGCAGTCGTAGGGTTTTTCACTTTCGCATTGGGGTGTTGGACGTTTCGGTCAGACTTCGCAATAACCATCGTTACTCCAGCTGTTATTGTCGCGCACTTGGATTCCGGTACCCGGTTGGCTTTCGGAAATCATGGTAAACCGAACTTCCTCCTTGAACCGTGACTCGTCCAGTTTGATCATATTCCGCTTTCCCGCAACATCCCCGGTTTCCAAGGACTCCCTATGGGAATTATACTTCGTTACAACCTTGGCCGAAAGGGATTGCTGGATTATTTCAGTATCTTAATCACGCCCGCACCGATCCATTAAATTGAATTCTTAGTTTACTCTTCTTCTTCAATGTCTACTCTACGATTGGTTTCGAAGCCACGCGGTGCGGTTCGACTCGCTCCGCTTTCAGGCCGATGGCGTGACCGCAAAACGCAACCGGTTCGATAATATCGCTGGACGGAGATCGGGTTACCCACACGACATCTTGGCTTTTGTTATTGTGTACCAAGGTGAGGTGAGGCGATGCAGGCCTTCGCATGCAATGTCTGCGCCAGCGGTGAAATACGCACGCGCCCAACAGGGAGGAACGACTCACGCCTACCGCGACCGTTAAATTCGAATTACGGTTTCCGGTATCGAAGAAAAAGTTTCACGATTATACCGGGAGAATTAACCGTGCGCCGGGGACATCCGGTGAAGGTTCTCACTCCGCGTTGTGTGTTACATGGTAAATGGATACAAAATCGAGATGAGGATGACGTTGGTGCGTCAGACTCGAGATGGAACTCAAGAAGCATGCGAACTGAAATAACGTTGAAAAAAATCATTATTGTGCAATTTTAGAACGACCTTTAAGGAGTTGGTTTTTCAAAATATGAATATGCTTGGTTCGTTATGATTTACCGAACTTCAGACAATCCTGAAGGTGCGAAGTAATGAAGTAACGATTTTTCGTATACATGTAATAAAATCACAATAAAAATTCGGAATCACGGTTTTACCGATGGGAAAGTGTTTACCGACTGAGAATGAGAAGAATGAAATTTCATTTCGTATATCTGAATAACCTTGGGTACTCGAATAAATACGACATTCGAACACAATATTCTATGTACTCTTTGAAAAGAAAGGAAAAAAGAAATATCAAAGCACCTGCAACAGTGTAGGTACGTAGAAGTGAGTACACGAACTCTTCCTATCCGTGAACTCAAGCCGAGATGAAGTTGACGCATTAATCAGCGGGCTTGTACCTATACTTGGAGAAGGACAAAAAGAAAGAGGGAGAGAGAGAGAGTGTTTTTGCCCGCTCAGCCATTCGCCCGTCGCCCACGAGGTAAAAACCACCACCCACGTAGGTAGCCCGGTGCTTTTGAGAAGGGGTAAAAAATTTGTTACCCCATGTGTGAAACGCGCACACGCGACTCTATCTCGCGTGGTGCGACCTACTCCCATTCTACGAGCTTAGCGACCGCCTCCCGACCCCCTCTCACCTCTTCTTATTCATATTCAGATTCGGTTTATCCCGAGCTGAAAGCCCGCGGAGATTGAATATCTAATGACGAGCAATTCGAAACACGAGACTTGAAACTAACGACTCTGGGCTCTCATTCAAACGACTTAAAGCTCAGACTCAAACTTACAAGCCTCCTCCTCACGCGTACGATTCGAATGTAATGGAAACGCGAGGGTGAATCGAGTGCGGAACACGCGATGTGTTATGTATGATTTTTGCTTGCCCTTTTATGGTAATTATTTCGAACTCTACGGGTAAGCCTTCGTTAAAATAGTAAGCGAAACCGAGGTAGCAAATGTCCCTGGAAATTGCCGCGGCCATAGCGATAGAATTTTTTTTACCGCCAAGGGAATTTAATCAGTTGCGTGTTTTTCTCCGTACATATATACCCGTGTACGTGTTTACGTATACATGTACACCCAAATATACCCGGCGATCCGTGCTCCGCAGCGGCCGATAAACACAGCAGCAGCCCTTGCGAAAGCATGCGAAACGACTCGACGTAAAACGCGGGGAACCAGAAAGGCCTTTATCGACTCGAGCGAATCTCTGCACTGGCCGGTTTCGTTCCGATCGAATACCTGACTGCAGAGCTCGATACCTGCGCGTCTCGCTTCATCGCCCTGTTGGAAAAGAGGAAACGCTGTAACGAACGGGCGTTCATTTATTTTCGCAGATATACGGTGAGCGAAAATGCCGCTCTTCGACTCGACGTGGTTATCATCGTCATCATCGTCATCATCGTCATCATCGTGGTACTCAGTTGCCAAAGAATGCGGACAAGTGGCTGCAGGTGTTACCAATGAAAATTCAGCGTCCTTTGTAAACACGCAATGAGAGTGGGTGGAAAACTTGGAAAAAGGAACCCTGATCCCGTCGAGAGGTCTGAAGCACTGGACACGTTCCGCAAACATTTGCACGACCCCGGCCTTGCTTTTGCAGTCTCCTCGGAGACGCCGCTGGGCGTTCTTTCGGCCCCATGGTGAAGACTAGCGAATAAGCTCGTTCTTTTCACTCTTCGTTTCGTTTCGCCGATGAAAAGAAAACGAGACCGTTACCGCGTTGCGTTTACTCCACGCGTGCAGCGACGCCTTGACCTTGCGTTCGAACGCAACGGCGTGTAATATCGAGCTTTTATTCGCAATTAACTCGTTTCGCAAGCTGCAAGCTTATCGGTGGAATTAATCAGCTACTACTGCCGGTGAAACGCGACCGCGTGAAATTCTTTAATCGGCATTAATTTAACTCTTGGCAGATTTATCTGACAACGAGGCGTTTTTATCGACGGAAACGTTTTCGAGTGACGATCAGAGGCAGCTGTTTATTCAAGGGACAATGAGCGCCGACAATCGCGACGTTCCGAAACTCGTAGGATCTTATCGTTAATTACGTTATACCAAATGAGAGCGAACCTTGCTAAAATAGCCTCGGGCCGACGGTTTCACTTCCACTTCACTTCCACTCGCATTACCACTTTGCTAATGGCGATTTGCATTTGTTTTGAATTCACGGTCCTCTTTCAAAAGCAGGCAAAGCGTTCATTGTGCGCCTTTAAGAAGTTTACTCAAGGATTCCTTCCCCCCCCCAGCCCTTCCACCCCCTTAACCCCCCACGTTACGCAAGCCCAACAGTCAACGTCGTCGTCGTCGTCGTCGAGCAGGAGTCCCGTTTCAATTTCCCCCGCACCTTGCAAACAATCAAAGAAGTTAATTGAGCACGGATGTGTTATCAAGGCTTTGACTCGAGCCAAGGTTGTTCAAGGATAGTAAAATATCGACGAATCGAATCGTCCGACTGTAATTTTCTTAACGGCTGTACAGTTTGAAAAACCTCGCTGCGAAAAACATTCGAACGGAGTTTCCACGTACGTGTGCAAACTCGGGACGATCGTTTTCGAAACGCGAATCCCATACTGGCAATAAAATTCAAAATATTACCTCCGACGTCGAGAGCCATAAAGAAGAAACCCGGATTCGGCACGCCGCGCAAACAACAGGATAGAAAAGGGTCGCTCTCCCGATTCACACAAGGGTGCTTTTTCTCCGGCGCTAACCGTTCCTACTTTTATTTTTATTCCCCTCCCGGTACATAAATATTGGCATAAATATAACCGGCAGAAGATCGGAGGGTCAGAGTTTCGGATGTGGAACTCCAGGAAGGGTCGGCTGCCAAATGGAAGTCGAATATTTGTTTCAATCGACCTAGTCTCCCGCCCACCGTTACCGAGCGATGATTTTTTGTCTCCCCTACAACGGATATCGTTCAGTACGACTAACGGGTCGCAATATTAATATCGAGGTCATATCGATTCCTGAATCACGACAAAATTTCGTATTGCAATACGGCGCCGTCTAAACTTTCCGCCATCTTGAAAGCCTTGTTGTCAGTTCCGAGTTCATTTTTTTCTCAATCTGATTTCACGCAAGGTTAAACTGGAAAAACAGGACGGCAGCAATTTGGTGTTCCTGACTCGAGTCTCACGGATTTTCCGGAGGTAAATTCAGATCTGACTAATTTATGCCGGTTATATCTGAGAGGAGTTTACGGGTGTCGTCATGTATCAGGTGTTTATACACCTGCCTTCTCTCAGGCTATTATGTTATCTTTCGTCCCTCCTCGTATTATACACTGTTTAAAATTCCGCCGATCCCGTTCGGCGTTACGTGCGGGTTCATTATATTCCACGCGCGTATCTTCGCTCCTCGCGTTTCTCCCCTTCTCCATTGAAAACACGACAAGGTCAAACAAGGCGCCGACAGCCGACTTTCGAAAATGCTGACAGATCGCAGCTTGGACTGCACGTTTCTTCCCACAGTCGACCATGAACTCTCTATGCACCCGCAACGACTGCGACAGCTAGCCGCAGAGTTGCGTGAACGAAGGTTTAGGATATCTCCCGATACCCGCAAGATTCAATCTAACGCGGTGCGGTCCCGCACCGCGTTTCGCTGATCCGTGAAATTCAATCGAGTAGGAAGTGTTCCGGCGTCGTCGGTGATCGCATCGATTCGCAAACCGTAACCGATAACTCGACTCGTTATTCACCGCCGTTCCGTCATCGCGAGGTGAAAAATAACCCCGCGAGCTTGCGGCGAGGTGTGCTTGAATGCGCCTGAATTGCAGAAAGGTAATTATACCGACTTACACGTGGCCGGGTCGGCAGCTCGGCTCGAATCGACTTTATTAATGACCACTGCCGGCACCCAACCTGCAGGGTCGAAGTTATGCAAATGTCCGTACGGTACCCTCGACCTGCACCGATGCCTGCGTAATTGAACGACACACACGCTGTCACCGAGTAATGGCGTCTACGTGGCATGCGTGTGCACACCCGGGAATATCGCACCGTTCCCCGAACCGTCGGTACCTAACCAACTATGTACACCCCTACCGAAATTACGACCCTGCCGCACATATCACCCCACCTTTATACATTCGCTTAACCCCAACGCCAACGCCGCCGGCTTGCGTAACGATAAGTAGTCTTTTATGGATGTCCATACATGTCCGTACTTGTCAGGAGCCCGGGACACGTACTCGTTAATCGACTCGCGTAGACAGAGTTCTACCTTATACTCACATAATTCGACTGTGTAAAGTTCCCCTCATTGATTTCAGTACGAAGGATGGACCAAACAAGCTTGGTAACATAAATGCGCGATAAAACTCGTGAACAATCCGCAACTCACGCGTCGATTTACTGATGTAAAGTTCTATAAACCGTGTGAATTTTACACTAGAAATCGCATCGGTCATGATATTATATTTTTCATAGATTTTAATTCGGAGAAAAGTATTGCCGACGACAATAATAGACAATTTTTTAGCCCAAGTGGATCATACTACATAAGCTCAATGACTTTCGAACGCGATATACTTTCGTCGCAGCGTCTTATTTTCACACGAATGCGGAAATTTTACCAACTTTGGTAACAGCCCTGCAGCGAGTTCTTTATTACCCGCCGTTATATTGACTTGTGCAAATTGAAATTCGCTAGCGTGGTGGGAGAAAAACGTGGTCGTCGACCGACGGGTTATTAAAAACTGTTCCAGCCGTCTCACTCTCGCTTTTCATTCTCCTTTACTTTCCATTCCTATCCTTTCCTTTCCTTTCCTTTCCTATCCTCACCTCTTCCTTTTCTCCTCATTTTTCTCCCTCTGCAGCGAATCGCTCGAACGACACGAATTGTTTTCAACGTCCGGCTTTACGGCCAAAGCGCTCGTCCTGTGCAATTACAGACTAGTCGGCAAAACGCGAGCATCGTCACCAAGAATATCGAAGGTTGTTCCGTCGGCGCGTGCTGCACCCCGTGTACATACATACATGCGTGTTATCTGCAGGGGGGATTGTTGGATACAGGGCTGGTGGCCGGGTCCCATTGTTCGCGAAAATGTTCGAATGCCTAATGCTAGAGCTGCCGCATTGTGCAGCCTGTTTGCTAGTCCGTTCAGCCCAACGCTTGTTTGCCCACGACCACACGCACCCTTGGTCTCTTTGTATATACCATACATATACGTACACGCAAACAGACGTGTGCTAACCACGAACGAATGGCTTTTGTTTCAGGTAAATATCCATCGCCAGTTGTACAGGTTCGTACACCCTCGTATACCCGACAAACGGTCACGC
The DNA here is from genome assembly GCF_021155775.2 of Neodiprion pinetum. Lineage (NCBI taxonomy): Eukaryota > Metazoa > Arthropoda > Insecta > Hymenoptera > Diprionidae > Neodiprion > Neodiprion pinetum. Next base: position 29,286,327 of record NC_060237.1, read on the forward strand.
ACATCCAAATGGTGGTGAGTTTACCAGTCGAACACGTTGCAATAATACCACCGCGTACAATTCTCACGGGCGTGGTCCACAGGTGTGGATTGTGACAATCCAACTACCGCTGACTACGGTCTGATACGTACGGACGTGTTGCGTTACTCTTCAATCTGCAGTAAAATCTTGGTAACGTCACTAGGGCGGTTTGGTAGCGCAATTTTTAATTGAAAAGCACGCTATCGTGTCAGGCGAACTTGCGCTCTCGTGCGGTAAAGTGAAATCAATAGCGCGGATGCAGTGCGGGTAATTTATGCCTGGGCGAGACTGTAACGAGGATAGGTATAAATGTGGAAGAGTTTGTTGCGCACACGCGTGTGTCCGACAGCAGAGACGACCATGCCCGACGTTTAAACATTCGCGAGTTGTAATATCGTTTATACACAAATGGTGTAAAGTTTACTGCGACCACATTACACAGACCGCCAACCATCTCGGACCGCTGCTTTAACTTTTAACTTCTATAAATAAGTACGGAGCGTGTTTATTATGTCTGTCAGCGATATCGGGCTATCGCGAAGAACCCGAGAGAGAACTTTGCCCGGCTTTCTTTGCCTTTGTCCACCGGCAGTTTCGCTTCACGTTTCACCTACACGTCTCTCTAGTATCCTATGATATCTATTCGCGCATGTGTTTGCCGGTATAACTATGCAACCACCCACATGACGACTTACTCACACCTCTCGTTCACGTTACGACCACTCTGCGAGTCCTGTATTCAACCGTGCGCCAACTAACTCGTTGCAAAACAAACTTCTCCCGCCCGCGCCACTGCGAGCGTATTATATTATTCTGACGTCTGACTTGCAGGTGCTTCTCAATGTTTATCCAGTATCTACGGAATTTGGAGAGCAAACACGCGTAGTGATCTTATCCCGTGCCGTATTGCAAACCGAGCATTCTGCTCATCGTCGTTTCGACAGCTGTATCTCGTTTTCGCCTCTTTTCTTATTGCCAATTTTTCTCCAGTCTGACTCGGAGTAAAAGATTGACGGGCACAGAAATTGCTCGACGATATCGAACCCGAGATGACAAATAAGAAATTGACCTCCTACACACCGTCGTACGATAACAAAAAGGATCTCTAACGTACCTAGTTTCACCGACGTGACGCTTTCACTGTCGATCCGACCGACTTGGTGAACTCTTGAACTCGGATTACGATAAAAAAGAAAAGAGACACCGAAAAAATAACGTGATAAATACAGCTGAGTCTGAGATATAGAAAAGTGACCGCCTAACGTGACTTCCACCGTCCTTCGGTCGACCGCTGACTCGTTCGCATTTCGCCCGCAGAGGCGGAAATCAGCGGCACTCATCAGGCACAGGGACGAGCTATTTGCCGACGATAAGACTGGATAGCTGAATAGCTGGCTCGCTATCGGTAGACGACTCTTGTGGCTCGTTCGTGTTCGTTATCGAGACTGGTTATCGTGATTCCGCTAAGGTCCGTGTCTAACGTTAACGCCACTGAAGTTTGGACCGAGTGTCGAGCCGGGACTCGAAATACGATTCCAACTAATCGAGGTCGCGATAATCATTTGTGGAAATAAAACTATCGCCGAACGTTGCGTTATGTAGATTCTGGGTCAAATTCGTATGCGTTTATCCTTCTCTCGGCCTTTGGCCATAGTTCGCTACGCGATTCGTTGTAACGGTTGAGTAAGCTACGTGGCGTGGATAAACAATCGGCTATCCGTAACCTCGAGCACCGAAGGAAGAGAGAGCGAGAGCCTGCGGTACCGTGCTCGATGCTAAATCACGACATTCAGCAGCAGCAGCAGCAGCAGCAGCAGCTTACAGCATCGAGCAGGGACTTATTATACGCGCACACTCGAATGCACCGCGCAGGATATAGTCGGTGACCTACCGAAATGACCTCGTCGTTACGTAGGTACGAAAATCCGTTACAGGGAACGCGGAATGCGGGTGTAACACAGACGCACACACACACGCGTCGCGGTTCTCCCGCATCGACTGGCACGCGATGATTATTATCGTTCAAAATACGAACTGCACGCACTTGACGTGCGACGATTATCCGTGCACGAAAAGCTTCACCCGCAAGGGTGTTCGGCCGCCCGCAGTCGAAGAAAGCAACGGATCTTCCATCGACGGACCTAACGAGCTATCGAGCTCGAGGGAACTTCATCCCGTTAATCCTGAAATCCTGCAAGTCGATAAACACCGAGTAACACGACCCCTTCTGCATGCCGATGCTTCGAATTACCAACGCTTCGGCCTGCTTCCAGGAATCCACGCATCTCGGCTCCGACTCATTCCGGCCCTTTTCGCCCTGCGGGAGACGCTGGACCCTGATGCCCGAGGCCCCCGCTGGGTTATTCTTCTTTCCGAGTATTATCTCGTCCGGACCTGCCCTCGTACAATTCACGGCTAAAACATGTCGAGCCAAAGGCCAGGGCGTGTTTTTCAGCCTTAAAATCGGTCCCAGAACGAAAAAATGTCCCGATGGTGATATTGCCTGCGAAAAGGGAAAACTTTCAGGTACCCTGCCACGTTTCTCCTCTGTGATTCGTGAATGGCTCGGGGTATGGAACGGATGTGTAATTGATTGTGTGCACAATCGGACATGCCATCTATCGATTAAACTCGCGTCGGGATGCCGGTCGTGGCGCTGAATAAGTAATTCGAACGCGCCTTTGAAAACCGGTTTTTCAGCCACCCTCCGGTGTCGGGGTTTGACCTGGACGTCGACTCGCGATGCTGCTGGCAAGGGCGAGCAGGGAAGACAGGGATATTAATAGCCGAGGGGTTGACCCGAACTACAATGAATACGCTTCGCTCTTATACTCCGGAGTCCCAAAGAGCCGAGTCTACGTCTGGCGGACCCCATTTGTCTTGGTCTCGCCCAGCTCCGGATCGTTTAACCTGAGATGACTGAAGGTGGGAAGGAAGGGGCGAAGAGGTGAAAAGGAGAAAAAGATACACTCGGGAGAGATGCGATCTACGCAGGGCCCGAAAACCTCGGGTAGGTGCGTCCTTGAAACCCACCGCTCCGCAGCCTCGCCGACCTTCCGTTAATTTTCACTTTTTACTCCTCCAAGGAAACTGGTATTATTCGTGGAAAATTGATATTAATAAAAACTGTGCAGTCGGAGACGAGTAATGTCTTCCTTCTCGAGTTCGGCGAAAGCGACGACAACGAATTGAGCTGGTCATTAAAAATCGTGGTAAAAGATACGGACGTAAAGAGGTTGAATCGATCGTTATCTCACACTCGGAGGGGCGGGAGGGGTGCGGAACGGTGACTCGGCGAGTCACGTCCCATTGTGTAACACTATGGCAAAACTGGTGGTATTTAATTCAAGGAGAACGAGGAGGAAATTAGAGAAAAAGAAAGAGAGAGATAGAAAGAGAGATATAGAACGGCGTCCGACGGGGTCGCCGTCGAAGAATCCTGCCGCACTTGGAACTCGGTTACTTTGCGAAATTACACCCGGTGGAAAAACCGCTATGGCCGACCGACCGACCGACGGCGTGCAACCAGAGTCTATTATAATTCTATTATCGTATACCGTGATCGGCGCACAGCGTTGGTCTGCAATCAGATCTGGCACGTGATGTTTTATTCCAAGTATACAAGTGTGTATAATATATTTATGGCGTAACCAGCCTCCCTGTTTTATTTCCATCCGATGAAAAGACGAGGAGGAGAAGCTTTGCGAGCAAGACACACACGCACTTGTACATACCGCGGCATGCACAGGATCGAATCGTGATCGTGAAATCACTTTTCACGGATAACCCCCACAGCCGTGAATCTTCGATACGTCGAGGAAGAATTACATTTCGGCCCAGGTTCCATACGCGATATCAAGGCGGGATTCGTTCCCGAGTTTGCGGAGTTTATTATGCCGGTTTATCTTGGTTTAAACACATCCGCATACACAGTACGAATCGCACTGTTGCCGTAGGAAAGCGGCGGCGTACCGTTATTCATTTGAACGATTCCATGAGACACCCTGGAACGCGCAGCGTAAACACCAAAAACGAACGAACCAAGGTACACGCTGCTAGATGAGTCTCGTTCAAGACTTGTTTGTTATCCCTGCGTATAAATAACTCCGTTGAAACTCCGCGGGAGAGCCGCGGGGCACAAAGTTACCGGCATAACTGGTGGAACCCCTCCTTCTCTCCATCCATCCATCCCTCCTCTCGACCTTCCTCCTCCCTCCCGCTGTTCCCTTGGGAGATCCTCTTCGGAACGTCAAGCCTCGAGTGAAATCAGTATGAAACAAGAGACCCTGACTATACAGAGTCGTATTTTGTTTGCTACCTACTTGTACACGTAGCACGTGGGACCCAAGGCGGATGGTTCGCACGTGTTGACGAGGATGAGATTCTTCTTTAGTTTTAATTCTCGTTTTTTCCCTCTTCCAGCTTTCTTCTACATCTATTTTCCTCCGTTTCCCTTCACGGAGCACTTCTATTTTCCACTATACAGAGTCGACCTTGGGTGGCCCTGTATACACAGAAACACATCTCGTATCTCCTTCGGGAACTGAGCTCTGCCGGCCTTTCAGTCGTCGCAATAAAGGACCTCTTCCAAACTCCTCCGTATATCGTGCTGCCGTTAAATTACCCAGCCTGGTGTACCAGTTCTATTATCTGTATGCACGCTTGTGCAAATATGTACGTACGATGAAAATATACGGGACGGCTATTTTCCTTCGAAATCGCTTCGGTTTGTCAAAGCGAACCGAAAAGAACCTTGTTCGAGTCCAATAACTCGATTAAGATCCTCCTCGTTTCTTGGTAGTATACTCTGGACTCGATCGAAGTTTGGATTCGAGAGGGACGGTGTTCGCGTCGTTTGTTATAACTTTGCGAGTCGAAGAAAGAACTCTCTTGTCTCGTTCTTGAAGGTGGTTGGATTTTCCTGGAAATAAGGAATCACTCGCGCACGTGGAAAACTCGGTCCATTTCAATGGAATATCCCCGAGTTCAAGGTCGAAGAGAAGCTCGCTCGCCTCGCGTTTGCGCGATTCGTTCCATCGTCGGCGTCCATGTCACCGCATAATTACCCACCATGCACTCTCGAAATAAGAATGTTCGAACGGTAACTTTTGGAAATTTCTTGCTCCTCACCCTGCTATTGTCGGTCCTTGAATTAGGGCGGGGCGAGATCCGAGATCGGAGATCCGAGGCAAAGGACGCGACGAGGTAAAGCGGTTCTGTTGTTTCGCAATTCGGTCCCAAAAAAGCGATAAGGAGACGGGAAGACTGGCCTCGATAATAACGGAGCTGCAAGGGCACATCTGACTACGCGTCGCATGGATTATGTAAATCCAACATTATAACGAGGCAGGGTTACCAAATCAACGTTCACCGGGCCGAGAAGGGCCGACAACCAACTTTTCCACGTTGGAAACGTTTGACTAACCCGGCAATGCAGAGCCAGAAGGTAAACTTGGCACTCGTTTCCCTTTCGCCAAATTTCACCAAGTCCAATCTATATTACTTTCAATTAGGCGACGGGCTGAGTTTGAACTTGATTTTCTACCGCGGTTTCAAAAGAGAACAGCGACTCGGTTTATGGACATCAAGAATTCTCGAGATACGTATATAAATCGGTTTGATCCGATTATATTCAAACGAACGCGATGGAAAAAAAGGAACAACCCAAGATAGATGTGCTAATAAAACATTCACGTCAGACGTTCTTTCCCGACTATGGATAACGTTGAAATACATGGATGGACTTTTACAAGATATTTCACCAAAGTGTGTCACCTAAAAAAGTTGGAACCAAGGGCAGCCACACTCGGATCAAGTGCCTGCTCAGAAAAGTGGAGAATCTCTGAAGTCACCATCGTGCAGGCAATTCCTCCTTGTCTCGCACGTCTCTTTTTGTCGCGTCGGCGGATGTCGAAGGCACATTCTCTCGAGTTCTGGTTCCTGGGTTTCCAGTCAGGTAAACCGAGTTCTCCGCAGGTATACGAACCTGCACAAACCGACACACCTGCATCCTGACGATGCGCACGTAACGATAGCGGTCTTTCGCCTCACCCATCTCGTCGAGAACTTCCCACGCCGCTGGTCGACATTGTACCGCAACTATACCGTGCCTTGTACCAGTGGTGGATTTTTCATTCCTACCCGGTTTCGCGCTCTCTCACGTATGTAATTAATGCGTTCCTAGAGCAGCGAGGAAATACCTTTGCGTAACGCGTTTCTAAGCGCGAGCTGGATGAGAGGAAGAGGAAAGTGACGTGGAACGTCTGGCTGGCGTTACGTTGGTAGGTGGTAAGGTATGCGTGTAAGCGGTCAACACGTGTGCGAGCACGAAACCAGTCATTCTCTCTCGGCGTTACAAGCGAGCCGCGCTAAGAAGTGTGGCGGATATAACCGGAGTGAAATATCGCAGAGACCGACCGACGGACAACGAATGACTCTGTTCCGAGATACCAACGGACTTGGCGCATGCAGCTCCCAGAAGACACGACTTGAGACCGGGAAAACTGGACGAGCGGTACTCGAGTTTAGCCGAGTATTCATGCCTACTCAACGGCGGCGGCGCACGAGTGCAGCTCATTATTCATCATTTCAAACAAAACCGAGAGCCGTTCTTCCACGTGGCACCGAAGGCGAAGGACTGACTGGAGATACCGACGAGCGTGCTCAACGTCCAAGGACGAGCAAGGTCACGCGATGCTTCATCCACCGCGTTATATACAACAAATTCGGCGGGAAGTTGCGCCGCACGACCGCTTCTTCTCCTAGGTTTCACCACTCTCCGGATGATAATGTACGTACACGGACCCCTTGGCTTATCGCTTCGACGTCCTGCAAGGATATCGGCGTACACCGATCCACCCACGAACCTTGGAACTGCACGGAGCACGATGCACGTATTAACACAACGACAGCGTCGTGCGGTAACCCCTTTATCACTTATCGCTACCTTACCCCTCGTCTCTTGGCGTGTCCCGGCACGTTTCCGGATCCCGCCCCAGGCGTAACGATGACCCACATGCCGAAGGGTCATAGGTCGACACTTTCGTGTCCGTGCCACCGTCGAAAGGTATCGCAATGCGTCTTTGTTTTCAAACAAGGTGAGCGACATTCACACCACGACTTCGATCACCTCGGGCGACGCAATTATCAACGTTGACAGTCGAAGCCGATGGGCAAATCGGCTTACACGCTTACGCCTAGTCACGATACGCCTAAAGGCCCGTTACTGGCGTTACTCGATTTCATTTCTCGTAATTCTCCCTCAAACGGCGATCGACGTGTATCGCTTGGCGAGCCGCGGCACGTGGGCGATGTCGGTGTGTCGGAGTTACAGGCTGCCCTCGGGCGTTACTCAATTATAAATATTCCGTTAATTGCGGTTAGCGGCAGGGTGATAACGACCGATGATAAGGTCCGGAGTAACGCGGTGAAAATATTTTTGTCGGTGGAGTTAAGCGGTACACCGTAGGTAGGCAGGGTCTTTCCCTTCGAGCTTGCGGGTCACAGACGCTTTATTCGTGTGCACGTGGGTAATCAAACTCGTCGCATGTGTGCGTCACCTATCCGCATCGCGGTTGGCTGGATGGCAAACTTGCTGACGCTTGCGTGGGCGTCCGCATACTTTACTTTACGGGCCTGGTTGTACAGCGGGCGTGTTTTACGCTGCGGCGAGCCTGTTCTGTCGTGGTCCGCTTTTAGAGCCGGCTAGAACCGGTGGGACGAAATGGGGGCGGGGGAGGGGGAAACACGCCGAGATTAAAAACACTCAAACGTCGTCGACCGGAACGTAAAAATAACTCGTTAATTGCCCATGCCTCGTACGCCTATACTTGATTGATTTTTAATCGCTCGACGCGCTGTATTTTCCGCGTGCATCGCGTCCTATCGTCGTTCTGTCTTGTAATATGCCTATATCTGGCCAATGCCAACGTGTGATATAAGTATCTCCGTGAAAAATGCATTTACGCATTGCTCGCTTAAGCGACTTGTAATTATCGACCGTTGATCGACGCGCAAAAAAATGCCTTGTGTACCGTATCACGTAATGTTACGTTGCGTGCTGTATTAACGATGATTAAATACTCGTCGGCAAACGGGTCATCAAAGGTCACACGATACGTACTTACCGCATCTCCATCTTCTTGCACGTGGATTAGCGTACCTTCTCGCAAGACGATCACTTCTTCTCGGGGAAATTTTGCTCTCCCTGTAACGAACTTTAGACAACCTACGTTATTCCATTCTAGGAGTTGACACAGCCCAGTTTTGATTGCTTTTTTTTCCAAATTGCCGTGTTGACCTTGCTCCGAAAATCGAGGTAAAATAAATCCAATGCTCATAGGTTTTACCGCCACCATGGGAATTCGTTACGATTTCTTGCACGACACTTGCGAACGCGTATTTTGTTCCGTAGCAGCAATTCACGGAACGTTGCCTGCGCGATGACCAAGCTTTGCTTAATAACTCATCGTTATTTCAACGTTGCGCGTCGATGAGATACCGCAACGTACCTCGGTGTTGTTTCCAATACTTACTTACACTTTTGCATCGATAAATATTTTTTCAACCAGTTAATCGTTAGGTAAATGCAAGCTGTTCAAGCCCGCGGTCCTCAACGTCATTTCCCTTAACGATTTCGACGCTTCTCGATGGTTCGATCTGCCCCGGAGTGCTTCTCCGCGAGTGCTTACTAGACGATCGTTGTTATTCAGGCGTGTACGCGTTTCGAATTATTTCCACAAATGGATAATAAGCGGGAAATCCACGCTGCGCTGATCGAAATCTCGACGATGATCAGTCGTCCTTGAGATGGCGATTATCGGTTCTCACCCCCCCCCCCCCCCCCCAAATTATTCGCCAGGAAATTCTAACGAACGTCGACGTAACAAACGTGTTCCGAGAACGAAGAACCTGCGCCAAAGTGATCGGGGATGCGGGGATGAGGTGTGAAAAAGTTTGAATTCCCCCTATAACTTGTTGCTGGTGGAGCAAGTTTCGTGTGCACGGGTAGACGGTATGATACACGGACAGAGGCGCGCGCCGCGACGAGTCCCTCTTTCCCTCTTTCCCCCTTTCCCTCCTTCCCACCTTCCTCCTCTCATGTGGCACCTCCACCGTACATCCAACCTCCTCCCCGTCGGTGTACGGTGGTTCTCGCACACACGGGCGAAAACGCGTCCATGCCCGTCGTTGTGTACCAGCCGTGAGTTTTATCGTCTCGCCGCGTCGCGGCGCCATCGTCGAGTCGTCGAATCGTGCTGCCGAGCCAGTCCTTTGTGCGAGTCCCGGGAGGCAACGCCGCGCGCATTATACTCACCCCTTGAAGCTACCCTTACGGGTTTGTGGTAGGACTAGGCCAGTGACTTTTGGCGGAATCGAGTGCCGAGAGAGAACGACTGAGAAAATAGCGGGGTTCACGCGGACGCAGGGAAAGGGTGGGGAAGAAACGTGTGCTAAAACTCGGCAATTTTATTTTCTAATTTTTTCCCTTTCCCCACCCATCACACCCCCCGCCCCCCTTCTCCCCCTTAGCGGGAATTCGGCCTTCCTTACTTTACTTATTCGTTTTCGTATCTCTTTTTTTTAGATCCTTATTTTACTCATTTGTTTTTTTATCGCAACCTCACGCGGACGGATCGTAGTAAACAATATCGCGCCGCGTGTGCTTTTGCTATTGTGGATACTGGATGGTTTTTTTTTTTTTTTTTGTTTTTAATTTTATTTTGCACTTTTCTCAACGACCAGCAATGCGGTAGAAGCACGAGACTTGCGGTGAAATATATTGTACACGACAATTACGAGGGTGAAATATATTATTCGTGCGCAGTGTGGGACGAAATAATTGCTGTATGATGGTACACGTTCACACTTTAACAATGGATACCTGTGCAACGTCTGGCGTGACCAATCGAGGTGCGACTGTATAAATGGATGTAAAACAGGTGAGTTGTGGAATTTGGCGGTGTAATCCCCCCCCCCCTCATCTCCCGCCCCTCTGACGACCCTCTTTGCATCTCGATTCAATCCCCTTGATTTGCACTCGAATGCGACCAATCGATTAATTCGTACAACGCTTATACTGTCCGCCTTCTTTACACGCATCACCGGCGCAGTTTTTGTAATGATTTTATCATCGTAAACATGTTTCTTTCCATGATCGTAGAAAACTACGACACTTGTGAGTGTTGGTAAGGAAGCCATTACCACTTAGTTTATTATCGGTTCTCTGGAAACGTTTACTGCCAGTTCTCTCGCTGTTTCGAATACACACGGCACGGAGAGGCGTTTTACACGCGATTGTGTTTGCGCGTGTGTAAGAGGGTAAAAGGAAAAAAATAAATAAATAAAATAAATAAGTATAAAAAAGTTTTCGCGTATATATAGGTGTGATAAGATATTCAAATCGAACCGCACGTTTGTTGTTTCTTTTCTTTTTTCCACTTTTTCCTCTCTCTCTCTCTCTCTTTCTCTCTCTCTCTCTCTCTCGGAGCGCCAGCTGCGTTGAGAATTCGAAACCACGATTTAAAATGAAATACCTACATAGTTCGCTCGTGTGTGTACATACAAACGTTTCTCGGAATGCTTACAAGCTCCTTATCGTTACCCAAGGGGCTCCTCTTATCGCTTCTGGGTGGCACATCCTGACCGAGATAAACCGTTTTCAAGCAGCGAACGCGAATCGCGTTGTCTGACCGGCATATCCGCGCGGACTACGTCGTTCACATACAGCATCAAATGTGCAACGTCCTCGTTTATCATCGCTCGTTGTTCCCTTGCGCAATTGGCTCATTCGCTCGTTGTTTCGCTGCCGCTTCGAATCGTCGACGACGATGCCTTCTTAAACGACGAGAGACAGCCGGGGGGGATTCGATCGCTCTCGCCGGAAATTTATTGCGAAAGGCTCTTTTGACACTCGCGTCGTACGATATAAATCTCTTGAAAACCGTTTAATCTATATTTAAACTCCGCGTATCATCGGTCGGATTGGAAAAAAAAATAAATAAAAAAAGTTTGTAAAAAAAGATACACAAAAAATCAACATACGACCAGATTTTTTTCCTGGCTGATCGATTAATGTGTTTTCAGTACTTTTATCTAGGTTTTGTTTCGCAGTAATTACACTGAAACTTGGACCGTTCGTTTTTCATTCCGCTCCCTCTCTCGCCGCTAAAAGCACTTAAATTTCCATACCGGTTGACCTCTGGATCCACTGTGACCACTGATCATAATTACCCTGATATCGCACCGGCTCCATAATTACTTACGTTCTCTGAATATTTCCCTTGATTATACCGTATATATAATATGAGGCCTAGGTTAAGATTGAAGAATAATTCGGTGCCTCAATTCCCCAGTTTCGTTTCTTTTCTTTTCTTTTCCCTTCCCTGCAACTTCCTTCGTCCTTTTCTTTTTCCCGTATAAACCTACGATAGCGACGAAAAAAGAAAAAAACACTGCGAACTCTTGGATCTCCCGACGACCCTGAATTCTTTCCACGATGTCTCCTGGCGCAAGTTTGTAAGACGATATCGTCGTTGATTGTTTTTTTTCTTTTTATCTTTTACTTTTTTTTCTTCCTTCTTCTCCTTATTTCTTCTCTTTTGCGGGGGCATAATATCACTCGGAAGCCCCGGGAAAAGCTGGAGAGACTCATCCGGTGAACCCGGGGCTTGAGAACGAGAGAAGAAGCGGCGTCGAGGCGTCGAGGCGGCGCCGGGAGAGCCCGGAATGACATAACGGATGTCTGGGTTTCCTTTCCGTTGCCAAGTGGACATCCACGCCTCGAGGCTTGCCCGACTCTCTGGAAGTAGCGTGTGTGAATAAAACTCGGCCAGCTCGGTAAACCCACCGTGGTAAAATCCTAAGAAAGAATTACTCGATGCGGGTATGCATGTATGGATTAATTGTAAGTGTGTACGGGATGCGAGTGAACGTGTACGAGTCGGTTGGCACGTTACGTATGTTTGCCCGTAAAGCGGCTCACGCTTTTCATAGAATTTTTACGATTCTGCACGTACGGAGATATATATATATATATTTATAGTATTTTACATATATATATATGTGTGTGTGTGTGTGTGTGTGTGTGTAATTGTTGTTCGAACGGTAGGAATAATTTACCGTCTCCAGTTGAAAACCCGTCATTGATATCGATCGCCGTATATAGGTGGCGCGGTCGGCAGGTGGGATATTTTTTTAGTTCCTTTAGAAAAAGATGAGTGAGAAGGAAGAAGAAAAGAAAGAAAAAAAAAAAAAACCGCTCGGTCTCGTATACCTACCGGCGTGTGTTTGAATAAATAAATCTGAAGTGAAGAAAGTTTTTTCTACGAATTATTTACCTTGCGTTTTTCTTTTTTTTTCCATCTTCGTTTCGCGCGATGCTTGAATTTTTTTTTTATTTTTTATTTTTATGTCTGTTTTTTTTTTTCATCGTCACGATGACTTCAAACTCACGTTGGAAAGTTTTCAACGTTCGCGAACGCGACGGACGAAAACTATACTTTCGTTGAAAGGTCATTACTATTCACGGTGACAGGTATATATTACACACAGATATCTATCCATCTACCGCACGGTACTTTACATACCGTGTATGGAAACGCGTTTGTGCCTCTGCAGGCATATAATGTGGAGGTAGTCGATTGAAATTTCTCGTCTGTCCTCTCGCGTGTACATCGATAGGCGCGGCGGAACGTATGTATAACGGTGGCTGTAGCCGATGCACGTAATTGTCGGTTCGATTACGATCGTTGACCGACCGGAAATGGCATCCGTCATTCAAGCTACACGCGACTTTGCGTCACCTCTGCAGCGTCGTCCTCGCTATCGATAAAGAATTAGGTGTATCGTCTTCTATTCGCGATTCGCACGGTTCTGCAATTCGTTGTATCAACACACCACGTCCATTGCGTGCGGTCTGAGGTCGTCAGCCAAAAACAGTCGATCGCTTTGAACTATATACGATAAATACTGTCAATTTATTCCAAGAGTATAAAGTGTTCCGGTATATACGATTGAAAATTTCTCCTCACGGTAAAAAGTTGCTCCGAATTGGATTTCAGTCACGAATCGATCGGTAATTGAGGGACTATTTTAAGAGCAAAATTGACGCGAAATTTCATCGCAATTTAATTCGTACGTTACGCAGGTATCGCATGTATATACGCGCACCTTGCGACTGACCTAGGCTAATTGTAAGGTCGGCCTTTCGTTGCACGGTTCCGCAAACGTCGACAAACGAACGGGCGACACGCATCGAGGGATCCATCAGGGGTCAGAGTCGGAACCCCGAAGCCAGCAGCAGCAGCAGCAGGTGGGAAGCGAGAGAGAGATAAAGATAAAGAGAAAGAGAAGGAGAGGGAGAGATGGAAAAGCAAGAAGGCAGACTGGCGCTTCAAATTCCTTCTTTCGTCCATGCAGCTCCTCGGCGTTGGGATTCTGGGTCATGGAACGAGACTGGAATGAGATGAGAGGGGGGTGGTGGCCTCTCAAAGCGATCCTTGGCGAGCGGGTAAAAAGGCGGAGGTCCTATTATTACTGCATCGCAGGGGTGAAACGCCGCCGCCGCTTACAGGACGTTTCTGTCAGCGAGACTGGAATAGCGGCAAGATGGCGGCGGGGGAGTTAGTCGGCCGTCTTCGGACTGTATATTTTAATGGCGGAATTCATTCGCGGCGCGTACACGAACCACTCGTTATCCTCGATTTATGGCCGAGGGTGCCCTGAATCCTTATGCGGTCTTCGGACTTCGTACTGGTTTCTCGGACCGGTAATACTGGCTCTGAGAGGAGGCAGCCGCGGCCAGGCAAAGGCAACTCTTGCGACCCGTTCCACACGACAACGCGATCTTTCTCGAGAATACATTTACATCCATCCTTGCGTACCGAGAAAGAGAGAGAGAGAGACCTGCATCGCAACAAAAACGAATCCAGCCAACTCCTTATACAGATCGATTTCACTCCTTGGCGAGACAATCGCGCGATTCGACGATATGAAGGCAACTCTGTCTAATGCCTACTTTTATAAGCAATGTGCCGCGTGTCTTACCTAAATATCGATCGTTCAATCGATTCCTGAATGCAAGAACCAATCATACGGAAAAAAAACAGTAAAATAGCGATAGGCACGTTGATAAACGTTGAAATACTTCTTCTTCCAGTCTTTTACGGAGGATGCAAGCTCTGCTTGGAGAATACGATATTTTTTATGATTACGTGATCATAGTTCTGCGATCAGGATAATTTTCAATTTCTTACTTCACTTGGTTCTTGGGGTACTTTTTTCAAACACTAGAATTTACGTGCGTATGAAACTATCGGATAATTGTTGGAAAAATATAGGAATTTTACTGTCGCTACGACCCGAATGTGTGGTATCTATATTTATAATTTGTGGAACTGAAGTAATGATAATGCAACAGCCGCTATACAGTAATTTTCTTAATCACCCAGCGGCACGGTTATTCCGTTATGGAAAAACTGTGTCACATACGTTTATTGCGAAATCAATTATACTGATATAAACGTAGATATTATACGAGTAATGCAAATTGGAGTTCTCTCTTTTTAGGTAGATAATACATACTTCATCAATCGTGCATCATATATTTCACCCAAAAGTTGATCGAACTTTCTTATAAAACGATAATAAAATCTCGGAATGGAATTTGGAAGTTGAAATTTCATCATTCTTAATTAGATATCGTATTAAAGGACAAAACAAAGAACCAAATCGTTAATTTATGTAACATGTAATCTGGAAAGCCCTGAATTCCATGGAATAAAATATCGCTCGGGACACCGATTTATCCAAACACGACCGAAGGCAAGTCCGAGTCGATATACAAGATTGATCAGCGATCAATGCGAACAATCAGTGTGGCACAATTTTCTACCCGTAAGGAGCATATTTTTTTTTTCTCCTTTCATTCATATTAGGGGGAACACTTGATCAAATCTGATTTACTTTATATACATATACGCAATGCGCGATTAGATTTAACTACCGCCGTACAAGTTGTTGTTACTTTTCCATCACTCGGCTTGTCGTCCACTTGGCCCACCGCTGGTGACCGGACAAAGGCGATAAGGCGGCGTTATCTGAACGCTGCGATAACTCGGGCAACCGATAACACCGGATAAACAGTATCAATGCTTGTCCGTGTGGTGTACCTGTAACATTATATCGCTATATTTGGTCACGGACCTCCTGCTCCGCATTTATGCTCGCACATGCCGGTCTCTCGCACGTGGGTAGCACGCGATAATTCTCAGCTCGTCGGAGGGTCGCTGTTTTTTTTTTTTTCCTTTTTTTTATCGTCGCCGAGAACTCGGCCGTCGGATAAAGACGACAGTTTATTTTTACGATCGGAAACGGAAAGCGTTACCTTGGCTGTAACGTAATACGAGCTGCGCGAAGTTAGCTCGTTCTTCATACAGTTCTTGCAGCTCGCGTCACGCCGAGGAACTCGAGCGCGAAATTTGCCTCCAGGGTTTAATTGGCTCGCGTTAAAGATTTCCTCGATCCGGAAACTCGGGGAATTCAGCTCTTTCGTGCACTCCGGGGGCGGTGTGTGCTTTATACACGTATATACGTGTCTCCAAGCCGCGACTGCGAGGAGAAGGAGAACGATGGTGCAACGGGCTCAGACAGCTGCGCGCATTTAACTGTAAGTGTACCATTGTGGGGGGGGGCTTTGTAATTTACAATTGGACGAGACTCTGTAGCCCAGACACGATTATCCCACCTCCTCCTCCACTGTAATGGAATTAATTCTCCATGGCTAATTGCTGCAGCCATTTCCTGCACGGCGCTCGGTTCCCTGACTCGGATGGCATTTTTGTCTACGTGTTCTTCTTCTTCTCGGTCCTCGACGTCGGTGACGATCGCGTTTAGCTGCACTCGGACATTAATGAATCGGAATTCTTACAATTAGTTGCAAAAGTGATTAGATCGATTCGAAAAATTTCACTGTTCCACGCATGCTCTCGAATGCTTCTCGGAATCTGACAGCGTACAATGGGGTCGCTCATTCAGGGATGCGGAGGTGGAGAGAACGGGATTTGAGCCTGCAGGTTGTCCGGGAAATTCGTTCCTGAATAATGCATTCCGGCTGCTCGACCTGGGACATGAATATCGCGTCGCATGGCTCTGGGATCGGAAGGCTCACGGACACGTGCATTTTACCCCTGAAGAATCGAAGATCCCCGGAGGATCGGCTAATGAAATGCTGGCTGAGCCTCGCGTTTTTTTAAACTTTTCAGAAAATAATTCACAACTGCGGATAGGTAGATGGCGATAAATATCGGGGATAGCTGGAAGAAGAAAGAGTCGCGTTACGCAAGGAGAAAGTGCAGAAGCGGTCTCCAAACGGCCGGTCGCAAGACGACCGACGACGGTTACTTACGTGCTTATCCAATTTGCTCGAGATATTCGACTCGCCGTAGACTGCAGTTATCTTTCTGCCGAGGCGTGATAAGATCATCTCTAGAACCGGTTTTTCCTCGCGGAGATTATTTATCTTGACGCATCGGAGAACACGCGAGGACATTCTCAAACCTGATTATTCAGACGCCGTCCGGATGCTCGAAAAGCGGCCAATTGCTTATTCACACGATTCGCAATGAAAAAGACTACCGGACAGCCGATCGTTTCTGATATTTCATTTTCTTTAAATTCATGTCGAGTAAAGCGATAAAGCGATTCTTTCAAAGGCCTGCTCGACATATCGCGGTACACGGTATATTCATGAGATCCTCTTTCGGTCAGAGGTAAAACTACGAAGTAACGAAACGAGACAAAGAACTATATAATCTGGAATTAGACGTAGCCTCGTAAAATTGAGCTATTCCCGCTTCGCGATGGGTTAATATTGTATCCGTGGCTCGATAATAAAATCAACGAATAGCGAAGCCAGGTTTATCGCACGGACAACACTCACCCGCTAAGCCTCCGTCTGGGGCGAACGATCGAGCTGCTCGCTTCGTATATGATTAATGATTTCCTGGGCTAATCCGTCGGTCGTGCTACGCCGGCTATAAGGTGTAAGGCAGCGGCTGGTAAAGTGGGATAGGTTGATAGGTGCGGTGGTAGGTTTCTACGCGATGAATAATTCCCCGAACCAGGCACCGGTTTACGGCCCCCGGAGTCCCTGGTACGCTGGAGGGGGCGGCTCGTTCCTCGCGAGCTAATAGAACACGCATTTGTCAGAGACGTAGGTCGTAAACACCTTACTCATCCTGATCTATGGGGGCCCGGATGCTGCAATAGCTTCAAACTCGAGCTCGGTTGATCATCGCAAACGAACGTTCCTTCCACCCTCTCAGAAATCTTTCGAATATCAATTGCGCAGTCACACGACCACCGCAGTCTTCCGATGTCGGTCAAAGTTCAAGCTCTTTGATACCTCTGCCTCAGTCTTGGGCGCATGGATGGATGGATGGGTTGATGGGCACTGTTGCAATGACCCGCAAACCGGTGCCAGTTATTCACATTCCGTACTGTCGTTCGAAGTGGTGACAGCGGACTGGAAACGTGCGTGTCCAGCATGAGAATCGAGTAAAGAGAGGATATAAAGGATTCATCGATCGTTTCTGATCTTTGCCATCGTCTTCGTCGTAGTGAGGTTGTCCTGACGAAGAAGGAACGAGGATTTGTTTCTTCGCGACGCGATTCGTGCGACTGTGACTAGAAACCCCCGCGAGCGGGAGACTCTCAGGACGACGATGCAGGGTGTAATGTCGGAGTGAAAATTAGTACCGACTAAACCAACTAACGTCAAAAGTTAACTCGGGCAATCAAGTTAAACTGCACTGTATAACCGTGCCAACTCGCAGTAAGGAAGATAGGGGTGCTCGCCGTTGGCTTATGTCGGAGGCGGGCTTGTGGGTAACGGGGGACCAACGCCGACGGCCACATGGCCATTAACGAGTTCGACACAAGTGCCAAAACTTTGTTTCAAGGGTGGTGGAGGAGGATACGAGTCGGTCGGCTTACACGTGCCCTCCTCGTCCCCTCCGGGGAGATCCTCATCCACCGTTGTGTTCGCGCGTGAATGAGGGAAAAGTAACGGGGGCTTAACGCAGTTCCTTGCGACTTCGGAACCCGTCGAACTGCTGCGGAAAGAGCTTCTTCCTCATTTCCTGCACTGAATTACGAAACTTTTTAATTGATTTCATTTTATTCACGGCTGGCTCTCTCGTCGTCCCGGATCGCAGAGCTCGAGCCGACGTCGCGACGATGATATTGGCGACGAAGCGGGGGCGGGAGCAGAAGCCCGGTGATTTATTACCGCGAAGGCGGCAACCTCGAGGGTCCGAGAGACAGACGGACGGGAAGTTGGTAACGGTTCTTGACTCAGCGATTTCATACAGCGTTTGTTCAAAGAGTTTTCTCTCTTCTTCTCGCCCTTCTCGTCCTCGTCGTCGTCGTCATTTACCGTTGATCGAATAAGGCAACGGAAGATGAGAAGAATAAGAGGGACCAGATGAAGAAGATCTCGTTGGGTTAAGTCAGGTTAGGATTTGGTGACGCACGGCTCGAAGAAACAAGCCATGCTTCAGATCGCAGATAAAGCAACGCGAGGATCGAACCAGACGTGGCTGTTTCGATCCAAACTCGATCATCGGTTAATGGATTTCGGTCGATCGGCGTCCCGGAGGCGGCAGTCCAAGTTCCCAGGGTGCGTGGAACGCAGGTTACGCCTGAGTCGTGACCGGCTGAACAACGAGCGGAATGCCGTGAGTCGGGTCGATCCGTCGATAACCGGCTGCGGCTCTCCGCGTTCTTCTCCTTTCGTTCAACGTTTATGTTTCCACCGCCCTCCTCCTCCCCCCTTCGCCCCTGACCCTTTTTTTTCTCTCGTCGTATATAACGCACACCGCGTACAACTCGCCGTAGAGGCTACCGCGACGCGTGGGAATTACAGAGTCTAACCGTGCGCAACAACTCGGTGCACGGCTTCTGGAACTACGACGACCGCTTGAAATGCCAGCCTAGTACGTTTTCCTGATGATAATTCTTGGTGATATTGCTGAATCGCGGTGGGAAATGCAACTGTACAGTACCCTTGGATGTAACGCTTTTGTCAGTCTGAGGCTCGGACTTTCTTTTACAAGGTCCTAGCGTTGTACGTTTCGTCATCGTGTCGGCTATTCGAGCATACGGGAAAATGATTTGTGATTCGGTGCTGGATAGAATCGAGATGATGTTGACGAAACGGAAAATTTCTCGGCGTCGAAAAAGGACGCGATTTCATTGGAAGGCACCGGTGTCGCTTAATCGAATAAATAGCCGAATAAACAATTCTTGGATTCGAGTGCAGAGAGGCATAGAAAGAGTTTTATGAAAGAGAGACAGAGAGAGAGAGAGAGAGAGGATCATGTAAATTACGAGCAAAGGAGAAAAATTGTAACGGTACCTTGATGGAACGATGAGAGTAATATACAAAAGGAACAAAAGATACAGGGTCTGAGGATGAAGAGTGTGCAGAAATCCGCCAATCTTGAAATCAAAGGGTCTTTCGTTTGGCGAACGTGTTTTTCCAGGTTCACATTCTGCCGCTTTCTATAACAGACGAAAATGAAAAAAAATGCTAAAAGGACTCCAAGGGAAAACAGACAAACGTACCATTATTGCCAGCGTCGGTTTCTCTTCAGGTTATTTTTTTTTTTTCTTCAATTTTTTATCTCTATCAGTCAGACTGCCGCAGAGATAGTTTTTACACAGTTTTCTCGATGATTGTACCGTTTCAATGCGGCGAATCTTGAGGGTGTGAAACCGCAAAACGCGCCGTGACTATTTCTGCAATATATTTTGCATACCGGTCCAGTGCATGTAACGTAGCCTTGAGTAATAGACCCATTCTACTCTCGTTCATGCGATAAACGAGGGAGACTTATCTCGTCTTTCGGTGGGAGGTTACGGTTTGTCTCGCACATACCTACCTACACAGTATTTATCAATTATACCGTTTATATCTTATCGCGCTCAATTTGCACGCGGTTTTTCATACCGTATCGCGCATGATAACGGACCTGCGACCGACGTTTCATTGCCACGGCTTATGTATTGTTTGCATCAATTGTCATCGCGTAAACGTCGACTATTACAATACGATTACGATCGTACCTATAAAAACTAATTAAATTGCGGTGCAGCGTGATCGTTGTTGCTCCATGAATCAGAGGTGTCTTTATCTGTTTGTGATTTTCTTTTCTTTCTTTCTTTCTTTCTCAATTCGCGCAAAACTTGGTCACGATTACAATTGATCGATCGATCACTCAAGCGAGCCTGCACTGCGGTTGAAAGGATTAATCACTCCGCCCGCAATGTTTCCTAATCGCTTCCAACAATTTATATTCTCCGTTGTATACCGTATGTGTGTATAATAATTTTTTCCCTTTTGCAATTGTTTTTACATTCTCGAATTCTCATCTTTGCACCGTTTCAATTCTGTTCCAGGTAAGCCCGACGTCCGGCGGACTCATAATACCAAATTACCTACACCCGAAACGAACGTCTTGCGTGAGCACATATGTACCTATGTATATGTATACATATACCTATGTATGTATTTTTTATATACCTGTGTGATTACCTAATTAAAATATCCGCGAGTTCACGGGCGCCAGGTTAATTATAATTAGACATTCCCGCGGTGAGTCGTAACGGCAATTCTCTTCGACGCGTCGAGTATGTATCTGTGCGCATGTTTGTCTCTTTTTTATTTTCTTTCACTCTGCTATTTTTTTTTTTTTTTTCTCAAACGTTTTTTATTTCTACTTTGTTTTAATTCTCCTGCCACGTTAACCTGCGGCGATCTCACGCGAGAATTTCGAAACACGTGGCGGTGCGGCGCGGAGAGACTTCCGTTTGCATATTTATTACATATAACGTATACGTTATGTACACAGTGTGGGTATACATATATTACACAGACGAGAAGACTAAACAAATCTATCTGGAATTTACGGAAACTGGTTGAATTCTTCTTCTTCTTCTTCTTCTTCTTTTTTGCCTTTGCCTTTGCCTTTGCCTTTGCCTTCGCCTTATTCTTTACTCGCACCTTATACGCGTTGTATTACGAAACTTCGCCTTGAAAGAGCCGCGCGTTGTAATAAAATGAAAATGAAAAAGAGAAACGGAAACGTGTGTGCGCAGCGTTTATATACGAGAGACCGGGGTTATAATAAACTTTACGGTTTCAAAGGTCCAGGAAACGCCGATAAGCCTTTCGAGCTCGGTCAGCCATTTGGTCGCGTATCTCGCGGTGAAACGCGATAACCTCTATCTTGAACTCCGCGCCAACTACTCCGCACCACGCTAATTCTTTACCTATCTTCTTTTATTCCACCTTGGATTTCGATCTTCTCTCGCGACCCTTTCCAACGGATCGTTATCATTCATCAACGGTTCGTACGTACGTGTACATACATATATCCCATATTCGTATATGAAAACTTTGCGTAATCTGCATTCTTGATATATCCTCGTTTCCATTAATAGACGATCGTTTCCCAACCGGTTTTTATTCCAACTTGAAACAGGCTGTACATACAAATATGTTTATGATGAGAGAGAAACGAACGAATACATCGTAATATCCAGAAAGTTTGTTTTGCACTATGAATGCCGTGTTATGCATAAATAACCTGTTTATCTTGTGTGTATACATATATATATATATATATATATATATATGTATATTTATCTATCTCAATACCGGACTTTGACATTAATTATAATTAACTCACTGGCGGGCAGCCAGCCATTCCGATTATTCTCATTTAATTAGCGACATTCCTGTGCAATCTGTATGCAAGAAAATCTACACGGTACAACGAAACGGGCTACTTATGTACATAAAATATATACATACACGTATTAAACAGTACCGAAGTGTGAAACGAATATCGTAATCATTCCGTATCTCTCTGGTTCTTTTCTCGCTCCTCCGATTCTCCCACGACAGTTTCGTGTTTCGCGAAACAATTCATGTTCACCGCGTAACGATGCGCATCACAACGCGCGTAGCAACATGTTACAATACTGCACACTGTGAAATTATTTAAGCAGCTGCGTCAAGACGGATCGCTATCGCCGCTCGTGCTTTTATCGGGGAATGTCGCTGTCCGGTTAAATTCTGTCTCTACATAGCTCGATTATATGCAGTATATAAAAACAGACCACCTACGCAAACAATATAATCTATGCGTGATATGCCGATGAATGTTGAGCGTGACATATATAGCTTCAGGATCTATTTTTAACAACGGTTTAGAAATAGTATATACGTAACGTAAGGTGTACACCGTGCTTGTCTTACTACACCGTATCCATCAAACGAAAGCATCCGCGGTGCGATACGTATACGTATATATATATACATATATATATTATAGGTAAAAAATTTCATTTACCGCAAGTCGACAATCTTTTCTTCTTTTCATGCTGTTTCCTTTTAATTACGCATCCAGCGATCAGCCTACCCTCGTGGTAATTTCTGTTTTGAAATTCACCGGATTTGACGATAACGAAATAGTTTGCAATACTAATCTTGGCGGGTAGCGCGGGTTCTGCAGAGTGTTTATCATATAGGTGTGTATACGCAAGGCAACGTTGACGTTAATCAGGGAGTTTCACCAGCGGTAGCGGGGCAAAGCCACCAGTCGTCGGTCTGCCTAGTAAAGTCCAGGCTGATGCTTACGGGATTACGCTACTGTATATAGTTTCGAGTGGCTAACCAGACCTCTTGACAACCGGTTATTTTAGCTGGCGGAATTCCAGACTTTCAAGAATGAAAAATGCTCGCAATACTCACTCTGCCCCGGCACTCTGTTCTACGCCTCGAACGTGTTT
The DNA here is from genome assembly GCF_021155775.2 of Neodiprion pinetum. NCBI lineage: Eukaryota > Metazoa > Arthropoda > Insecta > Hymenoptera > Diprionidae > Neodiprion > Neodiprion pinetum. Next base: position 29,309,205 of record NC_060237.1, read on the forward strand.
CTTCGACTCGTTACCGCTGACAGTCGAGTGCCAAAGAGAGGCAGGGAGGGCGGGGGATGAGGGGAAATGGAAGAAAAAAATAGAGGAAACGGAAAATTCAAACGAGTCACTGCATTTCATCCCGTCGCTCTATATATTTTCGTCGTAAACATCGCCGCTCTCACACACACGTGCACGCATCGCGTTTCTCGGAGAGGGAACTTTTCCGAGAGCCGCGCAAGAAGTCGTCACAGTATTTCTCTCGTTATATGTCGGATTTGTGGAAAACGAAGGCGAGACGAATACCCCCGGCGGAATTAGAGGGATAATTAACTCGGAACAAATCGACAAGGCGGCATCGGGGGGTTCTTTGATATCCTTCCGGGATAAAGCTGCGCTCTTCGTGTGTGTAAAATCGACAGAGGGATACCCCGCGTCTCGTAGCCTATCGGATACAACGAAATCTGATCGGATTGGAGATCTCGTCTCTCCTCCACTCGACATGCGGTTTGCGGATAGGAATATCGAAACGCCGTGGCCGACGACGCACAGCTGCACACGACTTAGCACCTGGTTTCAACTCTTCGTGTTTGCGCTCGCGAGCTGCGCTGTTGGGTGCGTGTAAGTGAATGATAAATAATTTATATCTCGAAGACCTGGGGAAGACTGGCCTCGGGCCAGAAGTTTTGATCGTCGTTTTATTAGCTTCGTTTTACTCAACTTCGTTCCCCCCTTCCCTTCGCTCTCGTCGCCGTCGTCGTAGTTATCATCATCGTCGTCATCATCATCATCATCATCATCATCATCATCGTCATCATCATCATCGTCATCGTCATGAGTATCAGTAACAGCATACCCGCGTTCTCTGTGACCGGAATTCTTCCCTCGGCGTTTAAGAGGTGCCGTGTTGAGAGAGAGAAAGAGAGAGTTTATGTGTTTGGCAATTAGAGGTTAACCGAGGTCGGGCGGGATTAAAGTCCGATGAATTATTTGCCAAATAGGCAAACACGCTTCTGCATGCGCGGACGTACTAGCAACAACCGCGTGTCCACATTTGTCAATCGTCGCGAGTCACCAAAGCAAACAGTTATACTGTAAAAATTTGCGTAAATCGATGTCAAAATCGCAATAACTTCTATACTATCTAATTTATACACATTCGTTTACTCAGATTCTTGGATTGTCCTAGTTTCTTTGACGGATCCTCAAAACCGTACGACGCAAACGCGAAATTAACTCTGGAGTACGGAATTTCAATCGATTCTGACGTCGTGAGGCGCTCCGTTTAGTACCGCGTGAATTGGCTTTTTCTCTCTTTCTCTGTGTTCCGAATTACGTGCAAGAGTTGAGCCAAAGAAATTCCGCGTACAGAGAAGAGAGTGCTGCAGAGAAAGGGGGGGGGGGGGGGGGGGAAGTGTTGTCTAACCGCTGACTGTGCGGCATCCGTTTCGTCTTGACAATGGCCGACGAGGGGACCGGAAGAGGCACCGTGTTATGACGTCACCGTCGCCTCACTGACGCTGGGTAATCAAGCGGAAAGTCTCGCGGTCCGGTTGGTCTGACAGACGTGGATGCAAGGAGGTCTCGGGTGTTAATTCTCCGATTCATAGGCGCAAATTACTCCACGCAATTCTATCGTACAGCGTAGGTATAATAAATATAAAAATTCGCCAACTAACTGCCTATTGCCGCCCGCGGGAGCGATGGGACGGGATACGGGAGTCCGCGAGGCTGTAGGAGGCGGCAGAAAACGGAGTTTAAAGAAACCGGTTCGATCGGTGCCCGCGGAACCGGTTCGCCCGGTCCCAAAGCCCTCCGCCTTCCCTCGGTCCCGCTGCAACGCTGAAGGTGCAGGCAGACCGGGAAAAAAAGAACACCGAGGGCATTCGACCCGCTCCCAGGCTCCCCCGCCTCACCTCTCCTCGCCTCTCCTCTCCTCTCCACTCCACTCCTCGCCATCTCCTCGTGCCTACGAGTTTAGTAGTTGCATATCCGAGCGACGATCGTTCGAGACCATAAACCCGGCGACCGCACGCCAGCAGCCCTCCCTCTCTCCCTCTCTCCCATCCTCCTTCCATTCCCTCTCTCCATTACCGCAGCCCGTCTATTCTCACTATCGCGTTGCAAGCGATCTTCCTCCTAGCTCTGGAGTAGAGTCACCGTGACCAAGAAGACCGAGCCCAGGCCTACGCTGCTGACCCACTATTTCCATATACCTACCTACCTACCTACCTACCTACCTACCTACCTACGTAACTACCCGCCGGCAGCCTCCGCGTAACCCGATAACGATGCGATCTACCTTCCACCACTCCCGGACGAGTTCCACTTGGAAATAGAACGCCGAGTGCAAATGCTGCTGCATCGGTCGACTTTGCGCGACTCGCGGAGACGGAGAGAAAGAACGACCTGCTCGCTAGTCGTGACTGCTGCAACAGTGTTGCATCCTCGACCGTTTACCACCAAGGCCTGAGAGCCAACGAGATTGCTTCGTGCTTCCAGACGAACGGCGGATAAGTTGGAAGATCGGTTGAGAGAGACCGGGTGAATAAAAGCTTGAGATACTTTGCGTCTTCTTGTACTACTCGAACCTCCCGATCCGCCCGCACATCGCGAGTCGTGACTCACTCGCCGGTTCCAGGGCGTAAGTCGTATACATGCAGAGGTCAAACACACCGTGGGTGTATATAAGTATACGTGGTGCATTAGGAGAGAGGATCGATCGACGTGGGTTGAGCCGAAGGGTCTCTACTTCCTCTTCCACTTCTTCTTCTTCTTATTCTTCTTGGAAGAAGAAAGTAGGAGTACCAGACACCCGAAGCTGGGTCATCGTCGTTGTATTCATCGATTCGGCACCGCCCCCAAACCATGAAATTGAGAGGGAAAACTGGCTGCATTCCTAGCCGCGTGTATCTTTCCCCTCTCTTTTCACGGTACTAGATATATGGGTATAAGGTACCGTTGAACTCTGGTTCACGGAGTGCAGAAACCGTTTTCAAATATTTTTCCCCCTTGATGCTACTGCGTAAGATCGGCCGACAAGATAAGCAGGTGAAAGCCCCGCCATCCGATTATTTCCGACTCGATTTAAAAGTGCCCTGCACCGCGACCATCGTTATCCTCGGTCACAACCCGTCGGTGACGGTTATCTCGTGAATTACCGCCGTCCGCTCCGAATCCCTTCAGCCTTCATTCTTCCTCTCTATCTCTCTCCGGGTTTCTCTTGCCTGCAGATTTTTCTCGAGTCTTCTTTGTCCCTCGGAAATGTTATCCCGAATCGCAGAGTGCAAGTCATTATACGTATACTGTATACATACACACAGACAGTTATCTACCGGTGAAAAGATTTGATCCCAAGATTAGTCGATCTCGAGCCATACTCATTCCGATCAATATTTGATCCTCTATGGTCTGGTGCCTTATTGATGAGACCCGTTACGCATGTAGACAGTCAGCGCTTGTACGAAGCATTGATCTTTGCATTGTATACTCCCGTCGCTCTACGCAATTATCGGAAACTGTTGGTGAGTCACGAGCTTGCGGTATCGGCCATGATTTCGCTCATCCGTTACCGGTTTCATCTCTGCCAATTTCATGCTCGAATCCAATGCGCGCGTTGCTTCGCTTAGGTGTGTACGTATCAAAAGTAAGCGTCCGGGAAACATGCTGGCTCAACCAAGTCACTCCTGCGTACAAGCCTGAAGCATCTGTCGTTAATGTGCGAAGGAAGTCTCGACATCGGAGAACTCGCGCCGATGCGATTCTTCTTCCACTTGTTCCTCTTCTTCGCGAAAGCGTATAAAAAACGAACGTGGCCTTGAGGACTCGTTAAACTCGCAGTGCCATGCCATGCCTTGTCGAGTAGAGGCGGGGGCGTCTGTTAACCATGTGCCAAATTCCCAAGCGTGAGTCTCGACGCTCAGGAGCACTCCTTGCGTTCCTTCCTTGGGTCAGGTTGATACGGTTCTCGCTCGATCAGCTCTTGGCTTAATGGCTGCTCGTCGTTGCAGCCAGGTACGTGAATGTGTGAGTGGTGCTCCGGTTACCGGGGAAAAAAAGAGGATGGAAGAGGAAAGAGGAAAGAGAATAAAGAACCGAAGAAAAAGGAAATGTAGAAAATGGAAGAAGAAAACAACACCGGGGCAGTCCGGTCGTAAACCTCCGCGACGCATGCCCCTGTAACCCGACCTCTCTCTCTCTCTTTCTCTCTCTCTACTCCAGCTCCACATTTCCACGCCTGCAGTCATTTTACTACGACATCGACGTCCAACCGCAGTTGAGGTATACTCGTACTGCAATTTTTACGCGGATACGCGTATCGTTACACTGTTCCGAAATATCGTCAAGGTCATCATCTGGTGGGGCACAGCCGACATATGCACGAGCGGAAAACGGTCACTTCACTTTCTTCACTTCACTTCGCTCGAGTGACTGAGCAAATGAGTTAGCGAGTGAGTGAGCGAACGAAAGGTGCGTGCGAGTCTGACCTTGCCAGCGGTGTTGCGTTCTTCCGAACGAACACTCGACGTGCCGAATGGAGAACGTGGTTGGTGAGACATTTCGTTTGTAGGTGTACCAACCGCACCAAGAATACCGTTCCGTCTCATAATTCATCGCAAAACTAGGAACAACCGGGTATACCGTTAAAGATCGTTTTACAATATCGATATACGTCGGCGGTGTTCGTTGCAGACGTGACGAACCTCTTCGATACAATGTATTCGTAATTCGAATAAAGATTGGTGCGTTCTTACAGCGAACGTTGAATGATTTACACGTGCGAGCACGCACGCTGCACCTGCGTAGCTTCCACGCGATGTAACCGAGCACTGTATACACTTTGTTCCGCCGCGTCTCGCAGGAACCTGCACGTAGTGTAATTACCACTCCAGAGACCATCTTGCCATCTGTGCAAGCCGTTGTGTAGGAATCGGGTATAGGTAGAGAGGCACGTAGTATCCGGCCGTGAAGGGCTGTTCACTATCTCAGAATTCAAGTCTGGTCGAGACTCGAGAGTCGAGTGATTAATTCAATGATGTGTAGTCGGGTCTAAAAAAGGTGTTATTTGAAGAAAAATTCATCGACACAAGCGAGCATGTCGCTCGGACATGAGAATTCCATTTGAATTCCAAGGACTTGAGGCTTTTGGCTTTAAATGTCGTCGTTCGGTAGTGAGATCCGCGCTTCTTCCTTCTCTCTCTCTCTCTCTCTCTCTCTCTCTCTCTGTCTTGACTATCGACGTCAAAGCGCGGCTGCACCTTTGCACCAGCAGACGCCTCGCCGACGTCTTGGCATGGGGCCCGAGAGTCTAGTAACGAACGCTGGCCATACGCCAGAACGTTTTTTCCCCCCCCTGAGGTCCTACGACTTCCTTCTCCGCTCTCTTCCATATACATGCCTCTTTCCCTTTCTACGTCCGACTATCTGGCATCCGAGCGCGTCGAGAGTAACGGTGTCGGAAATAAGTTTATCAACAAACTTCTACGTAGAAAAATGTTCAAAGGCTCGCGCTGGCGAAACCGGCCATCTTCCTCCTCCTCCGCCTTCGTATCCTAGGTCCTAAAAATAGAGGGAAAATAAAAATAGCATTCCGTGTGCAGGAACGCGAAGCGGGAGTCCACAACCTCGGGGTTACTCCCCGGGGAGGAGGCGAAGGGCGTAATCCGAGAAAAACTAGGCCACAAATGCACAAACTAACTCAGCTCCGCGTTTCTACCCCGCTGAGAATTTCGACATATCCGCGCCCCGTTCATTCGGAAAATAAGAGGAGACGGCTGTTGGAAAGTTACGCGACAGCATAGTTTACCAGTTTTCGCCGAACGGACAGAGCACTTGGCCGAGATAGAAAATTGTTCCACGAAATCTTTCTCTCTCTCTCTCTCTCTCTCTCTCTCTCTCTCTCTCTCTCTCTCTCTCTCTCTCTCTCTCTCTCTCTCTCTCTCTCTCTCTCTCTCTCTCTCTCTCTCTCGTTCTCTCTTCAAGTCTTGGGTCTCGTGTACTTAGCTCTGCTCGAAAGAGCCGATGAGCGGGTGATTCGAGCGGCTAAAAACGAAACGATGATCGAATCCCATTACCAATCATGCCTAATTATAACACCCGGTGCAAAAGTTGGATGGCATCCGATCTGAAAATGCGTTTATTCACCGCAGGGTGGTGAAATCCTCTTTAACTGGGTTAGAATATCACGTATGCGACGGGATGCGTTTGTTGCGACTCGCTGCACGTGCGCGACTTTGTGCGTATTGATTTCCCGTCATTTTGTTGAGCCCCTCGTAGGGTGCAATCAACGGATGTCCGCATAGCGGATCATCTATAATCCAAGCTCGCATTCTGCAGCAGGGTTGCACCGCGTCTCTTGACCCCGTTTAAGATGTCGCGGGACACCAGTTGATGTTCACGTTCCTACTTTCGAGTACCTACCGAGTCCGAATCTCGTCGTTCCTCGGATCGTCATCGTTCTTAAATTCGACGCGTGGATTTTAGAACTTGAAGCAAGCTCTCTCGGTGCTTGGTTTAAATACCTTAAGCTTCGTTCCTGCGAGCTAGTCCACCACGGTGCCGGTTGCACACCGTAATGAATGGATTGGGAGCGCGATTCCGATTACCAGCACGCGTCTGCAGAGTGTAAGTTATATTGACTCTGCTGCTAACGCATACCGGATAAACACAATCGTGACAACTGAACGGGTTCCACCTGTTCCAGTAACTCTGGGTTATTGGAAACGCACCTGAGTTTTCGTCTCTCTGGTTTTATTTTCGACCCGTGTTGCGCGACTATGATCACATCGCTTTTCGAACAGAAACGTAACACTCCGGACGACGATTGAATGGATCTCAACGTGGTCTCAATTGGCTCGGATCACTTCCTTCCTGGCGTGCCGGGAATCGTTTCTAATTCCATACCGTTCAATCGGGCTCTCGGCGTTTTACGCAGCTGAAACTTTGCTGAATAGCGGCCGTCTTCGAAGCCGGTTACCATCTCGGCTTATCAACGGAGGATCACGTAATCCTTTATTCTCCTCGCAGCTCTCGCCCACGCGGTTGAGATTGCTCGTGCGGAATATTTTTTTTCTTTTGCCAAAAAAGTTTCGCCAAGATATTCCGGGAGAGCCGCTGCAGGGAAGTTTCGGTGTAAAATAACGAAGCAAGATAAAAACTCCCTATCTCACTTTCCAGCTCCTGGCGTACCGCCTATCCCAACTTTGTTCGTTAAACACTGTACAGACATATCACCTCGCTGTTTGAAAATCATCAGAAAAGATGTCACGTATAAATTCGAACTTTGAATCGGTCCGGACTTTAGCATTATTTACTCCTAAACCGCGTCACAATATGCATCAGATCTGTAACCCGATCCGCGCTCGGTATAGTAAAGCCGCCTAAACGTGATTCCGTTTTCTTCTTGTTTTTCTTTTTCATTGTTTTTTGTTTTGAAATAACGACAGTTTCTCGTCAAACGTGCGCTTATGCGTTTATGTACGTTGCAACGGCATTAACAGCTGACCTTCCACCCCCCACGCCACGTTCCCTTCCCCAGGGAGTCGGTACCCGTACAGTAGTTGGCATTTAAACCCTTTGTACCAAGTCCCTCTTTCTCCCCCTGCTCGCCATTACATTCCCAACCCCGGTCAGGATTCGCCCTTCTTTATGACGCGGGATATTCCGTACCCCGATTTTCCATCGCCTCCGCAGTATACCACCCTCTACGAAACAACATTGCGCAACGTGTCACGGACCGCCACCGTTAACGCCGAAAGGGTTACTCGTATATCGAGGGTTAGGGGTGCTGAGAATGTATGTGGCAAAGATACCCACGCCTACTTGTTGTCAACTGTACAATTGAAATATTGCGCGCATCGTCGACGAGGATTAGGTACACGAATATTCGTCGACTGGATTACGGACAGGGTCTCTTGTACGAACTGTCGCCCATTCGTTCGTCAATGATATATTCGACGCGAGTAGACTCGACGAGAAGCGAACCTCGAATCTGTTGCTACTATAAACTTCGAATCAGTCACATTTGATGTTACTAATCAAAACTTGAAAGAGTTGATATTTCGAAATTTCACACGTACAAAATAAAATGATTGAAGATTTGTAACAATTAATCTTTCGTCACTTTATTTTAGCATTTTTGCAATTTTCATGTATCGACCGTTCGAAACATTGACCCTTCCAAGTTTTGACCTCCACTCAGTAATTTAAAGTCATTATCCCGGATCCGAACTCGCGGAGCTGTAAACTCTGATAATGTGAACCGACCTTAACGCTCCTTTGATAATAATCTATAACTTATCTGAGAACGCATTTTTACCGTTATTTCTGTTCTTCCTTATTTAACGGTCATGAATATACGTAAAGATAGGGAGAGAAAGGGGCGAGCGCGTTCCGGCGTGTATATGTAAGCACGCGTTGGCGAAACCTGCACCACCATCGGCGGGAAATAGCCCGGATCGCCCGTTCGCTCTCGGCGTGCCGATGCATAATTCATGGCACGCATTTAGCCGGGATATTCCAGCGTGACGCGTCGTATGGATACCTATCCACTGCGATCGTGAAGGTGGTGGTGGACGTTGAAGCGCGTGTAGCTGCCACGGCGCCCCTTCGCCAGGACGTCACGTAACACCGGTAGCCATCCCATCCCATTCCATCCGTGCTTTGAGCCAAGCTCGGCAGTCCGACTGGAAAAAAAAAGAAAGAACGAAAAAAAACGTGGTATAAATGTGGAAAACGTCCGGGTGAAATGAGAGTAGTGGAAATACGCGAGCGTAAAAGGATTACAAAGAGAGCGACAACGTCCTCGCGAGTAATTGCCGGGTCACCGTGTAGAGATGGAATTCCTCGCGAACCAACCGCATCGCTTCAAAAGCCCGGTAACGCTGTCTGCCATGCAGCAAAGGACGTTCGCAGGGGGACAAAGTACGGGTATATTATCAAGGGTGCGGCAGATCGCGTTCGCCTGCAGTTTCCTACTCCTGCATCGGCCCTTAAATTCGTCGGTCCTCCTGGCAATAACAGTAAATCCCCCTTCCTGGCGTAAAGCTCATCCCCCAGCAGGATTCTGTTGTGAATTGTTACTCCTGTTCCGGAGGGTGACTGGACGAAGTACCCGGTGCACCTGCAGGGTCGCCGTTGGACACTCGATCGAAACGGGCGATCTATATTCTACCGCAGGCGTCTTACAGAGAGACCCGAAAAACACTTTATCCATTTTTGTTACAGAAAAACAGAGCAGCGTCCGGGCTAACCGAAGAAGGCAGGTCAACGAGGGTAGAGGGGCCAGTCGAGACAGAGATCGGGTGGGTGTCGCGGGGGTCGGAGAACAGGATCAGGAACAGCAGCAGGAGGACAGAGAGAACAAGGGGCCGGGTAACCGGGCGAGTCGGATCGTCGTAGAGGATACCGGTGGTAAGACAGCGTCGAAACTTCGGCGTAGAGTGACGGCTGTGAAGAGTTCGCCGTCGCCGGATAGTTTTCCGGCTCAGAGATCGGCGAGGAGAAGACTGAGGCCGCAGTCGGGCAGGAACGCGGCGAAGGAGACGTTGACCGAAATTGCGGAGAAGCCCAGAGCGGCGGCGGATACAGCCTCCGAAGGAGAGGCCGAGAAGGAGGATTGCGATCCGTTGATAAAGAGGCTCAAGACAAGTCTCACGACTTCGCGGAGAGTCAGAGCCGAGGCGAGAAAAGGCCGCGAAGAGGAAGCCGAGGAGACGCTATCGCAAGAGGAGGTGAAACCCGCGGGAGAAGAAACCGCCGGCGTTAACGACCCGGGGGCCGAAGACGAGGAGTGCGAGTCGAGAGAACGCGACAGGGAACCGGAACCACCGCCTCCCGACAAGGTTCACCAAGGAGGCTGCCGGGAGGAGCGGAAAGAGAAGAAACCGAATAACGGGGATGATCCCGCGAGCCTCTTAGTCGCGTACAAGCCCGAGGAGCAGGAGGAGAGATCGAGGGTGAAGCGGGAAGAGGGCGAAGAGGCAGAGGAGGAGGAGGAGGAGGAGGAGGAGGAAGAGGAGGCAGACTCCGTCGAAGAGGACGCGTCGAGTCCGACCGAGGCGGTGCCCGGCGCCGAAGAGAGTACAGACAGTGTTGGAAGCCTGAACGCGGTGCGGGCGGCCAGCGTTGAATCGGTCGTCGAGTTGGTGGAGTCGAGCAGTCAGGACGGCTCCGTGCTGGAGAGGCTGAGTCCTGTGAGCAGCGGTGCTGGGGGACGGCACGGGCTGCTGACCGCGGAGCAGGAGCGCGAACGGCACAACGAGAGTCCCGTCATACTATCGGTCAGACTGAACAAACCCCCGCCGACGGCGGCGTCGACACCGGGATCCGGTGCACCGGGGCACCACCACCAACTCCTCCACCACCACCACCATCAGCAGCAGCAGCAGCAATACGCGACGAGCAACCTGCGGCACTACTCGAGCGGCAGCAGTCCGGTGGTCCAGCACCAGCACCACGGGGTGGTGCCCCACAACGTCCAGGCGGCGAGCGGTAATCCCCGTCACCTGGTAGTCGGGGGATCGGTGACCGAGTTGCACCAGCAGCAGCAGCACCACCAACACCAGGGGAGTAACCCGCGGGTCGTAGCGACCGTCGGCGATGAGGCAGGCCTCATGGAGGTGGAGGCAGGGGCCGTCGGCGTCGGGGGTGTTCTCGGTGGCGTCGCGACGGCAGGCATCAGGGGCGCCGCTTACGGGGACAGCGGATCCGACAGCGGCGTTAGCTCGCTGAGGAGCGCCGGTTCCGGCGACGAGAGAAGCGGCAGCAGGAGCTCGGCCCTCAGTGCCGAGGAGACACCGGCCGCCGCCGCCACCCCCGCACGCGTCTGGCACGTACAGAGCGTTCAGCACACCTCCCTACTCATGGCTCATCCCCAGCAGGGACCCCCGCCTAACCCTGGTTCCGCGAACACCACAGCCGTCGGATACCAGAACCCCGCGAACCAGCCCACCCATCATCATCCCGCCGTTTCTAACGAGATGCTTTGGCGACCCCCCAGGTACCCTCCGCCGTCCCATTCGCTCATGGGACCCGCCCAGCAGAGCCCTGAGGAAATGCTGGAGAGGGATCGACACGAGAGAATGCTCAGGTGAGTACCTACGATTTTTACTCGACGATACAAGGATGACGCGATCAATTTTCATCCACTGCTCGTACCCATGTTAATTAGGGGCCAATTGTTAGAGGTAGATTTCTTTGCCGAATTCAAATTCGGTATCGGATCTGCTGACCAAGCTCTTTTCAATCCAAGTGACAAACTGTACTATCCTCGATACTCTGTAGAGAGTGAACCTAACCATTTATCGATCGTCTTAGATACCGTTGGAAAATTCGACCAATTGGTTAAGTAGCGAAATATAATTGTCGCACTAAAGTATCTTTGTAAGACCAAAGCGTTCTCTACTCCGTCGATAAGGACAAAACGATGTTGAAACGCGATCGCCGATCGGGGAACAGAGATAAATTGTCGATCGTGATCGTTATAGAAAAGCATAAGTCATACAGCAGTCCGTAATATGCGTTCAATTTCTATGGATCACAGACGTTGAGCCGGCGTCGGTTTTAACGTAAAAAAAAAGAAAAAGGTATTTAAGCTCTTGGGAGGAGCTGAGACACGGAGAGTGTGGGGTGGACCGTTAAACAGATGCCGGACAATGCTCCTCGTGTATAAGTTACGCGCCCTCTCAAGTCCCTCCTCTTCGCATTCATCGCCGCGAGACTACTGCATGTGCTTCTTGGAAGGGGGAAGTATTTTCATTGTTCGAAAAATCTCGCGTGATCTCAGCACTCTGCACAGCACAGCTCAGCACAGCGCAGCGGACGTTGTTTCCGGACGGCAGATGTGCCCGGTCGATCAGCGATGCGGTTTCCGCTCGATTATTATCGGCTTCTTATAAGAGAAAGAGAGAGTGAGTGTGCAAAAGAAGACATGCAGAAGGTGGATTAAATGAGAGGAAAAATGAAGGAAGAACTTTTTTAAAGCGGAGAGAGGATAAGGCATGCTCCAATGATCTAGGGGTGGATTTTCTGAGTGAGGGTGAGCAAAAAGGCGAGGTTAACGAAACGACGAAGCTGTTTGAAACCCGCAGGTGCCGTTCGTGTGCGTTACGCATTTTCGGAGAAAAAAATTTAATATAATGTTACGTCCGTGGGTAGAGTTTACTCCTGAGCGGAAGGAGTAACCTGGTTGGCTTCGCTTTTACGTTACAGGTCAACCGGAAATCAGGATGGGATTGAATAAACTGGAGTATGTTGATACGTCGATTACAAGTTTATTCCGTAGAACATAAGATAGCGGTCGGAATGAGTTGTGTGTTGCGAAAAGATATATATATAAAGGAGAGATGTGGAATTGTCGAGTGTCAGAATAGGAGTGTCCCTCGAGACGTGAAACGGACGGGTGCAGAAAAGGTGTCACAAAGCTAGGAGTAGGGAATGGAATTTGAAGAGTAAGCGTGATAGTGAATAGCGTGAGACTACGTAGAGATAAGAGGACAGGACAGAGACCATGAGATTAATGTAAGAACTGTGGGAGAGTTAGCGAGTAGGAAAAATAGAGAGAAGTGGTGTGCTGGACGTAACACCCCCCCCGTCAGAGGGAGCATAGCGGTAGGTATGGTCCCGAATATGGGAAGCAAGAAGGTGGAAATGTGAAACATGATTTTAAAGTATGTGCTTAAAATTAGTTTTACAATTTATCTTATTATAGGTAGTGTATGGTTTATATTCTGGATCACGAATGAGCGTAAGGCATATAGTTATAATACTATGGTTACATAATGTTGTTTAAAGCTAGGCGCCTAGGGTTAATGCGCATGGAAGCGGGTTAGTACACTTAAGACTAAACAACAATGATTTCTCTGATTAGCTGGGTACTAAGTAATACTATATTTTTTTTTTTCTTGATATATCGAGATACAGAGTTTGACCTATTCGTACAATGATATCGGTTATGAGTGTAGATATATTTTGGGCTAATTGTAAACTAAGGGTATAAGATCGTCATTACAATCATTTTAGTGCAGTAGTGTACACAAGTATTTACTTTACTTGTGTCTGTTTGACAGCGCAACAGCAGATCTTGGTAGCAATATAGTAGTTGCTATTGAAGGGGTTAATGTGGGATTTTACTATGTATGTGCGATTTTCAGTTTATTGAGATGAACTATTTTAGTTTTGTTTAGAGTGAGGTATATTTCGGCGTTAACGTCATCTATTATTCGTTTGATTACATACGGGCCTTTATAATGATCTTGGAATTTTGACCTTGTTTCGTTCAATAGGTAGACAGTTTGTCCTACTTCAAATCTTTGTGGGTTAATCGTTCTGTCGTAGTGTTCTTTACTTTTCTGTTTAGCTTGTTTCAGGTTCAACGCGGCGCGTTTACGGATGTCTGTGAGATTCGCTATTAGATCGAGGAGGAATGTATCGTATGTATGCGTGGATGTGTTGCTTAGTATCGCGTCTGTCGGTAGTTTAGCTTCCGAGCCGAAGATCAGCTGGTGAGGTGAATAATGTGTACTGTCGTGTTTTGCTGTATTATAGCAGAAAATGGCGAAACGTATGAATTCATCCCAGTCTTTACCCTCGTTGGTGTAATGTTTGATGTATTCGGTAATTACAAGGTGACTTCTTTCTAATGAGCCGTTTGATTGCGGTCTATAGGCGGTTGTTCGTAGTTGTTTAATTTTGAAGAGTTTACAAAGTTGTTTGATGACTGTGCTCATAAAATTCTGTCCTTGGTCTGTAAGTATTGCTCGAGGAGCACCGTAACGTGTAATGTATTCTTTTGCGAATGCTGCGCCTATAGTTTTGGCGGTGGCATCAGGTAAAGGGATGGCGTCCAGGAATTTTGTCAAATTGCATTGTATTGTCAAGAGATATTTGTTGTTCGATTTAGTAAGGGGTAGAGGTCCAACAATATCTAATGCCACTTTGTCAAAGGCCTCTGCGGGCGTGTCAGTGATTGCCATGGGTAATTTTGTTTTGATCCTGACTAGTTTTTTCCTCTGGCAACTGCCGCAAGATCTGATGATATTTTGAATTTGCTTTTTCATATTTGGCCAAAAATATTTTTCTCTTATTTTATTGAAAATTTTTGTAACGCCTTGGTGTCCTCCGATCAGTGACTCGTGGTACTCTTTGATCATGTCTTCGCGTAATCGTTCGTCTGGTATAATTGTAGTATTTCTACAAAGTGTTACTCGAATGTCTGAATCCGCAAAAATGTGATAAATCAGTTTTTTAAAGATAGATCGTAGAATATCATCAACTCCTGGTCCTGACATGGGGAATGATATGGACCGAATGTCTAGTCCGGACAAGATAATCCTCAAGTTAACTAACGTGTAGAAAATGTCGTCAAGTCTGCCCGGGTCTGATTGACGTGGTTTCACTACGAGGGTAAATATGTATTTGTTGTTTTTCAACCGAGTTTTAATTACGTCGGATATTTCTGGATTCTGGTTTTGAAAGGATTCCATGCTTACTAGATTTCCGTCTATCAACTGTTTTTCTAGTCCTTCTGTCCAACCACAATTAGCTGATACGAAATGAGCGTAATTGTCGCACAACATGAGAAGTCCGTCATTAGTTTCGGTTACGTTGGGTGTTGGTAATATGTCATTTTGATTTTGTATGAAGTAATCTAAGCAACAAAAGTTGTCATTGTCAATATGGGGGCGGTCCGGTTTTCGCTCTTCGGGATTCTCGCGACGTTGTGAGCCTAAAGGTGGTAGCGTTGCCGTAGGTACAACGGAGGCATCGCTATCCGTGTCTTCAACAGCTGACTCCGGATCATGTGTCACGGAGTCACTCTCCGAGATATCAGTTGGGTAGCGCGAGGGAGTAGAAACCGGAGCATGTCTTGGAGCTGACCTAGTGCCGGTCCGACGCATTGGCCGACGAGTTACAGGGGGAGCAGGGATTCTGGGTGTTGATGCGTCTGCTTCAGATTCAGAAGATGTCGAGTCATAAGTCGGGTTTTGATAATTACAAATGGTGATCTTTATGTCGGAGTCTTTAAATATGTAATGGATCATCCGATTAACAAGGTTCCAGTCTAACTTATCTAAGCCGCAGCCTAGTCTTGGAATCGAGAGCGATTTGACTTTGTCTTGTTCTAAGCAATTCTTTAGATTTACTAGGGCGTTGAACAGTGTTTCTTCAGTTGGTTTCTGGTAGTGGTATTTTTTGGTTACTAGATTGTAAATGAGGCGGTTACCATGTGGCAGTGTCAATACGTTCGTTACTTCAGGGTCTAGTTGTTGTAGTTGATCTCGGGTGATTATTTTCCTATTGATTAGTTGTCCCGCGACTCCTCGTGATGTCTTGCAGTCTGCCGAGATGCAGTGGGCTAGGTTATCTTGTCTGTCGAGGAGATTGGCGCGTATCTCTTGAATAAATTTACTATGCGTTAATGGTAGGTGGTTAAGATCTGTTACGAATTCCGTGAATCGAGGGGCGTAATTTCGTCCTTTACTGGTAGTGGCTTCGGGTGTCGGCTTATTCAGTGTGTCGGACTGTTCTTCACGTATTTTAACACTACGACCCTGGGGCTTACCGGAGTTTTGGTGTGATTTACATGAGGTGAGTGGTTGAACTCGTTCCGTAGTTTGCTTGATCGTTTTATCGACCACGATCGGTGCCTCCGTTGCGCTGCTATTGTCAGTCATACTGGCACTTGAGTCAGAGGTAACAGTAGAAGTCGAAGTGTCTTGTAATGCTTTGTTTCGTCTTCGTGGGGAAGGGCTGGTGGATTCATGTGCAGATCCATGCGCTTGTATTGGGTGTTGGTCTACATGTTTCATTCGTTTGTGAGCGCCGGTAGATGAAGATAGCGTATCCGGTTCGCGAGCACGTGTTGGGTGTTGGTGAGCTATTTTGGTGCGTTTGTGAGCGCTGGTAGACGAAGATAGCGTATCTGGTTCGCGAGCACGCGTTGGGTGTTGGTGAGCTACTTTGGCGCACTTGTGGGCGTCAGTAGATGAGCATTCTGTATCGGGTCGTGGCCGTTTTGAGGTAATAGGTAGAATTCGGAAAGAGTCGCTAGGTGGATTTCTGGATAGCGCGTCCGCGTTAGAGTTCGCTATTCCTTTTTTATGTTTTGTGACGTACGAATATTCTTCCAACTTCAGTCTCCAGTGCATTAAACGAGAAGTCGGGTCCCGTACGTTTTTGATCCACTTTAGTGGTTCGTGGTCTGTTACCAGAGTGAAGGTTCTACCGTAAAGATAAGGACGAAAATGTTTGACGGCATAAACGACTGCTAAGAATTCTTTTTCGGACACCGAGTAATTGATTTCGGCCTTTTGTAACACCCTCGATGCATACGCGATTGGTAAATCCTCGCCATCTTTGTCTTGACTAAGTATTGCTCCTATTGCATACTTTGAAGCGTCGGTTGTTAGGACGAAGGGTTTTTCGAAATCTGGGTACTGCAGTATTGGTTCTCGACACAGACTATCGCGTAGTGTTTCGAACGCAAATTGATGTTCTGCTGTCCATAGGAAAGGGCTATTCTTCTTTAGCAAATTATTAATAGGTCTAGCAATTTTTGAAAGGTTAGGAATGAATCTTCGGTAGTAGCCTATCAAGCCTAAAAATTGTTTGATCTGTTTAGGATTCTTGGGAACTGGGTAGTTTTTTATTGCTGATATCTTCTCCGGATTAGGTTTCAATCCATTTTGAGTGATGACGTGACCTAGGTATGCTACTTCTTTACGCAGAAATTCACATTTATCTGGCTGCAGGGTTAGTCCTGCATCAGACAATCTCTTCATGAGTTTCCGAAATTTGGTTTCGTGCTCCTCCAAGGATCGGGAGTAAATGACTATATCATCCAAATAGACAAACATATCTGTACCCTGTAATCCCGATAGAACCTGATCTATTAGACGTTGAAAGGTGGATGGGGCATTTTTTAAGCCAAATGGCATTCTAGTATATTCGAAATGGCCGTGAGGAGTCGAAAAAGCGGTCTTTGCGCTGTGATCGGGATCCATTGGAATTTGGTGGAACCCAGAAGCCAGGTCGAACGTTGAGAAATATTTTGCGGAACCTAGCTGATCTAGGATATCGACGATATTTGGTAGCGGGTAAGCGTCGCCAATGGTTTTTTCATTTAATTTCCGGAAGTCAATGACCATTCGCCACTTCTTTTCGCCGCTAGCATCTGATTTCTTGGGGATGATCCAGACCGGAGAATTGTAAGGAGATGAAGAATGTGTGATAATGTTCTGATCAAGGAGTTTGGTCACTTGTTTTTGTATTTCGTCTTTGTGTACTCTTGGGTGTCTGTATTGTTTGGTATGAATTGGTGCGTCATTGGTAGTAGGGATCGTATGGCTGACTAAGTTTGTATGTCCCAGGGTGTCACCCGGGAGGAAAAATAAATGGTTGAATTCGATAGCAAGATTAACTATTAATTGTTTTTCTTCGTCGTTCAAATGATCCAATCGTAAGTTTTCTTTTAAAATCTCAAGGCGTCTCGAATCGTAATTTGGGGATGTGGGAAGAACGCGATTCTCGATCCTTTTTTGTTTTTCGTGTAAGACCTGTGCTAGTAAGACCTGTCCGCTGCTTGCAGTACTTGTATGCGTTAGGTGTGTTTTTGCACTGAGCGTGGCGGTGCTCGCGAGTTCATCGACTTCTTCTAGTGTTACGACTGGTCTTCTTATTTCCACAGCTGATTCGTTGGAATTTATTGCATAAACGTAAGCAAACCCTTGTTGGTTGGTAACCAGGGCCTGTCCCAGGAATATGTTAGCGCCTACTTCCAACTGTTCTATGAATCCCGTTTTTACAGAGGGATTCGAAATTTTTAGTGCAATCACCTTGGCCGTTCGTGGTGGTATCAATATGTAGTCTTCGTTTAGGAGTTTGAATGGTTTGCTAGTATTGTTCGGTATTATTTTTTCTGTATCGAAAGATATCGTTGCATTTTCGTTCCGTAAAAATATCGATCCTAAGATTCCGTCTTCTTGTATCGGAAACAGATCGTCGACTATATGGAATATATGAAGGTTGTCACCGATTCGAATGCTAGTTGTTCCTACTACTTTTATGGCTCATGTATAGCACTGGTAACGTGGATCTGATCTTCGAGTAATTTACACGGAACATGCGGATGTATTGCTCCGAGTTTAATTATGTTTACATCAGCACCGGTGTCAACTATAAATGTGCTGGGTTGTCGTGTGAGTTCACCGGTGGTTATTCGAACCTTCGGTGTTTGTGTGACAGATGTTATGAGGATACGCGGTGGTGTTTTTGTGTTGGTTCTATGATTGTTAAAGGGAATAACGCCGGTTTCGCGAGAGATAAGGTAGTTGTTTTTGAAACAGATAGTCGCCTTTTCCGAACGTAAAAAGTCTGCACTCAGTATACCGTCTTCGATGATAGGGAAGGAGTTATCGACAAGATGGAATTCGTGGCGTGTATTAGCTAACTCGATGTAGAGACTTCCTATTGTTCTGATGGATTCTTCCGTTATCCCTGAAATCTGCCTAATGTCCGTCTTTGTGACGTGGACTCTTGGGTCGATTTTATCGATTTTTAACAAATTAATATTAGCGCCAGTATCTATTATTAGTGTCACGTACCCATTCAAAGATTGCGGGCATTGTGTTCGAATCTGTGGAGGGCCAGATTCTAATTGTACGGAGCTGACGTTTGGTTTGGACGCTGCTCCGGTTTGAGGGAGGTCGATGCGTCCGCGCGGCCGTCCCTGAACTCGTTTAAATGGTTCGCGTTGCCTGAATATTCGCGATGTTGCTTTGCTTCGTATGAAACTTCTGGGTGGATGCCTGTATCGCAATTCTCGTTCGAGTAGTCTTGTGTTACGTAATTAACCCTGAAGTTCGATCGTGAAGTATTTGGTGTGTTATACTGTTGTGAGCGTTGCCTGTCATCTCGCGTCTGGTCTAAAGGTTGGTTTGTCGGGTCTCTTGCTCGATATTGGGTATTGGGATTGTTCTGTTGTTGACGATTAGTGTTATTTTGGAAAATCCTTGAATCTTGTTGGAATTTTGGATTCTGGGGATATTGGGACCGATTTGAGCGGCACTTATCGTTTGAGTGGCCTTTGCGACCACACTGCGTGCAAGTTGTGTTGTTGCGCTGTCTCGTTCTGCACTCCTCTATACTATGACCTGCCTTCTTGCAGTATCTACACACTACTAATAGGGAAGGTTGTTCAGGACAATATTTGTCGATGTGATCGGTTAATTTACATATACTACATTTTATGTGGTTTTGTGTTTCGTAGTTAGTATCACGGTATGAGGCTAGTTTAAGTCTATCTGATAATAGTTTTTCAGTCTTGGTGGCCGTGTCTATAGCCATTTGTAGGGTTTGTGGATTCTCGTGAGCTACTCTTATTTCTAATTCGTCTAGTAATCCTTTGATAAATCTTAGTCTTGCGGTCTCTTTGATATTTTTCTTTAGCACTTGAGCATCACTGATAGATTCTGAGGCATCTATTGATTCGCACGCTTGTCTTAACAGATGTTTTATTCTAGCACCGTAATCCAGAACACTCTCGTTTCGCCTCTGTGCCGATTGTGCGAGGTCTAGCTGGATATCTGGGAGGTGTTGTTTAGACGCGTAGGCCTGTTTTAGGCAGTATAGCAAATCTCGAAGAGAATCCGGATTATCTGACTCTATATATTTACTCGCGTCGCCTTCGATTTTCGTGCGAATGAGTGTGGAGAATAAATTCAGTTCTCTGGCTAAGACAGCTTGTTTTGCGCATTCTACTTTAGTTATGAATTCGGATACGGGCATATTAGTGCCATTGAACGTGGGAATCAGAGCTAATGCATCTTTAAGAGGCAGGTGCGGAAAAGTGCCTTCGGTAGCCATGTTGTAAATTTTAATCTAGGATTTGTCGACTTACAAAGTGAAGATGAAGAGGAGGAACGGAATAAAATGTTGCATTCTTCCGTGAGGATGTTGGTCCAGCGATTTCGTGTCTGTAGCCGGTGATGACGTCGGTGTGCGTTGTGTCGTACTAGAAGTCGTGAAGAATGAAGATGTCGTCGTAGTAGCAGCAGGAGATAGTCTTTCAGCAATATCGATTTGGAGATACGGATTTGTCTGTGACGTTCGTGTGAATCAGAGATCGTTGATTGCGTTAACGTAGAATATGGCTTTCAGAGTGTCTTCAACACTATCACACAGTGGTATTACTTTTTTATTAACATCACTGAGCTTGCACACTTCAGAACCGGTCTATCAGATGGCACTTCATGCGTAGCACACACGTAAAATTGTATCACTGAATTTCCGGAAAGCGAAGGCCACCGCTGCCACCAATGTTACGTCCGTGGGTAGAGTTTACTCCTGAGCGGAAGGAGTAACCTGGTTGGCTTCGCTTTTACGTTACAGGTCAACCGGAAATCAGGATGGGATTGAATAAACTGGAGTATGTTGATACGTCGATTACAAGTTTATTCCGTAGAACATAAGATAGCGGTCGGAATGAGTTGTGTGTTGCGAAAAGATATATATATAAAGGAGAGATGTGGAATTGTCGAGTGTCAGAATAGGAGTGTCCCTCGAGACGTGAAACGGACGGGTGCAGAAAAGGTGTCACAAAGCTAGGAGTAGGGAATGGAATTTGAAGAGTAAGCGTGATAGTGAATAGCGTGAGACTACGTAGAGATAAGAGGACAGGACAGAGACCATGAGATTAATGTAAGAACTGTGGGAGAGTTAGCGAGTAGGAAAAATAGAGAGAAGTGGTGTGCTGGACGTAACAATAAGATCATTTTTTTCCAAGTGTTACCCGGCCGCCTCCCTTTTCCGTCATTTTCTCCCATCTTTTCGCTTACCCTAAATCGCGAGCCCTTGTGTAATAATACAACCGAACGAAGAAAGGGGAAAACGGCGCCGCTATGCAGGGGTGAAACTGGTTTGACGGAGGGGTAGAAAACGGGTTTCATCGACCCGTAGCAATTAGCTTTATTATACCTCGTACCGGGAATTTCAGCCTTGTCTCACTACAACGCGCAATGTTGGTACACGGTCGTGGAGGAAATGCGTCAACCAACCGTCTTATAATTAGCGGACTAGGAAAACGGAGGTGCAAATGAACGGGCCAAATTTCAATGCCCCTGTTACGAGTGACGCGTTCGCAAGCGCGCGTTTCACTTATCCATCTACCACTCTCCGTTTTACTTCTTGATTCCATTCGAGAATTCTTATTACCAGTGGCAATTGTACCGTTCTCGGTTTAAATCGGACGGAGGTTCGCGCATCGTGCGAGTAACGAAGTAAATGGAATATGAGAATAAAAAACTGCAGCAGTATAAATTTCTTGTTGATAAATTATTCACTCGTGACGAGCGTATATCACGTATATACAAGGTATAAATTTACTCTCAAAGTCGTCGGCTGAAAAGAAAAAACAGATTTCGTAAAAATCGTCAAATCAAAATGTACACTAATGCGGCATCGGCAATAACAACAAATTTCAAATTCTCGACAAGATAACGGTGCTGTTATCGGTGTGTAAATATCCGTTATCAAAATACAATGACTGACATTGAATAGCAGTCGGTCGACTGAGGAGAAGAATGACGAGGAGGAGGAGGAGGTGATGGATAAGAAGAACACGAGGCGAGCCGATGAATAATAATTGATAAAATACTTACGTTACAAACCTACGAGATAAGAGAATTCCGCAAAAATGATTTACACAACGAGCTAATAATTCACCCGCAATGAGCTGAATGACCCGCGTTGATAATCAAGTTTTACATATCTGTATGTATAACGGTAGTCGTGTGTGTAGCAATAAATCAACACCGCGCATATATACATTTGCAACGTGTATTTGTATATGACGCCATACATCATACGATGATATAGCCTGTCTACGAGTAGGGAAAAAAAAAATTGATAAACAACCCGAGGAGCGCGGGGTGATAAAACGAGAGGAGAAAAAGAAACATTTTGTCTGCTCGTATAATCTCGGGGCAAGTCTCAGGGAATTGGAATGGGGAAATCGCGATTGCGAACGTATCGTGTCCTTATCGATCACGGTCTTATCTATCGCAGCTACGTGTAAAAAACAAAAAGAAAAGAAAAGAAGAATGATAAAAAACGAAAAGAGAAAACAACGAATCGCAATCTCGAGACGGATAACAAACGGAAGGAGTGCTAAAAGCGACACCTACTGTACTGTGCTCTGTATTATACACGTCATATCTATCCGTGTGTGTGTGTATGTTATATATATATATATATATATATGTATATATGTTGTATACACATAGCTCGGATAAATAAGGAGGCGAGCGGACGTGCCGTGCCTTCCGGGGCTTTTACTCGTGCAGCAATGTACCTACTAATATTACTATGAGTAACCGGAGCCGAGGAGGAAGGAAAAAGGGCTAGGTGTTCACCCCTTTTCATCCCTTTATTATTTTTCATTTCTATCCGCAAACATCGCGTGTGTCTTCGGACGCTTTTGGCGCGACAGGATGGATCCTTGTTAAATTTGAAAGCTCAATTCGATTATATACGTCCTGACGTGATTCGAGGGATTTCGATTATAACTTTACTGTATTTTTATTTTTAGATGAATTTCAGATAATTTACAGAATCATTCTTATCCTCGGTATATCCGCGGAGTTAAACGGCTTCTTCTCTTGGTTACGATCCGTGCCAAGGTTAAATATTCTCCCAAAAAGGGCAAGACACACCGAAACGAACTAAAGTGTTACGCGAACGACGTCGCTTCTGGCACTTCTTATAAGTGTATTATTCGTAAAATGCGATTGTATGGAATATTGTGGAAAATAAATATTCGACTCTCGACGCTATGCGGTGGGAGGAGAGCAATGGGAGATAAATGAAAACAGACGATGCGAGATAACGTTTGATTACACTCGTTCTTATCAGTTGCTATTGCATTATCTGTGAGTAATTATAAATCCCAAGCTCGCCCCTATCGTCGCCTGGTTTTTTCTACACAATTTTATTCGTGATAATACAACACGTATTACGTTATACGTGTATGTACATCTTTACAAATCCCGAGAGTTTATTTATACGTATTTACGCGCGGATATATATATATATATATATATATATGCGTCTGTATGTGTTTGTGTGTATATGTACAGCTTTAAAAACGACAATAACAAATTGCTCAACTTCGAAATGGCCCGGAGACTCGGGTTTAATAAACGTGGCTCATCACGCGTTTGCATAATTTAAAAATAATACAAACTCCGCGCAGAGGTCGGAAATTGTTCGAAATTTTTGCGTCTCGCTTTCGTTATTAATGAAACGACAACAAAGTAAAAAAGTAAAAGTGAAACTTAAGATTATACTTATAACAAGAGGAAGAAATTCCCTCCCAAAGTGTGTCTATTATTCATATATACGACCTCGAATCCGTTACTCTCCGAAATCATTTCCTCTACTTTTCTCCTGGCACATCTCAAGGTCGCAACAAATTGCTACCGCCTTTTTTCACCGCTGATCGCAACGATCGGAAAGCAATAACGTGAATCACGTGGGTGAAAGGTCGACTTGATAAACTTCCCACGTCGGTGTGTAAAATTGTAACGGGGGGGAAAAAGAAAAGAAGCAACTTCACCGCTATCGGAATAAAATTATTCGTGAATATTTATGGATAAAATTTCAGTCAATTCGGGGAGTTCCGTCGGGTCTGCGGAATTTTCACGAGGCTTTTACCGGAAATTAAAGATTTCACGCCTCGGAGTGTCGCCAATAATCGTTCCGGCGTGTTTCATTACACACACATTACACATTGCTCCGTCTACGAATCCGGGTCGTTACACTCGTATCTTTCTCTCTTGGGTCATGTTAAACGCCGCGGGCTGAATGATCGTGACGTAATCGTGGCACCGATTGTGAATGACCGTGCGAATAGGCCTCGCCTTTGCGATTTTCTAGCCCGACCTTGAGTCCAATCTTTCTCTCTCTCTCTCTCTCTCTCTCTCTCTCTCTCTCCGTCTAGCCAGTCGGCTTATCTATCCGCCGACTGCAACGTGACCTATGAAAAAACTTTCAGCGACGAGCAGGAATCGGTCGTGCCGGAATTTTGCGTGAGCAGTCCTCGTCACCGCTCGATTGGATTCTAAAAATAATCAAACCTCGACGGGGGATATTTTATACGGAAATTGGAGAAGCGGAGACGTTTCTTGGCCGACCGAGGAACGACCGGCCGCCGAGATTGCGTGATCGAAATATCAATCGATTCGTTCGACGCCGGGTGATGATCTTACGTAACGAGCAACCGCAAACCGGTACGACTGACGTCTTCATTGGCCTTTGAATCGCGACTCGACGTTAATTACCCCTTATTTTTAAAGCCTCGTCTCATTCCGCCTTGTAACACCGCAAAAAATCGCTTTCTTGGACAATTTGGGAATTAATTATACTTTGAAGCGTGTTCGACGCAAAGTCGTTGAATATCGTTTGAAACATGCGGTTTTTCTTTACTCTTGTATTCGCATTTCTGCGCAGCTTGACATCCGAAACTGCGAATACCGCGCGGCTCTCTTGCACCCGGAACAATTGGTGTTGGATTTCGCTGTTACGGTGTTAAACGAAACCCCTGCAACTGCAAACGCGTGCAGTCCGTACGAAAAAAAGCATACACATCGCTGATCGCGTTTTTACCTCCCAGCAGCTGCTTGCAGTCCGGCGTCTCTCTTCGCGCCGAGGATGAATAAATTTCTTCAGCTCAGTTTAAGACGTTCGAAATGAATGAGTTTTATCATTTATGTCACGCTTTTATTTTTAATTCGGTAGATATGATATAACTGCAACGAGGCAGAATTATGACAGATACGCCGGTTGTATAATAATCACCTTGACAGAGATACTTGAAAGGCCTTACCTCTCGGATATTGCATTATTCTACACACCCCGCCATTCGTGTTACACGCGTGTATATTATACGCAAGTTCAAAATTGCCACTTGAGCGCGTGAACTAGAAGTGAAATCGGAACATTATAAATATTCAACTCCACGTTCCAAATCGCGAAAACCCCGTTCGCCACACCAATATATGTATATTTATTTTTTTATTACACATACGTGCAGCTATTATTACGTACAAACTCGCGACCAAATATCGTTGCTGTACGTTTTCAATTCCAAGGACAATATTCGCGATCTCCTTTCTCCGAGTAGCGCAAAAAATCTCCGGACGAATAAGATTCGCCGATTATGCTACAGCACGTCAACCCCGACTTTGATGAAAGGGACAAACACACACTCTCTCTCTCTCTCTCCCTCACAGCCGCAGGCGGAGGGCCATAAAATTCTCTACCGGAACCTGACCGCGTGC
Organism: Neodiprion pinetum; assembly: GCF_021155775.2. Lineage (NCBI taxonomy): Eukaryota > Metazoa > Arthropoda > Insecta > Hymenoptera > Diprionidae > Neodiprion > Neodiprion pinetum. The sequence goes on from NC_060237.1 coordinate 29,334,518, forward strand.
TCGGCGCGATTTCGATTCAAATATACGTATATGTATATATATATATATGTACGAATATCTACGCGTATACGAATTCTCCAGAAAGTGTCGAGATGGTCGATTCCTTTCACTCGCGTAATTTTTTTCCACTTCGTTTTCTCCACGCTTCCCGCTCATTGATCGTTGGTCCGCAATAAAAATAGGCACACTGATCATTCTCTATCGATATACGTCACCCAGGAAACCTAATCGGAATTTATGCAACGAGGTACGCTCACGTTATACGTTATATATAATTCGCATCACGGAGTTAATTATACAGATTTTTACGCTCGTTCTTTTGCCCAATTATAAATACTCGCGCGGCAAATCCTAGAGCACGTACCTTATATCTACCTTATACCTTACAACTTTTAAATGCAACCCGTTTCTTTCTGGGACAAGGTTACGATCGAGGAGCGTGTTAAAACTCGTCGTCGCGGATCGCGACCGATTTCCGTTAGCCAACAATCTTACCAAAGTTGCGCAAAGTTTGCGCGCGACGAGTTAATAATTCACGATGTTTAATTCCTGGCTCGCAAGTTTCCCTTCTTACGCTTGATTTTTTCTTCCATTGTCTTTGAATATTCTTTCTCTCTTTCTATCTCTTTAGTTTGCGGTATGCAGACTGGATAAAAGATTTTTTCCACCCGCTTCTGACGGCATTTTTCCTCGTTCAAGGCTCGGTAACCGCGGTCCGTTGTCTCCACGTTTCAAATAATTTGGGTCACTGAATGCGGTTTGTTTCGCGTATACGTGTATAATACTAAAAGAGCGAAGCACAGGTGTGAATAAAATCTGTTTCGCAACTTAGCTGCGGCTCTTTTTATCACTCGCTTTATTCGCCAATTGATTCCGCCCTCCTGATCGACTCGTTTCGTTCAATTATAAAACCGATCAGCCAACTTCCTGTAAGAAAAAACAAAAAAGAAAAGAATTTTATGCCTCGTGTATTTTCACTGCAGACGATGACGTCACTCGGTCAGCTCTGTTTCGGCTTGCTTAGTAATGCTGATACAGATCTACACTCGTAGACTCGCAGGCGAGGACAATTATCGCTCACCTCTGAAAAATTCCTCTGAATAACAAACCGGCATCGTGAGCTTCGTGGGTATATACAAATTGCTAATTATCGCGTGATACAATTAGCCTGTTACTTCAACGATTAATCACTGACAACGGCCGAGAGTTTACTAATTTAACACACTTGTGAATACGTGGTCACGATAGAAGCCACACGCTGGCAACGGTGCGTGCAACGCTTATAACTTAACAGAAATCAGTGGTTGACCTTGTGCTGAATGCACGTTTGTAAACCACCTCGATATAACGTATCTACGAACGACTGTATGTATAATTTATACCGCTTAAACGAACAATCATTTAACCGAAGGTTCCTCGCTGATCCCCGTTTCTTGTTTTACCTACTAAATTGCCTATCGTGCGAGTTCTCGGCAGCAATTAGCGAACGTTATCCCCGTGTTAATACCACTCAGCGTTTAGGTGTCCGTGCCTTATACGCATGTATGTCTCGTAGATCGCCGACCGAGTTCAATTCAATTAACGGAATTCTAACCAATCTTTTAGAGTGCAGAGATAAATGCACAAATTTTATGTAAATTATACAATCGACGGACACGAATACGTACTTGTAGATTCTTCAATTATGCGTTGTAAATTATTACGCCTATCAGAATTTGCGTTATCACCGTTTCTACACCCGTCCGGCATACAGGTATACAAAATCTCGTTAATTTTCAAAGGTTGCCCTACCGCGACCCGCCTGAAAGCAGCTGCATGTGACACGGGGTGGGTGATACATGCACGGTAGAACTCGAGGTAGTCGGAGGTATCTCATCCACGGAGAGTAAGCAAGGATGATTGCGAGGACAGGAATTTTTACGAGGTGAAGTTAAAGCGAAACGTGCCGTAAACCCGGCGGCTGCAGTCACATATACATATGTACAAGATATATGTAGGTATTAGGTACCTATACAGACAGAGACAGCAACCCCCGACGGTCGTAAACTTCGCAACAAATTCCCCTGCCCCCCTTTCGTTTCTCCCTACGCGTGCAGAATCGACAACGGTGAGGAAAGTTGAAAGTTCGACGTCGGTTTTGACAGCCGATCATAGCGTGTAGTCGTGATTCGGTGAACATTTTGCGCGGGAAAAAAACGATTTTGCATATATCTGTCCGTACAAGACCTATACCCATTAATACAAGAGAAGAGTGTATACGCTCCGAGTTATACTAATACGTTGGATATTTTTAACCTAATTTACGACACGGGGGCACGACGAAGCGCTCGACTCTGAGAGAGAGAGAGAGTTTGGGTATCTGTTATAAATATCAACGAGGGGCGGGGTGGGAATGCGGTTCTCGGTCTCCTTCTCGATCCGCAAAACCGCGCAGTTTAGCCTCCGAAACGCGCCTGCACTAGACTTCTAATTCCGCGCCACCTGCTCGGACTCGTCAACTACGAGGCCCCCCTTTTTACCCCCCATTTCGACCGTCGTTGATTATTAACGTCGCAAGTGGCCGCGCCGTGACTCATTCAGCCCCGCTATTCCCTGCCTCCAGCTGTCCCGGGTTGAAGACCTTTGCGCTTGCACGACCGATCTACGATGATTGCCCCCTCCATCCATCCATACATCCATACACCCATCAGTCCCTGTAACCCTGGCACACACCGGGAACACCGCGTCCCGTCTTCTTTTATATTATCCCGGTAGAAGCTTTTTTACTACTTCTAAAATGCACGTGCGACCGCGTGGGCGAACCAGCTCTCCACTCTTCTCGGTCATAGAAGCTGTGATATCCTTTTCCTCTTACTCTTTATCTTTGTTGGTTCTCTTTCTTTATATATGTATATTTGTGCACATTCACGTTCCCTGCACCGCGACGACGTTGCACCCACTAGGAATATTTTTGTATCTTAGTCGAATCGCGGCGCGGCCTCCTTTTCGATTTTCAGACATTTCCGGACTTTGAACTCTTTTTTTTTTTGAGAGAGAGAGATATTTTACCGACGCAATCTTGCCACCATTTACGGATCTGGCTCGATGCCGAATCGAAATAAACGCGTAAATGGGTTACGATTGGTATCAAATATTCCAGAATGAACATACTCGTAAGCTATAGGTTAGGATTTTTTTTATTTTTTTTTGCTGTAAATATTTCTCGTTTAGAATTTACGGAAAAGTGACTCAGCACGTCCGTATTTCACCAGAAGAGCTTTACTTTGATTCGAGGTAATTGATATCGCTGCAAAAATTGCGGATTTGTTTGTTTTTTTGGTTATTTTCTTTTTTTCTTATTTTCTTGCCTCGGTGAAAATCACCGAGGGTATGTAACATCTATACGCGTATACGAGAGAGGAATACGAAAGGATACAAAATTCTACGTTAGTTCGTTGACGGATTTATTTTTCAATCGGCGATATAAAACTGTATTACGGCGAAGCTTCACTGAATCCCTGCCAAATTTTATCACGGAAAAGAAATATAGAGAGAGAGAGGGAGAAAAAAATAACGTGTATATACATCGCCAAGTTCCACGTGGCACGGCTTATATATACAGCCGTGTACAAGGTGGATATTTGAATCTTTAAAGATCGTGCGAATATTATCTGTGTGTACGAGTAACCGCGGTATAACGAAACGAAACAACTTTGAAACCAGTTTATAGTCAATCAGCCGGCACGTAAGTTGGTATAACCTACCTGCTTCCCACGCCAAACTCTAAAATATTCTCCAAGCATACGGATTCCACCCACTCGATCATTTCACTTACACCCTCAACGATGAAACAAAAAGTAAACCATTTGTAGCCGTCGTAAATGACTTTGGAATTGTTTGCTCGTGACAGTTGGCATAACAAGCAAATGCGTACGGAGTTTAGTTGCATTCCGCAACATCGAGAACTTGCGGCAGTTTATGTTAAACGCGTATGTATTCCCTGTATGTGCGGTAGTTTATGGCGGCGTTCCAATTCCCGTTACACAGATTATTCGCCATTTTCCACTCGGTCTCTTTTCATTTCTTTCCTCGACGAGTTTCTTGGCAAGTCGGAACTTTGATCTTTTCTACGTCGCGTCTAACAACCTTTGAACAGTCAAATGATACCAGAGTTATCCGTTAGCTGTGTTCGTTATCGCGTCACCGTCACCGTCATCGTCATCGTCGTCGTCAGCAGCGGCTCTTCGCTTTATTTCCAGCCGCGTTGACCTTTGCTTCGACAAACACGTACGTCCTTCCTCCAGTCAAACTTCTCTTTTAAACTCGACCTTGATTACGCAGGTTGTGAATTCCACCCACCGACATTGCGTCGTACGATTATACGCAAAACTGCACTCATTGTCAGGAAAGAGCCCGTAACGTGCAATAAAGTGGATAAAAATTGGGCGTGATTTCAGTTTGTCACGGTTTGACTTATCTTAAAGTACGCAAATCTATAACGTAACTAGTCCGAGGTTTCGGTGTGTATCTGTAATAATCGATGAGAGTAGCCAAAAAATTGTTGATAATACAATGACAATGATCAAGTCTATCTTGTTTCATAGATGAAAAGAAACTGAGGTTGGGAACTCGGTCTCTATTTAGATTTGTGGTTAACTTACATTAGCGAATATACCACATATCCATACGTATTATACCTATACGGATAATGTAACCAGTTTTTCGAACGGATATGAGTCATAGCACCGAAAAATTTCTGTAGAAATAACGTGGTTTGTCTGCCGACGTTTCGATCGCAGAAATGAGATAATATTATGCATGTTACGTGCGCCGTTCTTCTAGGGAATATACTTTGATCGCCAGAAGTGTCTGTAATGGCTGTTGGTCGTATGTGCGTACATGCTAGCATCATGTATGTAAATATTAAGCATGGCAGGGTGATGAAATGAAAGAGTTTTGCGTCAACAACGATATCTTTTATATGCATTATACGGTTTATTATACATCTGTAGAACTACTATATACAATGTTTGCGAAGCCAAAAGAGACAGAGAGAGAGAGAGAGAGAAAAAAAGAAGAAGAAGAGTGTGATATCGGACAAGTAGGAACCCTGCAGCATTTCCGACTCGTTTTTTCTTCTCTGCGATTCTGTAAATTATGTAGAACGTTTCAATGCTCTCTCTGATGACAATTTATTCAGTAGAATTCGTGTGCGATTGATTTTCAACAAAGTGTGTGTGTGTGTATTCGTATTCAAGCCGTTTGCAACGTGGCGAAAGAATTTAATTCGTCGCCGAAAAAAAAAAAAAAGAAAAAAAAAAGGACGAGTCATTCCGCCATTCCTGAAACCAACCTATAGAGCTTGTTTCGCCTTCCTATTTCGTCTCACGTAATCCTGTTAGTCTAGCTATATGCTCCGTTACGCTCCGAACGGATACTAGATTCTTAATTCCACCTATAAAATACAAACAAAAAACTAAATAAAACGAAGAGACTAAATGTGAATAGGTAGAAAAAAAAGCAGACGGCGTACACGTGCAATTTTGTCATCGGCGGACTTTATGGGTTACGTGCGTCGAACTTGCCACGCAGGCATCGAACTAACACCCCCTTGTCCCTACAATCCCTGCGGGTATACGAATTTGAACGCGGTTGCGTGTTTCGAGCACACTTAAGATGTACAAGAGTTTACAAACCGACGAGGAACGAGGGAAAGAGAAAAAGGAGGAGGATATTCTTACCAGTGATTACAGGGTTTCCGAATATTTTTTTAATTTATAGCTACCTCGTTTCCTTTCCTCCGTATCAAATTTTTTTTTTTCTATCGGCTACTCGTCGTTTGTCACGCGAAAGGGTCATTACAGCCTAGAGAGACCCTTGAGAAATAACGCGATGTTATTCCATCTGCATCGTAAACGCGTCGCGTAGTTTCGCGCCCTTTCGTTTCAAATTTCGAACGATGTATTCCGGATTGCGAATCCCTCGGTAGCTTGCGATTAGCGTGGCGGCGTTGCCGTCGCGCAGGTTGAATTTCAATTCGGGTTACGTGGGCATTAATTCACCGAGCGAGGTGTACGGTTAAAATCCCTTATCCCTTGTACACGTATCTTATATATACCTACCCACGTGTAATATACCCGTATGTATACCCATTTCGAAAATAATTAACTGCGGGGAACTCGACACGACAATACCCGCCGTTCGAATTAGAACGCGGAATATACGAGGGCGGTAATTCACGTGGATCCTTGGAAACAAGGCTGCACAGTAGGGGAACATCTTAATTCGAGAATACATATTATCGTCGAGTGAAATTACCGTGGGGAAAAAGAGTTGTTGGGAGTCGCAGACGGGAACGGGAACAAATCGCCTGGCGGCCGATAACCGCGAGACGAGACGAGACGAAACGCGCCTGCACGCATGCATTCAGGCACGCAGGGTTCCGGGCATCACGCAACTCGCTCCCGGCGGGCCCAGCCTACGCGGGTTGCATCGGGAATGCGTTTCGACCGACGCGCGGAATGCCCGCAAGGGTGCCTCGCCGAGGACGCGTCGTCGAATACGTTTTCGAATACCAAACGGCGAACGGAGCGGGGACCAGTCATGGCCGACGGGACCCCGACGATTATTCTACCTATTCCTTCCAACGGCCAAACCGGATTTTCTCTCACTCTTGTCAGTGTCCAGGTTCGGGTCGTCTTCCACGAATTGTACCGGTGTCCACAACGTCTCCAGCCTTTCGCCGACGGACACCGATTCCGAGTTCTTCTCTCATTATTCCGCGCCTCCGTTTCTCCGACGCCTCATGCGTAATCTTTTCACTGTCCTTGTTGTTGCATCTAACATTTAATATTGCGTGAACTCAGTTGCGTAAGTTTCGTTGAGCGAACTTCCCGTCACTTTTTGTAATCAAATGATTCGGGGGAGTTTAGAGAAACCTTATAGTATGTAAGGCAAGTGTACCAGTTATCGACGCGTTCAGACCAGATCGTTGACACTTTTATCTTAAACAATTATAAATTTACGACATAAATTGTGAATTTATCGATCAGACTAAAAGCAATTTTTGGAGGGTTAGACACTACAAATTTATTTCTTGGTTATTTCAGAACTAAGGATCAAACCGATACAACAAATAAAGATCAATGATTAGGAGAGGGTCAATAACTGGTACACTTATACCTTATATCTTTGAAAATTTCTTCGCCTTCAGCTTCGCCCGTGGTTTCTTTCATCCTTACAATATGTATCATCTACAGACCGCGTATTACACGTTACGACATGTGTGTATGTAACTGCATACTTATCACCGTGTAATTCGACCACTTTGATTCTTTCGCCGCGGGTCAATTATCGTATCATTATACTTACTCAAGGCCGCGGCAATGTCTGCAGTCCGCTACTCGGTCATCCGTTCTCTAAGAGCTGTTATTACATCTATACGCAGAAGCAATGCAGCAGGAATACCGGCTGTGGAAATAATTATGCTGTCTCTGAAAATCACGGAACGTTACTGTTAAGTTGACTCGTCACGTATGTAAGCATAAGTGGTTTCCGACCGATTACTTTAGTAGTAAACTTTCACTATCGCATTCTTAAGCGTATATTTCTTCTTATCTAATCGAAAGTCTGGAAGAATCCGTCGTTAATCCGTATCATTCATACATTGTAAGTAAATCAAGTCGGTCTCTCTGCAATCTTCATATCCAACAATTACTGTAGAGGATATTTTTTCCGGTTTTTATATGTAACGTTACAGAAGTACTTTTCCAAACGGGGCTAATATCCACCGTAGGCGTCGTGGCTGTATACCAAACGTCCAAATCAACGTTTAGGAACAGAAAAATCGAACTCGTATTAGCCTGTCCCTCGTTAATTATTATTGAGCCTCTGGCTAATTATCTCTCCGACTTCTATATCTCGACGCCGATCGGGGTATTACTAACCGTAACAGTGTTGAATGTTAGGTGAAAACAAACTGGACAACCGGGTCAGGAATATTTAAACTATTTCGACAGGCAGTGCGTATAATAAACCCCGACGATACTTATTTACACTTCCCGAAAATGTACTCAACCTGTTGAATACATCGCTTTCATTCCACAACCAAACTTGACCCAACGGTTAAGCTAAATTTCGAAGCTATCGCGAGACGATTACGATTAGAATACCACGTCGACTCGAAACTCGTCTTGAATCCGAAACGAAATCGCGATCGTCAAGAGGAAAAGAAAAGTTAGCATAGCGATAGCTTTGGAAAAGCTCGTTAAAAGTTGTCCCGTGAAACATTGTACGTACTAATACGTACGCGCAGAAAGATCGGACATGCGAATTACGAGCACATACGCTCAGTTCTTTAAACCACGAGGGAATAAATTTATTTCACGCACATCGTCAAAAATTAACACGCCGACACCCGTTTGCACAAGTTTTAAGATGTTATACGTGTATGGAGTTGGGAGTGTGAGAGAGAGGGACCTCGGTGTCGCTTAATTGACAATGTTCACACGAACCGTGAGCTCGCAGCGGTACAAGCGAACCTCGGCATCCTGACACAGCGTACCGCACTTCTCTCGGTAATGCAAGAGAGAAGTCACGGTTCACAAAGAGAACATGCCCGGCGCTGTATAATAAGGTCCCCATACCTACATATTCATAATCCTTTCTTCCTTTCCTCGCAGTGTCTTTTGTCCGCACATCGCGGTTACGCGCCTACCTATCCGGGTATAATAAGTACAATGTCCATAATCGGGCATAAACCAGCAACCGACTCGGTCTAACGACGAGAAGATGGAGATAAAAAGAAAATAACAAAAAAAAAAAAAATTAAATAAAACGAATCTCGCCGAGAGTGAGGACCGCGGAGGCTACCGTTCCCGAAAACGAGCCTACGGACGAGAGTGAAGATCAGCCAGAGGTCGCTGCTCGATCGTCTCTTAGCCCCCCCCCCCCGACAGCGACGTAGTCGGCGTATATCGCTTTTTGCCCCCCTACGAATACACCAGTATTCGTTATACACGTGGATGTGCCTTACATACACATGTAACATGTATACGTGTAGGTAGGGAGAAAAAAGAAAGGTGGGGAGGGGGGGGGGGGGGGGGGACAGGGAACTAAATAATACATAACCTAAAACGTAGGCAGGCGCTACATGGTCAGGTAAATAAAAGCCGTACCTGCCAGACCGGTTCTACCTGTTCCCGTAGTCGTCGTTCCCAACCCCCTTCCATTTAACTCCGCGGGTCTCTTCTCGACCGGTGGCTTGGCCGCCTGCCACGACTCTCCTTCCTCCTCCTCCTCCTCCTCCTCCTCCTCCTCCTCCTCATCCCTCTGCCCTTCGTTCTTTACTCCCAGAAGTCTATCTCTTTTTCTCACTATGCAAGCTGTGCAGCAGGAATATATATAGGAGGAGGTATAAGGCAGTTCAGCCGTGAGGTGTATACGCGTCTCTTTGTGCGATCAGCGCGCAAGTATGCGCGTGTTTCAACAGTGTTCCTTCTTCTTATTCTTCTTCTTCTTCTTCTTTTACTTCTTATTTTTCCTAGAGAGTGGTGATTTCTTGTAGAGGGAACACAGCGCCAGACCCTGATGTTCTCACTGATCGTACAGGGTTGGGTTAGGTTCGCGGGCTTCTCTAACTCCTGAAACTGCAGTCGACGAATGCTTTTCCTCTACCTCCTCCTCCGCACCCCTTCCGCTTACACTTTTATTGTACCTATAGACTCACGCACACTACCGATCAAAGGATAGCACGACTCGATGAAAGAGGGTATCGCCCAGAGTGTATTGTGCACTTATACACGTACATGCGTAATATGTATTTATACACAAAACATCGGCGCGACCGCAGTAATCTTTTCTATTTTCTCTTCAGCCTTCCGTTTTTTTTTTTCTCGTTTTTCCTCATCTTTTCGTTATCTTTTCCCCTTTGTATTCCCTGTTTTGTCTCTTTTTCCGTTTTCACCGCTTGTCACCGAGTCTTCCTCCTCATCGTTCTCCGTTCTTGAACCGGCACGCCTTATTTGGCCGTCTTCTCTTTCTCCGCGCTCGCTCGTCAGTGGTCGCCGATCCTAGCCGAGCGACCGACAAACCGCTTCGTCTTTTTCATCTTCTTTTCCGTTTTCTTTTTCTTCGTATTCTCGTTATTCCGCCGTACGATTTACCGCACGCCTCGAGTATTCGCGCGCGTTTCCTCCATTTACACGGGAATATCACCGAGACCCCAGCGAGGTCTTCCTCAGCCACGGTTTTCCACGCTGTATAAGTGCACGGTATATTATTATATGGATATTATGGTTAGTGATGTAAGCGTGATTTCGTAACCGCGGAAACTCGGCGTAGATTACATCCGCGCTTTAAAAGTTACACATGCCCGATTCCCGACACTGAAAATAGCAATCTTAGACCACCTCACATCACCTGAGCGTTAACGCGTTGAATTCTTAGCATCGCGGTCTGTATCCCGATATACTGTACAATTATACATACGTATTTTACACCGCTCGAAGACAGGCTTCGACGCTACGTTTGACCTTGATCCGGTCTCGAGAAAGTCTTCTCGAGTCGGTAGACGATGAGTTATTATTATATATAGTTGCCGATGGAGACGTGTAACGCGTTAACTAGGTACAGACTCGGCGGCGTGATTCGTTTTCGTATACCATACAGTATATGTGTATACGTACGTACGTACATATTATACATCAAGCATCGACGCGGAATTATATTCACGTGCCTCTGCAGCAGCATACGTTCACTCTCTCTGTGTGTGTGTGTGTGTGTGTGTGAATGCTAAACATTTTTCTATACAATGGAAATGAAAACGATGACCGCGAATTCGTCTCTACACACATACGTGCATGTGTATGCATGTGTGTATAGTGTATGTGCGTCTGTGCGTAGATTCAAACCTGTTGGCTGAAGTGTCGAAGGCGACCTCGTTACAACGTCGCGAGTAGTAGTTTGGTAAACGTAATAGCATGTAAATGCCTGAACCACGTCGGTCCGCGTTCTTCGTATGACTGTACAGACAAAGAAGCCGCTTAACCGTCGCTCAAATTATCACCGATTGCGCAATATCTCGTGGTTTCTCTTCCGGACAAGTTGTCTCGCGATACCCGTCGCCGCACATGCATGTATTACTTACACACTTTACCAAATACCACATATCGATTCGTTCGACATGTAACGCAAGCGTTACAGAGATTCATTCGTTGGACGTATCGCGTGACCTCCGTATAACCTTGCCCCAATCTTCGTTCTTCTCTCGTCTCAAAGCATACAAGAATATAATAATATTTGTTACGTGTTCTTATTAATGGGATATCCTCGGTTCTCGTGGTAATTTTCACGCTACACATATCTCTGTCTTCTTTTCTATATTCGTCTGATATGGATATATTGGCTAACGTTGTACCGTCTGTTACGAAGATTCTTCTTTTCCTTTCTCTTTTATCGGATCCGTCGCTTTTGTTTCGACCTCTTTAAAGAGTCTCGGCGAACTCAAGTTCGAAAGTGATAAACGCATATATAGGAATATCTCGAGGTATTCTTAGACGAATATTTGGCCCAAATATACGTATATGTAAACACAGGTATGAGAGAATAGCTGTTTCGCAACTAACAATAAGGTATATATATACATGTAGATACCTACGGAACGAAAGAACAAAACGAGGAGCAGGAATGACTGATAAAAACATTGTTCGAACGGAATGGTAAAACGGTGGTAAGGCGTCTCGGCGTTTCGGAAACCGTAAACCGTAAACTCTGACCGAACCGATTGTAATTGATTCGCGTCAAAAGCTTTCCTGGTTGCTGTCGTCTTTCGGCCTGGTTTTACACCGTTCAGTTGCGTTGACAAAGACCAATCCCGATTCGCTCCTCCGTTCATCCGGCTTTTCTCATTCTCTCTCTCTCTCTCTTTCTCTCTCTCTCGTTCCTTTGCCGATCGTCGATCGGTCAACACTGGACACGAAGCAGCGGTCAACGGTTGACGTTCCGTTTCAAGGCAACTCGCGTGCTTTGCACCCCCTTCGTCCCCCTTTCGGTTCCCATTATTTTCCTCCTCAGGTCTATCGTTGCTAATAGTTAGTATACACGTAACATATTACGTATATGTGGAATACGTAAATACGTACGTTGTGTATACATGCGGTGTATACAGGTTGAACATTATTCAACTCTCTGATGCGAAGCCGCAAATGTATTATACATGATTATGTACGTGTGCATGCCTGTATACGGTATGTAGTTTGTCTATCCTCTGCGAACGGTATATTTATGTACATACATACCTATATATAAATAAATACTCAATTTATCGAAGGATGATTTCTTGCCACTCTAAATTGGTATTCTGACCGTCATCGTGCGTTGATGGAAAAAAAAAAACACCGAAAGCAAATAAGCAAAAAAAAAAAGAAACGGAACAGAATACGAAGTGAGGGGAAAAAACAACTACACTTGCGGTCCTAGATTCCGATGGACATAATATAGTTCTCGTTCTTTTTTTTCCTCTTTTTTTTCTCGTTCTCATCTCTCTCTCTGTCTCTGTCTCTGTCTCTTTCGTTTACGTCTGTCTCCTAGGTTTTTTTTTTTTTGTCTTTTTGTACATCTGATCCGTAGAGCGGATATCTCAGGTCGTCGTCGTTTTCGCGGTTCTCCGCCGTTGCGTCGAGACCTGAATCGCCGTTGTCTCTCCCTCTTTCTCTCTCTGGCTCTCTGTGTCTCTTTCTTCATCGCAGCGTCGCCGGTTACGCAACGGTTGTAAATATCACCTTCGCGTTCACTGCGGGTACAAAGTTTCCATTCGTATTCCCCACCGTGCGTCGAACGCGCGCGGAACGCGCTTTATTTTTCATTCCTTCGTGCTCCCCCGTATCATTCAAATACGAGTTAAATACACACACACACACACGCGCACACATACTCGATGTACAATAACGTATAGCGTATAATGTTTGCCTATCAACGATGCCCGTCACCTACTTACGTACTCCGTGGGGATAATCGCGGGGCTGTCGAGCCAGCAAGCCAAGCCATATACCGGGTGTCTGTCAAGTACTTCGAATTCTTTCAAACTCGGCCAAGGCAGCGCTCTCGTTGCACCCGCAAACTGCATTGTACACGATGCAGCGACGATACGTATTTTCTACACCGGACCACGCCAATTTGCATAGAATTACCTGCGGCTGCTGACCTTAAGCGTTTTAATAGGAAAAACGATCTTGATACTGTATCCGGATCCGCGTACATGTATTTTTATACACATGTACGGGCATTATCTTATGCTAGTGATTTAGCGGCTCAGGCAGCTCACAATCATTAGAACCACGCGAGGTGCGCGTTTATACGAGTAGTTATATTTCTTTTACGATCAAAGGCCGTTGTGCATATTTCACCGATTGAATGTCAATGCTCTTTGGTTATATTTAGACGAATCGTCTTCTTCGATTCACGAACGATGCTGATCACATTCTCATCGCAGGAATCCAATTCCGCTCGGAGTATCAATCGCTGTGTCGTTATTATTTTCTGAAACAGTTTACATCTTTATTACTTCATTTGATTCCTACGTATAATTTTTATTCATCCGACTTATCGAATTTCTTGCACGTATACCGATTGTCCGAAACAGGCGTATGAAAGGCGTGATTCCCGACTGTGACTCTTCGATTCGATGATCGGTCGTCACGCAAACTGGCTGCACCGTTTCTTTACCTAGCCTGTCCGCAATGTTCTGTGTTAACCGTTTACCGCAATCCAAGCCTGGAACGATGGTTGCCTGTTCGATAAATTGTCGTTGCTATGATCGCTGCCACAGTCACGAAGATCATTTTTCTTCACATATTTTCAAACCATTGGCAGCACCTTCTTCGATTCAATATCAATCCCAGGTTATTCCTCAATACAGGACGAAAATCCGCTGAGAAATTAGAACAATAATATGATTGCAACTAATTATCGTCAAACATATGCATATGTGTGCAAGTTCAATTAACCGCGACCATATCCAATACAGCAATAATCACGAATTGAAACTTGACAAGCAGGCGTGCCTCTCAAAGAGACGAATCGATGCGTCTCTAAACCTAACCTAACCTAGAATGGCGGAAATCTTCACAGTCCGTTATTTCGGGACGGTTTATAATAACAAATGCGAATCAGCCGAGGGGAAATACGAGCACATTCGTTGACCGCGATAAGCCGCGTGCTCCTTTGTTGCTTCCGAGGTCCACACGACCTTCACCACCTTCAGCGACGTTGTTCCTCGGTAACGCAATTAATTGCTCGCAGGTGCGTGCGTGCCGCATGGCGCCCGTCGTTCCATTTTTCCTGAACAACGACGACGACGACGAGGAACGGGCGCCATCTTTGAACAGCTGGGATAATTATACTTTTATTTATCTTTAATCTTTGTTGTTGTTGTTCTTGTCGTCGTTGTTAACCGAATAACCGATCCGTGGTCAGTGGCACCTGCGGGTCACGCGGGTCCCGGTACACGTGCTGGTCTCTTTCTGTTTCCCCCTTTCTCCGCAATTTGCGTTGGTATCACTGCGGCGTATTGTCTCCGTTCGTGACCGTCATACGTCGCAACCTAACCTAGAAAACCAGACGTCTTTCCGATCTTCCTCGCCGTCGCGCAGTGGGTAGTGTAAATATACTTTTTGCAACGGTTTGTAGGTACGGGGAAATAAAGAAATGACGGCACGCAACCGCATTATACCTTATACGATACGATATGATGTGATATTGTACGAAGTAGAATATTATACACCTAACTTGTATGCGAAAGTAAACCGCGAACGCGGTAAGTCACTCCACTTTTCTTATCTAATTATAACACGTGTACAACGTTTTTATTATATCTAATAACCGATGATTAAATAATCATACACGTATTATAGGAAGACGTACACATATTTACTCAACGAGTCAACATTCGTGCGACTAGTCAAGATCTTTCTTGTTGAGGGCATCGCTTTAATCGTAATAACTGGTTTTAGCCGTGTATACATATATACGTACACCTGATTATTATTATTATAATTATATTGTACATCCGGAGAATATGGAAACTCGGTCGAGTTTTAGTCGTACGAATGTTCTCTCTCTCTCTCTCTCTCTCACTCTCTTTCTCTCAGTGTGTAATTTTGTGGAATATGGGCTAAAGTCTTTCAAGGAGTTCACGTATTTACTGACAATGAGTATTTGAAATTAAAAACGCGTGACATGTTGTCCACGGTTTACACAGCAACGTTTCAACAACCTACCGATACGGTAAAATTCTCTCGTTAAACCGCGATACTTGGCGATGCTCGGAAACAGCTGAAGGCAAAAGCAACGAATGTGCGGTTGGAGGATTTCTCCTTTGCGGATATTGTGGTTGCGGACTCGGGTGAAATGACATTACGCTGTGTACATATCATGTATGTATATAGGAATAGGAGGATATATATTTGCGCAACTGCAGCAGTTCACAGAACGGAATTAAACGCATAATCGTATCATCCTGCAGTCTACGGCAATGCAAATCGATGATGGCGCGCGGTTTGGTTTGACGGCACGATCGGGTTACTCTGATCGGTTTATCCAATCGAAGATCGTTCCTAACTAAAGATTACTGCACGATGCGTCATTGGTTTGCTTTGATACAACGTCTAGAGCATCCGGATCATCTGATCTCGTAGTTGTTAGACGGCGATTCGGAATTCATTCTTCATTCCTTTGACCTTCTTTCATAACGTACCGCTGAAATACTTATTCAGCCCCTCCGCAAGCAGATCGTAACAGAGCAATGATATCTTTGTGCAAACAAATAGAGCACGACTGCGTTAGGTACATGACCTACGTGGTACTGTACAGATATAGGTACATCCGTATATCGTAGGAATGAAGTTAGTAACGTTAATATAACGATTTATGTTTAGGAGAATCATTATTTCGCACCCTCTAAGAATGTCTAAAATTTAGTAAAATATAACAAACAAAACAGACTTATATTTTGAAAAGCCAATTTCTTTAAAAGCATTTTCAAATTGCGCAACAATTATTTTCGCCCAAATTTACTTGGAAATGTCCTTGAATTTATTACGAATTTTTTACCGGACACCACGTCATTGTATAAATGTCTACCCGGGCAGGTAAATCATATACCCAGGGTCAGGAGGGCGGTCCCCTTCACGTGTCTGATTCACACGAGAGTTTTCGTGACGTCGTGCAATGGTGGAAAATATGCAAGACAAATCCCCGAAAGTCATTTTTACCTCAGTTTCCGGAAATACAAGATTTGGTGGCTTGTCCGGAAGATTTTCTTGTCGAACAGTTAACCTGAAAAAATCAGCCGATCAATTTCCCCGCCGCCATATTGCCAAGTCCCGCCCGGCTGCATTCGTTCGATCTCGGTCAAAATTCACACCTCGGTCGATCTGTATCTGCTTGCGCCATTATTGGTACGAAAGAATGCGAGAGGGAGATGAACGTTGAGGATTAGACGGGGGATTTTTACCTACCTGTGAGGTACCAAATGATCCGTTTAACCTTTACGGTTGAAGGTCACACGCCCGGATTTACATAGCGTGGCAACGCCCTCGCATATTTTACCGAGGGGAATCGATTGGTCCTTCGTTTTCGTGTAGCCTGCGTGCCTGCGTATTACAATACTTTAAAAGTCGAGCCGATTTCCGATTGCTGTAACCTATCATAACGCAAGACTCGAGGTGTGAAACACGTAACGGAAGCTCACCGCGCATAACGTTTGGATGTAAAAAGTTCAGAGGTGGAACGATTGATCTTGAATATTCTATATCTATCTATTATAGTCTATCTATTATATGATCTATTATATATTCATCGATCTTGAATATTACGAGAGTGCGGTATTCCTGGGAAAATTGTTCTTGTAGATATACATATAACAACATAACGATTCATATTACTGGGAAATTGTTATACGGTAAAATTGACTGGCGACGAGCGCGACTTGCCCTCGTCAATTAATCACACTTGACGTTAATTCCCATTTGTCTCTTCTCTAGCGTCAAATATATACATATCCACCATCCGGTGTATTTTAAGGCTCAACTCCCTCGACTCAACCGCAAGGAATGAATATTCACACTGCGCTCGTTGAATAATTTTCGGTCACTCCTTAGTCCGAAGTCTCCACGTGTATGGCGTGTTTATACACACTTGCCTAATGACTCGCAATTACTTCGCGTTCGGGTTCTCCTTCTCCTTTTCAAAACGATCGATCCACCTAGTCGTTAGAGTAAAACGTTTTTCCAACTGCCTAGAACATTAAATCAATGACCTCTTCGTCCTACCGGATAATGGGTTCAATCCTCGCTTTTCGGGGTCCTCCCTTTTCGTTCGACAAATTCGAAGCTTCCGAAACTCGTCTGGTAGAATTCTGCACTCAAATAAACCGGGAACGTTTCAAAGTTGAGACAATTATTGATAGGATGTTGCCAAAAACGTCCGACGTTGCTGCGATTGATCAGTCCGATATATTTCACCGACTAAATTGCCTCAACTACCGCTTGCGCAAGGCTTATTAATTATCAGGGACTGATTACCCGCTCCCGAACGTACAGTTTCGTAATCAATAATTGACTTCGCGAACGATTATCGCGTAGTAATCCTACGTAACCTTCGCTTCGCTCTCGAATTCACCTCGATTGGAACGCAATGAATATTTTGCATACATTACTACGGATACGAGTCGATGTACAGGCGAGTGGTTTTATCCTGGCATGCAACGAGGGAACAGGTTTCCACCGTTCTTTTCTCCTCGGTCCGTACTTTTTTTTTTCCACCGATCTCTCTTATGCCCGCAGCCCGCGGCTGGTGAAGCACTGCGCAAACTTGTACGAGAAATAGATAACAGGGCCGGTTAACCGTCCCGCGGGCAAAGCCTGTTATAAAATCGAAGCAACAAGAGAGCAGTACTGCAGGTACAAAGTGAAATAAACAAGCAGAGTTCACTCGCGGGCATGTAGTGTGTAGGTATGTATATTATGGTAGGCAGGTACCGGTTGCTCTCTCGTCGAGACCATCTCGAGGCTCCGTCGAGACTCTTGACGAACTTACTATAAGCGCCGCCCTGCAGGTTTGCCCACAAGTCATTGACGACTCGGAACATCGTATATAACCTGATCCGGTTTTTACATCCTACGACGACGACTACGATTATGATGACGATGATTATGGTTATGGTTATGGTTGTGGTTATGGTTATGACGATGACGACTCGTGCAGGTAGGAATAGGATTATTCGAGTCAAGCGATATTCACACTTAATTCAATTCAGAAATATTTGTGACAACTTGACGTAGAATCGAATCAAACCTTTGAACGATCGTGCCGACTATCAATTCATTCGAGATAACACGGCGCGAGTTCCTTGCGACAACGTGAATTTTCTGTCAAAAAAAATGTGTGATCGAAGCGAGTTCAAATTCGATTGAAAGCAACCGAAGCGTTGTGTTTTAAAAATATGAAATTGTTTTAATTCATGTTTCGTTTAGTCGAGAATCGAATGGTTGAAATTTCTTGTCACAAAAATCTTTCTCATCGACCGAACGGACTCCAAGAACAATCGGTTTTGCTGGTTCGAGAACTCCTTTCCCTCCGTGTATAGAAACTGACGCGGATGAAATTATAAACGACTCCGTATCGTTACCTAGATATTTTAACTGCCGCTGCTGTTGGTGGCGATGCAGTTGAGTCACTGGCTCGCAAGAACGCCCCGCGGCTCTGGTGAAATGTGAAATTAGTCGGAACGCTAACGTTGAGAGTTGAACCTAAAGCGAACTGAACTCGGCACGAAGAGACGCGACTGGCGCCGATAATGATCTAACCGTCGTTTCGCTCCTCGGTCGTTTATCGGTGTGCAGGTTACACACGTAAAGATATTTTTTCATCACGATATTTACCGGTTTCCATTTACCCTTCAGCCATTCACTTGCATATACACGCATACACCCGTGTAAGCTCTCTCGGTTATTAAGGCCACTGGTACTAATGGTTCCAGCTAATTTTAGGCTCTGGGTGCACGGCAAGTGTAAACCCCATGCACGTATTTACTCAATCTTACGTATTTCTTTTCCGAAGAGAAAAAGAAACGAGTTATGAAAGTAGCTCAATGCTCAATTGACTCTCGGTACGTGGAATGGCCCTTTTTGCGAAAAGAGGTTCCTTTTAAGGTTTCGCATAGGTTAGGGACGCAGGCGAGACGCGGACTATTGATCGGTGCCTCCTCGCTCTGGTACATCCCCTTTAAACGATTCTCCCCCGAAACTTCCTCGCCCTGAACCACCGGCACATCCGGGATCCCGGTAACCATTGTGCGCCGTTGTTGGACGGGCGTCGCGACGCCTCCAGCTCCTTCGACTCGCTCGCGCTTTCGCCATCGAGGAAGCGAAGCCTTCCTCAAACTCGTTGCTCACGATACGTTTTACACGCGATCCCTTGGGCATGATCTCCGGTGTCGCGTCACGCCGTCCGTATACCTATACGTATGTACGTTACACATACCTAAGGTATATACCTATATACCTACGCACCTACACTTACCGCTGTTATCATTGTGGGGAATATCTTTCCTCCGGCGGTTTTAACTCGGCTTCAAACGCGACGACGTTTCAGTCCAATATACCTTTGCCAGCGTTCGTGACCCTGATCGCAAAACTAGGGGACATCTCTTAATACATAGCCAATATTCAAAAAAAAGGTAGATGCGGATACAGAAAGAGTGGGAAATACACGTACACGTAGCTTTCGTTTATTTTCACATCTCGAGAGGAGGACGTACCCACTTGAGTCGAGATCTGATTTTAGATGAGCAAATAATTTCTCAATCTATGATTTTCTACGTATAAAGTAACACGCGTTGCATTTGATTTCATCGAGTAAAAATAGCCTTGCGGAAAAACACGGTCGAGGTGAAATTACCGGAAAGACGCTGTAACGTGCTCGATTTCGTTATCGGATTGTTGGTTGCCGTTGTTACTATTATTGTTGTTGAATTTAATTTATAGAAACAAACGTTCAACTTCCACGCGTACGACCGAGTCCCTTTTATGCCATGTTCATTAAAAGAAAGAGGGAAAAGAAATAAAGAATGGAGAAAAAACAACATCGAACAAGTTGCAGCAGGCTGGAATTTAAGTTAAGAGTGGAGTGTCCCCCATACGGGCATGCATGCATGCGTACGGTGAGATCGAGATAACGCGACAGAGAGAGAGAGAAAAAGGTTATAAGATAGAGGGGAAAGCCAAACGTATGGCATTGCAGCTGTCATTATCAGTCGTTGCTGCACCAGCGGCGCACCATTGCATTAAACATGTATGTATGTACGTACACACATACCTGCGTAGATGTGTGTAACGCACTTGAGATTGTTTCGAGGAAACACGCTATTCCGTGCCTACGTATAGCAGCCGCGTTCTTTAGACTCTTCCTGATAAATGATAACTCGAGCCCGGGGGAATGATAGTACATAGCAACAATCGCACACGATAGATAAGCATCGCATGTAATATGTATCTCGTACGTACCTAAACAACTCTTTGTCACCGCGTATATGTAAATAACCGATGGTAAAAGTAACCTATAAAAGTCCACTCTTGATTGTTGTTATCAATTTTATTGAAATTATCATTGGTATTTAAAATATTAATGTGAAACGTATACAACATATCTATATAACATGCGGTAGACTTTGAAATAACGTTATCTACTTTCTCACTTACTTACTTACTTTACACCCATCATACACGCGTATTCAGCAGTTGTATATATATATAGGTATGTATAATCGAGCTTTTATCAAACCAGCAATATGTGCAGAGCAGGATCGTTTTATACATCGATTATAGATTAAATATTATTTATGTACACACATGTGTCATATTTAAACAAAAACTCGTTTGCGTCGGAAATTTTTATTTTTCCTCTCCTTACACTCGCGTGCATTATGTTCTGTGTATATGTATATATATATATATATATATATATATATATATATATATGTATATATGTATGTATACCTAACTACTGCATATTGTACCTTATACATTCTCGCGTTTGAAAAAATATTTACTGATAAGATAAGGAACATTATAGAGGTCACTAGCGTCCCCAGCGATAACTTACAATCGGCTAATCTTTTTTTCACTCGCGAGGCGGTTTCCTTTCTTTTTCTCCTTTTCTTTTCCAACCGACACGAAATTGTAATTGCGTACAACGCGGCAATAACGTGTGAAATGTAGAGATAGAGATTCGTATATTATTATCGTCACACGTGCGATTCAATTTTACGCAGAGATTTTGTGCTTGTGTAATATTTGGATAGTATTGCCGCCGTTGCTGTTACGAAGAATTCGTTTCAGGATCTAAATGATTGATCGATAATTTCTAATGTTGAGAAACCGGATCCGGTGGAAAGTGGCAGAAACGATTAATGCATACGTGGAATTTGATCGAAGGAAAAATGACGAAAACATATTAAATAGATAATTTTTCATAAAACAGACCTTGAAAATTTAGAATCGCGCGGAAAGGTTTTGTACAATAATATATACACGCTGTTATAATCAGGCATGAGAAATCAGCTCCGCGATGTGGATGGCTAAACTTGAATTCGTCTGCCGTGTACGTTGTTCGCAAGCCTATTACGATCCCGTTTAAATCCTTCGCAATTGTTTTCTCCGCTGTTTAGACGACAATTTTACAACCTTATGCGGTACACGTAAATGGGTATCGCATACAGATAGAGACATGCTCGTGCGTTTCTTGTGTGCATATTGTCTATGTATATATACGTATATGTACACGTATATCTACTACGAGGACAGGATACTTTGGCCTTAGTAATTTCTCCGAATCACTGTTACACACCCGTGGGCGCTTCTGCTGTCTGTTTTCATTATGTTTTCATCCTCCCTGCGGTATATACGTATATCCATACATATACGTGTATATATAATATATAATATATATAATTTATAATATATATATGTATATCTATATGTATATAGAAAAAGAGAACGAGGAAGAATGAAAAAAGTGATGGAAAGACGAGCACGCGCTGCAGTTAAAATGCGAGGATACGCGTAGAGTTGCAGCGTAACGTGTGCCTGCACGGGGTGTGCGTATGCATAATGGAGGAATACATTAATGACGATGGCTCGACTGCGCTCCTCGTACCTCGGAGCCCGAGGCTTGCCTGGCGGTCTTTCTCCTCTCTCTTTCTCTCTTCTCTCTTTCTCTTTCTCGTCGCATGCGGGATGATGACGGAGAGGCTTGTGCACAGCGCGTGTGTGTAAGTAAGTGCGCGACGGAACGAAGCCAGCCGAAGGCCTTTGACCTCCCGCGTCTCCGTCTCGAAGTCTCACCCCTTCCTCGGTGACTCCCACGGCGAGTTGACGATGACGATGGTGCACGGCGGTGAACCAGGGTCCGACCTGCATTCATCCCCCTCCTTGGTCGGTTGAAACAGCTCGCGAACGAACGCGACAAACCGGCAGCGAGAGTTGCTGCACTGCGGCGATGAGAGGGCGGGAGGGAGGGAGGGAGGAAGGGAGAGCCGACGCCATGTGCATTGCGTGAATGCGTGCTGCATACGAGAGCGCAGCGCCCTCCTCCTCCTCCTCCTCCTCCTCCTCCTCCTCCTCCTCCTCCTCCTCCCACTTTGCGCAGGCACCGACCACCTCCCACGTTCTCTTTCGCCTCACCGAAGTAAAGGTCATGCATGCCTCATCCATTCGTGTGCGAGAATTGCTTTTTATTTATGTACCTGTATACCTATATATATATATATATGTGTATACGGTTGCACCGCTTGCACACGATGTCGTATTTACGGCCTAGTCTCTCTGCGAGTGTGTGTGTGTGCGTGTGACGGGGTATTATAGGCAGAAGCTGCTCCCTCGACGCTTGGTGCACTTGGCCTGATCGAGGACGATCGGATTGAATTGCTATTGAATAATTGCCTCCGGCTAATGGCCCGGGGTCTCGGTTTACGGAGAGGATGATGCCGGCGCATTTCCTGAACACGAATTACTCCTCAATGTATACCGTACACGCAGGTATATCTGTATTATGCCTGTCCTATATATACAGCGAACATTCTCTTTCACCCGTATAATAGCTATCACGGTACCAACTTGCGCGTTTCGAATTGGGTCGACGGTTGTTACAAGACATTTGTGACATTTGTGTAATTAAAAGTAAGAAAGAAAAAAAGAGAACGGATAATCGAGTGTATACGTGTATGTGTGATTCGGGGTTTGTGTAAATCGAAGAAAAAAAGAAAATTCGACCGATGAATCATTTATTGAAACGACTCGCGTACATTTCACCTTTAGGCCGAGTAATCGCTATGTAACCTTGGCAGAGGTCGAGGCACTCTCCTCCCAGCGGGCGGGTTGTAAGAGCCGATTGACGAGGCTTTCGGAGTCGAGCCAGAAAGCCGTTAATTAACTAATTTCTCCTCCTCCTCGGCCTTCTTCTTTTCCTTCCTTTCAGCGTTGTTACGTTTTCTTTCTTATTTTATCGCCTGTCAAAGTTCGAAGCGACGAACGCGGAGCTTATCGTTTTGCCTATTACTCAACTGCACAATGCACACTCTCAAGGAGTTTGAAGGTAACCGCGATTTCATCGCAAAACTGGGGCAACTACTCCGTGTCGTCGGTCATACTTATCTATCGCATACAGGTACGTAGGTATAAACTTTGTACATACGATACGATGCGATACTGTGTAAAAGGAAGAGGTGAATAGTTACGCCACTTCAAAGGCCTCCTCCTCCTCCTCTTGCTATAAGTCTGTATGAATAACCCGTGGAAATATGCAGTATTATTATATCGCGTCTACCTACAACCCGAGTCGTACACAACACACACACACACACACAGACGCATGCATATCTACACAAGTGCTTCAGCATATACGTTATACCTATATGTATATATACACACGTATGTGAACCTATGTAACAAGTACTATTCTTAGGTCGCTATTTAAACGCGTGTTCGTCATACCGATGCGCACACGTGGCGCTACACTGTAGGTATTAAATCTGCAGCTGAACTTTCGCATTTGCAAAATTGCATACCTAGAATATACGTAGATAGTTGTGGATATTATATTGTATGGAGCGCGGATGTGTGCAGTTTGTAAAAAAAAAAATATCGGATCATGTTCGTAAAATTATTTCTACAGCTCCGCTCGCTAAACCGATAAACTTTACCTCTCGCCATCTTTGTAATACCCGACCCGCTTGCCTATATAATCTACTCAGACACGATTTGTTTTGCTGTACATACACGCGTACGTATATACATATATATTTGGGCCGATCCATTATATCAAGTATCGGGATAGCCATTGGACCGTGTGTGTAGAATTATACCGCGCATTGTTCAACCTGTTGTAAACCGGTTTTCACCGTCTAGTTAAACGAACGTTGATTTCTTTTTTCTTTTATTTACTTATTTATTTATTTCAATATTTTTTTTTAGCTCTTACGTTTTTGCTGTTCGTTTGTTTACGTGTATCATTCTCATTTATCCCGGCTGAAACAATAGTACGATAGGATACATAGGCCTATTTTAACCCCGACCTTGAGCCGATAAGAAACCTTGCCTCGCCTCGGGGAAAGAAACGGCAGCAATTTTTACACGGAATAGCCGTTGCACAACCGCCTTGTGCCTTTGTTCCCGAATGGTTACATACCTATATACCTATAACGCGTTCATAGTCGGATGGATTGTTACACACCGCAAGATACGCGTACCACAGTGTGCGTGGTGTGTCACTGCTAAACGGTGACAGAACAATCACTTGTGTGTACATAGGTGGGCATCCTCCACCCGCGCAAGATGTTTGTTTACGATTCAACGTTTAGAAAAACGGTGAAACTTGAATAAGCATCGGGACGACGAGGAGGTTTGAGGAGGAGTAGGGGGGGGGGGGGCCGTTCGCACCAGCGTTCTTGCGTGCACAAGAAACTCTGGTACGTCTGTTGTGTAAAGTAATAATCTATAATGTGTACATGGTAGGTTTATACAGTATATCGTACATGTGTGTATACATCGTTGAATACGAGGGCATAATTCAAGAGCAGACAACGCAGCTGCGATAAGGCGTTAATCGTTCGTCGTCTGCGGTCACGCGTTGTAAGAAGTGCATGGTATACAGGTATGTATACACGTATTGATAATACGCATTACGCACCGCTTGCATCCACAGTATAAAATAACGTAAATTTACGATTCCTCGAATTCACGTTTGTCTAAATACATATACCTATATGTAGTGTAATACAAATGTGTAACGTGTATATCCGGCCCGTATTATATTATCAGCATTGCACGATGACGTTATTCATGCGTATTCACGTATAACGCACGCGTATAGCTCGTTCATCGGTTTGCAAGATATTCCGCAATAATTATTTGTCAGCTACGGGAACGTGCGTAGTCGGCGGTTTTCATTTTAATTGTTTTTTTTTTTTTGTTTTGTATTTCTACGTATTCGCTCTCTTTCTTTCTTTCTTTTATTCCTCTATTTCTCTTTCTCTCGCTCCACCCTCGCGGAGGTCGGCGGCCGTGCAGTTTGCGCACTGTAAGTATATACGTATATATGCGGCGCTGTACACACGATGGCACGGACAAATGTGCACACATACCCACGTACATATATATATATATGTGTATATATAGACGTACAATGTGTGGAATGGAGGATGAACCATAGCCATGGGTAGGTGCAGCCCAAGTTTAACATGCGGATCTGCATCACTGCACACACACACACACATCTAGCTGTAACAGCCGAGAGCGAGCGTAAACCGGCGGCGGCGGGGCAGATGGATCGTTATTCGCAAGATGGCCGCCATTGCCACGTGACCTCATGCTGCGAGTGTTACAACTCGCGGCTGAAGCGGTTATTATAACTGTGGCTCTACGGTGTGCGCGTACAAGGGTTTGCAGCTTTACGTGTTTGCGCGCGTGTGTGCGTGCGTGAGACGAGCTCTTTCGCTCTCTTCTCTTCTATTCTTCCGTCCTCGTCTCTCCGACGCCTCGTGTGAGTGCGCGCATACCTGTATGCGTGGAACGCACACGTGACGCGTATCCAAGAATGAAAGGAGGGGGAAGGAGGGACAAGGGTTTATACTTGGGGTACTCCGTGAGTCTCGCCCGAGCGGACCGAGGGAATCCGTTTTATTATTACTATTTGTTGCCTCGTACGTGTTTCCTGCCCTGCAGACGTCGCCCTTCCTCTTTCTCTCCCTCCTTCTCTATCTCATTCTACCGCTCCCTCCCGTTTGTCGCACGACTATCCTGTACCGTTGTGTACAGTATAACACTATGCGACCAACGTCTATATTTTATTTATTTTTTATTCCCGTGTATCATACGCGTTGTGTTTTTAATACATGCTGCACAACGTGTTACGAATATCTCTCGTCGCAATTCAGACTTGAGCTTATTTCCGACGGGTGTAACAACGGATTCTCGGCCTAGGTAGGTACAGATATCATACGAATTTTTATCGAGGGTCTAACTTTTCCTTGCCTAATAAGACTTTCAATTTCCCCTCTTATACCGTATAGGTATATTCTATTACTCAGCAGGTACGGTCGATTTTATATCTCGACCTTGAGGTTGGAGCTCGTTACTTCGCCTCATCGTCGACGAAAGTCGTTCCACTGCGAAACGCGCGTTACAAGCGCGTAGTTTCGTGTTACGGTTATATGCAACGTAACGACGACGAAAACGACGGCGACTCGAGTTCGGTTAATTGTAGTAAGTTTATCGTGACCCTGACGTGACCCCGACGTCTCATCCGCGCCGTGGAGCCAGAGGTCGTTTAATCCGCGCAACAACGGACCGTGTGCCAGCTCTCCGAACCGCCCACGCACACTCGCTCCGTCAACCCCCTGATTTCACCCGGTTTCAACCTTATTCGAACCTACACCAACGCGAAGGGCGCAACGACCCTCTTTAGGGCACGCTTACGCCGCCCTCGTGTACCTGTGTACGTGCCGTATAAAGGCGAGGACAAAGGAACGAAAGATTGAACCGCTGAGTTTCCACCTCCACCTCCTCCTCCACCCCCTTTTCCTGCAGACGCAGACGAAACGGTCGTTCGGCGGGGGGTGGTATCGGGCACCCGGAAGGTGAGCGCGGCAAAACAATACCGACTGCAGCGGCAGGGCCAAAGAGGAGGGGGCTGGAGTAAAAATTCTCCCGGGCATGCGCTTCGACTCTTACACCATGCCCCTTGCCCTATACCCCTTTCGTCGGCAAGTTTCTCGACCGACCTCGACGCCTGCGAGGGCGTTCGGAGGGTTGCCCGCGATTCGTCGTGGACACGTTCCTTTGAGGATGCGATCCTCCTCGTCCCGGAGAAGATACACTTGTGTGTAAGATGTTTTGTGCGCGTGTACGTGTAGTACATGGCTATACGCGTGTGTGTCCATACGTATGTACGTATGCATGTGTGTATACACAGCCTAGCCGTATAAAACGGAGGGGCCGTGTTGCCAGATATAATCAATACGGGGGTTGCGCAAACAAGTTTGTACATAGGGTAGGTTATATACCTATAATATAACCTGCGGGGTTACGGGCGCTCGCTCTTGTGTGCGGTCGGTTTCAACCCCTACACAAAGGCCAAACCACGCGCCGTAGTTTCTTTCCGGTGGGATGGGTTAATATTCTAGATTACCAGCCGTGTTCAAGGCCGACGCGCGGAAACTCTTTCCTTTCAGATTTTGCGAAATTTTATTGTACGTACATTCGGCACGTCTGTGCGCATGTGTGTGGGGTGTAGTATTTTCAACTCCCTGCAACACGTACATGTATAACGTATTTTTCATCATTTTATTTCTGGTTGCAAGGGAACGCACTGCGCATAGAATTTATCGAATTTTAATGAACTTGCTACATTAATAGCTCGCAGTGTTTCAAATGTAACGGTTCACGCTTCTAGCTCGTGGACGAGTTTGCAACGCGTTCGCAGTTCTCTCTTTATCTCTCTCTCTCTCTCTCTCTCCCTCACTCTCTCTCTCTCGCTCACGCTTCTTTCGCGTTACAGAGAACTCGTCCGTTGCCAAATGCTATTAGGAGTGTAGCAGTCATCGTCTTTGTATATCCCCCTCGGGTACACAAGAAGCGATCGCGTAATCTGCGACAACGATTTATATAAATCCAACGTTATTATTAATACGTCGGATGTGGATGTGTGTAGATATAATTATAACGTATGTCGGAGAGGTGAAATCCGTGGAAAAATATTGTAACGATCGTTTTTCCTTCTTTGCTTGTTTTTTTTTTTTTCCTTTTCTTTTCATTTCTCATCAGGGAGAGAGTGCGACCCAGCGTTCTCAAGGTCACGCGTATAAAATATCGTCGTCATTCATGCCAGAAACTAACAAGCCTACGTTCAAACATGTTTAATTTTTCTCGCATAACGTTATACATATCTCCGCAGTCTAAAGTTGTCCTTTAATTTTCGATCAGTGCTTACGCCGTACAACCCTTCTTGCATGTGGCCAAGCGAAATAAGAGAAGAAGAGACTGTAAAAGTTTTATCGGCCATGAGAAAAAGAATCCTCGTCATTCAAAGCCCCCAAAATTAAGTTATAACATGAAACTAATCGATTTAATCGTAGCTCGGCAAAGATTCGAAGAACGTCGCGTTTACGCAACGCCAGTTTTGCACCCCCGTAAAATAACCGAGAAACGAAAGGGAACCGGGCCAGAACCCACCCCACCCCTCCCCCCTTACGGCATTCCATTCCCGGTTGTAAGTGTAGGTAAACACCGAACGCTTGCCCGCACGCACATGCCCACACAATGTACGTACGAACATACGTGTGTGTATATATATATATAAATATATGTATCCCGCACGAACATCCGGTGCCTGCGTGCAGTGTTTCTCGCCCCGTCTAAACTCACCCGACGCACACTCGCATACTTACTTACTTACTAGCAGGCACAGTCGACGGAGCGAGAGAAACGGACAGACAGCAGCTCGGCAGCAATGAGAAAAAAAAAAAAAAAAAAAAACAGGGAACAAACGTTGTGTGCGCGCGCGACACGCACAAAACTGGTATGCGTTCACACACGCGTGCGCGTGAGACGTGCCTCTGCATAGGCAGGCGATGTGCATCAATCCCCTCGCCCCTCAGGCGCGTTGCGTCTCGGACCACTCACCTCCTTCTCTCCGCGTTCCCTTCTCCTCGCTTCTCTTTTACTCTCTTCTCAACTGTTTCCTCTCCTCACTGCTCGAACTCGCTCAAACGGGTCGGGCGGCGGCGGGGGTATGTATTATTTTTTGCCGCGTTGTGCTGCTTGAGTTGGTCGGACGGTTGTGTCGGTCGGCTTCGGTCACGGAGCTTCGCCGAATGGCGGGGTGGGTCGTTCGAGAGGGGAGGAGGGGCGGACCCGCGGAGGGGAAATCTACTCTCCCGGTTCCGCCGACGCGGCGATCGACGCTATACGAGGGGAGCGACGGAGATTCCCGAGCTTCGTTGGAGGCGGCTGAGCGGCGCGGTTGGAGCGGGGGGGGAGGAGACAAGGAAGGGCAGGAGGGGGGAGGCGGGGAGGGCCGAGAGCCCCGGTTCCCGCAGTAGTGTAGCGGCCTTTGACGCGGATTGGTGTGTCTCAGAGCGATAGCCGAGAGACGCCGTTAAATAAGAGCGAACGATTTTTATAATTGACCCATTTATTATATCGCGTTACGCGTGCTTCGTTTATATCGTGTGTGTGTGTGTGTATATATATATATATATATGTATGTATGTATTACATACATATATATCTAAATATATGACAGTGTATACCGATTCGTACATGTACACGTACGTACGTATATAGACGTGCCAAAGGATTTTTACTCTACAAAACCTGGATTACCGTTATCGACGTGTTATATTGTAATATACGTGGGTACTTCCCGTTGCGTCGCATCTTATATATCCTTGGGAAAGAAAACGAAAAATATATATATATATATATATACATGTATACGTGTGTGTGTAGAAACATATGAATATATAAAGATAAATTGCTGTATCGTGCATTTTTACCGTGTATATATTATACTCGTGTGGATTTGTGATTTAATTCTTATGTGTAATTGTGGGTGATGACACATTCTGTGGGGATTAAAAAAAGAAGCGATTTATATTCGTTGCAAACGGCTAACCCCGCGTGTCCATCTACGTGATATTTAAAACGCAATCACGTATTAAACATACATTTAATATACACAGACACACGCGCGCGCAAACACATCGAGGATTTCAGTGCTGCTGGATACTCAAAGTGTTGTCGGCCCAGGCGACTCAAGGTCTCTTTGTTCGTTCGGTTGTGCGAGTTTTGCGCCGTCTTGACTCCGTTTTGCAGACCTTGTTCAGTTTTCCTTTATTTCTTTATTTGATTTTCTTTTCACCGTCTCCTCTCTCAGCACATAATCATGGAAAACTATTCTCACCCGATTATCTCGTCGTCGTCGTCGTTGTTCGACAATCCGCCGACTCGTTAGAAAATCTCGGCAATCGTTAGACGAGATAGTGATAGTAAACCTGCTTTTAGAATTGGACGCTAATTGTAAGTGAAACGGGAACAAAGGAACGTAAGTGAGAGGTGCGTGGTAGTGGTGGTGGTGAATGTGTCGTTTCAGTGCACCTCGAGGCGACGACGATATATGTTAATGAAAACGCACAACGGCGAGTGAAGAAATAAATACATGTGAAAATATTGATAATTATCTGGAAGAAGGAAGAAGGAACAAGGAAACATACACCGTGTATCGGGGGATATTTTGTGAAGTGAAGTGAAAGAGATAACCGAAGAAGATAGGCGGTACTCTTGAAAACAGTTTGGATTTCGATTCGTTTCGTTATTAATTAAACGAGCACTGATCGACCGGCGCGGTTCTTCATTGTTCTCGCAAGTACTCGAAAGTGTCTTTGACCCCCTCCCCCTATTCGTCGGGTGTCGTTTATCCGTCGTCATAAATCCTCCGGCTCGGACCGGGTGTGAGAGAGATAGGGAGGAAGAGATAATAGATCGAGACTGAGAAAAGGGAAGAAATGCAACAACGGTTGGCGAAAACCGTGGCGTGTGTTTCAATAATGGTCGTTGAGTGCTGCTGCGAGTCCGGCGCCCCGGAAGTATGCCACCAGTGCTAGGAGGCGCGGCGATGGCGGTGCTGCCAGCTAGTCCGCAAACTGCCACCCAGGGAAGTCATCCGCAGGGACAAACCACCCAGCTGCTAGGTGCCAGCACCCAGTCATCTCATCAGCAACCACAGCTGCTTTATCAACCCTACAACTTGATGCCAGCCGGTGCCGTCGGTGGAGGCGGAGGCGGTGGAGGTGGACAAACTAACGCCGCCGCCGCTGCTGCCTACGCTGCGCACCATCTCGTCTCCGTACAACAGTCAAATTTTGTGCCGGACTCCACGAGCCCCGGCAACAACAGCCTCGCCCTGTAAGTTTGTTCTTTTCGATATTATATCGACGAGAGGATTGGCGAAATTAACGTGCGATATTGTAGAAATCGAGAAAGCTCGACGATGTTCCTATTTTCAGTCGTACGGCTGGATGTTAATCTTTTCCTACGGATCGTAAGAATTTCTCAACTAACGTCGACGGTGAAAGCCGAGTCGGGTTGTTTGTTTACTTCTCTTTCTCAAAGACGCGGGGTTTGTTTTTTCAATTTTAAATTTCTGGAGTTACAAACGGTTTTTTTCGATACGCGGTAAGGGTACGGCGGGAGGAGGAGTAAGCTCAAGGTCATCGCGTGTGTCGTCGACGAACAATGGTGGTGTTCGCGCAAAGCTTGGGATGATTATCGTAATTGGAAAACGAGCGGCGGCAGGTGTAGAAGGGAAACGAGGAGATAAGGACAGTGTCGAGGAAGAGAGAGAATGCGGAAGTTTGGTAATCGTGCGAGGAACTGGGAAAGAATTCCGAAGCACACGTATATATGTATGTTCACAGTAAATACCTGTAGCGGCTGACGAGATAAGGGGAGGAAGAGTGGTTTCTATAGTTTTTCTTTTTCCTGTTCCATATTTTGTCGGTTGATAGTTTTATAGACCCATCGGGGGTCTCTTTTTCTCTGCCAGGCAGGTACGTTAATAGTATTACAGGTATTATAAAGGTGTGTGAAAAGACGGTAGTTGGGTTTTCGTTAGTCGGTGGCGTCGTATTCTCTCTCTCACTCACTCTCTTTCCATCCTTCTCTCGTTTCGGTCGCTACATTGTGTAAAGATGAGATTCCTCGTAGCAGACGTCGTTCCTCCTCCTCCTCCTCCTCGTCCTCCTCGTCCTCCTTCTCTTCCAACTCATCCTCGTCATCATCATCATTCTCCTTATTCCCCGCTGCGCGTATCGTCGACAAAGGGCTCGGAGAGAGAAGGAGCGGATGAACCAACTCACGAGAGGCGATCACCAGACCGGGAGACGAAGAGGAGGAGGATGAGAAAGCCCCCCGGGACCCTCGCTCCCTTTGTTCGACTTCTGCGTGCCTGCCTTCCTCATACCTGCCTGCGATGCTTGCCTGAAACCCTCGCTCCTTACTCCTCGTGCACAATGTTCCATTCTGCTATGTAGTGACTGATTGTGAAAAAAGGAGAACGGAAAATAGAGAGAAACAGAGGGTGAGTGGAGTGGAGTGGAATGGAATGGAATGGAATGGAATGGAATGAAATGGAGGGTTGGGTTGGCAGAGCAAATAGCCTCGGCACAAGTGTTGCCCCCCTCCTGTTCCTTCACCATTTCCTTATTCTTCTTCTTCTTTTTATTATTATTATTGTTATTGTTATTATTATTCTACTCCCTGCCGCCTCGCGTATAATCTAATCAGGGGTAGGGAGAAAACAGCGAAAGAGGGAAAGGAACGGAATTTTTATTACGTATACGCACATAAATATGTATGTATGTATATACAGTACATATACGCGTGGTGTAAAATTCTCTACTACGTTTGACGGTGATTCCTCGTTGTACCCGATACAAGGTCATCCAAGGTCGTTACTCTTGGACGTGTGACTGACTGTGTGTATGTGATGATACCGAAGACCTGGTTAACGTATTATCGTTGTTGTTATTATCATTATCATTATCATTATTATCATTATTATCAAGCGTTTCTGTTATTACTCTCCGTGTCTCTTCATACGTGCGTGAACGGTGCCGTATTGTTCAGTAATACGAATTACCAGATGGAAGAAAGAACTTCGAGAGTACCTAGTAAGTACCTGAACGGTAACTGTTTCCATTTAATAATTATGGGAATTTTGCCCATGGCTTTTCAATTAGTCTCTAACGTACCTTGTTACGATACTTGGGCAATGTTGCATACAGTAAGCCTACGTAGTATAAATTATACTCTTGTATTAGGCACTAGATCGTCGCTGCCGATAACATTTGTACTCGCGCAATTAACCCTCGAGATTATTACTGTTACTATTAATTATTATTACTAGCCATGTGGAGAGAGTGGACAACCGAGTCGGCGATACTCGTGACATTAAACTACATCAGTTTAAATAATCGAATTCATTCTATTTCTTTCTTTACACAGCATATGTCAACGAAAAAAATTTCCTCGGACGAAGTATCATGTTT
Organism: Neodiprion pinetum; assembly: GCF_021155775.2. Classification (NCBI taxonomy): domain Eukaryota; kingdom Metazoa; phylum Arthropoda; class Insecta; order Hymenoptera; family Diprionidae; genus Neodiprion; species Neodiprion pinetum. The sequence goes on from NC_060237.1 coordinate 29,368,158, forward strand.
ACATACTTACAAATCATGTTTACGAAATACCGGGTGGTATTCCCGATGACGATGAACAGGCTTATGTTGTATCGTTAAGCTGTTTTATACGTAAATCGCCCCCCCCCCCCCTCCCCCACCCTCCAAGAAAAAAAAGGTTACGCTATCAGCAGCGATTGAGACTGCTGTAATCGGGCATTATTATCATAATTATTATTATTATTATTATTATTTTCTTGTCCTTACTCATATGCCTTTTCCACGATCTTGCAAACCAGTTTTTCTTGTTTGTCCTCCTCGTTCTTAACGACCACACCTATATTATATATTTATTACGTCGCGGGTAATTGCAGTTGTATATATTCATTGCGCGCGATTCGACTTGCAAATTACAAATTATCGGCATATTATTATATTTGCACAATGGTGTGTACAATAATTTACTTAGGCACACAATACACGAAGTCAGTGTCTTTGCACGCAGCAACGTTGGGGTTTTGTTTTGTTTTCTCTCCTCTCGCCTTAAAATAATGTGATGTTTCCTACACATGTTCAACGTTCGTCGTATCGAACATGTACATATACCCGGGTGACTTTTATAGTTGTAACGTATGCCATGGTATCATACTTGCCGAGGATGACGGTTGTGCGACGCACGTCGTCGTTGAATCAGAACCGCAAATATCCTCTATTCGCGAAAAGACGTTATCCGTGCTGAGGAAAAATCCAACTCTCGAAGTTGCGGATTGTCATTGCAACGAGATACGATTGTTCCTCATTCTCTCGTTGTTAATCTGAAAAAGTAACGGAAGGCCAACGGAGTGCAACAGAGGCGAAAGAATTTTTCCCGATGACGCTTCTCTTATCGTCGTCGTCGGTTTTATCCGCCATAATATTTTAACGCCACCGTCGCGGCGCCGCGCGCCCGGAATCTAGGTCAATCGTGTAAAATCAGCTGCGATGACGTAAAGATCGTGTATACGCGATACGTTCGTACACAATGTGCACACGTGTTTAATGTATTTACCTGTTACACAAACACACGCGCACACGGGTATACGTACAACGTGTCAGTCGTTAATCGCTCGAATAATTTATCTCTCAACATCTGACGATGACGACGATCATGATGATTATTATTTATAATGACTACGGCGACGACGTGCCGATGTGTGCGTGTTGCGTGGGCGCAGGTGTGCCGATCTTATCGTGTACGCCGTATATCTATACACCTCGACGGTGTTGTAACGCATGTATTCCCACATACGAACACCTAGCAGCTAGCTGACAATTCAGATGGCGATCGCGTTCTTGGTTCGCTGAACCCTGCGCGATGGCGGTTGGATCATGGGGAGGGGGGGGGGGGGGGATTTAAGCGATATGTGCTGAAATTCGCGCAAACGCGGCGTAAAATCCCAGATTTCGCAGTTCCTCCTTCTTGTTTTTATTTGATTTTGGTTTTACTGATTTTTTTTTTTTTTTTTTTTCTTGCTTCTATTTTTTCACTCGCGAATACAAGACATTCCGCTCGTTGTCGAGAGTTTTCGTCGCTCGTCGGCGATCGGCAGATTAGTTTTTTATACGTCTTCCGCGAATTTTCTAACGTTCTCTATCTCACTTTTGTGTTAATTGTTTTTTTTTTTTCTCTCTTTCTCTTTCGTTGTTTTTGTTTTCAAGTCTTCCGCCATGACGACGGTATGTAACAACGCTACTCGTATCTCTCTAGTTAACGACATAACCGACGACTGACGTTATCGCGCTCTCCGTTCACAAATACCTTTTATTATCTATAGGCAAATGGGCGTTTGTTTGTGTACGCGCTTTGCACGACTGGACTCGAATCCCTCTATCTCTGTCTCTGTTTCTCTTATTTGCTCGTTAGCGAGTGAGAGAGAGAGACGGAGAGAAGACAAGTAGAAAATTTATCTCGCAGTGGTGGGTTTTTTTTTCTTTTTGTTCTTCGTTTGTTTCGCTAGTTCTGTTACGCACGATCTTCCCTCGACTCATTGAATGTTGCGCGTGTGCATGTGTGTGTCATGTGTTTTTTTTCTCTTTCGTCAGACCGACGATGATGTTGGTGCGTATATTTTTAACCCACGTCAGTTTATTGCTACTGCCGCTACTTAGCGAGGGGTTAACTTATTCATTTATCGGGTATACGTTTCAATCAATCGTCTTGCGTCTCTACCGTATACATACACCTACGTACGCACATACATTACACATAAATAACGTGTAACGTGCACGTATGCATTTATATTTGCAGTGTGTTAATAACATCTTGCCACATATGTGCACATATATATATTTATGACATACGCATATTCTTGTATATACGATGCACTTGTTGCGCAGGGCAATTACCGTTGCCGATAATGTGTAACAAATAATGTATAAATAAGAAATGGAGGAAGTGGAATGATTGTAATGCTGAACACGTGTTTCTCTTTTTCGGTCTCCTTTTTTTTCTTTCTTCCCCTCCTTTTTTTACGCTGTTTGTATTTGTTGTTATTATTATTGTTATTATTATTATCATCGGGAGTATATCGGGTGTGTGGGCAGCGATTATAATACCATTACGAAGTTCGGTGCCGATCGGTCAGTACTGAGAAAATCGTTTGGATCAAAGTTCGAACTACGTGTTGTTGGGCTGCGGTCTTAAATACTTGTATAATATATATATATATATATATATATATATTTATATATATGTGTGTAATTGCACTCGTATACGCAAACGGTTGACCGTGTCCAAATAACAAAATAATTAGGAACATGATTTTTCCACGACGACGACAGCTAACGTTTGGTATCTATTAAACTTGTCGATCGGTCAAGGTTATTCTTCTGAAGAAGAGAACACTGTTCGTTGTTATACAAGTTTGATGATATTGAAACTGCGGTAGTCGTTATGTTGACGATGAAAAAAATTCGATCGAAGAATTCGAAGAGCGAGAGAGAGAGAGAATGAAGGAAAAAGTAAGCTAAATTCCGTTTCTCTTATCGTTCAGTCGTCGTTTGAAAAACGGTATTATAAGAGATTAATGATAAACTCGGCGACGATTTACTGACTCCTCGTTTCGTCCACGCCTCTTCCTTCCTCCTTCTCTTCTCTTTTCTTTCACATTCCCGTAACACTCGCTACTCCTCGTCACTGCTCTCGATATACATATATTCGTGACATCCAATCCAATCCATGCGCGAATTGCTTGCGTAACTCTTTCTCTCTATCTTTCTCTCTCCCTCTTTTATTTTTATTTATTTTTTTTTAAACCTTCTACGTCGTTTGACACGCATGCTTTGCCTTTGAGTTTGTCGGTTGGTTAGTTATAGTTGGTTAGTCATATAGGTTCACTGTACGCCAACTGGCACACCGCTATGTATGATAGGTATAACTTACTTGTAGGCATTTGTCACACACGCCTGCTAAATTCGCCCGCATGTGTGATGTGTGATATAATATGCCGCTTGCTTATACGATCGTTCTCTATTCTCATTCTTCTTCTTCTTCTTCCACAAGCTACGTACGTGGCAAATACTTCGTTATCATTTTACATATCTTCTTTTCTTCTTCGTCCCTCTTTTTATAATATAATTTATGATCGATATTATATTATTTGTACGTTTTGTTGGGTATTATAATATACTGCTACGTAATAATATGTGCAGAATTTTTACGATTTGTTAAACGTACGTATTCGGAACTACTAGAACCGTCCTCATAAATACTTGTCATAAAATGTCTTGGGTTTTTCCCCCTCCACTTCCATTCTTTCTCTCTCTCTCTCTTTCTCTCGCTGTAATTGCACAGTTTCCCTCGTTAAACACTATCAAGAAATTCCACTCGATTACTCGAAAGAAAATAATTACAGCGTATAACACACGGATAGATGAAATTGGCTGGTGTTTGTTGCACAAATACACTTAAGTTACAGAGTTCACGTGGTTTTTCAGTGACTGCTGTGTGTCTTTCTCTGTGTGCGTGTGATATCCTTCTCTCTGTCATATCGATGCTGCTTGCAAGAGGAAGGTCAAGGAACCTGCGTAATACGAATACTTTCTCTTTCCCTTTCCCTCTTTCTGCTTCCCGTATCTTGATGAAAAATATACTTCGAGAAAAATTCTGTGCACCTTCGTCTTACGCACTGCGGTGTATACCTAAATGCAGATCGACGTGTGTACTTGGATGTTTTTTTTTTTTATTTGGTTCTTCACTTTTCACTTACTCCGAATCCGGAAATTGCGGTAAAGAGAGAGAGAGAGGAAATTATGTGGTAAAAGAAGGATAATTGATAATACTTACAGTCGTATCGGATTCGTTGGAATTACTTCGATTAATTGACGTTAATTCGGTAAATATTCTTCAACTTGTCTGCATTTTATTGCTAGAGCGAGTTATTCACAATCGTTGATGAACTAGAAGGAGAAAAAGTGTTTGATAAAGAAAGATATTCGTTCTCTTTCGGTTACGAGCCTCTGAAATTTTATTTATGTCTTTATATCGTTGTAGGAAGTCATCGTTAATTATTTACGCAGGTCTGTTTACATTAGAATTGCTTGGTAAAATCATTAATGTTCAACGCTATGCAGAATCAGCAACTCCGAGAGTTCATTGCTGATTCTTCTATCTATTGCGATGGTGTTTGTTAATATAAAACGTAAAAAAATTCATTTGAATTTTTTACCGTTATCAATGTATGTGCGTTTTTTTTTTCTCCTCTCTTCACATTGCGTTAATATCATTTATCCGCTTCAGACACGCACACACGCTTTGTTTGTATCCGATGCGTTTATTATACACTTTCTTGAACTGTGAAGATAATATGATGATTTATATTTTATTGGATATTATTTCGACTCGTCTGGCATTGTCTTTTTTCGATCTCTATTTTGATTTTTCAACGATCGTTATCAATAGAACTCTCTTATCTGTTCTTAATGCTCTTATGTTGTTTTTATGCTCGATACGCATCGTCAAAGGGCGGGAAAAACAAATTATTGTTACGGATACTTGTTGTTAGCTGAATAGACAGGGCAAGCCTTAATGTTTCTCGTATAGTACGGCATGCACGTTCAATCATCCTTCAGCTATGTCCTATATGCGTATAAGTATAGGTAGGTACTAACTGCATCGTGTAAACAAATTAAACCGCCTCTCTGCTATAATACATATACCCGACATAATCACCCGGATACGCTACGATCAAGCCGGATAATCATCGTAATTATTTGCTGTTATATCGTTATATACGGGTTTGTAACTTACACGCGTTACATTATATATATATATGTATATGTATGTATGTATGAGCCACGGTACATATGCATCGCATCACATGTTCAACACGTGTTTAATACACGTACCGCCGCTGCAGGCTTTTACGGCCGGAAGTAGAAGCTTGCCGGGACAAGCGGGTGTTCGTTGGTTAGCTTATTTATACATACTTTATGTATCTTTGTAGATATTATATGAGTGTATAGTTATAACAATATATTTAATGCAACATGCTGCGATCAGCCCTCGTTACGGAATTGTTGAAACTATTGGCGGTGAAGATAATTTTTTTTTTCATAAATTTGTTCGGTACTTGACACGTTGATTTAATTTAATTCAACAAAGTATTGTGAGGGAGAGAAAAAAAAAACATACTCAAAATGAGAATGAAAATTCTACGTAACTGTCGTTTTATATTCTTTTGAATGAATTTTGAGTGATTTTTTGAAATTTATAAAATTTATATATGGCTGTTTTGTTTTTTTTACTTTTTCTTCTGATTGTTGAACTTGGGCGATTACACATGATAATGTAATGAATTATACAGTTATATAGCCGCTTATGTAATTTAATCCGGTGATTTATATAAATACTTACTCGAATGAATAATAAACGGCTTTCTTTCTTTCTTTCTTTATTTTTATTTTATATCACACAGAATTAGTAAATACATGTGCAAATACATGATTAACACACGAAAAAAGAAGTCATAGGACAAACTGCGTTAGTTCTTTCTTTCTTTCTTTCTGTCTTTCTGTCTGTCCTTTATTCTTATTCCCTTTCTTTTGTTTCAAATTTAATACGAATTCTTGCGCCTTAGTCGCAACTACACCGCCCTTCCGGCCTTCTACAATTCCGGGTATTTTGAGAGAAAACTGCGATAAAGAAACGACAATAAAAAGATGTGGAATGAAAAAAGAGAAAGTGAATGAGAAAAAAAAAATGTTTCGTAAAGAAAGAAGAAATGTGAAAAAAGAGAAGAAGACTAAGGAGAAGAAACAGAGTCTTTTTTGGCCGAAATGGCGAAAGCGAAAACCAGAGACGACAGATTAGGTTGGGTTAGGCGAAGGGTCGTTCCTGACTTACGGGTGATTACTTACGCCTTCTCTCTTCGCCCCTCGACCTTTATCGGGATGTGCGCTCCTGGAGAGAGAGAAAGAGAGTGAGAGAGAGAGAGCTTCCCCAAAGGCTAACCACCCCCCCCCCTTCTTCGCCCCTTATTCCCCCCTTCGCCAGCTCCCATTCACCGTTTGCAAAGCGACCGCCATAATCCACGCCATCAATCAATGATACGACCCGAGGATCGGACGAGGGATGCTGGGATGAGAGAATCGAACCGAACCGTTGGACCGTTCGCTTCTTTTATAACAGACGTCCCACGATTTATCGACTACGACTCACAATCAGAGAGAGGGAAAAAGTATAACTTTTTCCAGGGTTTTCTTGCTTTCTTGGACGTAGCTTTTCTTCTTTGCCGCTCACTCCCAAAATCTCAATCTCTGATGAATCGGCTTGAGTAGTTACGACGATACCTTTGAACTTGTCCTAACAATTGGGATATTATTTACAAACTATTTCCTCGTATTCGAGTAGATTATTCCAACTGTTTAGAGAATTCTGATGTTGTTTTGATTTTTGTTTTCTATTTTATTGTTGTAAGTTTAAATGGCCAAAGTTTCTTTTATTCCATTTTTCTTTTAAACCACCGACTGTAATTAGGTTCGCATTTTCGAAATCTCGCGTGTAACGAGCAGCGGTAACCACAACAATAATGACAATGATAATCAAATTAAACGGAAAAGTTGTAAAAATATTTTGCGGGTATTTTCGTTGGCGAACGTAACGTTATATTTACACGCAAAAAGCGACTCGTGTGTGGGAGGAGAAGAATTTAGGTCAAACCGTTGTGTATGTACATATTATAATGTATATTTAAAATCTTCGCAGGATCTAAATGCCGGTTGAAAAATAGTCGGTGTGAAAAAGTTTCTTTTATTATTACATATTTATACATACGTATGTATGTAAACACGCTGGCGCTGTTATGCCAAACACACGTACAGCACGTAATATATAAGAATTAACAAACACGCAACAGTCGTCAATGTTTGACGGTGATATTTGCAATCTCACTTCTCGGTCATGTTTTTTTTCTTTCTTTCTTTTTTTTTTTTCCTCCTTGTAACACGTATGCATATGTATCGCATACGTGCAAATAATTTCTTTCAACGTTGACGAAGCTTCGCGGAATTTTCGTGTCCGTAAGTGCCGCATATATTTATAGCCAGGTAGTAGGAATTTTTTTTTTTTTTATTAAAAAGCTTTTTTCAAAGTTTAATTTTATGTTAGGATAACTTGCAGTCCTGTTTATACATATATATATAATGTTGCGATAAAATCCAAATGTAGTAGATGTGTTATTTGTTTTATATACGCGTAGGTTGGTCAGGATGTCGTGAAACGAATAAAACTGATTCGATTATCGCTGGATTGTCTTACTCGACTCGTGATGCGGATAAAATAATGCACATTATATAGGCTTGCACGGTGAGGAGATGTACGAGATTATAGATACGCCTGTAATTCAGTAGTACATATAACTACATTACGTATAGGAAAATTCGCATGCACGTTCTCTTTTTGCGTTTGTCGAAGCGTTGAGTAGCTACGTTGTGTCGTTGAATTGCGTAAAGCTGGATATTCTATTGCGTTATAAAAAACGAACGAGCAAGGAAATTAGTTTATTAATTAATCGGTGAATATCCGTATGCATTCATTGATCGCATATCGCCTATCTACCCTACACTTTGTTTTTTAAATCTTAGTTTCCTTCTTTTTGTCAACTTTTGACTGTCGTCGGATAGAGAGATTTTGGGATTCAGGATGTACGAAATAATCTTCGCTTCTTTTTCTCTGTCTTTTTCTCTATCGCGGCTTGCTACAAGCCGCGTGTCATAATCGCTGATTTTACCTAATCGTGTATGCATTATAAATTCATGACTATGAAATGCACACTTGATATCGTTAATGTCTGTGCGTGTGTGCGCGTATCGGAGATAAGGAGACGACGTTATCTCCTCATTCTTCGTTAATCTCTCTCTCTCTCTCTCTTATAACAGCGGTGCAAGGTACATGCGCGAAGAAGAAGGAAAAAAAAAACATGAAAAGATCACAAGTTATCTGGGTCACGGATTCCTGACAGTCATCGCAGAATTATCAATCGAAACAACGAGGATCGTTCAACTGTACACAACGGATGTATAATAAAAATTCATTCTTGCCAATGTTGTGTTGGTTGTATGATTAATTTGAAAATAATGCGCAGCAGCGTCGGTATTTAGAGTAACGAATTAAATGTGAATCGTGCGGTTATAAGAGGAAACGCGAGCTCATTGACACTGTCACTGTCACTCTACCGTTTATAGATTTAATTTATTATACATACTCCAAGATATTTCCCCTACATTCGATCTGCGCATTCATGCGTTTATATGGCAAAAACTCATACATGTGTATATATATACATATATATATTTTATATATATACTATGGCCCCTGTTTCGTTTGGCTTTAACTATAGACATACGTTGTCCTTATTAATAGGCACATGTATGGAGAGTCTGAGAGAAAAGAAAAAGAAAAGAAGAATTATCGTATTACCCGTTTGGTTAACATCACTTCGTATGTTTATTGAGCGTTTAATTTTTTTCGTTTATTTTCAATCGTCATATTTTTTCCTCTCTTATTGGTAGCTTTTTCGATACCAACGAATTGTTACATCTCTGTATGTTCCCAAGAGCTCAGATTATATACTAACTTATTGATGTAGACACGGAGGATTTAATTGAGTAACAATTAATTATAAACCGAGGCTTGTCGGATCGTTTTGTAATTCCACATATCCATGCGATGTTAATTTATTATTTATACGTACGAATATTTTATTTCGACGATTCTTCGTATGGTCGAAAATTCTTTTGAATCGATTATTTCTTGCAAGATTGCATGCGGTGTTTGTTTTGTCGGAAATTCGTTGAATTATATGCGACGCGAAATGAGAGAAAACAACAACATGTGTACGTGTATAAAAATAATGTAAAAAAGTCGAGAACGAATCCGACGAAAATAACTTAATTTTGCGGTAAATCTAGGCTGCTGTGAGCGGTCGCAAAAACAATTGTTTATCTTTTGAAACGTTTGTCGACGATTTGATTGCACGACAATTCGTTATCTGACTCAATTTTTCGCAGATTATCCAATGCGTTATATACTTGGCACGCTGTCTGTTTTTTTCGTATTACAACACCATGTTTGACGAGATCGCAGAAAGTTACGGTTCAGATTATTTATATAAAACAGCCCGAATCAACAAATTGACACCGTATCGAAATCCCAATTTTCTTGTACAGTTCGACGATACGAGAATAATCAATTGATTTATGAAGCAACTCGATCAATTGGTAGATTATTTTTGAAGTAAAGAACGTGTCTTTTTGTTTGTTTTCGTTTGAGTGCAGCCCAAGTTGACCCAGCGCAATTTTTCGCGATATAAAAACGAAGGAATCTCTTTGACGAAATAAATTAACAAAGATAAATGTAATTCTAATTTTAATTTTTCGAATTAAAGCAATATTATTACTGACGAAAAAATTTTTTCATCTGTGATTACAGAGAACGACGGGAAGCTGAAGTTCGGGAGATCGAGAAACGTGAGAGGGAACGAGAGAGGGAAAGCAGAATGGAACGAGAGAGGTTAGAGAAACTGCAGAAACAGGCCGCCGAGCAGGCTGTTCATAAACATTTTGAGGAATCCCTAAGGCTGGCGCAACAAAAGGTGAGCCGATATTTCGTATTTGTCATTTTTTTTTTATACCTCTCTTATCTCTTTTCTAATTGAACACAATTTTGACCCTCAATTAATTATCGAAACGAAGAGATTTCAAAATTTTTCTCAGGAAAAAGTCAGCGACCGATTTTATATGTGTGCTTGTCTTTTCGTCTTCATAATTTTTTTTCTTTTCTTTGCACATCACTTTTCACTCACATGTCGTGTTGTTTGAAATAATTATATTGTATGACAGCCGGATGACATTTCGAACGACTCGTTAAACCGGTGTGTCAGGGCTTTCTCTCTCTCTCTCTCCTTCTATGTATATATGTATGTATTAGAGAGTTGAACAGGTGTAAAACGCGTGTCTCTCCTCACTTTTCCTCACTCACTCACTTTCGGCATCGAATTTCACACGAGAAGTCCGGCTGACAAAACCGGGCCAAACCGCGAGAAATTTTTACTACCTTCTTTTTGCTCATTTGCCTTCCGAAATTCAACTCGTTTTCCCCACTCCAATCAGCAGAAAAATAAATATATTGTTACATATTTGGAACGAACCAACGCAATTTTTTTTTTTTTTTTTCGAAACTCGTATTGATTTTGTTCTTTAATCTCGCTGGTTAAAAAAAAAAGAACAAGTCACCTTACTTCAAGGATACCTCTCAAGTGTTGCGTTGCGTTCGTATAAATCGTCGTTGATTCTCTCCTCGCGTCGACCCCTGTTCATTTGTAATTGTAAGCGAAGAATGCAAGGAGGAACATCATCAACAACGATTCTTGTTCATCGAAAAAAAATTCAATATCTCGTTCAAATTATGTTTAATATCTACGAATGGATATTAATTTTATTGTATACGGATAGGCGTATAATTTTTATTCATTAAAAACTCGAGGCGATCCAAGTTGATTATTAATTTACGGATTATACCGATATGAGTTAGTTGTTGCGTATTAAATAAATAGTTATCTCATTAATACACAGCGTGTGATATTAAATTAAAACCCGTTACAATTTTTCTCTCTCTCTCTCTCTCTCTCACACTCTTTATACGTTCCCATCTGTTTTTATCACGAGCGTGACAAGGCATCGGCTCTCCGCCGCTGTTGCCGTCAGGAACTTGTATATAATATAATGTGTAGCTAGATGTCCTCGAGGGATTTCGTCCGTGTACGGTTCGTGGTGTAGGTACATCAGAGTCGGTTGAGATCTAATTAAAAAGTTTTAATCGAATTTATAACAAGGTGGAAACTTTTTCTTTTTCTTTTTTTTTCTTTGTTTACTCGTCTACTACTTTCTCTTTCGTTATTCTGCAATTATTATTTATTAATTTATTTATTTTATATATTTTGAAAAATCTTTCTTCAAATTCATTCGACGATCCTTCTATTTTCCGTCGGATAACGTGCTTATATTTTTGCAATATTCGTATATCGAAATATTTCGGTCTGTTTTTAGGAAGTAATTGCTGTCTTTGGATGATTAATTCTTTGCGTAGTTGGTTTATTGGTAACCTTGGGTAAATTGAAATCCAATTCTTGCTGACAGAAGTTTAATCAATCGAGCGTTTCGTTACGCTTGAATGTATACTTTATACGTGACTATGACTGTTTACACATATCTATTGTACGTGACTCGGTGTTATATATTGTACTAGATAATAAATACAGTTGTTCAAATATCTCGCGGCCCAGTTTCTTGTGTGTTTAATCAAGTGCATGACGCGACGATAACACAATATTATGAAAATTGAAATTTATTATCTTGCGTCGATACTGCCGGATAGTTGAATAATCCGTTTCGTTATGGACGATGATCATCGTCGGTAATCCGACGTTGCGTACAAAAATGCTTGAAAAAGATTTGCTTTTTTTTCTAATTTTTATCTTTCCTGTTTATTGTACGATCGGAATGACGATCGTCGTTATAATGACGATTACGACGATAGGCTCTGGTAATGATATGTTTGTACAACTTTATGGAAGAACGTTGGCATTAATTATAACGATCTGAACGTCTCGACCGCGGGCTACGAAGTTAAAAAATATTTAGAACGACAGATGTGTTTTAAAGATTGTGGAATAAATTTATTACACTGTGACAAACGTAGGATCAGGTTTGAAATTGACTGAGACCAGTTGTTGCTTTTTCTTTTCCTCAATTTATGTTGCATTTCATTTTGTGATTATTATTTTTATGTTTCAACGTAAACTTGAACGGATTCGTGAAATAACCTGTCGAATTTTGTTGAAAAGATAAGACGGAATCGAAAATCGAAGCCAATACAGTCGACGATGAATTCTCATAATAAACTATCAAATAGCTAAATTGATTAAACTCGCTAATGCGAATGAATTTTTTTACTCAACTCGGTGAATCGAACATTAGATCGATAAATTCAAATCAGCATAGATATTAGGTAGTGAATATATAAATTCGTTTTAAACCAAGACTAACGTCAATTCTGTAAAGTTTTCCCTCTTTTTTTTTTTCACCTCATCAGATTTGTCTGTATGATTTTTGTAAATCCATGCCACTTCCGCACACGTATATTTATATACTCGTTAAATCTGACGCCGTACTGCGAAACTTTTTACACAGTTAATTTACTCGGCGATGTACCTCTGTAATTTCCTCATCCGAAAGCCCGATCTTCTCTGTAGATTTTGTTATCGTCGTTCAATTACTAGAGGTCAAAGCTTTTCCCCCTGAGTCATTTAAACGCCGTGCCGTAGTCGTAGGTATAATAACGGTGTTCGATTGAATCCGAGAAATTTTCCCAACATTCATTTTACTGTATTGCGAGCTGTAATAGCGTTACACTTGACATCGAATCCGTATATATATAAATCATGGACGAATATCAAACGCCACTATGTCTGGCTAAACGAGCAAGGGATGATAATAAATTTGTCGAAGTTGTGAAAGGGATGAGGGGACGAATCGAGAGTGGCAAACCGGACCGACGGTTCGATCGAACCTCACAAAATTTGAGGGTGGGTGCTGCGCTGTGGAGAAGGGAAGGGAGGAGAAGAGAAGGGATGGGTTTAATTACGAACCGCCATTTGGGGGTGGGGAATAACGGGGAAGTGAAGGGATGAATCAGATTACCCGATAACAACTGTACTCTATGTGAGTTTGAGCGTCCTTTGGTCAACGGTATAGAATTGCGGGTCAGAGCTTTTGTTATACTTACGTAAGTTTCGAAATCGATAGATCGATCAAGCCTGCTTGGTCAAACATTGAAATCGTCACGAATTATTATATATCGGGTTTCTGGAATTAATTAAAGAATATATGTCATTCGTTGGCCGAGGTTCACCGTTTTTTTTTTTATGGTCGTCATGTTTGCATAGAAATGTAATTGGAAGTCAAGAGACTAAACTAAATTGAAGATGGACGGTTGTATACAATTATTTACCAGAAATAAATGTCTCACGTATCGACGGTTGTAACCACAGTGAATTGTTGATACTTTTAGCCTATTTTCTTGTAATTGCAACAGAAACGTTTAAACGTCATTGTATTTACTTTATAATTAATAATTCATTCCTGTAGGTCGTAGTAATTACTGCGGTGTAACGAAAAGAAATTTCTCACAGTTTGTAAACTATGATTGAACGGTAACGTATCTCGTATAAAACGTTTATTTAACGGTGCAGTATACGGTATAACTCAAAAAAATAATAACTCAAGCGATTACGTATATATATAAATTTTATATATATATATATATGTATAAAAAGCTGTAAAAGACGTGCGATATGTGAAATACTGCAGCTTTCTAATCTCGCGTTGCTTCTACACTTTGGTATTACAAATTATGGAAACAGAAGAAAAATATCGAGGCTCTGTCTTATGCTCTATACGTACAGTGCATGCGAGCTTGAGAAAAAGTTTCCAGAAAAATAAGTAAAGAGATGGCGAGAGAACGAGAGTGAGAGAAAGAGAAAGAGAAAGATAAAGATGGAAGATCAGCCTGAAAGCGGTAGCGATTAATTTTAATTTCTCGCTTCGTCATCACCATCATCATCATCATTATCATCGTCATGTATCCAACTTGATCGTATAACGGTAGTTATATCAACGAAACGATCCAGATGTTACGAATTTGTTGCGACTCATTATTATTGATCATTGGTATTACCGACAGTCGATCGTTGCACCGATCATATCGCTTCGTATTCCCATGTACTACCTACTGTGCTGGTCCACTCGATGGCGTGAAGAAAATAAATAGAGAAAAGACAGATGGAAAGAAAGAGGAACAAACACTTTCACCGATTTAACGAATGTAACAAGCGTCGTCTTCGTTACTGCGCTCACTGATTGGAGTGTAGTAAATAATGACGAACGCGAATGAATTAACGTGAAAGAGAGAGAGAGAGAGAGAGAGAGAGAGGAGAGATGGAGGAAGAAGAGATTCGACGACGGTGAAATATCGTAAAGACAAAAATACCGCATTGCTCCACATAGAAAGTAACAGGAAAATCGAGTGTCGTTGCATCAAGTGGATCGTGCGTGTAATACTTGCGACATAAACGATAGAAATTAGAAACGACATGCGTAAAGTTTTCAAATTGCTTGGTCGTGTGGTGAGAAAAATATGGGAGAATTGAAATTTAAATGAGGACGCATATTTCGTGTTTAACAAGAAGGTAAGAGAAAGAAGAAAATTATACACCGCAGACCGAGTCTCACTCTCTCTTAAATTCATGATTCATTCTTACTTGTAGTCGGTTCTTCGGTTCCACCACCACGTTCACATCTCTTGTCTCTCATCTTTCTCTCTTCGTTATGTTTTTTAATATAATCCTTGGTTTTTTTTCTCTTCTCACCCGAAACGCACGTCGTGCTCTGTCCGTTTTAACGGGGCACTATGGATGCTTTCTTGGCATCAGACTACAACTGTCTTCTTATTATTCTTGTTCTTGTTTCTTTTATTGCATTTGTCAGTTTCGTTTTATTCTTGTCCATCTTGGTAGAAGTTAGAGTCCACGAGTATTTCTCTCGGTTTTTTTTTTTTTTTACGTACATCTTCTAAACGGAGAAGATTTCTACCCGCATACGAATTACGTGCAATTCCGATGTACACATATGTTTGTACATCTTTTTAAACATTTTTTTGTTCTCCACATTATGCAGTGTCCGATATAATGCAGTTTGAACTATTTTTTTCGAAAAACTGTATCAATACATGTTTCTCGTTGATTCGTCAACTTTGAGGTGTTAATTTTTGTATATAAATTTAATTACGCTTACTTACGATCCAGGATTTATACCGCGTCGTTTTGCATTACTGTAATCTATATGTGCACGTTTGTGTATAAAACATAACGGTGATGAAGATTACACGCGACATCGTGAAAGTTTTCTTTTGCAAAAATTACGGGAATGAGAACAAAGGAAACTTACCGTAAATAGACTCAATTATATTGCTGCGTATATACTTGCATGTATTACGCAGCAGCGGGAATAGCGGGATTTTTCATTTGGTTCTATGACACCGCAGATCACAAGTTGAATTTCACTTTATACATTGCAAATGTGTGAAAAACAAAAAAAAAAAAAAATAAATAATTGAAAACAATAATGGAAAAATTCAAATCGACTCGAAAACACGTCGTAACTAATGATTTTTGTATTATTTCTGGCGAGGAAAATACGTTTTCTCTCGATTTTTTTCGTCGATAATTATGAATGCCTGCGGCGCAAGAACGATCAATCTTTCATCTTTGTCTAGATATTCTAAAATTGCATACTCGTACCGATTGATCAATGTCCTGGATGTGTTAAATTTTATTCTTTCTAAGATTTATTTATCATACCATGCATAATAAATTTATATATCGATGAATTCAGCGATAATCCGTTTATCGATCTATCACTAACGATAAGTTCTAATTTTTTCGTTCTCCATTCTATTCGGACTTACATCGTGTCGCATTACACTAAAAACTAAAAATTCTAAAAAAAAAAAAAACGACTTTTACGATCATACAATTACCCGATATACTTGTGCACCCGGGTTTATAAGTGAGACGCGTAATATCAGACGACAGGTGATTCAAGGTACTTTCCTTGCTGGTTTATATATGTACGTATATATAAATCACTGTATACATTATACACACACATTTATATACAGATAGTATGTACACAGGGATAACGACCCGATAAAATTTATGCTATCGTTAAGTAGAGAATCCTTGTTTCGTGCTTTTGTGGCTACATTTTTTCTTTTTAGTGCATTATTATACGTGTGCGGTTCATTATAGCGTGCGGGCAGGTAGATTCATCGGATGGTTGGTTGGTTGGTTGGTTTGTTGGTTGCTACGGCCCTTTCGCAGAGTGAGTCACCCTCCTCCTCCTCCGCCTCCTCATCGCCCCTACATTGCAGGTTCAACTAAATTCCTCGTGATTCAGCTGCCCGAGAATTTCGTCACGCTTTGGAGTTCTCGGTTATACATGTACATATGTAAAACTAGCTATGTATAGCGGTAGCTGTATCTTTTACATACGTTAATACTGTTGCTAGACACGATCGTGACTTCCTGTTTCACCCCCCTTCCTTACTCTTACTGCACAGAAACGATGTAATCGTGGTTGAGGATCTGCCTTTCGACGACGACCATGACGATGTACAGTCTGTTCGAAAGACAGATTATTGTTAGTATGGTATATTGATGGAATAATGTGTCGTCGAGGGGAGAAAAGATTTTAAAGAGAAATTCACGATTTGAGTTTCCAAATAAGATGGTAACAAATAATAGAGAAGCAACGTCCTGTTATAAAAATCTTGTCTGAAAAAAATTAGACTGTTGTGATTGGAAAAAAAGTTTCCATCGTAAAATACATTTTTAATAAAGTATTCGGAGATTTGTTACGCGTGATGTAATTTTTGACGGAAGGATTTGAAAACCGAGCGATAAGAAAATTATGAAAGTATTTGCACCCTGTCTTAATATCTTCTATCTTCTTTTATCTTATTTGTTTTTTTCGTCGAATAGTGGGGTGAAAATAAATTCGCAGAATGGGTGTGCGGCAGAAAAGTGGCTACGAAAGAAAAGGGAGCGGTGACGGGGATAAGAGAGAGAGGGGGAGAGAGAGAAACCTGACCGCGTCGTTTCTGCGCTGTGTTATTATTACAGGGCGCGGTTTTCTGGGGGTTGAACGGCATCGATCCAAGGTTACCAACCCCTTTGTTATTTCGTTTCCGTCAGTTAGCAGCCAAACGTGTTGAACTTTTTTGGAAATAGAAAAATGGAGTTCAGTCTTATCCTCGTAATTTTGTGAAAGTATCGGGGGTATTAAGTTCGAGGTATTTCACAAAATTTTGATTTTCGGACTTCGGTATCTTATTCGAAGGAACATCAGAACGTTCCGCTGCTAATTTTGGTTCGCTTTTTTATCCCTCTTCATCTATTCGTCTTCCCACTTTTCCTTCCTCTCTCGCTTTTGCGATGGTTGTCCATAATCGTCTTATTTTCGACTTCGATCTTCGTACCCCCCCCCCCCCCCCCCCCCACCTCCTTCTATTTCGCAAGAATTTATGTACAATTTAATTGCATCGTTGTCCGATAACGTATCGTAATTATAAATATACAGTTTAATCGAATCGAGCAACAGCTTGTTTTTTCGTGGTTTTTAAAATCGTAAAGTAGCGTGCTTATTCATTTTTTTTATTTTTTTTGCCTCGCATAACGACGTCGATAATCGAGCGAGTCGTGATGCGAACGTAGACGCGCATGCAAATGATTATTAATGTACGGTGATATACGGTGCGTAAAATGGCATGTACGCCGACGATAACCGTGCAATTTAGTTCTGTGTGTTGGCTATATACGCTTGTGTAATATATGTAGAAAATGCTCGACCTCACCGCGCGCAACTCTAATACACTCGGCTATACGTGTGTAACGCATGATGTAACGATACGCACGTTTATACCTATTACATTTATACCTACATACCTATATACCATACCCGCATACCGCATACCGTATTTATATTACCTTACCCACCTATCTTGTAAGCATATATTACATATACAGATTGTCATTCACGTTTCACCGCTCAATTAGCATAGTAATCTTTCCTGTTATAATTAGACGCTCAACGCTAATGGCAATTTAACGCGTCTAAGGAGCAACAACTCGTCAACTCGGCTCGTGCAATACACGCGCAAACACGTTTTATACCTGTAATAAGAACGTTGACATTGAGTAACCAATTCCGTTTTATTTTTATTATATATATATTTTTTTTTCTTTCCACCTCTTTTTCTTCGTGTGTGATTCGATCCTTAGGTGGATATACAGTTTTTTTTCACGACCTCGTTCTTTTTGTTTACTTTTTTTTTTTCTTTTCGTTTTTTTGTAATCTTTTTATTATTAATATTATTACTACATATACATGTTGTGTACCTATTAACGACCGACAATGTGTCATCGATCATTGAGTGGATAATTTTTTTTCCCATCCATTGTACGGTACGAGTTTGAGACTGATTGTGTACATTACGCTTAGATTTTTTTTTTTTCATCTTTTTATCTATTGCAATATAACGTACTTGATATTCGATGTCGAGGTTATAGTCTCCTTTTTTTTTCAAGCCTGCCTAAACCGCTTGCACTAAATATCAGAGTTCAAGCATTATCGTATGTTAATTGTGTACGGGAAATTGTATTAACTGACGCGATTTGCGAAAAAAAAAAAAACAAAAAAACAGTGTTGAGAATTTGAAGCACTAAAAATCCGTAAACTGCTTGATTTATTGGTTATTTGCGAGGGTAAATTCAATTTGTTTCTCGTGCGATTTGCACATAAATGATCCATAGATCCCGAGTTCACTTCGTATATCCATATTATTATACCCACGCGTAACGCGTCTGTAAAACCGCAAAAATTCCACGTTACGACGAGGTGACGGGAACTCGTTGATGCGTTATGCATCTAGGCACACGTACTCCGCCTGCATAGGTTCTGCAATATGTATGTCAGTGTACGTTTAGACTGATCGATTCTATGCAGAGTACGATATTGAGAATATGATATGGCGCTATATCAATTCAAACGGTCGGAAGAACCTCGTATTATGTGTAATACATGAGTTACCTCCATACTCGTGGCCCATACTGTACGTGACCGTTATTGAAAGAAATCCGCGGAAACGTTAAATACGTAGACGCAATATGTCTCGGTCAGAGAGGAACGAGCATTGGGCAACCACATAAATGTGCCTGTATATGAAAGTTGTCAGACGGAGCATCTGTCAAGCCGTGTATATATATATATATATATATATATATATATATATATATATATATATATATATATATATCCCTTACTCACTCACTCACTCGTTTGCTTTTTCGTATCGCAGACTCGGGCAACTATTATACCTTTGTTGAACATTGTTCGCGTGCTTATATTGCGCATGAATATTTTAACCTACCTGTGTGCGTTTTACAATCAACTCGAGCAACTCGCTCGCCTTCGAATACCGGTGAAAATGACTCACCGTGAGTAACGTGTTATTACTGTGTAGATATAATATAATCGCATACCATTGACATCCGACCTCTTTCTTTCACCCAGTTTTAGTACTTCAGGACATTTTGGCGTTCGGTTTTATTCGTTGGTTTTTTTTTTCTTCGGATATTTGACTTACGCCGAATCAATACGGTATCGTATTAATTCATCGTCGTCGGCATTTTAGTCGTAAAATAATGTCGGGAATATGGAAGATGTTTCTTGCGAGAAACTTTTGGTATATATAATGTGTCTTTATGGAAGATAAACTGCGTAGAGCGGTAGAGACATCGAGTTTATTGATCTACCTCCTACGCTGTTTCGAACAATTTTCTTGTAAAATAATGCAAACCGCTTTCAACGATTCCGTACATGATTTACAAATACGTAGATTATTATCGTGTCCATATATATATATATATATATAAACTTGGCAACCCATTAACGATGAATGTAAAGAAGGGCAGTATTGATTGAAGTAGGCTTATGGTTCGCAGAAAAATATTCAGCTGTCGAACGCTGCGTGGGATTTGGTAACCCTTCCACCTCCTGGCAGCAGGTCGCACGGTGTTCATCCCGCCCTACCGACCCATGGGGGTCATCATCATCCCGGAGCTCCAGGAGCTCCCCATCATCCCGTTACCGTTGCTCAACAGCAGCAGCAGCAGCAACAGCAGCAGCGGCAACAGCAACAACAGCAACACCAGCATCAGCATCAGCATCAACAGCAGCAGCAACACCAACACCAACACCAACACCAACACCATCAGCATCAGCAGCAGCAACACCATCAACAGCAACAACAGCAGTTGAGGGAAAGGGACGAACGCGAAGCACGCGATCAGAGGGAACGCGAACATATCGCTGCTGCTGAACGTCATCAGAGACAGGCTGAGGCTAGGGACCAGGTTTCCGCTCATCAGAGGGCTTATGCCTACGTCACTGCCGTTTCTGCGTCGCCCTCGGTTCAACAGGTGTTTTAAAAATTGAAAAGTATTATTAAAATATCGTTCAGAAAGTTGGAAAAGAAAAAAAAGTAGTTCTTGTTATTTGTAATCTTTTTTTGACTAATTTTTTTTTTTTTTTTGGAAAGTATATAGAAATTTCTTCCAACGGAGACACACGTTTGATATTTGCACTATAGAATTTGTTGATTTTTGGTGTAATTGTGAGAGTTAGTGACTCGATTAACCAGTTTCTTTTTTTTTCTCCTTCGAACGCTTGCCTCAGGTATCGTCTCGGCCGTCCAGTGTACCTGTAAAAGTGGAATATCCACCGCCCCCCGCTCATTCCAGGCAGGCGAAATCGTCGCTGTCGGTGTCCAGTCACCACGATAAACCACCGCCAGGTGTGGGACCGCCCCATCCCGCTCTTCCCAAGGTTGAACCGAACGTCGGTTTATTCAGTTACACGACGTATCAACCGCAGCCGCCTTACATGCACGAGATAAAAGTAAAGGCGGCCGATCATCAGCAGCACAAGCAGCAGCAGATGTCCGGCGGTGTTAAGAGTATGCAGCAGGCGGCACTCGAGAGAGATCCTCACGTTAGAGAAATGCTACCAAATCCCCCGCCCCTTCTGCCCGATCCAAAGAGCTCAGTTATCGTAAAAAACGAGGGTAGGGAACTGCCCAAGGCTCCGCCATCCCATTCCCCGAGTCCCAAGATGATGCCCGGTCATTATCACAGCGCTGTTGCACCGCAACACAAACCCCCGACACCGTACGATTACCAGAGAACCTCGACGCAGAGTCCCCACCATCTTCACCACCTCGACAGTCTTCAAGCAGCCAAGAGCATTCCTCCCCAAGGTCATCCCAGGGTGAACGCGAATCAGCTACCCAGTCCTCACGGTCATCCCACCCATCCTCACAACAGGCAGTCGCCTCACGCCCCTCACCCTCATCAGACCTCTCACCCCTCGCCTCCCGAACCCAGGTACGCGAGCAGGCTTGAGCCTGGGATACCGTACGGGACTCCGAAGTCAACCTATCCGTATCCTCACCAGCCATCCTCGTCGCCAACGTCGCATTACGCGGCGTCGCCTGGGTCCAAGCCGAAGGTCAGCAGTCCGGCACCTCAGCATATATACGGGAAACCGAACTCCGGCATCATGACCGGTACGCCGGTCTGCAGGGCATCGGAAAACACGGCTCCAAGCCCGATGCCGCTCACATCGAAGACCAACAGCTCACCGCTCGCTTACCAGCAAGTGCCTCATCACCACGGGGCTCCACCGGCACCGTTACCACCCCCGGCTCATAGCAGCAGGTCAGTTTATGACAGCCGGGGTTACGTCAGCTCTATACCCGCCTCTAAACTATCTCCGCCGCCCCTCCATCACGGATCGCCGACGACTGCCGCCTCCGCGCCTATGACCAGGCCTAACTCCGTTCACCCGGGACATCGGACCAGTCCTCATCCCAATCAGCAAATACACCCGCAGGCAATGGCGCCAGCGATACAGACTCAACCCCTCGATCTCGGTGTCGAAAGATCCGGATCGCCAAAGAGGAAAGCACCCACGCCTATCGAGGTGTGCGGCGGACAACCGGTCTCTCTCGAGCTGGCGTATAAGAAAAGAAGGACGCAGGACAGTATCATCTCTCAACCTATGTCCCTACAGTGCGTTGGACCCCCGGTATTGTCAAGGGTCAGCGAACCCAGTCCCCTCATCGCTTCGGCCGCTACTTCAATCACCACTGTCGTTAATACCGCGCTACTACCGCAACCATCCGGCCAAATACCCAATGTTCAGGAACGCGGAGTCGTTTCCGTCAGCCCTCTACCCAGGACGGCAAGCGGCGACGGATCCGTCAGACCCGCGAGCACGGGCAGCGTAAGCTCTCTCAACAACCCGGGCGTAAGTGCCGCACCGAGTCCTGCACCGACACAGAGTCCTGCACCCTCGGCTGCTCCTAGTCCCGCACCCAGCGCACCTGGGACACCGGCAAAGGCCACGCCCAGCGCTGCGGACAGCGAAAAGTCGAACAGTCCTGCCCCGAGGCCGCCTAGTAGCACTAGGAATCCCGTCCACAAGCTGAAGAAGGCTTGGCTCCAGAGGCATTCGGGCGAGGATGGGACTGAGGATACAACTGGACTCGTTGGTAGCGGGTCTTGCGTTACGCTTCCCTTGACTATTGCTCAGGCACCTTCGCAACCTTTGGCCAAGGAGCGAGATGGAGGAGGAGGAGGAGGAGGAGGAGCAGGAGCAGGAGCAGGAGCAGGAACAGCAGCAGGAGTTGGTGGTGGAAGTGGAGGTAGTGGTACTGGAGCAGGAGCAGGAGCAGGAGGAACTGGAAGCGGAGGAGGTGCAGGATCTGGCGCTACGACGACAAGTTTGCCGAGCGCTGTTAATTCGATACATAATATAGGCAGCATGGCTGTTAATAGTATAAATAAAAGTAAAGTAACTGGAAAAACTGGTGGGAGAAAAGCAAACAGCAAGGAATCACTCAATGGACATGCTGCTGCTGTGGACGTTAAAAGTATACGGGAAGATTCGTCCAGCAGCGATCCGGAGAGGAAGTCTCCCCCTAAAAGGAAACCACCCAAGGTATCTATTTACACGACTCGAGAGTAGCGATTATGATGGTGGTATGTTTTTGTATCTTGTATCTACACGAAACAAAGCCTAGTTTTTAGTTGGTTGCAAATTATTAGTTTCTCTATTTTTCGCACATTCTAGGTAAGATTTTCATATTTTTTGATTTAGTTACCGAAGGTATCTCTTATTTTTATTTTTTATTTCTGTAGATGTATATTAAAACGTGTACGAACATGGTTTCGATATTATCGTATTAGTTCAGTGGAAAACTAACGCTCGCATCCAAACTAGCTGGGTAGATAATAATTTGGCGTATTTCCCCTTGAAAACTCCAATATAAAGTACTTTTTCACGTAGCGATATTCCTTACCAGAAAATACACGAGTAATGAATGTCGATTTACAACTCTCGATTGGTAATTTGGTCTGTTGACAATGCATAATGATGTGTTATGCAAATTGTCTGTGGCGTCAACGCGTAATTACTACACGTTGTAGGCAACGATAGTAAACATACCCGCGTTGTTATATTCGAATAGCGCGCCTAACACCGGGTCAGGTATTTCCGATTGGTCGAGAGCTGTTCGTGCGTGGTCGACAGCGTGACACGTTTCCGCGCAGCGCTCTAGTCTGTCTCACTCTCGCGAGCCAGCTTGTTCGGAGGGTTCGTACGTGCCGTTGAGTAAACCGAAATGGCGTCAAACCGGGCAGAGACGACGCAGCGTTTGGTTAACGTTTGTCGGCTTGATTTTTACACCCCGCGTTCGATCTGTATTTTCAATTATACCACCGTTTAGCGGCATCCGAAGTGCGTCGGCAGCTCTGTCGTACCACGCCGTTGAGCCACATATGCAGAATATTGAAATGGTAAAGTACAAAGGAAGCTCTTTGTCTCCCCTCTCAATAACCATTGCGAACCGTGGACATAACCTCACTTTATTTGTCGTCGCGCTCACCGCAAGTTTAGACTCCCGGTACTTCGTGGTGTTTTCATTTCTCTCTAGTTTTCCTATGCACCAGTTATTTGAACGTGACTCGTGCATAAATTATCTGGTGATTAGGTTTTAGCTTTCGATACATGCAGACACACTTGCAGCTGTTTCGACCTCATGTTATTCTTAGTATGGAAATGATATTAACCTGGGTAGATTATCGGTATCTAATTGGAATCTACGCCAATCCAAATCTAAAAAAATCTTGCAGTCGTTAATTAAGAGCAGTCTTTGTTCGATGGATTGAAAATTGAACGAATTTTGATAGGAAATGTAGATTAGCTTTGACTGGCTGATAATTGTTCGACAAGCATGTGTTGGTAATTTTTCATCGCGTATTTAGGAGCTTAGTTTTTGGATCGATTGAAAATTTGTATGTAAATAAGAAATGATTTTATTTTAATTACTGCATGTTAATGATTTTAATGCGTGCGCTTTAGTCAGTAGATAGGACCACGGGCATGAACTTCCTGACTACTTAATAATATGTACCTTGTGGTAGGTAAAACGAAAGAAGGGAGCCGCACGGAGGCAGCAGGCAGTCACGGAAGAGCACAGGAGGAGGAAAGAAGATAAGAGTGGAGGTGCCGGTGCGGGAAGTGAGTCCAGCAACGAAAGCGAAGCTGGCTCTGCCAGTGACGCTAGCGAACAGTTGAGTTCTAGCCAGCCAAATTCTAGGGCTAGACAAGCCACCGGTAACTCCAATTCATCTGGAAATGGTTAGTCTTTAATCAATTTATATTTCCTTCATACTTTGGTTAACGGTATAGCCGAAAATTCATTGAATCACCAAACCGATGAAATGATTGATTGTGAGAAAGGGTGATTGATCACAGTGCAATTGCATTTTTATAGATATACTGTTTGAATGAAATTTTTGTTTTAACCATTTTCAATGCAATACCCTTTAGTTATACCATCTTGCCGATTCAGCAAATTTTGGCTACAACTGTTTGCCTGATATCTTTTTAAATGTAATTATGCAAATCAAAGAAACAACACAGACTGCAAAATGATGAAAAATTATTTATTGAATAACCGTGATATCGAATCATGAGCTTTTTAACACTGATTGCTGTTATTATTCGTTTTTTCAAAATATGTCTGGAAAGTGTTTCCTGTTCGAGGAATGGGAAAACTATTATTAAAACTTTTCTTCGTGTCTTACAGGTAACAATGTTAATAAGGAGCCAAGGAAACGTGGTAGAAGACCAAAGACGTCAACCAAAGGCAGCGAATTAGGTGGCGAAGATCCGCAACCAAGACCTAAGAAAGAACGAAGAGAAGAAAGTGCAAGTGGAGGAGGGAGTGGACCAGGAGGTGGTGGTCGAAGTGATCCATTTCGAAAGCCGCCGATAGCGCAATTGAAAAAAACTGGGGAAAGTTGGCTGCAGGATGGAGCATGCTTTGAGGTTGCTCCGAAGCTGGCTAAGTGTCGTGAATGCAGATGGACGCCTCATCAACGTTCAAAAAACGTAACGCAGAATATATTCTGTAGGTTTTATGCATTTCGCCGACTGAGGTACACGAAAAACGGGCAGCTGGCTATAGCGGGGTTCAGCGATCCGCACAAGGATGCCTCCGAGGTGAGTAGAAGATCTTGCGTCTCGGCAATGTTTGTGCGCAGATTATTCTTGATTACTATTGTCATCGCGTGGGCGAAATGAGGCAGCATAGCGTTGTGTTGTTGCAGGAAGACCTGCGACTCTGGTTACCTGTTAAGGACAGTCAGGAAGCGGCAGGTTTGAAAGATGAGAAACTGGATAAAAATGACAAGGATAAATCGGAAAGGTCGGACCGAGGGGACAGAGAAGATCTGGATTTAGAGATGGCTCATCGATTACTACGTCAGGTCGGAGATCAGTTTTGCGATCTACTTCATCAGGAAAAGGATGCTCTTCAGGAACACGTGGCTGAAGGTATTGTATAAAAAATATTCCATAATATTCTCTATGGAACTCACGAGAAGCAAGTGAAATTTATCAAAAGCCACTTATTTTCTTGTCTCCCTATTTCTGTTGCAAGTCACAGTTGTGACAATATTGTCGTGTGAACGTAATTTTATAACCGATGATAATAAAGTAATTTCACTTCATGAAGGTATTAAAATTTTCCGCAAAATAATCGTGAAAAGCTGAATTATTTGTTTTAAATCAGCAGTTTGGTATAAATTTTACACGTGACTTTAAAGTGAAATTGATTTGTTGATGAATTGATACTTCTGAAACTGCACCCATTTGTTTTGTAAATGTATACCTATTCAATACGAAGCTAATTGCATGGACTATTTATGTGGCAAACGGATGATAATAGTTTATTTCATTGGTTTCTTAATTAAATTGGTCCTATGTATATCCTTATTGGGTTCGTTAATCATGACTGCAACAGTATTCAGATGTCCCCTGTACAGCACGATGGGTTACTTCTATCTAACATTAATCTATATAATACTAAGCTTGGTCTTTAAGTGTTTGGGAAATATAATTTCAAGTTCTGAAATGACTCTTGAAAGGCCAATTTCTTACGCTACTTTTGTTACTAATATTTTATCGTCAATTGGTGTAGGCCTCATTTATTCCGCACCATCATGTAATCATTTTTTACGTCATCTCCGACTGTTACTTGACATTGTAACATTTTCATTTATTTTTCCTTCTATTTTTTGTTATTAAATATCCAAGTGAATCAACTATTTTCCAAAGTTGGCTACCATTATTATTTTCGCTCGCATGATATGCTAACGCTTGCTCTTCTTGCACCCTGAACATTGGCATTATGCCCTCTACAGCGAGTTCGGGGATTACAGACGGAACAGTAGCTTGGAAACGTGTCGTCCAAGGTGTACGGGAGATGTGCGACGTCTGTGAAACTACCCTATTCAACTTTCACTGGGCATGTGCCAAGTGCGGCTTCGTCGTATGCATCGACTGCTACAAGGTTAGTCACTGCGTCACCCAAGCTGCTTTGCAAAACGTGTTAATTATTTCAAATACACCGGTCGAATAGATTAATTATTAACGCGAGGCTAAAGTGATGTAAATAAAAATGAAACATCAACCATTTTTTATAATGTATTGCACAAAAATAGTGAGAGGAAGCAGTCACGCGACGAAAGGAAACTATAAACTTAAGCTCTGACACACTAACGTATAATTACTGTTGTTTACAGGGACGCAAGAATGGAACGATAAAAATCTGGGGTGAGAGCGGAAAGGACAGGGACGACTTCTCGTGGCTTCTATGTACAAACAGGCAGGTGCACGAACCAGAAAGATTGATGCTAACGCAGATAATAGCCGGTGATAGTTTGTCGCGTCTTGGATCGCGGCTTCACGAGAGCCGTTGCGAGTGGGGAATACCTCAGCATTGCTCGTGCAGTTTGGCGACATCGTCGCCGGTTAATGAGACACTAAGAAATCTGATAAAAGGTGAATCGATGGGCGTTTTAAACGGTAGCATAAAACAGGAGTCGAAGGTAGATAGGAAAGAAAACGAGTCTAACGGAGCTACGGACAAAAAGACAAACGGTGAGGATAAAAACTCGTCACTCAGTTGGCTGGCGAATGTTGCTCTCCATAATCAGGAAAAAAACGACTCCGGGTCCAGTTCGGACTCGGATGAGGATAGGGACGGAAACTACTCGACGTTGAGAGAACTACTTATCAGGCCGTCGCATAAACCAAACGGCAGCGGTTCCCGGTCGAATTCGCCGACCAACAACTCCGGGAATTCCAACGTGACGAACAGCACAACGCAAAACAATGTCGTCGCCAAGACCGGAAAAAAATCGAAGATGGACACCCTGGACGAGGTCATATCTAGCGTTATAGAGCACAGCGCTAAAAAGGAAAGAGACAGCGGACTCGTCGACGAAAAAGCTTCCCGTGAACTTAAGCACTTTGTTCGTAGGTATAAATGGACACAGAGGGGAAGAGAACCTTTGCCAATTAGAATAATGACTCTTACCGAAAGCAAGAGCCTTTACCCCGATGTACCTCATTCTTGGCTGTGCGACGGCAAACTGTTGAGACTAAACGAGCCAAATAACCCTAACAATTATCAGATATTCCAAGATCAGTGGAAACGGGGACAGCCAGTTATCGTTTCTGAGGTCTCGAAGTCGCTGGATATGAATCTTTGGCACCCTGACTCGTTTGCGCGTGACTTTGGGGATGTGAAAAATGACCTCGTCAATTGTATGACTGGTAACTTGGTGCCTAATCAACCGATGCGCAAGTTTTGGGAAGGTTTCGAACACTTCTCTAAGAGGTTAAAAGACGATAGTGGAAACGCGATGCTTTTGAAACTGAAGGACTGGCCTCCGGGGGAAGATTTTGCCGAATTACTACCATCCAGGTTCACCGATTTAATGAAAGTATTGCCACTCTCAGAGTACACGCATCGAAACGGGAGATTGAATTTAGCGAGTCGATTACCTGACTGTTTTGTCAGGCCAGACTTGGGACCTAAAATGTACAACGCTTATGGATCCGCGTTGTATCCTAACAAGGGAACCACTAACCTTCACCTCGACATATCTGACGCCGTCAATGTCATGGTCTATGTTGGTATTCCCAAGGACGGTGATAGCGACGAACACATTAAAGGTACGTTCACTTTTGTGGGAATTCATTCGCTTTTGTCGAGCAGCGAGAAAATAACGCAGCGTATGATGTAAAAAAATTTCAATCGAGAATACAACCGTGTTCGAGAATAAATTTATAACGAGCTTTTTAACACTGACGTGAGATAAATTCGAAATTGCTTGACGTTGATTATTGTTACGAGCAACCCATCAAAATAATTGTATTTTAACCATCTTGCAGAGGCTCTCAGGGCAATCGACGAGGCCGGCTGTGATATATTGACACGTCGAAGGGTTAGAGATCGCGGCGAGGCACCCGGAGCTCTTTGGCACATCTACGCGGCTAGAGATGCGGACAAAATTCGTGACCTTTTAAACGCGGTCGCAGTTGAACGAGGTGTGCGTCTCGAACCGCACCACGATCCGATTCACGATCAAAGTTGTTATCTCGACGGTCCTTTGCGAGAACGACTGTACCGTGAATACGGGGTTGAAGGGTAGGCACGAGTGGAGTTATTATTATTGAGAAAGCAAGTTCGTACGCTGTTCGTAATTTGCCTTTGGTTCAAACATTATTTTATCACGATCTTTCAGGTACGCCATAGTGCAGTGCCTCGGTGATGCCGTCTTTGTGCCCGCTGGTGCACCTCACCAGGTTCGAAATCTTCACAATTGCATTAAGGTCGCCGAGGATTTTGTCTCGCCTGAAAATGTGTCACACTGTTTTCACTTGACCCAGGAGTTCCGTGCTTTATCCGACACGCATACGAACCACGAGGACAAGCTGCAAATAAAAAACATTATTTACCACGCGGTTAAAGACTCTCTAACTGTACTTGAGAATGTGAAAGAGGAAGTTGTCGTGAAGATTAAACCGAAGAATGAAATTAAGATGAAGGAGGAGACGTAGCGGTAAAAGTCGAGCCGCCATGATCTGAGGGATTGCTTGATTTACGACTAAATCTCGCTAATGATTCGAAAGCGGGTGCGAGGCCCTCTTTTACTTTTACTTCGGTTCTTGGCGGCTTCTGAGTCGTTGGTGATAAGTAAAATAGCTAAGAACAAACAAATCGATGGGGAAAGAACGGGAGGGTGTGTGCGATACCTTGGTCCGAAGGTTGGGAGGGAAAAAGGAAGTGAGGGCGACGTTTTATCTCAGGTGTTTGGTTAATAACGTCGCGGAAGTTTGTTGTGATATTTGATGAGTAGCTCGAAACGTTTCATTTTTTGAATTGGCTGAGCCAATTTTCTGGTTGGTTGTTCGTTGTATAATTTCAGTTTGAATACAAATCACTATCCTATATTAATGATAATGATGATAATAATGATAAAACAGTACATACTTTGTGGTCGGATATGAAGTCCGTGAGATTTATTTACTTCGATTGTTCGTTTTCTTTTGTAATATTGTTCTTCGTTTAAACGTGGATCGTGACTGCTCGACTGCGCGTATCCGTGACCGAATTGAAAAAATATAAAAAATAAAATAAAAAGAGAAGAAAAAATTTGCGAATTTGTGATACCAGAGGAACTTCGGATCATAATTGTTTGTAATTAATTATCGTGCCTGTATCCAATACACACTTGTCTATACTATATAAATGTAGATAAAATTACTATGTAACAAATTCCTAAGAAAAAGAAAAAAAAAATTTGAAAAAACAGTTTACACGTATACAAACACTCTTATACATATAGATTAAATTTAGTGAATGTAAAAACATATATCGGTAAGGAAGAGAATGAAAGAAGAGGGGAAAAAATGTGTGCAATTAGACGTTGTAATTATTGGCCAAACATACCTTTGTATTATCGATTTGTCGCTTGCAGTCAATGAATTGAACTGTTTTACATAAATAACAAATCGATTGTACCGATTTTACTAATTAGATTAAACCGACCGTCTTGAACCATTTTGTGGATTAAAAGCTTGTTTTTTCGTCGTCGTATGGAAGGGAACACTGTGTAAAAGTGGTAAGAATCAATTATTTTTGTCAAATCAACATATGAAAATCGTCTGTTCTGGAAATAAAAATGACTTTATTTTATCAATTACAGCCATATTATATTCCATCAAATGATCCGACGATGGTAAAAAATATTTAGTTGAAGAAACGACAGTAATGTCTAGTCGTGTATTGCAGTCATTTTCAAAGTGCCAATGTTGTTCGATGTTTGTGGGATTGGTATGTTTGAATGCTCAACTGATTTGACATATGCGAGTTATCTTCCTCATTCTCAAACAGCATTGTGGCAAACAGCAGGTCGAGTTTCTAAATAAACATTGAACCGAATAATCCGCAATTTGACGATTATTCGTGCTCTTATAAACTTTAATTTGTTGTAGTTTTTCTTTTTCGCGAGTTGACTCTGCCTTAGCTGGATATTATTTCGTGGCATAAACAATTATATTCAAATAAGAACAGACGTATGGATGGATGGTTTTTATTTCTGTTAGTTTTATGAGATTTCAATTTGCATTTAGCTTGAAGTGATCCGGTTGATTTTACATTTGGCTAATTAAAACATGTTCTTTTTGCACATCATCTTTGGCGTGAATTAGCGTGATAGAATTTACGTGGAAGTATGAAGAGCAGATGACGAAGGAAGATAATAAGACGGAAGTGGAACGGGTAAAAAGAAATAATAAAACAACAACGGTAATGGCAAAGCGCATAAGAAAAATTCTGGAATTTGCAATTTCTTTGATCTCAATATTCGTCTAGCATACAACGACTTGAGTAATTAATATTTAAATACGATTAACGTTAATTAATTAAAGATAATTAAAAAAGAATATCTTAGTGTTAATAATATATGCATTAATTATTAAAGCAATTTATGCATACAAACATACAAAACTGAAAAAAAGTAAAAACAAACAAAATCGTAACAATAAATAAAAATAAATAACCTAACGTAAATTAAATACGATGAAAGAAAAACATCTCTGAAATACCTATTTCCTACAATGGGCGCTGTATAAAGTTCTAGAAACGTACTCTGTGTATTATTACTATTGAATACAAAAAAAAACCGTTCTTCTCTATATTATATATACATGTATATACATATATAAATAACAATAATAACGTACGCTTTCGCGTATACACCCATGCATACATGTGCATCTATATACATGTGTGTATATACATCTACGCATCCTGCGTTGCGCGCGGTATACACGGTGGTATACACGCACATTTAATTGAAAAAGAAATTATAATAATAAAAATAATGATAATAATAATAACAACAATATTAATAATAATAATTTTAATAACGAACAAACAATACTTATATAATTCGTTACGTATATATGTGTATATATATTATATGTAGGTATATAATAATATCGAACACACTTGATTGCATCAACACTAGATTTGTAGTCAGGTAGTATATACATTATTATTGTTATAATATCCTCACCATCATCATCATCGTCATCATTATTATCATTATTATAATTAAACATTACTATAATTAATTATTGGTTATTAATAATAATTACTTTATTATTATTATTATTATTATTGCTATTATTATTATAAGAAGAAATATGATATTTAAATGTTGCTGAGTATAAATGACTAAAGCGAAAAACGACAAAAAAACAAACGCAAGTGAAACAAAAAAAAGGGAATTTTAAAATTTTTAAACCGAACAGAGCGATAGAAATATTTAGAGTGCAAAAGAGATTCCGTATGAAAAGAACGGGAAATATTGGAAGAAAGAAATTGGCAAAAAAAAAAAAAAAGAAATTGAAATAACTGGCGAATGAATGAGAGAATGAAAGAGAAGAGCCGTGTGCTGGGGGCGGAATGGAATGGTCGCTAATGTACAGCCCTTAAAGTCCTCAACCTCCCTATATACACCCTCGATGTTCCCTCACCCTCCCCGCCACCGGCCGCCCTCAGTCATAGCAGTTATGAAACCGCGAGACAGCGGTTTCGAGTATAATTTTTTGTACTGTGTAAATGTAAGAAACCATACGTTTGAATAAGAAAAATGTTTATATTATGAGAAAATTGTCATTTCTTTCGTTTACACAACCTCTGTCGTGTACGCGTACACTGTACATATAACATGTAGGTACATAGTATTCAGGCTGCGTAAGTAATAACTGAAAGGTTGAGTACAGTTACAATTTGGAAGATTACTTTTTACATTACTTATTCATCGCCAAACTGCATAGTTTTGCGAAATCTTGTTTGTAGTAATTTACGACTTCTTTTTCTTTTTAATTTAATGCTGATTAAACAACAGTCAGTATGATTTTTTTTTTATTTTCAAAGTAATTGAAACTATTCAATTCCCCGTCACGGTAATTCCTTTAAAACTTTGAATGCCTGTGAGAGTTAATTTTTCTTTCGATGCAGTAAAACACATCCTGAAGTTAGTTTAATAAAATCGAAAATAAAAGAATACCAGAAGAATCGCACGAACCGAAGTCGAGGAGCGTCGTCGGCTTCGGGGACGCGATGAGTGGAGGTTGTAACATTTTTTCAATGATATAATAGAAATATAATTGAGTCTAACATGTGCTTGGTAAAATGTCTGAGTGAATAGCGAGAAAACTTTTAATAGCGAAAGAGGTGAAGAAAAAAAGTGATGAGAAAATGTATTTTTCAATGGATTCGCACAGTCTGAGGTTATCCATTGCAGAGATAAATCAACCGTGAATGTATGAATCTGTTACGAAACTTGTCAGTCGTTAAAGACACCGATAGAAGAGGCGTCAGGTCTCGCCGAAGTCGAAGCGCGTATAGAATGTCCTGCAGCGGTGGAAGCCCTGCAGGACAACGATCACCAGGGACTGGATGTTGTGGTCAGTTTAACGTTACAAGAAGTGCCAAACTTTCACGAGTATTATTTATTTTACTTAATTTCTATCTCCATCAAACCCTTAGCCAATTTCGAGACCGTCAATGCCAATAGCAAATCATCCAAATATTGCGATATAAGAATTTAGCCTAACATTTAATTACTTACTAATTTAAATCGGGGATCAGACTTCTACGAGGTAAATGATTATGATCAAAATGGGTTAATTATTAAGAAAGCAGCAAGGGCGAATTTGTACGTTTTTATGTTCATCTCTATTTAATGACTGTGTATGCATAATTTTAAGTTTCCATATATTTCATACCGCTGAAGTCTAATGACCACACAATTTATAGATTATACGGTTAATTAAGATATATTCTAATGAGAAAATCGGTTTAGATGTCAATCTATTCCGTAGAAGTTGAAATATCTGTTGCAAACTATGTTCAACGGGAAATTTTGGGGCAGGAACAAGTTGCGCGAGTTCGAGAACCGGATGCGCCGCATCGGAGCCCCGAATTCGGACGTGCCTCTGCCAGAAGAACGTGGGCTGCCTGGACCGTCAGGATTGCGGAGGATTCAGGCCCAGAGGCACAGCAGAGACCGGAGCCTGTCCAGGGCCGTGTCAATGCGAGGTCGAGGACTCGTGGAATCGAAACGTGCCGCCGAAGCCGAACTGCGAATGGGTGTCAAACTTCACGGAGCTCCGTCGTCAGTGGAGCGATCACGGGCGACGGGAGTCCTGCAAATGCTGCAACTGCCGCCCCAGGTAAACCCGAAATTCTCCGGATTCATCGAGCTCCGTAAACTCTCTAACTTTCGCCCCCTTCAGCCGGCCCAGCACCCCCTGCCGCCCTTGCATTCCCTGCCCGCCTGCGACCCCCTGCTGTTCGTCGACCTCGGTATCTTGCCAGAAACGTGATCCTTGCCAAGCCCCGTCAGATCCTTGCGCCCGGACCTGCTGCGAGGGTTCGCGACTCGGTGGCGGCGGGTGCTGCTCTTCTCCAGGGAAATCGAGCTGCTGCCCCTCGGAGTCCAGCTCTGACGCTTGTCCGCCTCCGAGCTGTTGCGGTCAGGCTAATCCCTCTTGTCAGCCTTGCTCGCCGCAGCCCCGACCGATCCTGAAGAAACGGAGCTGCTGCATATGCGCTCCGAGTGGCTGCATGTGCCAGCCGATGCCGAGAAACTGCAACTGCCCGCCCCCCGTACAGATTGACGCGAGAGCCGACGAGGACTGCTCGTGCGACTGTCCTTCCGCACCCGAGTGCGCCTGTCCACCGAGCGAACGCCGGTTCTCCAGGACCAAGGTGAAGTGTCCCAACGCCAGGATCTGCTGCCCCGTTCCTCGCCAGCCCCCAGGAACACCTTGCTGCTGCATCGAGTGCCGACCCTGCCTCCCGCCGCCCTGCGACCCCTGCTCGTCGACCAGATGCCGCCCATCGACGCCTCGGACCAAGCCCTGCAGGCCGGCCTCACCTTGTCCCCCTAGCTCGCCCTGTCGCCCAAAGCGAAGCTCTCCTTGTCAAAAACCGGCACCACCCTCGCCCTCTCGATCCTCCGCTCGCTCCTCGTCCCGGGGATCAAGTTGTTGCTCACCGTGCAGAGCGCCAGGTCAGTCGTCTTCAACCTGCGATGATAACGGCGAGGTGGTCGAGGTCACGCGGGCACGCGGAGATGACGGAGAGCGATACTGCGCCGGCGATGCCGATCGGCGTTCAAGGTGTCGCTGCGCTCACGACGGGAAGGGTTGCGTCGATGATTGCCGCTGGCGCTGCTCAAGGAACTGCGCCGGCGAACCCTTGACAGGGAGCTGCGAACGGCCGGAAGAACCGGGGAACAACGAGGGCCGGGCCCCGAACGTATTGCAGGTTGCCACCGGCGTCGATAAATCTCTTTCGATCGATCACCGTCAGGTGGATCATTCGGTGACGAAAATTGAGGCTGCTCCTAAGCTGCGTGCCGCAACTTATCCTGGCAACGCTGCTGCGGTCGGAGCGCCTGGTGCTCGCGGTACTCGCGGTACTTCCGGTTGGAAGGTCTTCCCTCGCAAGGTTTCGCGCAGTGCGGTTTCACCTGTTGGTGGAACAGGCAATTCCCTTTCCAACGTGATCGCCGCACGGAAATCGGCTGCCACCCCCGGTGTCAACCGCACCCCGATCGGCACAAACGCGTTGCACGCTCGTCTCGTCGCAAAGAGGATGGCTCCTGGGCGATCGGGGCTCGGTGTTCAGACCCATCCGGCTTCTCGCGATTCGTCCAAAGGCTAAGAAGAATTATTAAATTGGGGCGATGTGGGCTTCGAGGAGAAACCAGGAGTCGGAGGGTAGATTGGTTCAAATTTACCGCGATATCGGTTTCACTCACGCGTGCGCGTAGAAAAATGACTGTCAGAAATCGTTGATACGATTACGATGACGATAGTGATTATGACGATTAACTATGTGAATGTCGATTTAACGTAAATACTGATGGCTGTATGTACCCCCTTGTTATGACTAAAGGTGTGTGACGGTGTGGTGCCTCCAGTAGGTGGCGGCGACGCGGAAATTCCCTCGTGCCCTTGCGTGTCCGAACGGGAGTGCTGCGCAGGGGGTGGCGGCGAGTTAATCTCGTACCTCGGTGACATTGGCCACTCCATTCTCGTACCCGGTCCTCTCACCCTCATTTCCTTCGCCCTGCTGATACTCGTTGCCGTTACCTGGGCCTTTGGCCTCGCCTTCTACCACCGATGTTTGTGTGTCAAGAAAGTATGTCTGAGGTACTCTGGTCGGTGATGCATTTATGGAAAACAGATCGATGTATACGATAAATACGAAAAACAAAAAATGCGACATGAAAAATATCATGGGTCTTTTTATTTATTCAACGAATTATTATTGCGAGTTACGAGGATCTGAATTACATCGTTTTCGTCATGTGTGCTTCGAAATATACGATAGTGACCGGAGACGCGGGAGCTTTTTGCGACTCGCATTTGATCACAGTGAAAGTCACAGAAATTGGCAGAACTTAGCTCCGTTTGGATTTTCGTAGAAATTGATTATTCCAATCAATCGTGATACGTCCGACACTTTTTCGCTAACAAGCAACGTTTGATCGTGTTATAATTTTTCATCAATATACCGTATGCCTTTCTCAGCTTTAGTCATTCGTCCAAATAATTCACGATAATTCATTTTGTGATGAAGAATTGATGTGATTTCGGAGCACGTAAGATGAAAGGTCGCTTTCACTAGGTTTTACTATAAATGACAATATTTTCTCCAATTTTCAGCTCAGGCTCCGAATCAATCGGCGAAGTTGAAGATACCGCTCGTTTTCAACCCTGCCGACAAGATCTCGTCACGTGACGGTAGGAAACTATTTCGCAACAACCGAATTCCAACGCGCCGAGTTCAGTTCTAATTTCGGAAATATCCTTTCTAAACGCGAGACAAGTTTCGAGTTTCGCATTGAAATCAGAATTGAAACGAGTACAGCAAATTAACCAATCGACGGTAGGTCTAATTATGCTAAAAACTAATCCACCAGTACGCATCGACGTTTCAGCCAATTGCAAGACGTCGCAGCGTCGTTGTGGTACATCCGATCGCGACAAGTCTAAGTTCCTCCGCGGTTTCCGGAATCCAGTCCGGCACGCAACAGACGACAAACACTTGATGCGGAACGTCAGTACTCATAGGTAAACTCATCAGTCCCCATCCGTTCGCGATATAAATTTCTTTATAGAATTTAATCTGTTTGCAGTACACCGCAAAGTATCGGTAACGTCACCTGGCACGAATTAAAACGCGCGTTTTGTCTCCAGCCAGCCAACTCGCCAGGCCGTAAACGTCACAGATCTCCGGCCGAGCTTGCGCTCGCCTTTTTTTCAAAAATCGACAAGTCGCGATCCCGCCAATCAGCCAGCCGATGCATCGTCCACTGGTGTCAACCTCCTCTCCGCTTTACGTCGTCCCGAAAAAGCTCACCGGCATCCTCCTGCACCGAGGCGTTTTCTCAAACATCAACCGGCAGTGGGAAGTCCTGTCAGTCCGAGCCTCCGATGCCGTTATCAAGATCCCGTTACTCCTTGGCAGGATTAAAAACAGGGCCGCGGCAGTGCTGCTGTGGAAGTCAGGATAAAGGATGCGCCGAGGACTGCAATTTCTGTTGTTCCCTAAACTGCGGGATGACTGGAACGCCGGATGGTATTAGAGCGGGACACTCTGTTCAGCAGCGAGTAAGGGATCAAGTGGTTTTTGCAAGCAGTCACGGACTCCGAAGGCCGAGCTTTCACGATAAATCCTGCGCACGTTCGTTGGAGGATATAGCCGTCCGGATTACGAAAAGCACCGGAATTTGCACCGAGTCGGAATCGAAGCATAGCTTGTTATCGAGCGTAGAGATGTCGATACAACAGGATCGCGAGATTCCTTTGACGAATCATGACGGGAATAACAGCGAGGGAAATCACAAGCTCCGTGGGAAAGAAAATGCGGTGGATGAGGTCGGGCATAACGAGTATGAAGAAAAGGAATTTCCGAAGGAAAGTTGCGCGGAGAAAATCATGCAGAATTTAGGAGGTGACGCTCCTCACAGGCAGGATCTCAGCAGTACCGACAGGACTCGCAAGCACGAAGTTCACGATGCTGCGACGGATATCGTAAGACATTCTGCGCAGACAATTTATCACGACAAGGCGGTGGGTGACGAGAAAGGTATTCGCAGGCATCATCGCCATGCTCACGAGAGAACAAGGGACCACCGTCGAGGCCTCGTAGAAAACGCTTCTCGACACAATTTTCATCTTGACAAATCAGTGGGCCACGAAGGGGAGAATCTTGGGCTTATTTGCCGCGAGAAAGAAACGAACGAATTCCGGGAACATCCTGCCGAAAGGAGAGGACTCGGAGCCACTTCCTTCCAGGAGCATCTCGAAAATGGAGGAATGTCAGACGCGGAAAAAAAGAGGATCAGCGAAAGGGACTGTGATGGATCCATCGACCGATCCAGGAGTAAAATAATTCCGGAAATCATTACGAAAAGTGAAGTTGAGGATTGCACTTGCTCCGAATCGGTCACTTCTGAGATTCTGTTGGTAGGGAGCAGGGCGAAAAATTCTTTATCGAAGATCAGTGATTCTAGCAAAATGTCTTTCGTTCTTGGCGACGAACGGCAGTATTATCCTTTCGGTATTTCCGACCGCTCAATAGCGACAAACACCTCAGATTCGTACGTCACTCGCCGATCGCAACGGCGACACGAACGCGCGTCCCGTAAAAAATAGCCGATTTTTTTAGTTGGTTAATATTTGTCGTCGTTTATTTTGTCCTCTTTTATAATGTCTGTAATAAATTGATCCCATCGTACATACAAGTATACCCACTGAAATTCGAAAAGAGGTATTACTCAACGACGGCTTTCACTGGAGTAATGCGCTTCATTCCTAGAAGGTGATTGAATTTTTTCGTCACTACTTTCGCAACTACAAGAAAAATTACAAGGCTTTGTAGTGCAGCAATGCATGTCATAGTGTATACTGAAAATTTAACTGTCAACGTATAACAGAGTGCCCAATTATCGTTAGAAACTATAATTGTTGTCCGGACGACAGAGTGTCGTCGACGCAGACCTGGGGGTATATCATTTATGTGCACGGGCGTGTGAGCGACAAATTGCAACTTACGCGTGTGTGCGTGTGTGCGTGTGTAAGCACATTATCGATGTACATGTCAGTGACCTGATGTTCATTCGTTCAGGTTTCACTTCGTTCCGTTAAATTCTTCGGTGCGTATAACGACGATAAATTTTCGCCTAGCCGACACCGAACGCGATGAAACAATGAAACGATGACAAGACGAGACAATGGGTTGATTAATGCATTGATACGCGTCGAATCCGCGCAGATTGCACTTTCAGTTTCGGCTCAGAATTTCCCGTTTAACCAAAAAAAATATACGTATACTGTACCGGAATGACAATTTTTGAATAGATAAATTGATGGCAGATGGAAAAAATTACCATCTATCTTTCACTTCGTCTCTAACAATTTCATTACGTTGCCGTGAATTTCCTGATCTGATTTCCCAACGAACTAGCTGACTCGTTTACGTGATTCCTTCTCTGCAGAACGAACCGCGTCAAGGACTCGCCTGCAATCCTAATCTATTAGCCAATCTGTAACAAACTCTGCAGATCCCCGCTGGAATGCTTTATAACCTGATCGTTCGATGCATTCGTCTTATCCGGAATACGAAATTAATCCGGACTTCAAAGCATCGTTTTGGGAATATGCTCGTAACGCTCACCTCAAAGTTGTTGATTGGCACCTGGATGAATTAGTTCATGCATGTTCCAATCCCAGATGAGCGATCGGCAACCGCTTCGCGGCATATTTGACCCCCCA
Source organism: Neodiprion pinetum (assembly GCF_021155775.2). Taxonomy (NCBI): domain Eukaryota; kingdom Metazoa; phylum Arthropoda; class Insecta; order Hymenoptera; family Diprionidae; genus Neodiprion; species Neodiprion pinetum. The sequence continues at coordinate 29,408,115 of NC_060237.1, forward strand.
TGTGTTAATTCGGTGAAACTTTAACTAGTACCTACGATGAACAGACTCCCATCATCAGGAACACGGAATGGTGACGGGGATGAGAAAGGGAATGAGAAAGTGAGCCCTTGCGATTATTTGATTTTGCACATTGTGAATTAACGTCTATTTCTGAGTTTATCATGGGTGATATCAATCTACGAGCATTAGTGTCGAACTGCTTATAAAAGTAGGGTTGAACAAACGAATTCGGGGCGATAAAAATTCGAGAGGCGCAAAAGGATTGGCATCAAATTTTATTAAAGGTGTTAGTTTCGTCATAAAACCATATGTATTCAGTGTATATAACTATATTTATTCTAGATGTCTGCTACGCAAGACTGGTTATCGAGGAGAAATTTTCCCGTATAATATATGCTCCACCATGATCACCAGCCGTCAGAGGGTGGTGTCCTGAAAAGAATATTTCATGTTAAGGCTTGTCGTTCGTATAATTAGTTTTGAAAGTTTTCTTTTTAAACCGCAGAAACGGTTAGTCAACGACAAGCGCAGGGTATTCAGTAAAGAAAGAGAGGGAAAGAAAAAAAAGGGGGAGAAAAAAATTGAAAAAGTGGGGGTGGCAGTAATAGTCTCAGATTGAATAACGTTTCCCACTGGGTATCAATCATCTCCTTCTGACGGGCTATAAATCGAACGTTATACACACACAGGGGGGGTGGGGGATGAGGGGTAAGGTTATCAATTAGCGTCAGGACGTTTGACGTAAGGCAAAGATCGGACGTAGTCGAGGCATTACGTCGTGAAGAATATATTCGGCCGCCTAACCTCCGCGAACATATTAAACATAATCGAAGACTAGCTTCGATATGAACTATATATGTACACTCACTCCGGAGTGCGCCAAGTTTCCCGATCCATAGTTATGGTGTCTGGACTCTCCCTGCACAGCGTGGAAAAAACAGTGTTCACTTAAAGACGACCACACTAGAACTGACTTACAAAAGTACCAACGAGTCATACTCACATCCTGGAGGGAAGCAGTACCGTCTCCTTCTTCATGTCTTCCGGTTTGTGCACAGATGCGAGTAGATGGGCAAGAGGAGTGCTCGCCATTAGCACCAGGGCGCAAAGTACAGTGGCAAACCAAAATCCATTCTGCAAAAAGATGAGTGAAAATTGATATTCAAGTCAACATCTAGAATACACTTTGATGAAAGATCGGGTACTGCAGAAATTAATTCATTCCATGTTACTTTTTTTTCAAGGACGTCTCACCAGAGGACCCAGCACGTGATGACACAGGAGAAGGCGCACTCCGTCGATGACGTCCCAGAGTGGACGACATCGAGCAACTCCTGTTCCCATCTCCGCCAGGACGTGAACTCTCCACTGGTCTAGGTAACTGCCGATCCTGTCGACGTACGCCTTGGTCTTCTGCGCTAGGCACGATTGAGCAGAGAGAAATAGTGAGAAAAGTTCACCTCTCGAGTCAAATACGGTACGTTTGAACTGACCATCTGCGCGATTTTTTCACCCTGGTTATCGATGTAGAACTGGATCGTTTTAAGGTGCGATATCGACTGATTGACTTGCCGCTGAAGCGGCTGGAGCTGCAACTCCAGAGTGGTCAGCTGGTACACCAGATCCTCGTGCATTTTCATCAAGGGTCTCACTTTGCGGTCCAGCAGGCTCCGAGCCGTTGCTGCTATAGCGTCCAGGTTTCGAGCTGTACTATGGTCTCGGATTTGCCGCGCCACGTTGTCCAGCTGCTCGGACAACGCGCTGAGATCCTTGTTCAGGACTGGTCCTTGGATCTGGGAGTGAGCAAGTGGATTTGAATTTCGGGATTACGAAGAGGTAAATATTCCAAACTCACTCTTGTTCTATGTTCCGTCAGATTCGACCCCGAGGCATACAGGAGATTTTGCAGTCTGACCTGCAGGTTTGGCGTTAGTATTCTGAGTCCTTTCAGATCGACCTTGAGCTTGTGCATTGCTTTGGCTAGTCCAGGCCAAGTCCAATGAGCAGTGAGGTGTTCCAAGGTCGTCGAACCGCCGAGATGATAGACGGGATAGGCGGCCTGGTTTTGTTCGCATCTGCTATTGAAAGACAGAGAAAGAGGAGAACTGGGACATCTTTCAATGGGCAAGAATCAGTTGGGCGTCGGCTGCTTCGCACAGTCGAGCCTTGGTGCCTAATTAGCGAGCCAAGGATGTCTGGTTCTTAGATTTTAACGGGGTTCAAAGTGGGCGTTAATGGTGGTCAGAAGTGGACCCCTTTTACCTTAGTAATTCTTTGAGAGGGACGCCTAAGGGTTTTTCTAAGAAACCCCGAGTTTCTAGGAGCGCTTCGACCGTCCGGTACTCCGGATCGTGGAGTGGCCGGCAGAGCAGCATCTCCGTATGAGTTGCAAGTGTGAGGTCCGCCAGGATGACCGCCCACAAACCGACGGAGACGATGCAGCTCAGGATAACAGCACTGCAATCGAATTCAGATCTTCGGATAAAAACTTTCGCGACTATTGTACAGTTCAGGAGTAAAGACAGAAAAGTGAATAGGGATAATAAGGTACGTTCCAAGCCGAAAAACGTTCTGTTTTGCATTTTAAAAAAAGTTGTAGAAATTTTGAGCAACGTCGATGGCTCGTTGAGTTGAGCTGGAGATCTCGGTACAATTGGTTATACGTATATGTACACTTGTTGAATTTAGCTCAGAAGCGAGCAGCAAGAGAGTAAAATAATATTCGAAACAGAGCGAGAGAGGCAGAGAAGGTAGGGAAGGAAGGCAACGAGACCCTCAAGTGCGGCGTTATTACTCTGGGTACAGTGAAAGTACCGAGATGCGTGTAATCTTCCGAGAGATTTGCAGCTCTCGTGAAACGATGCCTCGAAACTACGACCGGGATACGTGACTGTGGCGAGTTGACCAGAGTTTAAAGAGACTGGTGTGATTCGAGTTGGACCAGATGAAAGGACGGATGCATCTTCGCTAGTTCAACAACTGCTTTCCCGTCATACCTATAATAACAACTTTGTAACACGACGTAGTTTGCAAATTCCAGACAATTACCAAACACTGGTTCTCTCAATGACAAAGGCTGGATGGACTGGACTTCCGCTAACTTCTCACACCTACCTCAGTAACGTAGGTCGCACCTTGTCCTCCGTGGCTCCACATCGACAACACAGAGCGGAGAGAAGCAGCATCCAAACGATGAAGACAGCCAGAACGGTACCTGAACATTTTGAGATTTGGGTAAGTGTCGCCAAAAATTGTTTCCCTATTCATCCTGACCCTGAGCAACCTTTTTTTCGTCGAAGCAAAAATTAAACGGACAGTCACTCGGGTTGAATTATTCTTCAAACTTAAATTCGGTGGGAAAGTCGAACTCTGATAGCGTCTCCGAGGCGTGCTGTCTATTATAAATGGTGTAAGCGTATATACGTAACTAGTTGACACGAGGCGCGAACTTACGGAGACGGAAAATAATTAAATCCGAGCCACCTCGAGTTGGGGGAGCGGATTCAACACCGAAATTTGATTCAGTGCCCCGCGTGTATAAACCTAGATTCGAAAATTGAAAAACTTTTCCCCCCACCTTGATCCTCTGTCTTTTACACTTTGATAGAGATGGTCTTGGTATGAAGATTGATTTACGGTTCGGAATAATAACACCGCGAATAAATGGTGATAAATTGCCCGTCTTATAATTCGAAATTGAGCTGGATTGCACCGAGTTTGCGTTGACCTTACTGAATTCACCCTGAAAACTTACCGATGCCGATCAGCCAACGGGTTTGCTCGAAGGTGGCCAGGTGAGGAACCACTTCGTTGATCACTCTTCTCGCCGTTTCCAGGTGTTTCGAAAGCTCGGTGCTGCTGGTGTCCAAACCGCGAGCTTCCTCGGTCACTCTGTTTCGGGCGTTGCTTATTTCGCGTCGAATCTCTACAATGCCGATAAGTTTTTATTCTTATTTTCTCTTCGTAGGAACGAATTACGTATGGGGGCATTTTATTTATCATTTATTGTTTTTCCTTTCTTTTCTGACTTAGACCGTATACTTCTTTTATATCGTGAAATATCCATCAACGTATAAGGTCCGCCCGGCTGACCTCTCTCAATTTGCTCGGTTTACCTTTGCGCGAGCGTAGACGTCGTTGGTCAGTTTGAGGGAAAAGCAGAAGAAAACAAATGTGAAAAACGACTATTTCTCTTTACCCCGAGGTTATTGACTGAGTTGTTTTTTCTCGATACAGTGGAAGAGTTATACTGATGGATAGAAATATGTACAAGATATAAAGATTTCTGTTTACGATCAGTGGATACAAAGTAGCGAGTCAGACGAAAAGGAACCTGATCAAGTCGAGTGCAAAAATGCGTGGGTCAGGTTCACCGGTTTGAAACTGTAAACAATCGGCGCTCCTTGGAATAATAGTTACAACGAAATCGCTAGAGCTTAAGCAGAAATATATTGTGAAAAACCAGAGGGGGAAAGGTAGATAAACAGGTGAAAACTTTCGGGGAGTAGCGGAAGATGAGGATCCTGGCGAAACAGCTACTTGTATAACAAAAGATGTTAGAGCAGACAGGACACGTTGTCAACACGGGATTTTCGTAGCATCAATCACCCTCGTCCGTAGCTCGACCCCGTCCACTCCGATCCTCCCCTTCATCACGGCTCGACTCACCCTCGGGGGAAACGTCGCAGAACGCATTGTTCGGTTCACATGTTCGATAATTAAAAGCCCAACTCCGGTAAGCCGAAGCTTTTGAACTAAATTAGCGAAGGCCGTAGAGGACCCCGGTTAAACACGAGCTCATCGTCGAATGCTCGATTGGTGTGAAATTAGCCTCATAGGTGTGGAGGTTCTCACGGAAAAAAAAACCCTCAGCTTGGGTGTAAATTCGTACCCTCAACGTTTTTCTTCTGGAAATTTAGCATCGTCTATGAGTCGGGGGTACGAATTTACATTCAAGTTGAGGGTTTTTTTCCCTAGGGGGTAGAATTTCAATTCCAGCTTTCTTTTTTATCATAAGATCGGTATTCCACACTCGGTTAGTCGCGGTGTAGAATCTTGCTAATCTTGCAGATCGCTGGCCAAAAATCGCTTGACCGTGCCAACTCTGAAGCCATTTAGATTCTCGAAGGTATATCTAGTGTGCAGTTTGACACGGTTGGCCAGCGTGCGTGTGGTATTGAAAAGTCAAGCTCGCCGACTACGAAGTCGGCTAGACTAGCAAAAAATCACAAAGATTATCGGCTCTGAGTATAGGAGAAACTTCGGGGCGGGTAGTGCGTGGATGAACGGATGAGCCGTCGGATGGATGGATAGAGTTTGAAAGTATTTGTGAACGGGAGGGCGAGCGAACCGGGGCCATGCAATTGTCAGAAAATTAATATCGACTCATTGAACCTGAAAGCAATGAAAATGCTTCGTCATCCCCGCGTTCTCGTACACCGTCAAAATTCTCGGAGGGGTATAAAGCGAAAAATTTAATGTATCACTGTACGCAGACTCCTGACCCACTTTCGGTATAATCACGATCTTATATCATGCATGTATGTACAACGCTCGCGTACCTTTTATATACATCGTAATTCGTGGAAGGGACGTCGGTGGGAGGCTACTGATTGAGCCATTAAGTTCACTTTTCAAGCAACGCATATATCTTGATTACGTGTTCTTTGCCGTTGGTTTGGCTAATCAACCCGAGTGCGCGTTACGACCCGAAAAATCGCCGGACGCAATTTTCGAAGACTAATGAAACTCGAGCGAAAATTGATTTCCATCGGGTTTCATGGCTTCTCCGGATCTAACCGTGAACCTGCAATTTTAATATTCGATTCGAAATCAGCAACGCTAAAACTTTAGCTTATACGTCCAAAGTGTTTACATTCAGAATTTCTGCTCATTTATAGGCTTGAAACAATCCCAAAGCTTCGGTGCTCCATGAATATCGTGTCGTCATCGTACCGACAAATTTGATTCCGTTTCGCTCCGTCGTCATTTTCGTCGCGAGATGTTATTTGGCGGGGAAACGATTCGATGGATGAGAAACAGGGTAACTCCGAGTCGCAGGTGGGATTTGGTGGTGGGCCTGGTAGCGATAGGGATAATTTCTTAGCCGATCGGAGTTGGCTGGCGGTAGCATATCAGCCGCACGCGCGTGTCAAGCGGCGTTTGAAACACGTGTGATAGTACGAAACGTCGAGGGATAATTTCTCATCGCATCTGTGTCGCACCAGATGTTACCCGGCTACCTAACCATGCCACCGCGGAACTCGCACCTTCGCCAAACACTAAAATATGTCGCTGATTTATCGCTCAACCATACGATCGGCTCTTCCTTCCAGCTACTGAGAAACTTATGGAATAAAAAAAAAAAAAGATAAAATGAAAAGTGCACAGAACGATCAGAGGACTTCCGGACTTGGAAACGCCGCCTACTCACCGTTACGAGCGTCCAAGGTTGTTCGAGCCACGTGATGAGGCACGTAGAGGTATTCGCCTCGAGCCTGACGCCCGGATTCCGTCAAATTTTCTCTTCCGGTTCCCCGGAGTCGGAGGAGCCGCTCGTCCTTCAGAAGCTGAAAAGTCAAACGAGCTTTATCAGAGCCCGTTTCGTAACTGCGGATGAAACTCGGTCACGCACTGCAGGGACGCGATATGTCACCGCGACTCGAATTTCACGTGCGGTTTCCCCGCTAACCACTTTCCTGAAGGGCGGAAGGCAGTTATAGGGGCGGTGGAGAGTCGGGGAAGAGGGAAATTCGTCTTTTGCGGTGCGCATCCATCGACGAACGGCGAATACCTGCAGACGGGTATTGGCTAACAGATGTTCAATTTCACCTAACTTTATTTCCTACACTCGGAGTCCGCTTGCTCGCGTCTCGTTTCACTCGTTCGATTGTGGTAACGTTGCGCGGCTTGCCTCACAAAATTTTCTTGGCTCGGTCGCAAAGGGGATTCGCGAATGTCTCATACCATCTCAAACCGTGAATATACGTCTAATTTATGCGCTTGCAGACGGATATTTGTTCATCAGGGTTGTAATCTAGCGATGCTTGGGTATATGTACAAGATCTTGAGACGCCTCCTTTCCGCCACTTTACGCGATTAGCTATACGCAATCCTCCCGGGAACTAGAAATCAGAATATCAGATTATTGATCGTCACAATCAGCCTCTAGAACCGCAAATATTTACTCAGGCCGGAATCAGGAGCCTAACAATTATGTCTACTAAGCTAAAAGCAGCGTGGAATGGAATGGAATGGAATGGAACGGAATGAATAGGAAGGGATAGAATTTCATGGTCTGGGATAGCAGCGTCTCATATGCGTATACGGCGTCCTTTTACGCGCGTTTTATCCTGTTTTTAACCCCCAAAAACCATTTCAAGACACAAGTTGCGTGTGTCTTCTACTTGTGACTTTTCAGTTTTACAGGGTCGAAACTTTGCGGATCTTGATACAATAAATAACCGCACTGGTTATTTTTGGACCGTGAAGGGTCTTTGGCTAGCTATTCGGTGAAATAAGAGGGTAGGTTTTTTACCATCCTGTTCTTTGATCAAAGAGAAAATTGTTCCGGGAAAAGCAGCGAGACAGAACGTATTCCCAGTACAGTTTGAACCATGTTTTTTTTTTTTTTTATTCTCACGTGCTGAGCGGTGATATTTACTCAGGTCAACCTGCTGAAAACTCGTCAGCGTTTAGAAAGAAAAATTGCTACGTGACCATGACGTGCATCGCGGAAAGAGAGACAAAGCGGTGAGACCACCGGGTTAGATGTGCTGGTCTGTGATGCGTGAGTATAGTTTTGTTTGTCTTATTCTACACTCCTGAAACTTTCAACCCGAGTTTAACTTTACATAGCTATGAGACTCCGTCGTCGTACAGGTCTTTTGTCAAAATATTTGCCTAGGGTTTTGCTCACGCACCTCAAACTGGCAAACATAACATGCTCCAGAGCAATTAATAACGTTTAGAGTAATCGTTAAGTTGGTCCCGGTAGGGAGCCGCCTAATTACGTGGAATTGTAGGTGAATCCTCGAGGAGTATGAATTGTGAAGCAAGTGGAATGGGACCGCTAGATTTTTCGCGCACGTTGCTACCAGCGTGACCGAAAATTCAGGCATTGGTTGAAGACCGTTTCAATCCTGACCAAGCAGCGTCTTGAGCCCATTTTCAAATCTTATGATCTGCTGCAAATTCAACTGATGGAACGAATTTCGCACAACGACCTGCAGGCGCGGTCTTATAATTGGAAGTTATACTTTTTGGCCCGATTCCCACTGCTCGTACTCGCCCGCTGTCCGAGTCTCGGTTTTCCTTCCTTATTCACTTGTTCCATCGCATGTGAATGCGCAGGTCGCAGCGGTGGCCGTAAAAGATATTATAAAAATCTTGGATAAAGATTGCACAGCAAAACCAGCCCCACCGTTCCCCCCTTCAGCTCCGATCACACACGCTTACTCAGCTCGAGCTAGCCGGTTCGGCTCAGCTCAAATTTCTCACCATTTCATTCGGCGGCTCTGAATTGTCATCGATTTTTCAACCCGCCCGAAATCCCGCTCCCATGACATTAACCGGGTCACCGTCTCATTTGCGTTCTCACCGCGGGAAAAGAATTTTGAGTATAACGTCGAAGAAGAAAAAATTGCACCTCATTCGCGATGAATTTTCGCCGTAGTTTAGAGATAATAACTTCCAGACGTCACAATATGTTAAACTTTACTTGCCGAAAGAGGTATTTCGTCTACATAAGCTGGCAATTGAGTAATTAATTACCAGACGAACTCATCCAATTGTCGAACGGTTTTATGGACATGCTTTTTACAAGTCCAAGACGCATTTTGCAAACCCCTTCAATTACAATTATTATCGTACTCGCGGATTACACCACCGGCTGCTAAAATTGGAATGAGAAAATAGCAAATTCATGTAACGCGGAGGGTTTGAAAATGGCTGCAAAATTTCTCCTTCTATTTTCAGGGTGCAATTTTTCCGTCCAATTGAGGCAACGCGCAGTGTAGGGTGTCGGGTGAAATTTACTAGGTCCGCAGAATTTAAACCCGCGAAGGTGCAGCACGCCTCGCTAGCGGCGACAATTGGACGCTCTCCTTTGCAAGAAGATTTATCGCCTCGGTGTGGGTATAGATCCGACCGCGAAGAACAAAAGACTCGAAAATTTCAGGGCTCGCGACGGCGTTTCTAAATCGGCCGGATTTTCGCGGTATCGAGGAAGAAGAACCGCGACGCCGAAACGTCTTTCCGTCCTAATTAGGGGGTGCAAAAGGGTCGAATTCAGCCTTAGCCTGGTCTCCTCACTCGGTCCAGTCTGATAGCCAGGTGTAGTCCTGAGGGGTCGAGGGTGGCGCAGAGGGCTCGGTCGGGAGGCGGACATCCCCTCGCGGCCGTTTCCAGTTGTCGACGAAGTTCCCCAGCTTCTCGACCCACTTCTTCTCCAGACGTTCGCGCCTTCTCCGTGGTTTTGAAGAGGGTCTCGGCGCGGGACGAAAGTTCCGTCGTGGCTGTACAGAGGCAGATGTAAAATCAGACAGTGACGGGGAATTGCACACGTGACGGTCGCAGATAGGAGAGAAAACTCGAGCCGTCTGTCTTGAAACCGTGCATCGCACAATGGAAGGCGGTTTCATTTTGAGAACACGGAAAGATAAGCGTACCTGAGGGTTTGAAAACTTGTGACTGGATATTTGTTTTCCAATTTTAGTGTATTGGAAGAGTTCGACCTTTTTTGGAAATCGTACCTACGACGAAACTATTTCAAAGCGTTGTTTTCATTTCGTTAAAATATCATTTTGGAACGAAATTTGTTTTGTAATTGAAAGTCAAACTAAAAACCCGGTGGGCATCTAATCGAATAAAAGAAAAAGAGAAGAAAGAAAAAGAACCACTCAGGACGAAGATACGAAGTTTTGCGAAGTTTCACGTTGATGGATTTTTCGCTTCATCTCAAACTTCGCCTTGAGGATTGGCTTATCGCAGATTCGTCCAGGTTCCAGGCTCAAGTGAAGCCTCGGTCTGCTCGCGTCGCGCAAAGGCAAACTTGGTCGCCAAGTGAGCCCGTGACATGGTAACACTTAGTAAAGGGGAGAGGACGTTGAAGTTCTTAACTGAAAACTAACTAAATTAGTGTAGACATTGCTTGGAGTCCTCTCTTCTCCCCTCTCCTCGCCTCTCCTTTCCACTCTGCGGTTGCTCCTGGCCTACCGATATCGATGGTAGACACCTCTTTGAGCTTTGGAACCACTCGGTGATGCCTCAATTACCGAAGCAGCTAATGGCTTCCACGGTCACCCCATAACGCGTCTTGTAAACTCTTTGATCTCGTCGTGTTTCACAGAAAATCATAAACCCGAAGGACCCGAAGGGATAGTCGTCGTGTTTTTTATAACGGAAATCCAAAGTCTCGCCTCGAAACTTTTTACACTGCATCCGGGTGAAGTTTTACCCGCTTCGTATAACAGTTCCTCAATTTTTATGCAGCTTCCTTCTTAGTTGTCCGACACTTTGTTTCCTTTTTTCAAACACTGCTCCAGCACTTGGGGATCGGTGGGTGTCGTTAAAGTGCCTCCGTTCGAAATACCCGGTACTCGACTCACTTCCCCAACTTTGTATACGAGGTAGGAGAAGAAAAAAAATTCTCGCACTCACCGTTTCCTACGTCCAGAAGAGCGTCCAAGGCAACGTCGAGGCCCGTCTGTGCCGAGAGTTCTTCTTGGACCGGCTTCCCAAGAAGTTCTTCGACGTCTGCGAACCAACGAAAAAGCAACAGCTCGTTCAGAAAACTACCAGCATGAAAGTTAGGAGCACGTTTCACATCCGATCCAATTAAACTTTTGCAAGCTGTGTGATCGTCCGGCACTAATCGCAGGGTGACGATCATCAAATTTTTTTTTATACAATTCTCCAAGGTGAAGAATGACGGTGCAGCCGAGGAGAGACAACCCGTCTCCATTAAACATAAAAAAATTTATTCCACTCATAAATAGAATCCGGTGGGTCCAGCCTTTGTATCGAATATACGAGGGATGTCCTTGAACTCCCGAAAGCCTTGAGCTTACCTCTCGTATTCGTCGCACGCGCGGGGCTCGGCGATGACATAATAGAATGGTAAACAGGTCCAGAGTCAGCAGGGTCCTTTTCGAAAATTGTATCGAGGCAGGGACACACACGGATGAGGGAGAAGTTAAAACCCAGGGTTCTTAAAAAGCTGAATTTTTGTTAGTCGTTCGTATTTTTTTTCCATCCCTCCGAAATGCGTGCCGAGCGAAGTTAAACTCGTAATCGCGGTTCCCATTTCCTCTCTTACGCCGTGCGCCGTACGAAATACAAATGACCAGAATGATCGACGAAACGTTTTCAGCCCTATCACTCGTATCGAATCCCATTTCCTCCTGTCGACTCTCATTCCACAAGCTTCCAAGCTGTCCTCTTCTCCCTGTTCACTTGTTCAAATTGGTACAATCCAACAATCTACCGAACCCCTTCATGACTATCTGTTTCGCGTCTCAAGGTATGAAATCCGCGCACCCCTGACCAGGAAAGCGATCTGCACACCTTGGAAAGAATAACCAAAGGTGTTTTGAAATTTTTTTTTCTTGAAGAAAACAACCAACTTACCCCGAGATTCAGCATCTCAAAGAATTTACATTTTATGGCCAGACAGAGGGAGCTAAAATAGAATTGAAAAATTTCTAAACTCACTGTCCAAGTCAGCGAGGACTGCCTCACTCGCGACGTCGAGACTCCTGGTTAGAGTCAACCTAAGCTGGGTGGTTGTGCCGGTGTGATAATGGCCGAGGTCTTCGAGAGCGGTTTGCATGGTGGCGGGTATCTTCTCAACGGCAGCGCCGGCGGTCTCGTTGCAAGCCATCATCGTGAGCATCCCAGATCTGCACCAAGAGCAATTCGGAGGGTAATATATGTACGTACATTTGGTACCGTGCAAGAGGGGTTTGCCAGAGAGTTGAAAGTTTTCGGAAGCTTTGGCGGTTGTCTAACTTCGGTAACTCAACGCAAACCGAGCTGCACGTCGGGGACGACGACGAGGACTTTTCGCTTGTATTCAGATGCGGAATCGCTTCAGCCGTTTCCAGGCTTCGCTCTCTTCGTCTGTTGGGGCGCAACACCGAGTGTCGTTTTAATTTCCGTTACACGGAGACAAAGTGACACCAGCTACATTCTCCGTGAAGCGGGAAATCGACTATAAATTATGGGGCAAGGGACTACACGGTAAACTTTTCTTTGACTTTGAACAACGACTCAAAATTAAACTCGATGGATCAGTCCCGAAGCTACGTTGGATAGGTGTTATTTATCGATAAGCTAGCTACCCAAGGACGGAAACACAGACACCGAGTAGAAAGGACAGGATTCCTGGATGCTGCGAGGGCTCGGAGTCCAGGTGAGACGGTCTGCAGGTCAGCCATATCTCAGTGGCTGGAATCACGGTGGCTAGAAGACAGCAGATGCCAACCAGTGCCAGGAATCCAACCTCAACGTTGGCCGACTGGAAGACGAAATGCAGACGAAGTTCGTATTGCGCTTAGGAATAGCCAAGGGGGCTGGACTCACCTGAGAAACGAGCTTGGACACGGTTAGTCCGTCGCTGAAAACATCTCTGAGTAGACCTGGAATTGAGGTATCTGCAATTATGACTGTACAAAATTTGGAGGCGTTTAAGATGCGTTTGGATTACCGATCGGCACGTCGTTCGGCTGAACCATCGAGAGAAAGCCTCTCAAGAAATCGAAAACAAATAACCCTTGGTCGAGGTGAAGGGACACCATTTTGTAACGATCATCCTGAAGCGTCTTCGGGAATTTGAGTTTAGGTATCCGTTCCCAGTCTTTCGGCAGGTCCAAAGTCTTCAAGTGGGACACGTTTGTGTTGTCCCTCGTATCGTCGGACAGAGTTTCATCCGGAATCGAATCCTCGCTTTCCTCGTTCTCCTGAAGGTCCAATTCGGTCGTCAGATTGCGCGGTACGTCGAAATTGTCAATGATCGAACAATTATTGGAAGTTATTAAATCGAGCTCGTTTGTATCCTGCGATGCGGAAGACTTTAACGACCCGATAATTACGATGATCACTGAAAAATTTATAAACGTCAGAAGATAAGGTATATATATGTTGTAGGTTCGGAACTGCTTGTAATGGTGAAGTAATAAACCGGTCTTCCGTGTAACCTTCGCTTGAATTACGTATATAATGGTTATCGGAGAATTCCTCCTCCCCAAATAGAAAAAGTAACGAACTAAATGAAAAATCTGACAATTTTACACCCGAGAAACGTTGCAACCGGTTCAATCGTTTCGTCCGGTTTACTCGCGGTAGAAGAAAAGGTACAAAAAAAGAGGATTCAGTACCAGCGTGTACGTATAATAAGTCACCAGTAAAGTGCACCGCGAATCAGAAATTTATCAATCCAGTCACTCCCTCTTTTCCCGTAAACTTTCCCCGAACGTGCAGGGAAGGAGGAATAGAATGGGAAGAGAGGGGGAAGAACTTGTTGCCGGAAGTGACTTTATTTATCTCGTTCGTAATAAGCCCGACCCTTTTCGCCCGGCGGGTGAGTTTGAAACGAGATCATTCACACGACATTGAATCGAGGGCGCGGCGGAATATCAATGCTCGACTCTCGGGGTGACCGTTATACTATGAAACGAGTGTCTTTTAGCGTATAATTGATGGGATTATCCAGTGCCTTGGAAGAGCAGCATCCCGTCCGGCGGTTTCGGTCCGAAGCGAACTTGTCCGCGAGCGGAAATCCGGCATTAGTTGTAAAATGAACGACGATGAAGAAACGTAACGCGGGTTCCGTTCCATCCGACGATGGGCAGCGACTGTCTCGCGCCCAGCGTTTCCGCAATGGCTTCGTCGAAGCCGTAGAACTCGCGGGTGTTGTCGAACCCTAACCCGGGGTTTGGCTGGGTCGACTATGCCTGCGACAAACGGGAGTAAATAGGTTACGTGTCTTATGTATAAGGAACACTCTCGAGCGAGGGACGGAGGGCCGAAGTAAATTGAAGCCCCGAGCCTCGTTCATTCATATCGAACTTATTGACCGCGGTTAATCCGTCGTATTGCTAACCTATCGAAATCTCCCCAACCCACCGTAATTGTCTTACAGGCCTAATGAGCAGCTCCGCAGTTCTATTTGCACAAATTATACCGAACGTATAAATGCGAATCAGTTACAAGAGAAAATTAGTGTACGTGCGTTGGAAATCAGTGATACATCAGTGACGATTAGTCACTGAATCGTCGGTGTATGTATACGCGCTGGCTTTTCACAGTGGTATACTTATAACTGGAAATCAGTGAATTTTCACCGATTCAAATTTAGAGAGCAGTGTTTTTTGAAATTCAGTCATTCCTTTCACCAAATTCAATGGAATGGACGGATATTTATATAGAATTTCACGGATATAATGGAGGATCTTGTTCTCTTGAAACCGCGGAGCGAACAGTCGAGTGTTTAAAAGTTTATGTTTCTCTACATTGGCACAATGGAAGCACGCGTTACACATATACTTATCCAAAAAGAGCATCGAGGACACACCGAGACATAGAATGGGCTGTTGAAGAGGAGCGAGAGAAATGTATGGTAGGATGAGAATATCGCGCCAAGTTTAGACGGTGAGTGTAAGAAAGAGACGGAGAGACAAAGAGAGAGAGAGAGAGAGAGAGAGAGAAATAAAGAGCCTCAACTACAGGGTAGAAGCGTGGAACCAAGAAATCATGCTTGCCTGCAAATGGAAATCTTCCTGCGATTTTCTCTCTCTCCGTTTCTCGCTTTCTTGAGAACGGTTATGGTCCCGACAAATAAATCGCACGCTCATTCGCTGTTTTATAATGTTCATTTCACTGCTTACATCGCGTGCATTTTTCCTGTTCTTTTCTTGCATGTCCATTGTTGGGTAAGGGAACGATACAATCTTCAACGTGTGCACAAACGTGAAATGAAAACAGCGTTACTTCCCGCAGTAACAATGTTGGAGCGTGGGGGTTGCGGTGAAGAGAAAGTGTCGAGTTTTGCGAGTATTTTTTCCTCCACCTGCAGTAAATTCTCCAACTTTTTATCGAAGCAAAACATAACTACAGTCATTCTTCCGTTTAAAGTTTGTTAGGGAAATTTTTTACATCATGGTAGTTTCACTCTATTCGTTGTAACTATCAATTCTACGGCACTTGGTGCAGGAATCTATTCCGTAAGTCGGAAGAGAGAGAGAAAGGGAGAGGGGGAGGGAGGGAACAGACAGAGAGTGAAAGGGTGGTTAACGGGTGCTGCGGTGAGCCACTTTGCCAGAGCAAAGGAACGAGCCGAAGGCGGCAGCCAGCTCTCTCTCTCTCTCTCTCTCTCTTTGGGATTCAAGAGGAGAAATAATTTCCAGAGTCTGAAGCGTAGGCATCCCTAGCTTGTATCTGGAGCCCGGATAATGTATCGTATCTCTATAAACCAGGGAGTGACTTATCGTTGGCACTATTCTCGACCATACTCGATACGTATACATACGTGATATAGACATACGTATAAGTTGGAATGCGTCGAAACTCGGTGTTCGAAAACTCTCTTAAGAAGGATATCCCCTTATACGACTTGTGATATTTCTCAGGCATGACTCTTCGCATCGAACGATCAACTCCGCGTATAAATGTATATCCATATGGATGATACACCAACGTGTATTATTGCACGCGTACCTTGCCATTACCATAAGATGGCTGCGGTTTTATTGGCAATAGTCGATATTCGTAGCGGAAGTATCCAGCAGCGATATTTTCTAGCGTAGAAACGCCTCCGATCGGGTTATGAAATTTGCAATTTTTCTTTATATAAAAAAATATTTCACCGCCAACATTTTTTCCCCTTGCATAAAGTTTTTCGAAAGTGTGTAATTGAGTGTAAAGTGTACGATAGAATTAATAAGCATGAATTATATAAAGAAGCTTTCAAAATGTTTCGACAATGGCTAAAACACTTTTTTCATTTTCATACGGCACAAAGTAGTCGAAAATATGAGTGTAAATTACCCAGACTACGTTAATTATCACATTAATCTGAGCAAAGGAAGACCGGCGTTTTTTTTTTTCTATCTCACTCACGCCTGGGAAGGTATAATAACAATAATTGTAAAGGGAATTTTAACATTGAGCTAATTTGCAAGGAAGTTAGGTATCTGGCTAATTGCTCTGTAGGTGAAGGGAGTTTAACATTCTTTAGTTAATTGTAATACTTTGACGTAGCGGAGCAGTAAAAAGCTTGATGTTCTTCAAGACTCTCTCTATCTCTCTCTCTCTCTCTCTCTCTCTCTCTCTATCTCTCACTTTATCACTCTTCCTCTCTTTCTGCTAAACGAGAATCCGGTGCTATTATTCGGCTTCCAAGTTTCTTCCGGGTTGCGGAATTCCTTCCGGAGGCAAAATGCCCGGGTCTCTGTACACAATATTCTTTGGCCAACAGCAGGCAGACCGGCTTATGCAGAGTGACATTTCGGCTACCCTCCGTCTTCACGGTCTAAGTATACCTTGTAATTTGCCACAATTTGGGCTGCAGGCACTTCTTTAATCCCGGCTGGCAGTCCGCAATCTTCGAAATTTTCCGGGATGAGAGAGCAAGACTAATACCCGCTTTTGTTTTGAGAAATTGTACGATTCAACAGCTCGCAGCCCGAAATTACGGTCGAGTTTGCGGTTTATTTTTTACTCCACGCGTATAATCTGCAAACAAAAAAAAAAGAAAAGCTCGACTTTGCGCACTCGGGATTCCACAGATCGTGGGAAAAGAATCCACGAAGCTTGACATTTGTCGCGATGTTACGTACATGCAGCAGCAACGCAACAAGGGTTGTGAAAAATCACCCGGGAAATTCTTCCAACAGGTGAATTATCGTCTGCCTTGTGATTCAGGCTCGACTCCGCGTCACAGGGAACAAAATTGTCCTGATCTGGAAGTACATACCGTGAATATATTTTATCCCGAGATTTTTCATGAAAATATTCAATTTTCGTCGCAGAAGTTTGACGGGAGGAAAGAGAGGAAAACCAACGTCTTTAAAATGGCGATATACTTATTCCGGCTACGCCTTTCGATCCCTGCACAGAGTCAATTTGTTCCCGCAGGATTCGAGCTCCGCAGGAGAGCCTTGATCCGCGATCCTTGAGCCCCGAGAGCCACGTGCACATCGATTTGCGAAACGCCCGAAGGTGTCAAGAAGACAGAGCCCCGGGTATTGTACCTGTAAGCTTGTCAGCAGGCTCTGCCTTATCGGAAAGGAGATTATCCGCGATCCGTGCATCATCAGCCAGCAGCGGTCTGAAAAGCGCGTTTCTCAGTATCCAGCTCGGTTATTCATTCGACGAGTGAGATTATAACTAGGGTTTTTTTCGCGGCGAAGAACGCGTTTTTTTTTTTTGTTTTCTTTTTGTACTCTTCTTTCCTCGAAAAGGCAATTATTACCTCCAGGTTGAATCTTATATACGCAGGTACCTAGGTATTTCTTCAACTTCCTAAAAGCATCCTCGAAAATCTTTTTTCACCTCCAGACAGGTAAACAAAGGAGATCTGGTACCAATGCTCGTTCTTTTCACGTCGATACTCGAGAGGCGTTGTATTATTATATTATTATACGTAATAAAATGAGACCGTCTGATATATACCCATTCATAGAATCTCTTCGGGGTGAAATGAAAATCCTGACGTTAAATTCAGGGCGGAGTGAGAAGAGCCGTCTGGCTCGTGAGGCCTTCGAGAGATCTGCTCCGCCACTTCAGACCTGAATTCAGGATCACGTACGTACCGAACAACGCTCAATTCACCGCCAAAAAAGGTTACTCGAAATTTTCACCGCACTCCGGCTGCAGAATCAGATTTGACGTTCAGCACGTGTTGTCGAATTTAAAAAGAAATAATTTTTTTCACTCGAATTTAAGTCGCAATGTCAAATTCTGCTCCCTGGATCCACCGAATGATCAACAGCGGTGAACGGCTAACATTTATAATGAATCGACTATATCCTTACCAATTTCGAAGTAATCTAAATTGAAGCATCTTAATTCGAACGTTTTTTAAAATACGATTTCATCTTACGAAATAAATACTCTATGCGCGACTATCTCGTAATGAAATTGGCAAAAAGTGTGAGTT
Organism: Neodiprion pinetum; assembly: GCF_021155775.2. NCBI lineage: Eukaryota > Metazoa > Arthropoda > Insecta > Hymenoptera > Diprionidae > Neodiprion > Neodiprion pinetum. The sequence continues at coordinate 29,426,272 of NC_060237.1, forward strand.
TTTCGCCAAACAACTTTCCTAATTCCGGAGGGGCGAGCGACAGAGGAATACGAGTACTCGGGTCGTTCGGCAGCGATGGATGGCGTTGATCGAGTCGTTGGACTTTATCAGAAGATTCTGATCTTCGGCTGTCGGCGGCTAATCGTTCGATCATACGTCCGGGTGAAATTCCGTGGTCGAATAATGCGCCACCGCCATAAACTCGAGGAATCAGATGAATCGTGATAATCCCTGATGTAATAATATGCCGGAGATTCAGTGAAATTATGCTTTTCCCGTTTCCTTTTTTCAAAAATCGTGCGTTTCGCTGTACACCTCGAAACGCAGTTCTCCGGATTCGCATCCCAATCCCTCCCCCCGAAGTTGTTTCGAAAGCTGCAGCAAGTTTTATAATCCCAGAAGCCTGGTTTACACGCGCTGCGGTAGCGGAAGCGAGACCGAAACGGTGATAATGTTAATTAAATTAGTTAATGCGGGTAGCCGGAGAGTTTCGAACGGATATAATTAATTCCAAGCCAAGTACCAAATTACGAGAGCTGATATACACTCGCCCCTGTCTCCGGCACCCGGTCAAGGTCGCCAGGGGTCATCCCCTTCGGCAAAACCTCCGACCGACGAGCACTTTCGACCAATTTTCCCCGCTTTGACGGAGCGAAATTTTCGCTCGTCTCAGTCGCGTGTCTGACCTTGAATAATTTAGGAAAATACATTAATTAGTCCCGTAATTTTTTGTCAACTTTTATGCAGTCTGGATCTTTTTTTTTTTTGAGATAATCGTCGCAACGGGACTAATTCCTCGTATCCATAAACTCCCCCCATCGAGCGGCGAGATTCGGTTTAGACGTGTTTCTATTTTCCTCACGCTTGGCCACACGTGCAATTTTCCCGGCTTAACAGCTCACCAACTATCGACAAAATAATCCCTCGCTCTGCGGAGATGTATGTATACAGTTTTGCTAGGATGATGGATTCAATTTCCGGTGGAACCGCGTCTGTCTAAGTTCCGAGTCTTGCCCAACTTCCCAGATATAACGGGATCGCCCGATAATTCTTTTCTTACTTGTTTTTGTTATTATATTTTTTTTGTTGATTAAAATAGAAAAATTGAGACTACGGAACAATGTGTTAATCACATTGAAACTGCGATTGAACTGGTTTGTTCGAAATTGATTGGTTGACATGAATTCGGTAAGAGTAGAACGACTAACTTTGATCGATGGGCTGAAAAGTTTGATGGAACTTTTTTAAGACGATTCAAGTTTAGTTACAGAATGATGTTGAAATACATTTATGTGTGACAGACATTTTGAAATTTTATCGGTTTTTTATTTTTATTTTTTAATAGTTTTTGTCTTTGATGAGATAGAGATTCTGGTCATCGAGACGGTATCAATGATCGAATCGGAATTACGAGTAAATTTTGTGAAAAACAGTCCCCATTACATCGTTTTTAAACAAGTATCGTAAATTCCTGACAAATGATAGGAGATAAAACACAGTTTCATAAATCTGAAGTTTTTTTTTCGCATCGTGTGACGTCAGAAATTTGTTTCGCAGGTCTGAAAAATGTGACTTTTTTAAATATGAAATAAGGACAACGCGACCGAGCTTATATTTGTCCCATTTTTCAAATCCAACTCATAACGTACACGTGCTTCATGGGAGAATGAAATTTTCTTTTCAGTAACGTATACGCGTGTATACGTACGTATATAAGAAGATTGAACGATACGTTTTTTCTCCTCAAGACTCCCGATATCGAGGCCGCGTGACACACGACTTCGAATAAATAAATATAACAAAATATACCTAGAAGGTATGTATCATGTATCCTGTATATACACCGCCATACATATAAGCCAGAATTCAGGTCCCATTGTGTCCCTTCCAATCACTTGGAATATCGACAGAATCGTCGCGAAGGTCTCGAAGGTGCAGAATGAACGAGAAGCGGCAGCAGCAGCAGCAGAAAGAAGGTGAAAGAAAAGGGAGAGCGAAGAAAACCGAGGAGTCCTCATCTCGGATGGTCTTGGAGAAAAATTTGACGAGTTTATATCGAGATGTGCAGGCGGACCGAGACCGTGCAGCGTTTCCTGTAATTATAAACTCGGGCGAATCGAACCTCCGACCCCGTAAACACTTAATGGGATTCCAAAAGCCATTCGGGAATCGGGGGCTCATCCGTATTCGGAGGATTCTGGCTGCGGACGATATCGAGTCGATTCGACGGAACAATCGGGATCTAACACCCCCATTAATCGACCACCGGTTTTCCGACGTGTCCTAAGGCCCAAAACGACACCCTTCCAGGGCGAGAGCCGCGGGCAGCGAGGAGTCGATCAGCGGTATACGGGAATATTCGTTCCTGACCGCGCTTCGAAACGCCGCTAGCAGTTGAGTCAGTGCGCTTTCAGCCTTCGCACCGTCGCGACGCTCGCTCCTCATTCGGCAGCGACGCCTCGCAACGCGACGCGACGCAAAGCGCCGGATGAATTTCGGGCGGCCGATCGGCGCTCCGCGGATCTTGTAACTCTTTGTTCGCGAGTTCGGTGATCGAGTGCGCGAGATCTTTTTTTCCTTTACTCTCTTCCTCCGATTTATCAATTTCTGTAAATCTATGTGTACGCAATTAAGTACTCCGCGCTTGTGACTTGGGGAAGTTATAGTGAAGATCGAAATTTTGTTAAACAAAAAAGAGAGGAAAAGAAAACATCGAGCTTGTTTCTTGAAACTGCTGAGTTCGATCAAGTTTACCACACGCGCAAAGTGCTTCTTGTTTGTTTTTGGTTTTGTTTTCTTTTTTATTCTTCGGCTCGAAGGACCAGCAACCAGACGATCTTCGCGTGTTAGGAGTTTTCAACGGATCTCTCGTCGGCCACGTCTCTAACCCAGTTTTGGTGTTTGAACACAGGTTAGTACCTACACGTGTTATTTGTCGAGTGTTTATTTACTGGATTGTACCTGTTAATTCACCCTTCAATACCTACTTCGATTCTTGTTACAAACAATCTCGACTCCGAGCTCAATTATCAATGGTGTACAATTACCCGTCGATATTGAACTCCACATTTTTATCCCCGTTTCGGGTTCGATGAAATTAAAGGGCGAGTCGAGGGACGGAAAAATGCTGCAAACGGAATTTTAATGCTTTGATAGGGGAATTTGACGGATGTTAATCGTACGTTGATAACAATTAGTTGGTGGAGGTGTTACGGATGTTCTTTTCATCTCGCTAAACGACTACCCTTCTCTGTGTTTCTGTGTGTGTGTGTGTGTGTGTGTGGGTTACATACTTGCGCCTCAGCGTATTTCACGTTCAAAAATTATGCGTATATGTAAGGACAAACTTAAGTTTTCACACGTCACTCTAATTAGTCACCAATACGATACGTGGATTATACCTATTCTCACAACTTGGATTTCATCTCGTGCTTTAATTTGCGTCGAAATCATTTACGGATTCTCAACAATCAATTACCAGGTATTATATCAATTTTATATACTCGACGACTTAATTGATCGGATTGAAACGTAAGGTTGGAATTTGCGAATTGATACGTTTCTGATACTGACAAATTTCAGAAAACTGTTTTAAAGGAAAAAATACTGATATTTTTCAAACTCGACACTTCAAAGCCTGCGTGTCGATGTTCCAACACACTGATTAACTTTCAGTGCTTTTTTATCACGTTGACATTACTTACATCAACCGTGTTTTTATACAACCTCGTATTGTGCAACGCAACGCGAAATCGGAGGAAAGATTAAAAAGAAAGAAGAATGGGTAAAAAGGGGAAAAAAACTTAGTCTGGGAGAAAAAATCGCTTCCAAATGGGGTCGCGTCACCTTCTTCTTATTCTTTATATTCCTATTCTTACACTTCTTTTTCTTCATTTTCTCATTCTCATTCTCTTGTCTCCATTTTATCGCTGCAGCGTTACATAAATACTGAAGATTTCTTATCCCATTTTCACTCGTGTATTATCGAGAATGAAATATTTGTTTGCACTCAAGGGTGACTTTCACACAGACAGCTGTACGTAGGCGACCACTCACGTTGCTTTCGTTTCGGTTTCTGTTTACATTTTGATTTGAGGTATTCCCGGCATATCAATCAATATAAATCAAGTCGACAAATGGATGTACGTATGTACGTATAATACGTCCGATTTGCGCACCGGTCTGTAGAAGCGTAACGGAATAACACGAGATTGATAAATCCTCGGAGGAATCCTCCTTATAAAATTTTACCAATTCAAGTAGAAAAGTTTCTCCCTACTGCAGATATAATAGCTTTGTATAATAACCAGGCAAGGAGTTAAGAACTAGGGAAAATACGCGAGAACTATTTTCATTCTCCATGGATTATCTATCCGCGATTAAATCATCGTATTTTATTAACCCCGTCTCTGAGTTATTAGATCTTCTTCTTCTTCTTCTTATCATCCTTGGCTCTCTGTCACTTTTCGCGTGATGGATGAACGTGCGGAAAAGCTTTTCCTCTCTTCTACTATATATGTACATATAATGGCTGGCACGTATAATATATGTATATATATACCTCGGAAGAAATTTGACGCAAATACATCTCGAAGACATTTGAATTTCGAGATTACACCGTACGTTTCCACCTTTCATCACTATTCATTCATAATTCCGTCCATGCGTATAAGAGATGCGATCTCCCGTGTATAAACGTACACGTATAACGGGCTTTGAATTTCACGCTAACGGCGCAGATTATACGAGGTTTCATTTTTCTCTCTTTTTCTATATCTCTTTTTTTCTTTCTTTTTTTGTTTTTTTTAATTTTAAATCCTTGCGTAGAGTACATTAAAAGGGTTTTTCGCCCTCTTGTAATATGTATGTAAAATGTACATGTATGAAAATTTGATTTACGAACACTATATTACAACCGAGGAGAGTATGCGGAGCGTATGTAGATATTAAATTATGATGAGATTCATCTCACGGTCTTAACTTAACGCCCCGTTTGTTTTACGACTCGTTCGTTTCTCCCCACGCGCACAGAAATCTCGAAAAGTTATTCGATAATCAGATATTATTCGGCTGGCAATTCTCCCCGGAGGATAATCCCGCAACACGTTTATAGGTATAAATGTATGTTCAATATTGTAATTTCTCCTTCACCGTGAAGGAAAAGGAAAAGGAAAAATAGAATTAACTTCAAGCGAATACCGTTTTTATTGAAAAATTTCAACGCGTGCTCGGTGTCTGATTATCTCGGAACGTTACTACTCCGCGTCGGACCAAACGGCGAACAAACTACTGCGGCTGTCTGACCGGGACAGGATTCCTCCACTTCACTTCTGACGCTCGTCTAGGAAATTGCACTCTTCAATTCACCGCCAAGCAACGTTGGCTAGTAGTTTCTTTGACCATTCTTTGAGTTGATTTGTTTTCATCCGATTCTCCGTGATTTTTCCTCCGTAATTCGACATGTCGTATGCATCAAATATTTCATCGTGTTATTATACGATCCTACGCATAATGACGAAATTTATACACAACCCTTGTACGCAAATCCGTTGGAAACGTTATTTAGGATACCGAATTACGAGAGGTGTGTTATTCTTGCATTCACCTGCGAAGGCGACGTGGCCGACGTTTATCCCTCAAAGAGAAAATGACCCGGGCCTGGCGGCTGGGGCCGGTAACGAAAATAGGCTCTGTATTTTCACTCTACTCGATCGAACGGTTACTGAAAATGATCAAAGATCGACCCGAGTTCCTTCGACGTTGCTTTGATGTCGTTTTATACCGTTAAATTACGAACGAGGTGCAAAGTTTTTGGTGGTCCGTTGATCCGCTCTTTGAAAAAGTTTTGCCACGCGGTGGAAGTAATAATAAAAATGAGAAAAAAAGGCGTCGTCAAACTTATTTTAATTTTTTAATTTTTTCCTTTATCTCTCTTCTTTGCATTTCGGAAGGACGTGTCATACGGGGATATGGGTCAGGATTTCATTATCTATTTTCTCTGTACTTTTTGGTAGAGTCGGATTGCGTGAGGAGAAGAAGAAGAAGAAAAAGAGAGATGACAAATCTTGAGCGGGAAAGAGAAGGAGAAAGAGAGAGATAGAGAGAAGGACGTAATACTCGTGGCAGACGGGAAAGTAGAAAACGGGATGGGATGATTTTTACGAGCGTACGAAACAAATTAATGACTGAGACAATTGTCGGCCTGGCTTACGCCGGCTCTATGTCACTTCCTCTGCTCCAATCCCCGCCCAGCAAAGCTCTCGAAGGACCGACTCGAATTCTCTCCCCTTCGCGGATCGAAAATCAGGCCGCTCAAATCAACCCTCTGAAATTTACGTCTCTTTGATTTCACTCTCGTATCCCGTTGTAGTAGCTGAATTTTTTCTCCGCATTGAAAAACAATTTTATACGAGTCAAAATAAAGGGAAGCGCTATGAAAATTCTCTGTACTTTAAACAATTGTCGTCGATGTCAGATTTTTGATCTATAGTCACAAGGGCTGGAGGAAAATTGAGCGATGTTACAACTGACAGGCAATTATCGTTTTTAAATTACCACACTCTGTTTGGTTCGTGCTTTTCGAAACGGTTTTTAAGCTTCTACCGACCCAGTATCGCGACACGCTGATTCGGAAAAACTCGCTCGAGGCTGATCAGCCCTTGAACGATATAAGATGCCCTCATTTAAAGCGCATAGACTGAGGCCCTTTGGGGAAAATAGGGAGCCAGGCTACTATGTATAGTATAAACTTTTACAATCGTCCATACACGCAGAGACTTTTCATACCCATGTTTATATAATTGTGATAAATAGGTGGTGCAGGTTTGCAAATTACTTCATATTCGGTTACAATTTCTTCTACGAATCAGGGACTCGGGGACTAAAATTTGGCATGCGTACTGCAAGAAAACACAGCTTCTTTACTTTCAAAGTTATTTTTGGAAAACTTATCATTTATCCCCATCACCTTTTCACACTCTCAATTGTCCAACAGTAAATGCTAATGTTTTTAAACGTACAATACTAACTCTTGTTCGTCAGGATTATAATTTTTCATATAAAAATATGTACTATCATCTCCTATTATCGTAGGAATGACTATTACAGTACCTTGATTATCTCTAAATTCGTACATTTTTTCGTAGTTATCGATAAACAATAAAGCAAACATCATGCCCTGTACTGTCTGATTTTTGCATAGTCAATCTTACAATTGGTGCTAGCCCAACACTCTCAAGCAATTTAAATTGTAGTTCAAGGTTGTGCTGACCGAGCAAAACCGCCGCAACAATATTCACCTTGACACAGCTGCATTGCTTGTCGATATTCCTCTTGACTCGCGCACAAAGCCAAGCTTTTGTTCCTACTCGCGAATTTGGTACGCGAGGTCGGCGGTAAATCAAACTTAAAGAACGACGATCGTTAATTGGAGGCTTATAGTTTGAGCACCATCACGTGAAAATTCCCAAAAAATTCAATGTTCTTTTCCAGGGAACACGAAACACAATTTGCTCCAATCATTGAGGTTAAAATTCGCATCGCTAACGTAACGATGCATTTTTGCAAGAAAACTCGTTGTTCGCAAACTCTGAGCTTGTCTGAAATTGCATAAACCGTAATCCACCATTTAGAAATTTATATTTCACTAATTCACTACCCACCTTAGGAATTATTTTGAAGTTTCAAAATAAGTGATTATCCGTCCTGTAGAATTTTGAAATGTAGAAAGTAAAAATATGGAAAATTGGAAATTTTTAAAAGGGTCAGAATTTTGCTGATGCAATATTTCCGCATGGCATATTCTAAGTCATTTTGACGTTTCTACGCTCGGACTTTCTACGTATTAAAATTCTGTTAAATATCGTAAAACTTCGTGTCTTTGAAATTTGATATTGCGACCCAAATACTACTCTCTGATATTTCTACCTTTTGACCTCCACCAACTTTTCTTTCAACATTTCGTGACGTTATAATGACAAAAACTTCAATCTGCTCCAATCATCCCCCAAAATTTGACTAAGAAGAGAAATCAGCCCGACTCTCAGCCTGATCTCAGACTTCCTCCCACCAAATCACGCGTCAGTTGTCTTGTTAGATGTCAGCGAGCTTACAAGAACGTTTCAAACCCAGGAGCCCAAGAATTTCACATTCTTGATACAGGAATTTCGGGTTTGGTTTAATCCGGCGGGTTGGGACGGCTTGGCAAAGCGTGTAACAATGCAGATGGGCGTACACGCGTCTATAATAGTCGGGCGAGTTTATCTCCGAGTCCCACCGAGGGTACGTGCAGATGTAATCGCATCGGTTCAACACGCCGCACCCGGTCTGCAGAGTTATCACTGTGGCAGACAGGATTCTCACATAGCGGTGAAAACGTTTCAAGATGCCGCAGAGCACGCGTCCTTACCTTTCCCGCATTTTGATGAAAAACAACGCTCATTATACCGTGCGGGGATTTGTTTTCCCAACTCATTGTAAGTGCGTAAAATTTCACATTTCCGCGCTAGTGCAGAAATGAAATAAAAATATTCAGTTACAATACAAGAAAAGTTATCTCGATGCAATTCCCGCACTAGTGTGAGAATGTATTATTTTGCGCACTCAGTTAGGAAAAATAGTTGTGCGCAACACTTGCGCGTTGGCGTCTCCCTCGCTCACCCCTTTTGCGCACTATTCGCGCAATCTAATATACCGCCATTTTCTCCACTCCACCAGCAAAAGCTCGAGTTGTTGAAAATATCACACGTGACGTGTGGAAAATAAAATCCTGCAGATAGCTGGTTTCCCGGTTTACATTATACCTACGTGCCGTCATGGCAAAAGCTCAAAGGCGAGTCACGTCGAAGGTGAATTGCATTCGTCGCGTCGTACTGTCGCTTCCTATTTTCTTATTCCATTCGTGCTTTATCCCTTCAGCTCTGCAGCTGCACCCGCAGTGTCTCAGTCTATTTTAAACTCTACACTCCTCACAATCAGCAGGTCGAATAATTGTCTCCACGTAACACCTTCAGACTTATGAAACAATTGGTTGAAAATCCTTCCGATCTCCATTCAACGTTTTCAACATGTGGAACGTTTTGAAATGATACTGTCGAAAATACGGTGTGGAAACTTGAGTAACCGTCGTTCTGAAATTCACTTCTTTTCCCTGTTTTTCAATTTTTTTTCGTTTCTGTAAGAAATCGCTTTATTCCACCTCTTCCACAGGGACAGCTATACGTATTGTGCGTGTGTGTGTGTGTGTGTGGACTTTCAATATGGTGAGCGTGAATATTTGTTGATCCGTGCGGTCTTCGCGGAATCGCGGAGGAGCGGAAGGGAGAATTTCCCCATTTGCCCATTTCCCTATTTGAATTTCATCGATTCCCTTTTGCAAGGATACTCTCTCGCTCTTATACCCTACAGATATATAGACACGTATAATGTATAACCGCGAATCGCGATGATGCCGCACGTTAGTTTCCCGACCGTGCCGTGCAGTCTCTCGCGGGTCCCTCGCTCGTAAATCGATGAACAATTTATTCAGAGCCTTGCGATAACCGTCGCAACTATCTGTTTTCGATTAAGGGCTGGTAGGTATACCTCATACCTACTCCGGTCCTGGGAACGCCTACGAAATGGCTCGACAAAAGGGCTAACATGCGAAGAAAAAAAACTTGCATCTTATCCCGATAATGTCCCGGCAACGTGACGTAGGTACGTAACTGCGCCAGCTGAAGCAAAATTTCGACATTTTTCTTCATCACCTCGGTGATTTATCGTAATAATATTTTATCAACTCTCAGTTATTCCTTCATCGCCGAAATCGCACGAAGAAACGAGAAAAGGGTACAAGTTCGCGTTTCGTACTGTTATTTCAGCCGTAAGATGTAGCTGCTTGGAAACCGCATATTGTGTACCTTGATGAAGTCCTTCTTCCAACATCTTTCCAAAAGTTAGGTAATCCAAGTTCCAAGTTCCAAGTTTTCACCGTCTGCATTTTGTAGCCCCTGCAGCTGACTAATTTCTTCCTCCCAGACACACGATTGTCTACTACGGGTGCTGAGAAAACCGTGTCTCTGCACATTCTCGCAAAACTTTTGGCAAGACTCGTATATATACAAGCTGCAAGTTTAGTCGACATTTTCTGATTTTATAGGCAGTCCGTTGTTTCTAAATTTCATTCCATTCCCCGGGAAAATTTACCAAACTTTTTCCCACACGTCACACTTCACTTTCTTCTTTCTCTTTGTTCTCGTAACAAATCCTCTCGCCGACTGATACATGCCGCGGGAATTTTTTTCAGCCACTCGTGCAGGTGATTCGGCAGTCCGCGGTGTTATATCATCGGGTCTCGGGACGCAGAAGGGATCGCGTAATGTTACGGTTCTCTCGGAAAGGGCGGAATACTTTGAGAAAACGAACGGGAATAACGAGGAGCTGCGGAAAGAGAATCGTGCGTGTCTGGCCTCTCTTCTTCTTCTTATCCTTCTTATTCCCTTCTTCGCTCCCGCGAACCTTTTCGTTGACATTGCGGAGCTTTTCACAGCTGAGAGAAAACCTGCCGTCTTTGCGCTTTTCTCATACCTATTATCCTCTTTTTCTATTCTCATTGTCTTTCTCGTCGTTTAGCCGGAAAATAAGGAATTTCTAAATCGAAACAATTAGTCTGACATATTTTCGTTACTTTTCGAATCCTTCCGCGTTTCGATACCAATTTTTTATCTCCATTCTTATACGGCATAATTCATGATAAATTACAGTACATAGGCAGGATTCAATGTAAGATTTTATTAATTTTAAGAATTTATTTTTCCGAACTGTCTGTGTGTATTTATCTCTGTTCCTGTTCTTTTATACTTAGTCTCGTTTTTCTCTTAAACTTATTTGCGAGTTGTTCTCTTTTTCCACCCCACCTCGCCCCGTTCGATTGTTTCTTGTAATTAGTTGAAGGCAGGGGAGTAAAATGCTTAGCTGTCCGTACCGGCCTGAACCGCGCAGGTAAATTAAATTGGCAAAAGTTCACGGAATATACACGAGATGAAGAAGTAAATTGTTGCCGGTGCTGTTCCGTAGCCATGTATTCGCGTATAGACGAGTCTATCCGGATTTTGGTACACACACACATAGCTACTTAGGTACCTACATAATAGACTTCTTGATGCCCCCGAGTCTATCCCAAGACTCGCCTCCTCTACTGCACAACCATCAAAGCTCGTAAAAAAAAGTTGGGGAGAATTGCAAGTTTGGCTGTGGCTATTACCGCTGCCTCCTTCTTATATTCTACATACTTATATAGGTATGTATATGTACGATGTATATATGTATATACAATATCGTATAAATTACCTATATTCGAGTTGAAAGTCGGTTGAAAATACTTATTACCGACAGTGTTTCTTTTCGCCCCCCATTTTACGTTTCCGACGTACAGCCTGAGCAAAGCGAAAAGCTTTGAATATAATGTGACGTGACATCTGCATCGGGAATGCACAGAGTCACGAACACGTTGACACGTTTCGTGGAGTAAATCCCAATCCATGGATTTCAGCATCACATTCATGATCCAGATTTATAAATTTCGTTTATTTGGCTCTCTTTTCGACTTCATCTAACCTCCTCCTTCCTCAGTTCCAAGCGGCACGTAGTTTTCGATACGTCGACGATCCGACGACGTCCGGCAATATGTGAGAGTACCTGGGTAGACATACCACCAGTCCTGTAGACGAATAAGCTCGAATAACATGCGGCATCGGAATCCACGTGTACGTATCGAGGGGTTATATTGGACGGCCGAGGTACCTTGCGAGTCTTTTTCACTTTCGGCCAATTTCATTCTACGGGGGATCTACGATGCAACCCGTACCAACCATTCGAGCTTTCTTCGTTTTCCCGCCTTATTCTCGCCCTTTCGCAATAGACTCGGATCTGGAGTCAAGAGCCCGTCGCGTCGTCGAATAATGACGTCTTTTCTTTCTACGTGTATATATATATATATATATATATATATGTAAGTTTGAGACTAATCCAAACTACAGCGCGACTATCAGAGGTCGTCCGCTCGGCACACCTACCAAGCCAGAGACAGCGGTCGTCATGCTGATTAGTCGAAATTGCGTAATTCAAACAGAAACACGCAAAAGGCTCGTAGCGCTTGGCGCTAAGGTTTATAATCAAACAAAGTTAATAATTATAAGTACTAGTTGTTGATTCAGGTAATCCTGGGCATAATTCCATATTGTAATTATCTGAATCGTTTTAACATGTGTAAATAGTGTAAATATATTTCAGTTATTACCAGCATCAACCGCAGTACTTTATTGAAAACAAGATAGCCCTTAACTACGAAAGATAAGGGATTGACTTATATATATATGTATCCATATCTATGGTCTATTCGCGAGTATAAATTAGTAGTCGGCTACCTACCCTTGCACGGACCCGGCTTTGAATAAAAACCGTCTAATGTACCACTCGGCGACGCCTGCGGACCAGACGAGACGAACAGACGCATTTTGGACTCGTGAAATTTTCAAAACGTGCAAGAAGAGGCTCTCGGGTTTGTTTTTTATTCCGTCCCCTTTATTTTTTTACTCACCTATTTCCCCATCCAGACGAAATAAAAAACCCCGTTTATATATGTAACTAGGCGAAAAACACTACAAGAGCCCGAGAGGACGTGTAATTTCTGCTCAACGTGCTCCGCTATCTCTGTTCCTCTTTTTTTCGTTACTCTGTTATAGTTTTTTTCCATTCTCCTCCGTCTCTTCGCTTCTTAAAAAGCTATTCTTTCTCCACGTAGTCTCTTCGCCTCTCTCTCTCTCTCTCTCTCTTCCTCTCTGTCTTATCGTGTCGCTGCTCTATGCTCGCGATCAAGTTCCAAGTTCCCTTTATGACTTCGCAGGGTCCTGCCCTCGGCTACAGATCTTGCGGCTTGCGGCTTTAACCTCCCCGTCTAAGATTTCGAGTGGTAACTAATTCTTCGCCCTAGCCGCGGGTGTTTCGCGCCCTGAAATGTGAGCCACATTTTGCTGCATGACTCTGCTCGTTTTCTGCTGCACGAATTATTGCGCAACTGAGCAAAGTTTTTTGGACGTTGTAATAACATACACAATGCACGTATCGAATGTACGATTATATGTGCACGAAGTTTTCCGTGAAACTAACCGTTCAACGTACCTACACGCTGCTATGCGCATTGAAAATGTAGTTTCAACGAAAACTTCTGCAAGCATTATACTTTTTATATTTCACTATTGCACGTATACGGACACGTATTTCACTATAAAATAATTACACAACGTAAGCGCGATTCGTCTGGCGTAAAGAAGACTCGAGAGGAGAAGTAAGATTCGAAAATGGCGGCGTCAATCCCGGGAGAAACGGGCGACTTTGCTCAGGGTGAAATGAATGAAGGAGAGGATTTACCGGGAAGTTGAAGTTGACGGTTTCCTTTACGCGGGTCTGAGTTCCTTCCTTAACACATATCCGCGCTGGTCGAGAACGAACGAGGTCTGGAGGAATACCGGTTTGCCAAATGGTTCTATCTTTAAAGCAGCGATGCGTTTCCCGGCCCGTGGAGCTTTTATGCTTCCTTTGGGCGGTAGTCGCGGTCGGATCCGATGGCGGGATACTAAAACCACCTCGTACCTATCCGCACACCACACACACGCACACATACCTTGTAAGGTCGAGGCCGGCCGTTTGAACGAACCTCCGCAAGCTCCGGGTGTCGAATTCGAATAACGAATAGAAGACGCGTAGATAAAGCCAATGATCTTCACGCCTTCCGGCGCACTTTTCCCGCATCAACGGTATTTTATTCATCCGGGGAAACACTTCACTTCCTTCTAAATATCGCACGAGCTTTTGCTTATTCGCAACGGTTGCTTTCTTACTTCATGTGGGGGGGAAAAAAAAAACAACCCTCTTGGTTACCGGATATCCCGTATTTGATTCGAAATCTGAAAGCTCGCGAAATGATTTACGGACACTCGGATTAAACCAGAAGCCTCCAACTTTCTCGGACTTGTTCGAAACTCGCGGAGCGCCGAAATTTAACAGCGGATTATCACAGGTCATCTCCAAGCATCGTGATGTAAAAGCATGAATTCGACCCCACTTGACACTCGAAAATTTTGTCAACAAGGATTTTCTCAGGGATCTCGATGAATTGTGAACAGGCCGTGGCTTAAGACAAGAGGCAACGAAATATATCAACGACTATAAATTTTCGCACCTCTGTATAATGTTTCGCAATCGTCGAAATATTTTTTTGAGTAATACTCAACGGCAGACGGCATCTAGAAATTGTCAACCTTTTCTGTACCCACGTGTAATGTTAGAGGAAAAGTTTCAATCGAAACAAAATTTTACTCTAAACAGTAATTTCGTTTCGTTGCCAGATTCCTCGACCGCTGAGCTTGCGTGCACGTATTTTGTCACACGTAATTCTTTCGTTCCCTGCACTCCGCTGCGCGGCTTTGCTAGTCGTTGGAAAAAATTCTAATTTCATCATCTAAATGCAACGGGTATAACGCTCGCTGTCCAAGAGAATGGCGCATACCTACATGCGGGTGCTGAGCCGCCCCCAAGTTTTTGACATAATAAACCCGTTTGCGCTTAATCCTCGGAATTTCACCGCCGGCTCTAACTTCTTCATCCTGGGTGGCTTCCGCGGCATTCACGCCGCTCAGTCAGCCCAGCCAACTGAGCGGGATTACCGCTAGATGTACAAAAACGATTCGACTCTCTTCTTATCCCGGCGAAAGGACGCTTTTATCCGGCCAGTCTTCCCGATTCAGAGAACGAGTTAATATTCCCTCGAATTTGGTATCGAATACTTCGTGGTCATAATTCTCGGTCAGTCACGCGATTGACTTTTCAATTTCGGAGAGTCAGAGCAGCTGTCAACCGGTGGAACGAATCGTCTGAGCCTTTACTCAACAAACCCGAGAAACAATTTAACAATTTGCGCTCGTATAGCCGGACAAACACGGCGATAAGAAATCCGATCAAGTATTTCGGCCTTGGTGTCCGTCCATTTTTCAACTAAATAAAAACTTGCAGACCTGCGGATTCGGCTTAAAAGTGCAACCGGACTCGCGACGGCCAATCGGAGAGGAGAATTAAAAAAGGCTGTACGTGCTATTTTTTTTTTTCTTTTTTTTACTTGCTTTTTCGATATCCCCTCTTCAATTTCTCTCCGTTGTCCGTCGGTCCTGCGGGATTCTGGGCTAAGGTCCCGGGCTTTTCACCTCGACGTTTTGGGACTGCCGTGTAGGATACTTCCGACACCCCTCGACGAATTGAGATTAACGTACCGGAGGGCGATATGTGTCGACCTCGAATTTCACGCCACGTAAGGTGCGTCTGTTGTAATTTACATTTTACCATGATGAGGTGTTTTACGCCGCTTCCGGAACGATATTACCTTTTATGTACTAAGCTTACCTGCCCTGAAAAAGCGTGCCGAAGGAAAAAGTACTCCGCCTTATAACGCGGATTCACGTGTAGTTCGTAAATTTTATGTAACGCAAACAGGACATTTACGTCGGGGGCTATTTTTCCTCACTTTCTTTCTGCGAAACGCAATTTTCCTTTGAAATATCATTTGATCATAAAATCACAATATTAACAGCAAATTTAAGTCATACTTCTTCGTGTTCTCTGTGAAAAACTTGCAAGAAATTTGAAGGAATTTCGCATACGTAATCTCCAATTTTCTCTCGCCAATTCAAGCCCGTTAAGCGTTTGCATAAAATTTGCATCAGCCGGTGGGATATTTATGCAAATTTTTCTTGTTTCGGGGTACATGAAATTTTCGCGAACTTTTGTACAAAGGACTCGAGACCTTTATACATTGTATACACTTGAGAAGTTTCGAAAATTAGCCGAGTATTGTGATCAATAAACTAAGAATGAAACGAGCCTCGAGATAATTTTTATAAAAATCAAATTAAAGAAAAAAAAAAAACACCACCTTTTCGAACCCATAATCTTCCCCGTTTGTCAAGTATGCCAATCTCTTTTAATTAAAACATGTGCGAAGCGGATACATATACACTTGAAAAAAATCTGATTAGCCTGGGGGAATCCGATTTTTGCGCTCAGTTGTATACAGACTCGCGATTGCGTATAATTTTTTTATTCCTGGACGCTGGATTGGGAATATACTCCCTGGAATAACAATTTTTGTTTCTTTTTTCTTACGCTCCGTCATTTTTTCCCTTCATCACGAAACGAAAAAAGGCTAATTCCCGTCAGTTAGCCCGACGCGGCTTGGCGTAAAATGAAATTCTCTCTCTTTCTTCTCCGTCTATCACTATCTCTATCTCACTCTTCTCGCACAAAAAGCGTCGCGGGGATTAAAAAGTTATCAAAGGCTGCTCTTTTTCGTTTTTTCTCTTGTGTGTTTTTTTTTTTTGTTCTTTTTCTCTCTCTCTCTCTCTTTTGGCGCTTTCTTTCGTCCTTTCTCCATTTTATAACCGCAATCGCCGGCGAAACTCGGCCGGGGGCAGGAATAAACTGTCAAAAAATTATGTACGACCTACGGAGCATGGCGCAAGGGCTCCTCATACAAAGTTACGGCTAACGGTTGCTAATGGCTCGAGTAATTAACTCGTCATTGTACGCTTTCATTATTCATTCAATCTGCGCCATCGCCTCCGTCAGATTCAACTCTCTGCTCATCGAATACCGCCCTTGCTTCTATGCATCCCCTCCCCCTCTCTTCCTTATCGCAGATTAGTCTTTTCATTGTCACCGGAATTAACTCTGACAACAATGCAACGCTTGTGTATGAAAATGAATCTCATACCACGTATCTGTATATGTACAATAATAATACGATTTATTTCAATAAAATAACGACTTACAATTCTTTATAAAGTATAATTACCGCGATATTATGTACTCGCAGGGCTAATTTCGCAGCGAGTTGAGATCATCGTTCATCAGCTTAATTTTTCGCTAGTTCCATCGGCGAAACAGCCGCTGAGAGTGAAGTGCGATTTGTATTCAGAGGCTGGAAGGGAGGGCGGTGATGGACTGTGTGAAAATTCTTGGGGGGCGGGGGGTGGTTGAACGAAGACGGGTAAGGAGCGGTTGGATCAAGAAAAGTAATAGGCAGGCCTTGAATAATCGCGGCTTGGTGAAAATGATAAAATAAATGTATGCGGAATCGCTGCCGCTGGCGGCCATGTTTTAATTACGCTGAAACGCCGCGATGAGAAATTCAGCTCTCGCCGAACCCGCGTGGCTCGTTAACTTCCTCTCATTATCTCAATCTTACATATACTCTTATGTACTCACAATCGCTTCTGGAGGTAGTTGAGCCCTCCCATTGAGCTTTGGATTTTCCAATTAATCAGGTCGTTATTTCGAGTCCGTAAAACTAGACGCCGTGGCTCGAATCGACTGAAAATCATTTTTATTTTATTTTTTTCATCAATGCCCATCTTTCCCGGAGCGGTAGAAAAATTTTGCAGTTAAATGTATTTGAGCTTTTTTACTTCGACAACGTAAGTAATTACCACAATAATGCGTTCACGTCGGGGTAAAACGAACTTTGATGTAATTAGTCGTTTCTGCTATGAATTTTATACGTTCCTATCGTATTTGCCTCGTATTTTTACAACAACCTCAATTAGCTTTCATTTAGCAAATTTACCGGATAAATTCCGGACGGAGAAATTGAGGGTGAATGTGAATTGTGTTTGCGAGCGTGCTAATTGTAAAAATTAGCTTTTTCCCCGCTAGCGGGATGAACGAATTAAACGTAGGTATTGTTCGAATTCTTTATCGATAAAAATGACCTGGCGATTCGTGAAAACATTTTACGTTTTACGAGGTATATTCTTAATTTAAAGCCGAAAAGCAGCTCTTACCACGGTCTTTTCGCAATCAGAGTTCAAGGCGAGAATCACGGGCGAGTATATATTTCGGAAAGAGATCTTATCGGCTTCGGGATAGCGTGGAAAAGAAGCGGCGTATATCTGCCCGCATCAGCGGGTACTTTATTCTAGTCGCCGTTATATTCATCGTCGGTTGAGAATCGCGTCGTCGTCGGTCCGGGCGGGATGAAATTAATTGCACCAAACGTGAAGATGAATTGAACGCTCCGCGGTGTAGGAGATAAATCGTATGAAAAAACGACTTCGCAGCCCCCATGCAAATGGCTGCGGAAGCTTGTTTCCTTTCTCTCTCTCTCTGGTTTTCTCTCCGCCTAATTGCCAAGGGAGGAAATTTGAAAAATTACCGCTCAATGATAACGCGTCGTAGTATATGTGAAAAAAGTCCGCGTCGTGATTTTTGGTAGAAAAATTTTTCTCTTTCTTCTTTTTTCTCTCCTTCTCGCAGACAAGGCGAAGGCGTCTCGGCTAGTAAGTAAATTCCGAAAACAGGATGAAAAAGAAGCCGAAACAAAAAACGGTGCCAAGTTTCTTTCCCGCGTGCCGTTTCGCCGGGAGCTTTTATGCAAATTCAAACAATTTCCCAGGACATACCGACGATGTTTCAGGTATACGGTTATACACACCGGGGTTTAAGTATTGAGAAAAAAAAAATAAAGAAAAAAAGCCCTAATTAATTATTCATCGGGGTTATAACGCACGATGTACCCATCGCGATGTACAAAGTTATCGCAGACCGAGGGGTAAAAAGCTCTGTTTCGCAGGCGCGAATATTTATTACGATAAATTCAACCCCGCGTCGTTGACGCTGCAGCATTATGTTACACTCTAACTCTCGTAGAAGTTCGAACAAAAGCTGCCCCCGGCAAAAGAGCAACTAAACACAACCCCCGCCATTAATCATAAAACCCTCACGGCAAGGCCGCGTGCTGCGCACAACAGGACGCGTCAAAACTCGGTGTAACCGAAACTCTGAAATTCAGGGGGTCTGGTAAAGGGCCCAAAATTCCGGGGAAACTCTCATCGATGACTGGTCATTACACTCTCCGTATTGTTTCTGCGGCGCCGCTATGCGGAAGCCGTTTTAAACAATGCGGGGCATTTTCAAGCCCCCCGATTATAACGTACGTCAGAAAGGACGCGCTTACAAGGAGAATCGATTTTTTGTTTTCCAGGATGGGAAGCGAGGCCGGATCAACGGAACTCTGGAGCTGACTGAGCTGCCGGAGCTGAACTACTCATCGGCAGCGATGCAAAGTCTTAAGGATTTCCTCGAGGCCTCGTTGCTGCGGAGGCCAACTCACGGCCGACGCTCCTCTTAGCGATAATAATCTGACAATCTGCCGGCCCGAGGAGCTCCGCCTAACCATGCTCGAGCACAAGCAGACTATCCTCATGCCCCCTGCCCTGAGCAACAGCAGCTGCTGGCGTAGCGGTCCCATCACCTCGTGGTCTGGACCAGGTCCCGGAGAGCTTGTACGGGCCGCTCTCATCCTCGCTCTCAGCCTCGGCATCCTTTGCGCGAATCTACTCGTCATATGTGTCATCAACAGCCGGAGGTACAGCAAGTACATTCACGCTCAGGTGAGCCTTGTTGCTTTTTGTTTTTTCATGTTTTTCTGATTTTTGTTTATCCGTCTGGTTAAGGTTAGACGGTCAACTTGACTAGTCGGATCAAAGTTAGCTGGCTAAAGTAATTTGGAATTCGGTCGAAATAGTTGAACGGTTAACCGGCTAAGATGGCCAAAAATTGATAATGAGGTAATTTTAACCGGCCGAACCTAAAAATGCAGAAAATCGAGAAGCAAATTAATTTTTTGTTCTTTAGACTCGAACTTGTAGTCGAAATACCACGGAAATAGACGTTTGTCATTTACAATCAGTGAGGTTTTTAAACGAATTTAATTTTAATATAATTGAATAACATACCAACTACTATTGGGATATAGTAGTGTGCGGATCTCAGTAAGCTACTTTGAAAAGTTAACCCAAACAAGTATCACGATTTGACGGACGTTAATTTTTATTCCTATTGTTAGCTTGGCTGATTATTATAGATTGATCAACTATTCAGGCACCTTGGATAATCGGATGACAATAATTCTGTCGAGTGAATATAATAAAACTTGTCCCAGCTGCAAGTTCGATTCCGAAAGGTGAAAAATTCATTTGCATATCGATTTCCTACATTTTCAGGTTTAGCGGGCTAACCGGCTAACTATTTCGGCCGACTGTTTGCTTCAACCAGCCAATTTTTAGCTAATTAGCCGAGTTAACTGTCTCGACCGACAAAGCGCGCTAAATCATACATCGCTAGTCAGTAATATGGTCTTCGAAACGGTATGATAAAGATAAGAGGTTTACACTCTCGACCGTGCAATCACGCAACTTGTATCCAGTAAGACGTACCACCACCCGTAACGTGGAACGACTGTTCAACCCGCGACAGTCACTCTTCGCAAAGTCAATGGAAGGCCAATATCGAGTCTCTCGACATTAAAAGGCATCGTTCAGCCTCCCGCTGCAGCCACCAATCGACAGGGTCGCTATGAATCAGTTTGGAGTCTGAGTGTTCGGCGAATCGCGAGTCGGCTGTACGGAGAGAGAATCACGGTTATAACCGTCTCCTAAGTCACTGAAACGAACTGATAGTACCGCCCATAACGAGCGCCCGTAAGACAGTAACCCCGTGATTTGTGCCTACCTACTAAAGAGCGAGAGAGTCGGCGAGACTGAATGTAGGGGGATACCTACTCGCCGCTTTTTCCGTCTCTCTTTATCGACCCAGTCGATATATCGCTTCGTTATCTCACCCCCTTTGCAGAACGAGGCTGTGTATCTTACGGTGACTCTTCGCACTTTCAACCGTTTCATACCGGGCGCTGATAACACGAATGCAGATTGCGAAAGCTGGCGAAACGGCGGACAGTTTGTACGGACCGCAGGATTCGATGCTGGGCGATCAACCTACGGAAAGTATAAATCCTAAGCGAAATAACGCTCGGATGAAGAGGGGTTTTCGAGAATTCACGGAGAAAGTTGTTCGACCCGTGAATCCCGGCTTCGGGATGTATTTAAGTGTATTTAGTATAAGGCTGTTGGTGGTGGCCCTTTGCATATGCATGAATCCATCTCTTGAGGCAAAGTACAAGGAGTTGGAGGAGGCGTAGAAGAGATACGTTGCACAATAAGAGCTGGGGTAAAGAGGAGGAGGAGGAGGAGGAGGAGAGGGGAGGACGAGGTAGTTAAAACGTGTAATTTGATGCTAACGAATTCATACCGTGGTGGGTATCGCGGAATGGAGAGTCGAGAGAATTGAGAGAGCCACCAGTCAAGACTCTCGAGGTTTGCGCGACTGTTCGCTGCCGCCTGCCTTGGCTCAACCTCGGCTCGGCAACTTGTCCTTAATTGTTTGATCAAGGATGCCTGTGGCCGCGGGCTCTTACTTCTTAATTACGCAAACTGAAACCAATTAATAGAGTCCACACTAAACCTACGATTGATTTAGCGCCGATGCAGCCAGCGGAGGATCTCCAGAGATGGAATTTGCCTTTTTACCTTCTTCTCTATTCGCATCGAGGGTTGAAGAAACACAGACGGGAAATTCGCCGAATTCCACATGCGTCAAAGACTCGGCGAAGAATTTTTTTTTTTCTCCTTTTTTCTTACCTTCTTCCAAGTACTCTTCAGACTTTTTCCTCAAAGTCAAGGATCCTTCTTCACATGCGCATGACACGAAACTATCGCTATTCGACAAATTCTGTAAACCATTCCTTTGTTAACCTCTCGAATTTTTCCACTTTTCTTTGCCGAGTTTTTCGGACAAGAAAATGTTACCATCGTTTTCACGTGTTTTTATCTTATTGTACGATTGTACCTTGATTTTTAAAAAGGTTTGGTGAAATCTCGAGAATTTTATACACAGGTTATCAAATTTCGAAGCGTATTATGCAATCGGTGCAGCTGACGTTAATTTGACTACCCTTGGTAGAATCTTTTCATATTTTCACCTAAATTTTATAACAAAACTCACGCATCAAAAGCGACCTGAACCATGCACTGTTTTTACTTTACCGCGAAGAGGCACAGTTTTGTGGATATATATAAACATGAAAGATTCTACACATGATAGAGAAGCCAATCGATTTTCATTCGCCATTTGTATCCCACCGTAGAAAATATGACACAGTATCCCAGGTCTCGGAGATATCAGGCAGTAAATATGCCGTCGCAATTTTCTGTGCTTTTATCTTCGCGGATACATCATATACGGATATCCTCCACATTGCATACATCCATTGGTTTCGATGGCTCGCCGCCTAAAACCCGATGGATTGCCGGTCCGATTGATCGGCAGAAACGAGTCCTTATGCTGACGTATAATGATAATAATTGAATTTTAACAAAGAGAACGGAATACAACGCGGAATCGAAGAGAGGTGCAAGGTAGTTTTCCGATGAATAATACATCCGCATTGATATGCATGTGGGGAATTTCGTGCGAACCCGACCAACGTCTGACTCTCGATATTTCTGATTTTGTTTAAAAAAATTTATGCGATTCTCTCAAACATTTATAAATAATCGAGTAGTTGGATAAAAAAACTGACAAAAATTCAGGCTACTGTTTCAGAGTAGGGAGAATTGCAGAAAAATTAATGAAGAAAATCAGTAAATTGTGAGGGTCAGACGCTGCTTGGGTTCACATGGAATTCCCCATACACATTCATGCAGCATTCGGAAAGCTCACGCGGAGAAGCGCTGATGCAATTAAGCCGCGATGCACGTCCGACCTTTGCTACTGTAATATCTCAATCCAGAAGGTTATACACTCGCGATAAGCTAAACCGTTCCTAGGAATCTAGACTAGGTATAATACGTATCCGTATTCAGGTGATCGATACTTGCTCGACCCTCGGGATTAGACGTCCCTTAATAATAGCCGGATAAATAGCCATTCTGTGCCCTATTTGGACAAACTAACGAAAATCCTCCTAACAATAACGCGTAACTAATTACTTTGCATAATCTATGAACGATTTTGTCCCTTATCGATTTCTTAACGATAAACATGATTTACCCTTTTTTTCGTTACAGCCGAGATACCTTCTCACGAGTTTGGCAAGCAACGACCTTGCCATCGGTCTCCTTGTTACACCCTTTGGATTTTTACCCGCCGTTTACGGATGCTGGCCCTACGGTGAAGTCACTTGTCAAATACAGGTATGTGTATAAAAACTGTGTTAAAGTTTCGCTAGAACAAATTTTCGTCTAGAATAGAGGCGCCGGATGACATTTTTTCGACAAGAATTGATGGCTGTTTTTTTTCATACTATAATCTTGGTACCTCTACATATGTATGTATTACAGACGCAGTGAAGTTTTTTTTTTTTTGTTTATTCTTTTATCCTCTCTCTCAAAGATTTTTCACTTTAAAATATAACGCGCAATAGCGAACGATCAAAATGTGTGTGATAGGTGCAATCCTTCTTCGAAGTCTTCTTTCCTCCCTTCCGTAATGTGCTATTTCCTTGAAACTCTACTACGGATGTCCCTTAAATCTAGTAGATCGCGGCTCGATCCTCGTTCCTTGAATACCGTATGCAATCCTGCAAATTATAACTACAACAGCGTTTCGCGGAAGAAATAATTCTGCAAAAAAGCTCCATACGACTTATGTCATTTCTGTACGGAAGAATGAAAGGAAACGTTTGGGTTGTTCCAATTTTTTCGGATAACGAATTACGTTGGTGAATAATTCGACTTTCAAACTTTACGACGTTTCCAAAAGTGATGGAGGGGGGGTAAACAGTCTTCGATGGAATCTGACCGATGATTATTATAATATGATAAATATAGAGGACATTTCCGGATCACGCGGTCAGGCGTAACATTTCTAGTATGATGAATAAAAGCTCTACTAGTCTTGTTTGTTGAGCCGTTTGAAAATTGTTTTTATCTTTATTAATTTTCTCTTGTTTCTCTTTTTCTTTTCGCGTCGCTGTATCGTATTATTTTCTCTTTTTCAACGTTATAAAAACTTTGTCTCACACGAGTGAAAAAGAAAACGTTTCATGCGATCCATTCGGTGGTAGAAAAAAGACTCGATTATTTCGACGCGTCTTCTGTTACGAAAAATAGTTTGCGGTATGTTTTTTTTCCAGCTTCCGCGTTTGCGTAAAATCCGTTTCTCTGGGGAATTTAACGCTGGCACTGCCGCTGGTTGCCGCCATTTTGGTACACGCCTCAATCTTTCCCACCGGCGAACGTTTTCAGATACTGGAGCACAGGAAATTGCTGTTAGATCCGCACCACTTCCGTTCGCGCTCGAGTTATGTGACATTATCGGGTTCCCGGAGATAATCTTCACCTCTAAACCCCCGCCAACCTTCTCACGGGTTCGGGTACGTGTGTGATTTGTGTCCACCGCGCACTATTTCTTCGTTTTTCGATTCCCACCTTCCTCACTACTCAAAGCTTTTAGCCCGAAGATTTCGAGATGAGGAGGTACTGTGTAAAAATAAAAAAAAAATAAAAAAAATAAAAAATAACGCACCCATTCTCTACACACGCAGAATTTCATGATTTTTTAATCGATGTACCCTTCAAACAATTTCCACTCTCTTTACAACTGTTCCTTCGATAGTAAAAAACTAATCACTGGCCTTGAATCGCAGTGGAAATACGGGGAAAATCAGAACCCCCGAACTTCTTCGCGCAAGACGGATTTTGTAGAGTTTGCTGAAAATTTATGTACATGCTCTTGCCACGTAGAGGAAAGGGTGCAGGAAATTAACGGATCAAATCTGCAGCGCGCTGCGCGGCAGAGAAACGGAAACCCTCGTAGCTGGTAGTTCACCTAATTCTACTACAGCCCCTTACATCCACGTATATCCACTTATATGTGCACACACATGCATATATATGTATACATATATGCTTGTAGTTTCGGAATTTAGGAGTGCAGGGTGAACTCGATTCACCCGAATGCACTTTCAACCCCCTCAGCGTCCCGCACTTATTCCTTCGATGCAAGGCTCGTAAATTTCGGGGGCGTATCCACGACGACAAATCATACCTTCGCGGCTTCTACCCCCACGTTATACCCATCCGATTTTGTTGGTACCATTCCAAATTATACCGCGTGGGCCGAAATTGGGTTTGGGCCATGTCAGCTGGTCAATGGGTCAAAGATTGGAATAAAACGAGAGATGAAACTCATTCGTTAATTCTACGCTGAACGGTTTGCGTTAGTCCCACAGTTCCTTGTTGTTGAAACGGTATTTTGATGTATTTTGCATTCTGCTATAAATTTCTAGTAACCGTTGACAGAAAGTGAAATTTTCTTTCCAAGGAAACGTTACGGAATTAATGTCAATTTTTCACGTGACATGAAAATTGGAAGTATTGTTTCAGCAAAGTTATTTGATCGAAAAGATCTGCTGGTTATGGGTGATTCGTTAAAGGCGAATTGGTTACAATGCACAGTCACACGCGTTAGTACTGTACCTATGACACAAATCCACAATTCTAGTTATCGATTTGGAATTAGAACGACTCATCGGCCTGTCGGATTCAACCCGATATTGGATCCGATGTCACGTTACAAGACATTATTGAGCATGAGTCCGATGTTGTAGGATTAATGCTTGATTGTGGGTGATTGTGGGATCATTTGGCAATCGACGCGGGTGAGTTCACGGTCCATTCAGGGACTCGGACGGGATATTGGATGTTCGGAAGACAGAGATGTCTGATCGTTAACTAGAGCAACGTGTCGGTTCGAATTTAAAATCTCTCTTACGTCCAAACTTGGGAGCGATTTTTATTCGCGCAGTGCAAATCGCCCGAAGTGTTTTCCACTCAATCCGGATTTCGTGAAAGCGCAACTTCAACGATACAGTTGAGCACACGGGTTCTACGCAAACGCGTGCGTCTGGAATATCCGTATTATTTCCGGTGAAGTTTGCATCCCGCGAAGCCAGTTAACTCCGGTTCCAAACTCCCCGAGGGTGTACGTACACTGGTTTGTATACAAATGGACTCAAAGTCAATGCCCGCAACAGCCAACGTATCGCGTATTCGCTATCCGAGTAAGTCTGACTGGAAATCTATGGGAAAGTTTGCCCAGAATAGCAAACGTCAGACGTTAATTGTTGAATCTCCTTGATTGATGCACTGCAACTGCAGTTGCCTAATTTTGTTCACCAAATTTAACAGCAAGGTCAAAGAAGATTCGAACGCCGAGTAAGCCCTCTTGTACGTGTCAATTTTTGCATCTTGGCAAAGATGAATTTTTTATTTTTTTTCTCTTCTTCGGATGCAATATCGAACGGTATTTTTACGCGACATGCAAAGTAGGGCAAAATCATTCCATAAAGAATCTGCTACGTAGGTAACCTTGACCTTGACTTACGGGTATGTAATTTCTGAAATAATATTTCAAATTTTGACTTTTGCAAACTCATTAACTTGTATCGGTCTTCTCGAAATTCTATCGCTTCTTGCCCATATTTCACTAATCCGTCATGATTTTTAACTGACCGATAGAGCGATGCTGCGTCCTTAAGTAAACGGACTAATAATTAAGGCCCAATCGACCGGAGAGACGGGGTTGATGAAGAACTTTTGTACGTATGTACGTGTATGCGTATAACGCTTTTCGTGTCGCGCGTTGAGTTTGAAATATTAGGTGAAGGTCTCAGGCAGTATCGAGTAGAGGAATGAAGGGCGAGGAAAGAGGAGGAAAGGAAAAGAAGGAAGAAAGGAAGGGAAAGAAGGGAAAGAAGGGTGCGGGACTCGCGGTTCCAAGTCCTTCAGATTATCAGGAGCTTTTTCTTGGCTGTGAGCCAACGGTCACCATGGCAACGATCTTAAATGTCTTTCGCGTGATCCTCTCCTCCTCTCCTTCTTTTTCGCTACGTTAAATATACGTACAGCTATCATGTATATGTATACACATACACGCGCACTCCTCGTATAAAATATAATGTACGATTATGCACCCGCTCTATAATGTATCCAACGACAAATTCATCATCCCGCGTAGCGCTTTTAGTTTCAAACTTTTTTTTGACCCCTTGTTTACAATTTACGCGCAGCTTGTTCACTTTTTGTCATTTTCTTTTCTTTTTTTGTTCATTCGTATCGCGCTGATTTTCCTCTTTTTTAAATACATAATATATAATCGCGTCTTTAAGTATGGTGTGTGTATATGTTTATGTAATACGGTACATGCCAATTTTGAAGTTAGTGACCGTGGACGATGTATGGTGGGAAAAAATTATCCTCGAGGTCGGTCATTGTAGAAATTGTTTATTAATGTAAATTTTGATTCTTGCAACGTACGTTTCGAGTGGACAGCAGCCAATCGTTTTCAGGCTACTGATGACAAAATGGAAAAACAAAATTGTTCGACATTGTTTCATTTTCTTATCTTAATCTGTCTTACGAGTTGCGAACAATCTCATTATGTAAGTGACTTAGATTCTGGATATCGGAGCTCTTATTTACCGTCGTATTATTGTTTTTACTAATTTCAATCATTTCTTTGATGTTGCGCTTATACCAGGTTTGTTCAGCTGTTAGTACGTCAGAGTTTTTAAAATGAAACCTGCGTCCTAAATTTAAACTATGCGATGCAACCGTGCAACTGTAAAATTCGTTGTTTTTTATTTTATAGCGATGACCTGAAATCCTGTTTTCTAGGTGTTCCGATCATTTTCCTACTTATACTTTTGGCAGTCATTGCACTTATTAATGTGATAGACGGTGTTAATTTTTTCGAGAGTAGGATTGACGGTTTTTAAACAGGTAAACATATTTCTTGTGCCATTGTTGATTTTAAATGTGACATTAATTCCTTCTTCTTTTAGTATTTTTTTTTTTTTTTTGACAAATAGATCATACACGTAGATACATCCTTCTTCTTATTTCTCCCATGTAAGGGATACATAGATCTAAATCTTTCGACAATTCTCGTAAATCCTCAAGCTTCTGCAGGGTAGAAATATATATTTTGATGCGAAGAAGAAGGAAAATAAAATACTTGGAAAGCACAACAAGAGATATCGTTAATAACACCACTCCACACATAATTCCGGAAAAAGGATCAATTAGATCTTCTTAATCCTTGACAAATCCCTGTAAATTTATATTATACGCATATCGCACGTCTTCGTAGATTTTTCGATAGCTTGAAAATCCCATTTATTCTACATAACCTATAGAATTTTTTTTCATCGAAATTCAATTTGTAAATTATATCTCATTTAAAAATTTCCCAATAGACTACAATAAATTGAATGTCGAATGAATAGACGGAAAACGCAATTCGAACACTGGTCGAAATCGACTGTCGGTGTTTCAACTTCACGAACAGACCGTTAATTTGCGATTCTTGTCGATACACGCCATTCAGCCGTAGCACCGCTTACACTGCAGAGTGCACAAACATTCAGGTACATCGAAAATCAAACTACACGTGTGCAAAGCTTTCCCGCGGTGGTGACAATTGTATCCGCAGTGTGTTCCGTTGTCGGTATAAGCACCGCGGTAAAAATTCCCAGAGTATTCCGTTACCTTTGTGTAACAACGCACATGCAGACACGCGTGGAATGGGAAGTGAGAATTCGGCGATAAGCCCTTGCTACACGGAATTCACCTACTTTAACGTACAATTTACACAGGACGAAACCACGGCACGGAGGAAGGGCGATATAATACCTGCCGCGGGGTGAAGGGCAGGGGAAATAATTATCCGCTAAACGCGTGCCTCGCACTTCCACTTCTCTACTCGGGATTATACTCGGCGAGGAATTCAACTATTTGCGGTACGCTGCCGGTGATTGCCTCCGCCCCTTTTCAACCGATCACGAAGCCAAAAATTTAACAACAAGAAGCGGGAAAGCACAAACGAGCCAATGAAACTCTATGCTAATTGGCGTACAATCTCGTTTCAAAATCTGATCTTCTTGATCGATAGTTTTTTTTTTTTCTTTCGAGTGTTCGAATCTTGTGACTGTAGATACGTAAATATATTCTCAATTGAATTAAAACACAAATTCTGTACTTGTACTTTATGGCTTATCGTTTCACCCGAAATCACTCGAGGAAGAAGTTTGAACACTTCACAGTTTCGTTAAACCCGTATGAATAATAAAGATGAACTGGAAACTCGTCGAACGGGTTCAAGAGTCAATTTTCGACAATTTTCTTTCACGAGGTACATTGCCGGACACGTGTAAAGAGATATATTTAGGCGTCGACGCCTTGCCCCTCGGCTGAAGGGTCCGACTCGGGGAAGAAAGGGCGAGATATCAGAAACGGTCCAGACGCCTCAGGCTGATATATTATATTCGCAGAGATTGCGAGGCGAATCGTATATACATACACACCCACACATGTATATATATATATATATATATATCCATAGTATCCTTTAGCCTTACCGCCAGCAGCTAGCCGCTCGCTCATCTTCTCCCATAGAAATAGAGGATCACGTGTGCAGACCTGTACGTTTATAAAGGAGGCCGCGACTTCGCGTGACGCCGGGCGTGAGACGGATGGAATAGCGGTAATGAAAAAGAAACCGAATTTGATCTTAGTTGTACCCGTAACTGGTAAAAAAATTGCGGCGCGATCGGTATCCGTAAATTAGAAATTTTTCTCGATGTAAAAACTGCGTTAGATTATAAAGTAACGCGTTTGGATACGAAGAGAAATTGATCAGATTGTGAAAATGTCGAAGAAACTAACTTGCGGGTGTATAACACGCACGAATGACGTCGATGAAAAAATAGATCAGAAATTGGACCGTCGAGTGTGAGGAAAAATTGAGAAATCGATGAAACGGATCGAAAAAACGAATAGACGTGGGAAGGTGTGATGATGGAAGAAAGGATCGGAGGAAGGAAACACCGAAAGCTTGTTCGCATCGGTCTCCGATTCTGCAGATTCCTTGCGCACAGCTTCGTTTATACGTGGACGAAAGGCGAGCGAAGTGGCATAAGGTTCGTCGAAGTTGGGTCGCTCGGGTTGATCGAGCAAAGGGCGAAGGGCGAAGGGTGCTGCGGGAAAGGGCAAAGAGGGAACCGGGAGCAGGTTCGAACGGTGCGGAACTAATTAAATACGAGCCTACGAGTTGGAAGGAGGTCGGTGTGCGGCTGACTCGGGTTACCGAGGCCCCCGAACCTGGGACAAATTAACTTCAATTCTCTTCAGACGCCTGCTTGGAACGCCTTATATACCTGTATCTTGGAAGCCTGAAAAATTAGCACTAAACCCCGCACGTGATATCGCTTCCGGGATATAGAGACTCCGTCGCACGCCTGTGTATAAAATAAAAGGCTTTCCCAATTCGCCGAGGACACGACTTACCGTGCGTTACGAGCTTTCGAACTTAAGGTTACGTTGTATTCCTACCCTTACCGACCGAGAAAACGCACCCCTTCTCTCTCTGTATTAAATAAACAAACGAACGGAATGGCTTCAAGGAAAGTTAGTTAATCGTATACCGAAAATCGTCGCACGAGATTTCATCTTAATTTTGAGGAACTGTTTCGTTTTTACTCGACACTTGACACTTGTCGTTCAGTGTCTGACTGCAAGTTTACTCGATTACTTCAAGGCGGAAGTTCGCAACCGTTATCGAAATAGAAGCCACTGGAAGCTAGGTGAGAACCAGCCAGCGAGTCATTCGGGGCGAGAAAAATGCTTTGACTCGAATTGGAGAACTCGCGTGTCTATCTCGGCTTACCACGTTTTCAAACCCTCGTCCAATCAGGGTTATACCTGTAAGTCGGTTTTATGCCACCTCCTGTAATCAACGAATCTCGGCTCCTATAATTCTCTCCCCTAAAGCACTTCCTCAGACCTCTGGATAATTAGGGATCTCAGATTTAGTCCACGGTAAACCTTCGACGAACGAAAACGCGAGGCGTCTTTTCATCTCCATCAAAACGTGAGAAATTTTCATAATATTCTTCTTTTTTTTTTTTTCTCCTTGTTATACTTTCTTGAAACCATTTCGATAATTCGATGCGTCTGCAACGGTAGCTTGATGTCAAGCCCTTGTTGATGTGAAAAAAATTATCGACAACTTCAATGACGGTAAAAAGTTACTTGTACCCAAATGTCATATAATATTAACAATAATAATATGTTTTATCGACTTATCGACGTAACGGTATCCGTTTTACTAGAATTTTGTTACACTAACCGTACAATGAGAAATGAAAATGACTGTATATGTATATTATCATGTCTCTCAAAATTCTTGCAACAAATGCAATAACTTGACGGATCGTACGAATATCCCGAAAGCTACACGTATCAGGCGGCCGCGAAATCACTTCTTCACGTGCCATCTCGGCCTTATTATTTTTTCCGAACACCACCGAGAACCGTTCCTTGTGTTTTACGTATCATACATCCATGGTCTACACCTATATCTGTCTAACCGAATATTATCGGTGTCGCAGCTGTGCCAGGGGGATGAAAAACTGCCTTTAGTACGGCTTGCTGCACGGCGCAGGTAGAATGAAAAGAGAGAGAGAGAGAGAGAGAGAGAGAGAGAGAGAGAGAGAGAGACGCAACGTGCACTATCTCCTCCCAGCTGTAAATGAATCGATTTTTCCAGGCACTTTTGAGAGGAGCCTTGACACAGCAGAGCGCGGTAATCCTGGTGTGCATGGCGATCGACCGTTACATGTGCATGCTGCATCCTCACCACTACCACAGGCACTCGTCAAAGAAGGTAAGAACGGAGATTGCGTCTCCTTTACATTACGGTATTTCAGAAAAACAATTTGTCATTTTCCATCATGGCACCCTCTACTAAGTTTACTTGGGTTGAAAGAACAGTTCTAGCAAAACATGAGCGTTCTAAGTTACGTGGAAGATCGTGTTCGTTTGATTTTTCACTTTTATGCGTTTTTTGTTGCTTACATCAATCGTGATATCAATTCAATCTCACAACATAGCTAGAATTCAATATGAACTTTTAACTTAGGAGAATAAGATTCCCGGTTGATACATCGTTGTGTTATGGATCGTGATACTTGGGTCGAATATAAATGTCAGGAAAGAGATAATAATTGAAGTGCACACAACGCGTTTCTTCACTAATTAACAAATATGTGAAAAAACAGCGAACCAGCTCGTCTGTTTACAGAATCATTCTTTTCAAAAATTTTGGAAAATCGCAAATTATTATTTCCTGAACCACCCTACGATACACATATCTCCTCGTCATAACATTCGGCCCTCGTCAATTAGACGATTTATTACCGCAGGACCGATTCGCGTCGACGAATTGGCTCTGCGATAAAATTACAGGGGCGACGAGAAGAGGAAGGAAAAAAGTAATAAACCCCCATTCCTACCCCATAAAACTTGAATGTATTACGCTATATTTAGCGAGAAATCAGAGACGACGCCGTCTTCATCTCCTCAACCGAATGTCACGAGTACTTACAAGTTCGTATATTATCTGTTCAAACATATCGCGTTTACCTCCGTGCCGAAATCTCCGATAAAAATAAATACATACCAAATCGTCACTGTTTGCCTTGCGTGTATGAATCTACGTGTGTATGTATGTATGTATGTATGTATGAGGGGGACTCGGGCAATCAGCAAATATCACCCTCCATTACGTCACAGTCGTTTAGCTTATTTGTCCAGCTGTTTATTATACCCTCCGTTTTCCCAAACGGGACATTCAACTCCTCTGATTTCACTTCGTCGAAACGAATAATATCACCGATCGAAGAGCGCGTGAATAATAATTTGACGAACGAGTTGATAGGCAGAAATTTTTTGCATTCCTTTTCTTTTTTAATTTAATTCTCTTTTGAAAAATTAATCGTTACTCATTGGGGGGGTAAAAATCGTTTCCACGTTTCGACACTTGTCTGTACACGAATAATTATAACCAAATCAATTTTTCATCACACTTTCGACGTCGCAAACTTTGTTTATTACGAAATAAAAAATAGAAATAAAAGAAAATGGAATTAGCCTCTAGCGGTGTAACTCGTCCTGTCCAACAACCAGATCCAGGCAGGCGACAAATTTTGTCCGAGCATACTTATAATAATATCGGGCGTCGAAACGGTTGACGAAGAGCTCCCGCTGTTGGGAAATCCGTCCAGATTCAAGAGCTTCCTGCGAAGCTTGTTTTGCACTTGCGTTAACCTGAATAGAGAAATTATATTTGGGACATTGCCTGCGTGTGACGCGGTGAAATATATATATATATATATATATATATTCATATAATACATGTATTTGAGTATGTGCAGCGGTATGTATATGTATGCGTATTATATGTATATTCGGGGTTAAACCGTAAACCATCCCCGGTGTCCAACCGCTGGGCTATAAATATATTTTCACGTCTATCCGCAAGCCGGGGAAAAACCGTGAATAGATACGGGACGAAGATTTGGTGTAGAAAAACTGCAGACGACCTGATATATATCGCCGGTTGCAGCCTGGATTCGAGTCGATGAACTCTAAGAACCCGAGTAGGAGGTTTTGGGCGGATGGATTTTATTCGAGAAAATCGGTCAGGGTGCCGCAACGATTTTCCAACATTTTACCGTTCAAATCGTCGATTTTCCTACCTACGCAACTGAAGACAAAAAGGAGACGAATATATCGGCAAAAAGGGGGGAAAACGAATTGACGACGAAATCGGTTCCGGTGAAACTTAAAGAGAAAAAGAAGAACGGAAAAGAATGGGGGAAAATTAGAATCAGCGGGTGTCTGGACGCTTTGTTATTATTATTATATGTATAGGTACCTACCGTAGAAGCAGAGGAAGAGAAAAATGGTCGAATTTTCCTCGTCGGAAAATCTCGTTTCCGTCCTTGCACAATTCAATTTACTCGATACAACTCTTGTTACACGGGAAACTATCCGGTATTTTTTTTTTTTTTTTTTACGAATTCTCTTCTCTTCATCTCGCAATAATTTACCAGTAGTAATGCGACAATTTTCTCTTTTCATCGATCTTTCCCTCCTTCCACTTGTGGTGTTTGCTTTTCGGTCTATTTCACACACGAATTGTTGAATTTTCATATTTTTTTTCTTTCACCGTGGTATTCGATTTTAACCACTGCCAATTTTGGCAACCTAAATATAAATCAATTATCCCTTGTTCGTGTCTGTCTGTACGTATAATATACACATATATATCGAACAATTACGTCAGCATTAAAATTCCAGCCACGCCGATAACATAAACCGCAATTCAAATTTTCACACCCTCGTCGCGTTTAATTTTCGTTCGGCCAATGATTTTCGATCATTTTTGCAACTGCGTAATTCTATCCTCGTTTATCGTTAATTTATTTACTTTTATCTATTTATTTATTAGTTTTTTTTTGTCGTCGTCTTTACCCGTATGTCGAAAAAGTAGGCTGTTCGGTTTTGGTCAAACGGGAAAATACAAATATCTCCGTACAAACCCGACTCTTCGAGTTTCGATGATTAATTGCATTCGGGCATAAAATACAGTTATACGGCGGGATTTATTGCTGGGTAACTAATTTATCATACTCGGTTGCACACGTATGTAAATATGAGCAAATTATATTCGTATATCTGTATTATTATTATTATTATTATTATTACTATTATTATACGTACATTTATCGTGGCATGCATTTTTACCACGAGCTGTGGCGTCGTTCTGCACCGATTCCTTACAGATTTATAATACACATCGTGCAGTAGGAGGGAGAAAAAAATAAAATAGAAAGATAGAGAAATGGAAAAATTAAGATAATATAACGGCGGTGATGATGATTTTCGTATTAAAGTAGATGTACCGGAACACGTTACGTACACCTATAAGCGTAGAAATAATATTGTTTTCGGCGGAAACAGAGAAACTGCGGAATAACCTCGCTTTCTTGAAATCACGTCGCGATTTTAGCCCATGGCGCCATGTTTTATAACCGATTCGTTATCACAGATAGATATGCGGGCACGTGTATGTTATATACGACGCGGAGCGTAAAACCGTGCCAACAAGTGCCTCGATAAATGTCTGGCATGAAAAATGCTGCCGACGACAATGAGTCGGTGTTCGTTTTTTTTTTTTTTTTTTTCTTTATTGCTTCCATTTTTTCCCCCGATATCTCTCTCTCTCTCTCTCTCTCTCTTTCTTTCTCTTTACACCACATGTACATACATGTACGTGTATAGGTAGAAAAAGAATTTGCGATCGTAACACCCTTCCCATCGTCTCTTTTATTACCACCTCAGTACTTTTATTTCATCGTTACGGTAAAAGAATCTCAGAAATATTTTCAGGTCAAGCGTTTCTCTCGCTAAAGTGTTGTAATAAATTGATATTCATTCGTTCGTTAATACACTATTTTATAACTTGTGTGAATTTGTGAAAAACGATAAACATCATTACCAATGATTGATGATATTCGCGTCTCTAATTTGAATAATTTTTTCATTTTTATGTTGACATTTAATCTTGTTATTTTTTTTTTTTTTTCACTACCGCTTCCCTTATCTCGTCGCATTTAAGATATCGCGGTAATGACATCGTGCAAAGAAAAATTGTCCGCTGTAGCTATATTCGGTTATACGTATGCAAACGTATATATATATATATATATATATATATATATATATATAATATTTATGCATATGTAGAACTATAACAACAAGACTCGGGAATATCACTGTTTTCAATATACACGTACATATATGTATATGTACATACCTTCTACGAACAACTTATACGGAACCCGGACGGAAGTGGAAAGTTTTGGCTCGGCGTAAAGTTTCACTTTATCTTATCTAGGGGAATAACTTTGGTGAATTTATTGGAAACCTATCAAGCGAGTTTCAGCCATCTCTGCAGGCTCTGCTGCACGTGGAAATGCAAAACTATTGAAAATGGAAGCAAATGGACAGTGCGCAGATCAATACGAAATATATAAATCAGAAAAATGCAAATTAACCCTGGTTTTTTTTGGATCAAGTTTGTTTTTTTTTACCTTTTTTTTTTTTTTTACTCTTAATTCATTGAAACGTGTCGGAGTCCGTAAATTATTCGGCTAATGTCAATATTAAATATTGTACCTCTTATGTTACAT
Source organism: Neodiprion pinetum (assembly GCF_021155775.2). Taxonomy (NCBI): domain Eukaryota; kingdom Metazoa; phylum Arthropoda; class Insecta; order Hymenoptera; family Diprionidae; genus Neodiprion; species Neodiprion pinetum. The sequence continues at coordinate 29,462,291 of NC_060237.1, forward strand.
ATTAAAGCGGAAAGTTTTCGCGAAAGGGAATTTGCAAAATCCCGCATCGTCGCCAAGTCGAATTCAAACCTGAGTCGGGGGATTTTGCGACAATGGGGCGGGTTTAATGACGTGTCAACCGAGATTATTCGAATAAAAAGCTGAACCGCAACCCGGACTATATTACGCTCGGTACATCTTTCTTCCCGAGGTTTTCCCGCCTCTCTTTCTCTTTCCCTTTCCCATCGCTTCGTGTTCCTTCAAACTCATCCGAAGACGTCGCTCCCGTTTAATTCTCGTACGAAAGGGTACTTTCTTAGGCTTAAAACGCTGATTTCGGTTTCTGTGTCTTTCAAGCATGCTTTGTCCCTCGTCTCCGAGATGAAAATCCTCTCGGGATGTATCTCGTCGAATACGAGTTTTCAAACAACAAGAAGAAAGAGGGACGAGATAGCGAGGAAAGGGTTGAGAAGTAGCCAAATTGCGAAACACGAGGTTTACAGGCAAAGTTTGAATATATATCTTTACACTTTCGGTTCTACCGTTGTTATATTTTCTCCGTACGTATCAACGTAAAATTTCTTTCAGCCAAATCCCACCGCTGCCGATTCAATCCCCGTAACACCGTTCGAATAATCAGCGACAACTGATGACTAATTTGCGCTCCGCTAATTACGCCAACTCTGCGAAACGCCTCTCGCGGTAATTTTCACGCTGCAGGCATTACTATGGCTGCTATTTTGGGAAAACGCGACGGGACATGAAAGCGAAATCTGTATAATATATTTCGATTCGTGGTGGAAGAGAGAAAGGGAGGGAAGAACGGACGGGGCGCTTAGATTAAATCTAACTTTTACCACACCCCGTATAGCTAGCCAACTCGGAAACATTCGAAAAGGGAAATACCCGACCCTTAATGAACCGGAATCTTGAAGGTCCAACTTCCAGCGGCCAAGGAAGGCTGCTTTCGCGGTAATTAATCGAGCCAATTAGGCGGTATTTGATCCTTTCGGATAGCTTTCGAACTCCAGCGTCAATAATTCACGGTGCTTCCTTGCTCCGCGAACAGACCATTTCAGGGAGACTTGAGCCTAATAATTATTTTAGTCGAAGAAATCAGTTGGATCAGATTTTTGTCAGGTCTATATACGACGATTCGACGATTTAAATTACAAAAGAGCCGTTTTTGTAACTATAAGCGCAACGAAAACACCTTCGGATTAATTCATCGCCCCCTTTCTTCCTAGCCATCTCTCTTTTTAGGGGCAAAAGATTCATCCTTAGAATCGTCTCACATTCAGCTCTAATTAATTTCTACCTCCTTCAGGTTCAAGGACAATATGTAAGACTTTTTGCAATATTTAATTCGCGGAGTTCGCGAAACCGTCTCTAGCCAAGAATGTGGTACACGTAGAACTACTTGGTCTTTGACTTGGCTAACTTCGCAAGTTCCAACCTCCAATTTCAGTAGCTCTGTATGCCTCTTAAGTTTTTGCTTAAACTTTTCACTCCTGCCATGCTTGGGAATCTTGCGAGATTTTGGCTTAACGAAGTGAACGTAACTTACGTTATAGTTGTAATATATAAATAACCTGCCTGCATTTCGTGCGATCGAATTTCTTACTCTACGAACTGAAGTCGGTACACATAGATGGATTGATATTGCGGCTGCATAACTAGGCACATAACTTGCGAATTATATTTTATATGTAACCAGGGATACTTCGGTCAGTATCTGTGCATCTGTGCCTGCGATATCGATGTGCGATAAATTTTATGCATGCACCTGGTTATGTGTCATGTATACGTGTCTGTGTACGTCTGTGTAAAAATACATAGTTTGTGAAAATCGTTTCGATCCGTGGCTGTGCAATTCGGAGGATATTACAACCGGTAAAAGCTTATCTCGTTGCCCACCCTTTTATCGAGTATTATTTCATGTCGCGGGTATAACGTCATATTTCTGTGATGGTGGTACATTTTTTTTTTTTTTTACTTTTTGGCCTGTAAACCAGTAATCGGAAACTTATATCGCCTTACGCTTCACACGTGTGATACTGTATAATGTAGGTGATTTTTACCGGTTTAACATACTCTCGGGTAACTTATTAATTCATTTATTACACTGTACTCGGTTGACAGTTAGAGAATTGTGTGCTTTGCGAAAAGATTTAGTTGATCTGTAAGAGAAGTAAATAAAAAAAGAAAGAAAGAAAGGATTGGAAAAAATAAATCTGAAGTGATTGAATTATAACTCTGGTATTGATCTTTGAAAATTAATTAATCGTGGTTAATTAAGACTCGTGTTGTATCTATACTCGGTATAGATTACGATGAATTAACGAAGTTAAGATATTGTTTAGTTGGGAGAAGTTTAGAAGTTACGGAAATATATTTTTCTCTTTACACTTTAATCGGATTTATTGTGGATAAAAAATTACACAATCTTCGGCGTTCCAAAGGATGCAAAATTATTTCACCGATACACCCGAATGAATTTTGGAACAATCCCTTTCGGATAAATGATAAATTTTTTTAAGCAGTTTAATCAGCATCTGTTTACACACGTCGTTAAATTTGAAAATTTGAGAAATTTATAACTAACTGAAGAAAATTTGCAAATTCGAACTGAAACGAGCAATTTTTATTAAACTCAACGCTAACGAGTGACACGCGTATCGAGAGGCAGTTGCTATCAAATTTTTCATACATCCAAATAATGTTCGACAGAAATTTGTTTATAGTTAACTAATCATATTTGGCTCAACTAAAATTTGACAATAATAACGAAAGACTTATTCCGTCGTTAACATTTATTTGCAGGTAAATCTTCCCGTCCTTCTTCCCTTTGTAACAAGAATTCGCATGTCGCAGATAATACGCTCCGCGTTTCGCATTCCGAATGCTGCTCAGACGCCCTTCGACCCTCGGTTTTCCCTCTTTTTGCCGTTTTCCTCTACTCGCGTAGCCCGCGGCTCGGCGGCCGAAATGCGCTCGTAAAACGGCCGCGATAAAACCTGTTGGAACTTATGACAGTCATCCGTGAACCGGATAGAACGACACTCGGTGTATTATCACCCCGGCTATAATGGCACTTGTACCGTTTTCTATGTACACCCCCCGATTCGTTCACCCTCTTGTTTTTCCTCTTGCCCTCTAATTCCCCGTTTAGCCGTTTGACGTCTCTGCATACTTGTGAAAAGTGATAGAGAAAAACGAGAGAAGAGGATGCGGAAGTCGAAGAAGAAGAAAAATAGCAATATTTTTTTCAACTCCAATGCGGCCATAAATCTACAAATCCCTTTAACTTTGTAATAGTATCATATGTAAAGTTTCTTTTGTGTGTGTTGACGCAGTATTACATGCGGCAGGGTTGCGTTGCAGTGATGTCGACGACCTGGATAGCCAGCGTTGCGGTCTTCGGTGCCCTCGTTCTTCCCAGAGGAGGCTACTACTTCAACGGATCCGGTCTTCTCGCCTGCGATCCATTTTTCGCCAGGGCATCCCTCAGGCAAGTTTCAAATCCATCCTGTTATCCCCTTGAATCACACGTTGTTGTGCCGAGTCAATTCTCTGGTTTTTCGGCTCGCTGATTGCGAATACGAAATCAAATTTCAAAAATCCACCATGACGGATCCGGTACGGCGGACGAAAATTTCAAATTTTATCGAATCTCGTGATATAATTATTAGAATTAAAAAGCGCACTCGATCATCCCGTTGCGTCGCAGGATTACAAAAATTATTCATTTTTGTCAACGTCGTCTTTTTTTTTTCCACATTCACTCCGCAACGATCGATGTAGAAAATATGAAGAAGTTGCTTCTTTGGATTTTACTGACCGATAAAATAACGTTTATTAAATACTAATATTCGCGGAGCAAGCTATCGTAAAAACAAAAACTGTTAAAACTTGGCCTGCCCGTTTTTATACTAAACTTGTCGAGTGAATTTCACTTTTTTTTCGTGCTCGATGTTTAAGGAAGATTGTTACGTACCTACGGATATAGCGTGGAAAAAAGATTCTTAAGAAAGTATTAATTATGTCGAACTTATTTGAGGATCGATGGAAAATTTATCCGAACGACATGCCGTAGGTATATAATCGGCTTGAAGAAAAAAGAAAAAAATTTCGCAAAGACACGGTATATATAAATATTCTCATCCTTCGTCAGAAAAGTTTCTGGTCTAAAGTAATTACATGCGTACAATTTTGATTAGAGAAGGTATTTTTGTGGGTAAAGACCACATTTTCATTGTACTCGGTGAAAGGTTTTTGAACTAGAAGTGCTTTTTGGGGGGATCTACTCTTGAGAACTGGAGAAGAACGAGAATTTTTGAACGAACTGACGATTTCCGAGATGTTGGAAATGTTAGACCTGGTATATTTCGGCTTTCCGTGCATCGGTCGTATTGACATAGGGCTGGAATGAAAGCTTTTAAAATCTAGAAACGTAAAAAAAATTTCAAATGTCGAATTTTATCCCGAGAGGGGAGAAATATGTGACGATACTTTCGCCGGGGAAGATAGAAGGCTTCTCATCGCGATAAAATATAGTCCGTCAGCTCGCGTGCTTTAAATCTTTTTGTTTTTTTCAATCAACTTGGTGCGTTCGGTAACCGCCAATCTTGACGGTACACACTTGACGAGCTAACGTAAAAAATAAATTCCGACAAGTTTTAAGAGCAAAAAACGAGAAACCTTGTATCACAAGAATAAGAATTTGTAGAAAAATGGAGTAAATCCAAGGATGTAAGCCTCCAAGCACTGCGACTGAACTTTCGATATTACAGGATATTGGCCTGCTGTTGTTTCTACTTTCCGACGACGATGGTACTGATGTACTGTTACGGTTCGGCGTTTCACGTCAACAAGCTGCGACTGAAGAGGGTCGTATGCGTAAACGCACCGGAAGTCGTCGGCGGCGGTCACATCGAAAGGGTGAGTTTCAAGAGTGAAATTGACGGTAATACCTGACGGCGATAATCCGCAAAAGGATAACCGAAAGATTGGTAACGAAACGCGGAATAAGAAAACCGCCCGAGTAGGAAAAGAGAAATGGGTAATGGGTAATGGGGAAAAACGCGGCTCCGTGTCGGGAGCCTTTTAGTAGTAAAGTTCGAGGCGGACAGGGAGAGACGGGAAAACCGCGTCCCGAGGGCTCGAGGCGGGTCCTTTGGGAGGTCCTCGACTCTCGTTGAACGTAGAGAAATTCCCATGCGGCTCTTTAGCGCACCGCTCAACTTTCTTTATGAAATATCCCTTCGAAGGCGGCTGCATGCGCGCAAAAAGGTTGTGTATTTACCTACGATGAATACGGCACTACGTACCCTCACGCTATTTTCCTCCTCAACCTCTCTTTACTACTTGCGCACGATGAAAGAGCTGGATCGATGCATGAAATTTAATATCTGCACTCACGTACGTATAGCATGTGTGTGAAACGATGATGCGCGAAAATCGTTCTTCGCTTCTTTGATCGTTTGTTTATATAATGAGAAACGGAGAACGTTTACTGACAAAGAAACGTCCGAGAATCTAACGATAAGTTTTCTGAACAAAATCATTTTACACAAAAAGAGAGTGGGAATAGAGAGAGAGAGAGAGAGAGAAGTAAAAGGTAGAATCTCATTCGAATAAATGATGATTGATCGTCGTTTCGTCGTAAACAAAAAATTGAACAAATTCGTTCCGCTTAGTACCGATTTAAATTCAATTATTGATGAGAGATAAAATGTATCGTTGAACGGAAAGATATCGTTGCGTGACGAATGATATCAAACTCCTCCCCCGTGTAACAAAGCGTGACGATTTTCTTGACCCATTCCCCCCTTCGAGTACGATGCTTAATTTATGGAAGCTCCCTAAACGCCCGCGTACAAACAAATTTCAACCTCGATTAGCAAACGATCAAAATTCTACGATGCCAGGACTATCACGGGCGTGTAAATCGCGTGCCTCTGTAATCGCTGTTATAATACCGATGCCGCTGAAACTGGAAATTACAAGCGACGAATCCGTATACCACCTACCCGTATTATTGTAATACCACGCATGCATTATGGGAGGGCATGGAATTCACGCTCTGTGAAATTTGAACTCCGACATCAAATATAATTTACGCTTCACAGGATCCTATAATTAAATAGGCAGGTTACCAACCGTTTTCGATATTTGTAACGATCGGGTGAAATCGATCAAGCCTTTTACTTCTTTTTTTATTCCTCGCGTCTGTTATTTTCCTTTCACTTCCCGCGACTCCTCGAAACATCGCGTCTCTCGATTTTCAACAATTTTTTACAAACCGAGAACAACGGCCGCGAGCTTCTGGGGTTAAGGATCTATATTCGAGTAGCGGTGAGGTTACGGATAAGGATACGAACGCGGGACGAGAAGCCTCTCGAGTTTTCGATCACGGGGGTAAAGCGATGGGAAAGGTACAAGGCATGTCCATCTTTCCTTTCCCGCATCCTCGTTCGCTGATTTCACAAGTCTTTTCCATAGAATATAAATAATGATTTGTTCTATCGACCAACTTGACGCGAGAATATCCCCATCTCTTTCAATTTTTTCTCCCTTTCTCTCCCGCTTTCGCTTTAAGAACATTATATACATATATACATGTATCTATTTACGGTCCGTAGGGTGAAAAGAAAGAGTAAGAAACAGCGCGAGCGGGAGCAACAAAAAAAAAAAAAATAATGAAAGAGAGAAGAGTAAATAATATATAATACGCATCCATTTGAAAAAATCATAAAGTCAAAAAAAGAAATAGAAAAAACGTAAAAGGGAAAGAGAATAAAAGGTTCGTACGCAATTGTTATACAAACATATATATATATTTTCGACCGTTGTATAATGTATATTACTCAGAGCCGATGAAAATTCGACACCACCTTCTTCTTCTCATCCTTACTTAGTCCTTTTTTCCTTTCGCCACGAAAGCCTCGGCGAGTAATTATTGTGGAAAAAAAAAAAAAAAATGTTTGCAGTACAATAGTAAGAAAGTGACGCTGCTACTCTACTTATTTTGTCTGAAAAATCTCTGTTTCATATTATAAGCACAACTTTTTCTCTATATCCGCGGTAATTTAATATCGTGGGCAAAAAAACTTTCTCCATCAAAAATACGTATAGTCAATTTCTTCGCGACTCGTCGTTTAATTGCTGTTGCATAAAAAAAAAAGAGTTGAAAAGAGAAAAACGACCTGCGAAACCTTGACGAAAAAGTTATACCTTTTCCTTATATTTTTATACACTTTACATCGAGCATCCGCGTATTTTCTGCTCGGTTCTATTTCTCTTTTCTTTACTTCAATTTTTTTTTGTTTTTCTTTTTGCTTCTCAACTCGAAGCATCCATACCACTTTACATGCCCCAGACGCAATTTTATACATGATACAACCCGCGATCCTTCCGAGCCGCATATTAAAGTTGTAAAACCATTATCGCATTCCCCAAATTACTTCCGACTTATATCTATAAACCCGAAATATAGCTATTTTTAGGGGAATCAGTTTAAGTTCACGCCATGTTCGCTGTACATATCTGTAGTATAATACAGTTCAATCGTGCGCTCCATGAATCACACAAAAAGAAAAAAAAAAAAAAAAAGAATTCTTGGAATTTCTACTTGTTATATAGGCATAATATACGTACCTATGATATGCCTGTACAATGTACCGCTGTAATGCATAGAACTAAGGCATTCGAGCAGCGTATGACTATAGATGATTCGAAATCGTCCTTAAATCATCCCGCCTCGGTTAATCCCGAGACACACAATTCACGCGAGCTTTAGGATTTTCGATTCCTTTTGTCTAGGCGCGATTCAAACTCTCTCGTTGTCGTGTATATAGGCCGAGGCGTACCTACGGCTCGTTAGGTCTTAGCGTGTTACAGGCTCGTATATTCGCAGGGGAACGATGCCGACGAAGGAGGAGCAGAAGAAGGACGAAAAATAGAAGTAAAGTTGAACGAAGAAGACGAAGGAGCCGCTGCTGGGTGGGCAGGAAATTGCTAAAGATGGAGCTTTCAGGCTTTTTCGCTTCTTCTCCTCGCCAGCTTTCGATTTTTCCCGCCTTATAGCGGATTTCTTTTTTACCTTCGTCTTGTTTCTTTTTCTCTCATTCTTTGTTTTTCTTGCCTCATACTTTATTCACTTTTTTCTTATACCCCGCGAACAATGAACCGGCACCCGGAAACCGGATACCTTGACCGATATCCCGGGCAAGATGAGTAACCGAAAAAACTGCACCGGCGATTTTTCAGGGTCGTATGTGTGAAAAATTTCATCTCCCCAACGAAACCGCAACGCCGTAAAAAATTTGCTCCAAAACCGCTGCCGCATGCTTCCGGGGGAAATTTTTCCACAGTAAAATACCGCGGAAATTTTCTCCCTACTCCCGTTTCACGGCTCGAGGTAAACTTTCTCGATTCTTGTGCGCGCGTGACGTCATCGTCCTCCCTTTTTAAGTCCGCTGAAACTCGAGGGATGCGGTTGGGATTTTTTACGCGGCAATAGGGGGTCGAAAAGAGGGATGAATTATGTCTGGTTAATTTAGTGGGACACTCGGGGATCCGAAGTTTGCGGGGAATCCCCGTATAAGCCATCGTCATCCGGTTTTACACCGCTGTTATAATGCCCCGCAGTCAGGATACGCGGTTCTCCGACTGCGATCTGGCGAATTTAACGTAGCCACGAGTATCTAAATCCTTACGTCCTTTGACGAGAACGAAGTGAACGAAGAGAATGATTCTCGCTCTCTCTTTGAACGTCCCTGAATGACGAAGGATTATGCAACGTGTAGCCGTGGTTGGAAGATCTTTAACGTTTGACTCTGAAGTTGAACTTTGGGCTGCGGAATGCGAAACTTGAGAGCGAAAGTTTCATTAGATATCGCGATGTCTCCTGTACTCAAAAGAGAGAGAGAGAGACGATCCGGAGCCGAGGCTGTGAATTGAATTTCAATCTGGAACCAACCCGCCATTCCGCGTTCCTTATAACCGAAATTGGCGTCCGTCGTTCCATTGAAACAAACGTTATTGCATCGGCATCGGGACGTGACGTATTTCGCCAATTGTATCCTGTTTGAAGTTACATCTTTCGCGGCATTTCACAGCGACCTAGTTCTAATTTTTCTAATCAATCGTCCGACTCGCGAAGCGTAAAATCCGTGCGAAAAAAGGGGTGGAAAAGCTTCGGGAAAAAGGTCACGCGTACTCTTATGTTGGAAATCCGAATTACAGGTGTAACGCAAAGTGTGTTCACCGAATTCTCGGGAGTAGAGGAGGATATCGTGTAATCTAAGGGAAAGTGAAGAGCGCCGGCAGCTTCCCTCGTTTAATTAAAAACCGTTGGAGGGTGCAGGCGTTAAAAAGTTTTGAGAGATCGGTAGGTATGCGTAGCCGCGTCAAGGAGCGGGAATGATATATTGGTAATAAGGTGAAAGTTTTCATCCTAAAATCGCGAGAAATATTTGCGAAATTTTAATCACGAAAGCTCGTCTCGCGTTCGCTGCATAATTTCCGCTCGATCTTCCGTTCTTGAAAACAATCAGACGTTGTTTCCACTCTCGTATATCTCGGATCAATTCGCGGTTGAACAAACGGCGGAGAAGGCAAATACATAAGAGCTTATACCCTGCCTGCCCTCGAATTCGCTTCCGCTGATCTTGCGAGGAGAGGGAGAAGAATCGATTGTGAAATTTGGCGATGCGCGGAGAGACGATCGGTTCGCGAGGCTTGACAAAGGGAAATGAAAACAAAAGAGAAAAGGAAACAAAGAAGCAATACCTAAAACCGGACCTCCGACCGCCATCTTGGTCCTTCTCTTCTCGATCCCCGCTTCGCTTTATCCTTCTTTTCTCATTCGATCGCGCCTTATTTTCACGGACTCTTTCGACTTCCTCTTTTCACGTAACGAGCATCGAATCCTCTCCCTCTTTCTTCCCTCGGGAATTGGCTGCCGTGCAGTCGTTGTCGTTGTCTCGTTTGATCAGCGGTGAAAAATAAATTGGTCCGCTGCTGCAGCTGGTTGATTTTCGAATTCTGACTCGGCGATGGAATCCCGGAATTCCGTTGCCAAAGTTGTCGAGTATCGATTTCGCGTTAGTTTTCTATGAATTTTCATCAAAACAATTCTTTTTTCCCCACCTCTACATTCATTCTCACCGTTCGCTAGGGTTTTATATTCTCTGAACGTAACCGGAAATCGCGTACACGCGTATCTGTGTTGTCCGATATCCGGTGCAAAAAATTTAAACAAAGAAACGGCACGGGAGTGGAAAAAATGTTTTGGCACACTCCTGATCAATTCTCTTCCTCCGCTCCCTTCGCTTTATGACTACACGTGTGTTAATAATTTCACCTCGACCGATAAAACAGATTCGATAATTTATTACTCTCTCCCGCGTCAATTGAGTAACGCTTCTTCGTCACATGCCCCAAATCAATGATTCGATCGGTTATTTTTGTGTCGTAAAGTTCACGGATTTTGCTTGTTCACGCGTGGTTACCTTGTTTTTTTTTTTAATTTATAACCGTGTACAGCCATCCGTGAAAATGGTTTTCTCACATGGAAAAAAAATACATCTCTTTTCCAGATTAACCACTGTTAATTGTTTTTCGAAAACCGTTAATTCGACTTTTTCCAGTCCTCACTTATCACTTAATACACTTCGAAAGCTGACTACTCACAGGCACCGGATAATTTCTTTACAAATACGGTTGATCGCTGCGCCAATTGTCTCGGACAATTAAAGAGAGTGGTCTTGATCCGCGATTGGATTTCGCGTAGTGGTTGAAATTCGGCTAAATAGCCCCAAGTCCCGAATACATTTCGCAGGTACCTACCAAATCGTAGAGAATCGTCGACCGCAGACCAGGGCTTTCGTTATACGTAGTTATAGAATATACATAACTACACATACACGCGAGGCGTGCCTGCAGCTTTCCTAGAGTAACTGCGTTTAATCCAGATTTGCATATTCTAAATTAAATAATTACCATATTTTCCCGATTAGTTTAATATTTATAGCGCGAATATTAACGCGCGTAGGTATGATATGTGTAGAGCGTACGTTGTACGTTTAATCCTATGTGATCGTAATTACAGAGGATCGGAAAGGAACCCACTATATTACATTACAAGGTAGTAAAAAGGAATCGCTAAATAACGCCGCGGGCTCATCACTCTAATTTCAATGTCAACGTTAATTTTAATTTCAATTTTTCGCGACCGAATCACCTCTGTGCACGCGAACGCGTGAATCCAAAGACGAGAGCTACGGGATTAGGGAGCTCGATAATTAGCCTTTGGTCCTCTAGTCGGGCTGAAAAGGATTTTCAAAGGAATTTTATCAGCATGAAGTAAAAGAAGGAGAAGAAGAAGAAAAAAAGAAAAGTAAACGATCCATCATAATTCGATTTCCGAAGGCGTCGGCGTCGCTCCCTTGAAAGGGCAACTAAACCGTCGCCTCATGAGCGTACATCTGATTACGGAAAATACGATTCGAATGAAAGGTCGTCTCCCGAACGGCGGTCTGCTTTTATATTCGAACATTTCCCACAGGGTGGAGAAAAATTTTTAATTGATTTAAATAAAGTATTTCCTCGCTCGCGCCAATCGGTAGAATATTTCACAAAGTTAACGTACTCGAGTGAAATCTTTTCATCGTCAAAAAAAATAACGAGGCTACGATTACAAGCTAATCGCTCACATACCGTTGATTTCCTCTATCCGCCGGTAATTATAGGGTCGAAACCGCGGTGAAATAATGAAATAAAGAAAATATATTTCCAAGTATGATTCCCGAATCTGGGTCAATTGATGTGCACGAATGTCCCATCCGAAGAACCGCTCGAGTATGGCTCCTCGCACAAGCTCAGATGCCTGACAGAGAGAGCGAAAGAGAGAGAGAGAGAGAGAGAGAGAGAGGGAGGAACGGAGGGCGAATAGCGACTGGGTTGGGTGGTAATTAACCCACAGAACGGGGAGAGAAAGGGAGGCCGAGGGACGGGGGCGATATTTCAAGGCTGGAGCCGGGAGGATTTGAACGGAAGCTGCACAGGTACGTCCGCCGTTTCCCGATTCAAAGGGAAATTTCAAATCGTTCAACAATGCGGGGATGATCGTTCGATTGGCGGTAATAACGGGGCCGCAGGACTGAAGCTAGCTGACTAATGAATCGCTGATCAATTCATTATATTGCGTACCGTGGCTATACACGTTCGGTATGATGTGTAAAAGCTTGAAGAGAGCCGAATTTCCAACAGAGACGGGGGTGATTAATCGATACCTAATGACGCGGATCGGTTCGCCTTGTGCTGTAGTGATCTCTTCGCGATTGTCGTTCAAAGAGTTTGACAAAGGTGTTCTCGTCATCGGAGGTCTCTGGTTCTTATCGTAGTCGTTGGGTTAATTCGATGTCGTCGATTAAGGATCAATTATTAATTATCTTGTGTATTGAAAATTGGCGATAGTGAGGTAATCGTTTGAAAATCTATAGCGATGTTGCTACATTTACGATAATTTATAGAGTTGACGTGAGGAAAACCAACATTTTTACTGTAAATATATAACCCCAATGAATTTCAGTAAAATCTGTACAAATGATGAGAAATTTTTTTTCTCCCAGTCATGTTTCTAATAACATAACACATCGATCCGTAACGCAGGATAGGAATGTGAATAATTTTTACGTATCAACCTTTTTCTCTCTGATAATTCTTCGAATCCTTTAGCTAAATTTTCACGCTAGTGGGAGTTCGGATATTATATCTTATAAAAATCCACCGCCTTACAGAACGCGATCGATCTGTAAACATTTATTTATCAATACGAAAATTTTTTACATACAGTTGTAATTTTATTTCGTGGGTGATAAAAGTGTACCAATTTAAACAAAAAAAAGTTTAAAGTAATGTAAGCCATAGATTCAAATAATGCTCGCATTTCAAAAAATGTATCGTCACGTACAATGAATAGAACACAAGTATATTTTATACCCATATGAAAAAAAAAAAAAAAAAGAAAAAATGCGTATCGAGAAATTCCTTTGGCTATTATTTACCTCGAGTGAAAATATCGCATCGGATATATTTCGCACATTGTCACGGGGTTGGATGTTTCGCTCGAATTGTTACACGCAAGAGTGTGGGTAAAAGGTAAATAATAATCGCGCGATAGAAAAACCGGACAATGGTGTCCCACCCTCGAAATTCGAGGTTCAAATGTATACCCGCCTATACGCACAACGTATACCTGCAAACGGTTACGTATTATTCTTCAAGTTATTGGATACCGGGAGGGATTCGTGGGGCTGTTCAGAGATAAGGAATCGGGGGCGGGAAAAATCGAGAGGGTAAAGAGGGAGGGGGGTGTGGACGGTGATCGACGTGGCAACAGTATTGACACATATTCCACGTAGCAACTGTGGTTCTATCTCTCTCTCCTAACACCCAACCTGCAGGTGGTAAGGCTCGGAGCGTCGAGAATAAATGAGGGAAAAAAACCCGAGGACGTCCCTTGAACGTGAGCGTGATCACCTCTAATTTTACAGATGTAGGTAGCCCTCGTTTCTCCGCATTTTTTCCTCCTTGGAATTTTTCTTTTTTTTTCACTCTTTCCCTCTCTCTCTCTGCTTGTCTTCTCCTCTCCTTCTTCTTCTTCTTCTTCTTGTTTTCTTCCGCCTTGTTTCGTCCCGTTTGTTTCGCATCGTGACAAATTACATCCCCTTTCCTAAAGCCGCGGCGAATATCGTCGCCAAGAAATTTGGAAAAAGACGAATGAATATTGGCAACGGTTTCCCTCGCTTCTCTCTGACATCAACTAATTCCGATACAATGGAATCGATAAAACTGTGACACATGCGTGTGTTTCTTATCTGTTTTCAACGACTTTGTATACCGATTCGGGGCGATAAAATAGCCGACGAAAATTGCTAGTGTTTCGAAAGACGAGGATACATGGCGTGTTTTTCGTTTGGTTAGAATCTGCCGGATCAACGATACGATAATACTTGCTATATTTTATTCATCTTGATGACGGCCGAAGCATTATTTAAAGAAACGAGAATAAAACGAACGGTCTCAACGTTTCAATCACTGCTGTGCTCTCCGTCGTATTTTTCAGCAGCATTAACCGCGATCTAATCTCTCAATTTGATAAAGGAATCGTACAAATAACGAGCGAAAAAGTGGGAAACGCGTAAGATGGAAAAGCAACAATTTCTGCTGTCGGTAAAAAAAAGAAAGTGTTGACTTGTATACCTGTGATAAAATTTTATCGTATTTCTAACCGGGTAGTGCAGAATCGACACTTTATATACCCTCGCTGCAAGCTTCATGCCACTGCACCGGAAGTCTCGGGCGTTGGAAAATGCCTCGGGGGACAGTAAAAGGTTACGCTGCATAGGCCATCGAGTCTTTTTACTCCTTAACCCATTTCTCCCCATCGGCCTCGTCCCAATCCTCATCCTCAACCTTCCACCTCCTCGGTACCGATAATTCTGCCAAGAGTCGTTCGCACGGAATTTTCATCTCGGTTTTTTTGACGCCTCAAAGAGCACGCATTAACCCGGATTCCGGTCGTCGAGATAATACGCAGATACCCAGTTTTTGGCTCCCTGGCCAAGACACAACGCCGGTCCTGCAATGGCCGTACTTACATTTGTAATTCGTTTATTGTATTGCCCAGCCGAGTCCAATCGCGAGGATAATTCATTTCTTCTAGGCATGGTTGAGCGAGATGTGTGTCGGAGGAAGGGAATAAATGCGCAAAAAATGCGAGTAATATGTGTGCCGAAGGATGGATGTGTTCTTGGAAAATGAATTATTTCGTCTTGGATAACCTTTCTAGCTCTATCGCGAGTGTAATTATCCTCTCTCTCTCTCTCTCTCTCTGTCTCTCCTTTTCTCTCCACGGAGTTTAATAAGGAAATTTAACGACGTCGTTGAGACTTCGCCGGGAGGAGTCGAGACCCGTCATTCTAGGGATATAAGGTTGGTCCTGATTCCGGGAATCGTGTGGGTGACAACGAATCGGATGATGAAAGCAGCAGCAACAGCAACAACAAGAAGAGAACAAGCCGAGGGTAACGGAGAAGAAGATAATAACAAACATCATTCCGTGAGAAACGGAAAATTTAGTGAAAGGCCTAACAGGTCGTTTCAAATTTCCCGCCCTCTCGCTCTCGCTCGTCTCACTGGGAATCTTGGGAATGTTATGCAGGGTGGCCAACACAAGCAGGTTGCGGAAAGTGCGCGGGATGAATAAATACATACCTATACACACACACACACATATATATATATATATATATAGATATCACGTATATATGACATAAACGTCCGTGTTTAAATATATTTTACGAGCGAAGATAGGCGTGAGCCCGGCACGTCGAATCCCTGAGCGATAAAATGCTCAACGTGAATTCGAATGGTTGTTTTAATTTTAATTTTTACCGCTGTACTTAACTCTTCGACTCCGGGTTATAGCGTCTTTATACCTATTCTGTCGTTACTGGTTTATAATTCAAACGTTCATCGCGTACCGAAGGTTTCAAACCTGTATTTCTCGTCGACATTTAGTTTTCATAAGACCCCAGCTATACCGAGAATTAATCAAGTGAAACGGAACAACGCGGTATAAGAATGTAATTTAATATTACTGCCGCAGTTTTTATGTCGTTTAAATTTCGCGCGCAATTTATTTCTGACGTACGTCATGAGCGAAACGCTGGGTTTTCCGAACACCGCGGCGGGAGATTGAAAAGTGACGAATAATCGTGGTCAGTTTAAAACATAAAAAAAAAAATAGTCTCCAAAATTCGTTCAAATTCTATTTCTGATGAGTTTTCGTTTATTTTTTATCCTACGACTTCGCTGTTTTTCATTACTTTCGTCGAGGTCAGCATATCCGCGACATATAATACATATAAGCTTCCGGCGAATGGTTGGAGAACTCTGCATAAACTTTTCCGCGAATATAAAGGCGAGCATGGGTAGCGTAACGACGTCGAAATACAAAATATAAAATTCGCTTCACGATATGCAGGATTGCGGATTGACTATACGCGTATAACGCGGCGGGAGTTTCGCTCGTATTGGGGAAGTTCAGACGATAAATCCCGCACATGCTAATGTTGGTAGAGCAGTTTGTCTTCGATGCTGCCCTTCCGCCACAAGCCCCTATGCTAATCGCCCATTTTCATATTTGAATTCGTGATATAAACGTTTTCCTGCGTGCGCAGAACCGAGCTTGTTCATTTTTTCGCAACCCCCAATTCAAGTCCGCCCTTACAAAGTGTAAATCCGAGAAAGATGGCGGCAAAGACAACCGCAGCATCAGCTGACCCGTATTCGGTGTTAAATTATGCGAATCGTATATACCTAGGTAAATCCGATAAGTTAAAAGTCTGTTATTTCGTTGTACAGCTCGGTTATGAATGAGTAGAAAAAAAAATGGGCAATGGAATCACGGTTTCACTCTCAAATTATACGACTGGTGATCGTGTATGTACGTACCCTCAAGACCCAAGACCCCTTATCGAATTCTTGAACACCAACGACCGTGAATCCCGAGTTCAGAACAGCGGAGGCGCTGTTTAAATTCCTGCAATACCCCGTTAACGGTGGGTAAATTCGGTAAAGGGCGTAAGAACAGACCCTTGATTAAACCATCCTGGAATTAAGCCGAGGGTGCGACAACCCTCGCACGAAGAAACAAGCTCTCTCACAAACCGGAACATACATACCTATACCTAAATATAAAGCTAAAGTCAAGCAAAAGTCTCCTGACGCCTTCCCCCGGAGAATTTCGAAAAGTGGGGGGGGTTACACTTGTACTACATTAACCCCAAACCAAACGGGGTGGTCTCCCACACTTACTTACCCCCGATGTTGTTGCGCATCGCGGTTTAAATGTGATAAAACACTGCTGCTTGGTGGATAAAAGAGGTAGAGGGAAAGGGGTGGGGGATAGAAAATTTTCACCAAATGGGTATAATGTATATTCCCATTGGCATTATCTTGTAATCGCCTTTACGCCCACCTCTTATTCCCACGAGTTTTCCTTATCAACGGAAACTTTCGCCAACCAATATCACGACCCTCATCCTCGTCACAAGCCGCAAATCCTCCCTCCGAGCTCTCGGCCTCATACAAATACAGGTATACGGGGTTCTATTTTGGGGTTGAATTATACCTGTAACATTCGACACGTGCAGATCACCGGTCGCATCTTTGGTTACAACACCCCGCGGGGTGGATGACAAAAAAAAAAAAAAAGAAAGAAAGAAGCAAAAAAACGAGAATTTAACACAGCCGTATTTTCGCCTTATCGTCCGAGCAGTGCCACCTTTGACGGTTATATAGGTACACACACACACACACACACATATATATATATACACGTTTTTCTATACCTTATACGAGGTACTTTCTCCTCGGTGGAAAAGCCGCGTTTAATCTGGTAACGACTACTATACGACAGGGTGGGAAAATCTCTTCGAAAAGAGAGGTAGATGACGGAGAGATTTCGGCGAGTCTGGGAGAAGAACTTGGTCCAGGCCATTAATCCTTATAGCGTTGCACGAGAGCTAGTTCTCGCCTTCGAGAGGAGAACAGTTGCGTAATCCTACTTCCCGAGCTTTTTGACGCCGTGCCGACGAGATTACCCGGCACTCTTCCCCCATTTGTTTCCCTCTCTTTATTTCTCATTCGCTTATTCTCACCGTGAAAGCTACGAGTCTCGTTTGCTCCGACGTAATTACCACCTGCAGTTGGATATCAGTTTCTGTTTATTCTCGGAACGTGAAAATCCCATTTAGAGTTTACGAAAACTGAGTTTCCTGAGCTTTGAAAAGATCGAGGGTGAGGGGGGTCATCAGCGATAACGGGAGGAGAAAAATGAACTTTTCATGTACCTACGGTCTACGTGCCCGATATTAAACTGTCGTCTTAGGGTGACTTTTCAACTCTGTGTCGTGATGAAAACGCTAAAGCTCCCAAGTTTCCTTGCCCCCGGAATTGCTTCCGGTACAACAATCGGCGTATTGTGACCGGGTTCGATTTGACGAAAGAAATAACGACAACTCGACTCCGGGATCGAGGGGTTTTTTTTTCACCCTCACTAATTGTCGAATCTGCACGTTGGTCTGCTTAATTACCGTACGACGATCGAATGGAAGCGGTATGAGATCCATGCGAGTAATTCCTTTTCGAATGATTTCTGATTTCTCTGCTCGCAGCTGGTAGCTCACGAAAGACGATTGTCCACCTCGGCTTCCCGGACAATGGCCGCGATGAGTTTGGGTTTCATTGTGATGGTTACTCCGTGGACAATTCAGGAAGTGGTAGCGGCTTGTACAGGAAGCAAACCGCCCCCCTTCCTAGATTTCCTAGCCACATGGCTCGCCCTTTCCAACAGCTTCTGGAACCCATTTCTCTACTGGCTGTTGAACAATCACTTCCGACGCATCTCCAAGGAGCTTCTATACACTAAGGTAATATTTTCTCACCATTGCCCGCTCTTGTCTTTCCCCTAACTTAAAAAAGACGATTATATGTATATCTAAGATTCGTTACAACTTTCAATACTTTTTTCGGCCGAATTTAGAGCTAGGATGATAGTGACTTTTTATTCTGACTGAGATCAGAGCTTTCGAAAATCGTTTTCTTATAGTTCGGAAAAATTTTACCTCCTTGCTGTGTCGTCTGTCAAATACGAACAACGATATTTTTTTTAATTTATCTAATTTGTTTTTCATTGCTTTGCATTTCTACAGATCTTATGCAGACCAAAGCCCCTCGGTCCGAAGCAACACTGTTGTGCAACAAGTACAGGGGGACTGGACATCTGTAGTATCGGTGGCTTAGATCTGTCTGGTAAGAGGAATAAATTTCTCTAAACAAAAAATAAATCGCTCTATTTTTTTTTTTTTTTTTATGGTTTTCCTTTTTTCCGTTTTTTTTTCACGTACGTACGATCGACCGAGGCGAAAAGTTGGTTTCGTTGTATATACTCGTGCCTTAAAAGTTGAAGGGAGGGTTGCAGGAAGCGTGATGAAACTTTTCTTTCTGTATTGTACTTTTATCAACGGTGCCATCAAGATAACAAAAATAAATAAATAAACAGTAATAACAGTAAATAAAAAAAATACGAAGTGGAGAAGTTTTATTCCAGTACTTTATATTATACTTATATACGTATACATAAACACCTACCGACTTCTATAAATAGTTGTTGAGATTATAGTTGAATCTTGATCAGCCATAGCCGTGTATATAGATTCATTCTATTACACGATGTAATTACGTTAATTAGATGAACCCGATAATTGTACACTGACTTTAAATCCTTCTGAAGGCTGGACGGTGAACTGCCGTCTCATTTGTAAAGTAAAGTTTCCTGGAATGACGATAATTTTTCTCAACCCTTCTTGACTTCCCCTTCTTCTCATTCGTCATTAAAACGACCACGCAATCACGCTTGCGAGTCTTGAACGTTAAAATCGACGTCGATTATTTCACGAATTCGGTATGTAATATAAAATTTACCTTTTTTCAGCAACAGCTGATTATTAAATATATAATTATATATACCTGTATACGTTGTATATGTGTGTGATCATTGGCCATTCGTAGTAAGAATTTATGACCTGCGGTATTGAGGTATACATTTATACATATATATATATATATATATATATATAAGTGTTCCATGCATTCGCTGTATGTATATTATACTGGCAATTCCAGTCACATGCACCGCGGTCCATTAAGTTCACCGTACAGTAAAATAGCAATTAATTAATGCTGCCGCACCGCGATGTCGATGCAAAAACCGATATTAAAAACCAGTTTACCGAGTCGTTCGTATTTCTATAGCATTGTTCGACGCGATAACCGAGTGGCGTTGTGTATGATACTCTCGTTTTATTTTCATTTACAATGCTAATATACAGTCAGTCTCTCGATCGTTGGATTTATTTTCATACGGTCGTTCATTTTATCGACATTAACTTGCGAACTCAAAAAAAATTGATTCGTTAACAGGTACTTTGGAAGATACAAAGGTTTTTGATAAAAGCGGATCCAATATCGCGGTTAGAAATTAAGAAAGCCTAAATAATTATTAAACTTGACGATCACATGTCTTCCACATTTTGCACAGTTATCGTGAAATCAGAAACGAAGCGTCGTTATATCTCCTAGTGCATCGATTTTGAAAACATCTTCAAGTCGGTCAAAATTAACTAAAACAATTCACTTTGTATGGAATCGATCACAGCTTCCTTTCTACCTCCGACAATCAATCGTGCAGATTTTGGAGTGATTTATTTGATTTCAAGTCCCCTTGAAGCTTTGTAATTAATGAAAATCACGAAATTCATGGATGTAAAAAAATGTGGACACCTTTATCGCGGAAATTACTGATTCTTGGGACTTGTGTCTATGAGAATATGTAAACTGAGAAAAATTTCATTTGTTACGGTAACTAGAAAAATTCAGTAAAACAGGCATCGTTAAAAAAATTGTTTGAATATCGTTGGAATTACGAAAAACGAGATACGCCTAACCATTTTGCGCTATCGTCGATCCTCTTTTGGTAATTGCAACGCAAAATCAGTTTGTTCGGTTTACTTTACTTCTTTAGTTAAACAAAACTTTAACATCAATTTGTCGTTGCACAAGCATCAAATTTTCCACCTAGAACCATATTTTTCGATTGTTGTAAAAAATGAAAATAGTTAAGGACCGAGCGGTAACCGTAACTAAAAATTTCTCCCACAATCAGCGTAGGTATAACGTAATGAAAATCCAGTTTTCTGGGTCCTTTAGATTTCTCGAGTTCGGTTGTCGAGGTAAATATCTGCTTTCAGGCATGGAACGATGCTCGATGGAGAGGTGTTCAATGGGGCGATGTTCCTCCCTCTCTTTGGCGACGACGCCGCCGCCTCTTCCTTGGGAAACGGGACCGTCTTGCGTCGGCGTCGGCGTCGGCGTCGGCGTCGGCGTCGCTGGTGGAAGAGAAAGCCCGACGTGAGTGCGGAGTGTCGCCACGCAGACGGAGGACGAGCCATCCTCCCCTGATCACTGCAGTTAGTACTGCGTGGCGGCGCGACTTATCGATAATTACTGCACTCGCCATTCTCATCCTCATCCTCATCCTCATCCTCATCCTCATCCTCATCCTCATCCTCATCCTCATCCTCATCCTCACCTTCGTCTTCGCCGCTGCCGGATCGAAAGCTTACCCGACTTGCTGACGCGGACTAGTAATCAAAATTCAGTTTTGCCGGAGGTTTGAAGAAGAAGAATTCTTCAAATTTAGTAGGGAAAATATAACTGTAATATAGACATGAAATTCAGGAATTAACAGCTCACTGACTTCATTCATTCGATAATATCATGCCAAATTTTCTACCCATTTACTTTCTTTTTTTTTTTGCTATATTCTCAGCAACTTTCGAAGAAACGTTTGTTTATTTAGTTATTTGCTTTTGTGAAAGCCTGAATATGATTATACATTTGTGTCATATTTGCCGAACAAAAAAAAATGATGCGTGAAAATTAGCACTAGCTACATATATAAATCGCGTTTTATATAAATATATTATATGTAATACTACGATAAACAATATTATATAAAATAGTAACGGTTGCCAATTTCGAAGCGATAATAAATTATTGAATATATTCGATATGACGTATACATTATGTAAATAATAATATATAACGGAACATATAAAAGTACGTATTATGTAAAAAATCAATCAAAGTATGTATATGTAAAAACTCTAGTTGTATACGTTCACTCGTACATACATATACTGGAAATTCAATTTCGAAATTTTTAATTACGATTATTATTTACAATTTGAATTATCGTACCTATAAATATTGGTTCAGAATCTCACGGTGTGTGAGAAAAAGTTAACGCTGGGTCGAATTGTGTTTCGAGGCGGGAAAACAAGGGAGAATGAAAACAAATTGATAATTAGATAATGGACCAAATGGACTGCGTGATTATTTGTAATCTCATAGTCGCGTTATAAATTTTATTTTCGTTTCTCATTATATAATTATACGTGTAATATATACCTCTGATCTCGCATGGCGTAGAAAATTACTAAGATAATGTGTTTTTATTATTGAAATACTTGTATCGTTCCTCAAGACACAAGAGAGAGAGAGAGAGAGAGGGAGGGAAAAAAAATGTGTTCATTAAACGTATTTTAATTTAATATTCAAAGTGTCTTGAACAGTTTTAGACTTTTTGCCAGAATTAAAATGATCAAGAACTGCCACGTACTTTCAGAAATTACGTTACTTACGAATTATCCCTCTTCTCAGCACATTTCCGCATAATCACTTATCGCACTTACTTTTGTTCGTCGGTCGTAAATTATTACATTACTGATGAATTAATGAATCAATTTCGCCAAGGCACTTGTGAAATCGGATAATGATTCAGAATTGTATTAAAATTGCGTATAACTTTACGGCTCGGTTGAAAATGATTAGATATAAGTGTATAAAATATAATGTATAATTAAAATCGTTATCGGGAGTTGATTATCGCTGCAGAGAATTAAAACCATATTAAATTGAGCTGTGAAATGTGTACGTGGAGAAAATGAGACGGTGTATTACGGTGTCTGCAGATGCGGAAATAAATTTATAATCCTCGGATATTCATTCTTCGTTGTTATATATCATGTGCATATAAATACATCTATTTTACTTTTTTCGTATTACTTATCTAGGTAAAAAAATAAATAAAAATCAACGTAATCGCGAGTAAATTGTAGCTAGCGAAAGAACGAGATAAATGAATAAATGTGAGAGAATAAAAAATAATTATACAACATAATGATAAAATAACGGTTGTAGATATAAATTTGAAACTTTTGTTACAAATTCGTACGTAGGTTCATATTGTCTTTATATTCGAAATATTGTTACGTGTACGATGTTGCGCGTGTGCTGCAAGAGAAACCTGAAATTTTCTAACCGATATAGGTAATGCAAAAAACTTTGCCGGCGATTACATGAAAAAAAAAAAAATAAGAAGAACAATTAAATTTTAATTAAACGCACAAGCATAGATCGGCGGATAATTTTTAGATAGCAATTAATCCAATATAATTATAATCTACATAATTCAACGTGTAATAATGTAAAACTTTCTCGTACACGCATAATATAATACGAATCAATTACCTTGTATATAAGATTCATCCCAAAGACTCAAGCAATATCGAGGCGAATTGACGTACAATCGATATAAATACAATTTTACGAGACGATCGAGATTATTTTCCGTCTCTCAATTTTTATTAAAAAAAAAAAAAAGAAACGCACAACAAACCATCGCATGTTATTGCAATAACATCTGATGATTGTTTTAGTGCAGTTTCATTTTCCGTAGATTCTGTGTCTTGCAAAAGATTCAATTGAAATGAAAACATGCATACGCCTCAACGCATTTCTCAATAAGGTTAGTGATCAACGATTTCCGATTGAAAACGCTAACGACAGATTACAATGCGGGTAATGCCATCATACAGATCGTCAAATATCCGAATCGAAGAAATTAATTATACACATACATCCGATATCGTGTTTATGTATCCTGTAAAACTGTTGTTCTGTATAAAGAATATAAAGAAACATAAATAATAAGATAAGACTGCACGCGTGCAGCGACGTGTTTTGGCGTTAATGAACGTTTAATGAAATAATCAATTAATTAATATACATATGTATATCCACACTATGCGAAAAAGAAGCACTGTTATATCAGCATAATTTCAAACAATAATATATACGAGATTTTTAGAATAAATGTTCCGCTTTCATTTCTTTCCCGGTTTTTTTTTTCTTGTCGTTTATTGTTGCAGATATTCAGAATAAAGCTAATCGCGCGGGAAAATTTATCAGAATAAAAAAAAAAAATCCAACGTACCGTACAAGGTACGTATGTATGTGTATACCAGCACGAATTTATTTTTTTTTTGTGAAAAGTAATAAATGAAGTACTTTTCTTCTCGCGCACAGTGAGAAATCCGTAAATTGGTCTCAGTGCTCGAGTAACAAGACTGAAACTCGGTTTTTACCAATCGAAAAATAGAGACTCGGAGAGCGATAATGAAAAAAGAAAAATAGACGAGGAGGAAAAAAAAAAAAACTCCATAACCGAGATATCGACGCCGGTGAAGAAATATTGGTTCAACTTGTTTATTTTTCAGGATGAAATACTAGAGGGACGGTGTACAGCTTCGAAGAAAACGACGCCATTACCCATGATAACCCTGGATATGAAAGTGCAAACGTATAATATTCGGTATTAAATCCGCAAACAATATTTATCGCGTACGATGTACATTTCGACGAATCGTCAAGCTTGCATGAAAAAAAACGCAGGAAACTTTCTGAGTGAAAAATTCGAGTGTTGGAAGAAAATTGTAACACGACCGAATGATTACGCTGATGAGCGACAAGATTTTTTATTTATTTTTTTTTTATTTATACATATTTCCTTTCTTGCTGTTATTCTTTTCCCGGCAACAACTTTTCCCGCGATACAATCTTTTGGGCAAACCAGTCGGCGTCTGCTTGTCGCCCATATTTTCGCGGACGAGCGAACAAACGCCGAGGCCAGAGGCGTCGTCACCGGGTAAAGAATGCCTTCCGTCCATTTTCCACCAGCATCCGGCCTCTCTAATCTCCGCCCCTTCGAGTCTGCAGATATTCCCGTCTTCTCTCACCCCTCCTGCTGTTTTTCTGCTCTCTTGTTTTTACACCCCCTCTAATTGTTTCTGAAACGTTCGGCCCGGATAGACCGCTCTCTGCCTATACATATACTCACTCTATCATCCCCAACCCTTACACTTATACCGCAGACGCTCCATCTTCTCTCGTACAGTGATTTATGCGATTTGTCACGGAGTGACCAACGGAATTTCTACTCCGGTAGGGCTTTATTTATTTTTATTATACACGCATATTCGAACTTGAACAGCTGTGTATGATTAACTGAAAAAAAAAAAAACAAGAGAAATTTTCTTCGGTAAAGAACAATTTCATCACCGTATATGTATGTAATAATTGCGAGACGTGCAGAAAAATGTAGAAAAACGTTATTTTCTTTTCTTCCAAGTCGAATTTTAGAGGGTTGTACACATTTTCCTATAGCTGAGTAAACTTTACTCACGCAACTTACTCCCTTACCGGTTATCTCCTTTATTTTTTCCTCTATCTCTGCCTCGGGTTGTGTCTGTGAATTTTTCCCGAGTCGCGATACAGAGTTTCAAGGGTGAATAAAATTTCACGGAACTCGAACCGCGAGCAAATCTGCAAAAGACGTACGTCATGGACGATAGAATCCCTTGGATATAACTTTTAATTCGAATACAGCCGTTCACTGTACTCCACTCCTCAAACTTGTGAAATTCTGTTGGACAGTTTTGGAAAAGTTAAAATCTAATTCGCTGGTAAAGATTCAGTCTCGTACGAAGACTTAGATCCGATTACTTTTCCTGCGCCAATCAGGATAAACTCGTGAAAATACTTTGTCGTCTCGTTCCGTGATTTGAATAGTTTGAAACGGGATCCCGAGCGTCAGTTTTCCGCCGAAATTCTGCCGCTGAAATCCGTCGTAACAATTACTTCATGGATAATTGACGCTGAATTTGATACGGGGGATGAAATTTATTTACCCGCGCTGTGTTAATGGAGACTTTTGCCTTCATCCCCACGTCAAAAGTGATGATAACGCAGCGTTACACTTCGGTTATATAAGTTGACTAACGTGCTTAATTAATTGCAGCTCGTCAAGCTTCAGTTTATACAATATATGTATAATATGTATATACGTATGCGTAGATACAACGTAGGTACTAAATTCATTCCGACTTTCGTAAAGCGTTGGGGTTGAATCATTTTCGGAAAACGTGGCCTGAATGTTTACCGAGTTTCTCGCTACGTATAATTTCTGATTTTCTTTACACACGAGTGAATTTTGTAAAACCTTGCAAATCGCGAATTCTAATTCATCGTTAATAATTACGCCATTGCATTACGTTATATAAATTTTCTTCACACCCCGTCCATTTATCTCGCTCTTGCTTTTATAATTTACGAGCAGAAAAATACGAGCCGAATTCCTCGGGGTGCGATATTGCCGAAGAGGTGAAACGACTGGCAGGATCCGGCTATCTGCTTCGAGCAGCGAGAAACAGATGCTCTCCCTCGGGATTCCGAAGTCTGATTATCGACGATCGAGTCGCCCGATATGATATTCGGACACACAGCAGCCGCTTTTTCGAAGGACTCGTGTCTTCTGCAGGGAAACACGGTTCGCGTCGATTTTCGCGATAAACAGTAGCAGCGATTAGTTTATACGTGTGTGCCTTTATACCGGCATTAATCGATTCAGGTTGGATTTTGTCGGGTGGTTCTTAATTACCTTAATTATACCGGAGAAGTAACAGCCGTTGAAGCATAAATTCATAAATCACGATAACAAAGGACCTCTTCTTCGGTAAAAATTTTAAACCCCTTTTAAAAAGAGCTTATCGTCTCACTTTCTGAACCAATTTAACGCCCCGCAGTTCGATGTTAATTATCTGTAATTAACCGCGGTAATTTCTATCGCAAATATCAACCGCACCTTTCAATCATTCGCCTCAATTTACCGAACCCTGTTCTTATTGACTGGCTATTCCACGGCGTTTTCACTCGAGTCTATATCCAACTCACGCGGAAAGGCATTCACACATACCTATACTTGTATACACCATATGAATTATTCATTTCAATCCTGAAAGAAACTCCCTGATCGCGACCTTTCGTCGATATTTCGATTACATTGCTGGGAATAATCGATACAGAAATGAAATAAAAAAAAAAGTGTGCAGCTAGACGTAAGTGAAAATAGATATTTTCGTACTGTTACAGTATACGCGAGATCGTCTTTGTCGGAAACGATATATTTTATGTCAAATAAAATCTATGTAGGGACTATATTTCTTCGTCTCGAAAAACTATGGCCGTATTCCGCGTTTTTGGGGGCAATAAAGTTTAACCCCTGTATACGTGTACATTCGGCTATATCACAAGGCCGCACGTACAAACGTACATACATACCTAGCATCGTTCAGCAAGGGAAACATTTATTCTATTATGGCAGTTCGTATCCTTGCCGTCCACCCTTCGCTAGTGGATCCATAAGCATGCGAATAAAATTTGAGTCAAGACTTTGCCGTCCCATTTTCCCCGCGGTAACAGCGAAAAGAAACTTTACACGTGAAACCGATTTACATCCTTTTAGTCGAGTAATGGTCGTGAGATCTTTAACGTAAAATTAGCGTCGCTGCAGAGCAATATGACGGTGAATAGAGAGTAATCAGAGCAGATCGTTTCAGGTAATTGTAGAGACATTAGGGGCATCTAAAGGCTCGTGTAGGCTATTTGACTTTTGTTTAGCTACATTCAGTCGATATTCCGCAAAAGCGGTTAGAAAAAAATTTAGTCCCATCATTAAACGCAGGTTCCTCAATTCGCAAATTTTTTTCCGGAAGACGACGTCTTTCCGAGTCCGAAGAAGTACTTTTTTTCCATTCGATGTTCCGTCCATATTTTAGTTCTGTGCTATTACCGGTCATTTCCTATTTTCTATATGAGAAAAAAAAAAAAAAAAAACAACATCAACAACAACAAAAAAAAAAGGTTCAAGGCTCGTACAGGTCGGTGGGAATCGCAGGTTTGTAAAGTAAAATTTGAGCTTGTCAAACTTGTCGAATATGTTGAGGTTTTTTGAACATCGCAGATATGCAACGTAAGGAATTGTTACGCCATATTTCACCAGAAACGCGACTCGACGCGGAGTGAAATATTTTCTGTTTATTCAGTCGATGGCTCCCGGACATGAGGAGCATATCCTGACCCAGGAGCCTCAGACCGAGGAACGAATATGATGGATATAAACTCGGACGTTCAGCGTGAACGGGGGCATATTTCACCCGGACGATCCGTGTCTGTCCATTCTACAGTATCTCGAACTCGGTGGGTATTTTTCCCAAAGACGCAGGTCGGCTTCCGGGTCGAGGCGAAGAAGGTGCAGCTTGGATGGGAAGAAAAATCGGGCGAGAAAACGGGGAAAAAAGAGCGAGAAAGAAGCGGAGGATCAGGGAGGAAGAGTCATCGTCCGTAATCGGTGGTCGTTATCTCCCTTTCCTTCTCTTCCCTTCCCTGCATCGCACGATATTCCCCTTTCCTCGTTCACCACACCGTTCACCGTAAAGTGCTCGTAAACACCATAAAAATAGTCATTTTCCTCCATCAGAGAGTCCTGCCAAATTCTAGGGGCTTCTTTCGACGGAATGAAACATTCAGAGAAACGGACTTCCCGCATTTATATACATACATACTTGCCGGGGAGAATATCAGGATCAAGAAAATTTTCCAATGCTTCAATGCGAAGTGTCGTATGTACATAAATAAGCACCGAGGCTAATGGGACGATAAAAAGTTACAGAAATTTCGAAATTTATGTTATAAGAATTACGCATCAGTGGGCCTCGGTTTATCATCTAAAATATCAAAGAGAACCACACTCTGATATATAATCAACGTTACTCAAAGTGATAAAGTTTCTTGTAGAAGTATTGAAATCGTGTAATTAATTTACGTAACTACATATTCCAAAATTCGAATTCAGAAGGAAGAGGAATTAATCGATTTTAAACTCCCAAAGATTTTGAATCAAGAGGAACTCGTTTGGAAGTAAAATCAGTTTTTTTTTCTCCACCTCTCACAATAAGGTCGAATCAATTCCATTGAATTGAAAATCTTGTTAACTTTTATGTATAATATGTTTCAATTTCGTCGATTGATCGTTTTTTGCAGATGTCTACATCTGTAGTGTGTCAACGGAAAAAGGGTTGCAAAAAAAGGCGTGTAAGCTCAGTGGGGTAGTTCTGACCTTTCTACCCCTATAGATCGGTAAAAGAAATCCCTAAGCTACCGAGGGAGCAGAATATGTATTGCAGTGATATGAGACCGTAGATGCACGGCAGTTTACAATTTACATCATGGCGACCTCACGACTGTCAAAACAAATCAATTAACCACTTACCACATAATGTCAAGCAAGGTGAGTAGACATAAATATATATTTTCGATCTATAACAAACACGTTGCTAATTGTTTGAAAAACATATACCACACTATGAATTGCTGTGACAATATTTTACCGAATAACCTCTCTTCCAATTTGAATATTTTATTCCAATGAACATTCATGGTGAAAATATACCTATATTGAGAAAATTATGGGGATAAGAATGTTAAAGTATTTTAACAACTCTCAATCATTTTTCTAAGCAATTCTCACAGTTGGATTTGCACGTATAATACAAATAAACTGATGTAATATATTAAACGGATTCTCATTGCTCTATATACTTATATCTGTAACACTGTGATTATAACAATAATAGTAATAATAATAACAATAACGATGCTTAGCCAGCGGTTAAAGTATTGTGGTTTGTATTATTTGTTTTTTTTTTTTCATTGACTAGGGCGCAATAAAGAAAACTGCCGGGTCGAGTACCGTATTAAAAACAAAGAACAGACAAGCAGGCGATGCATCTTCCGATGTCTTGGCGTCGCCCAACTCGAAAGACTCAAAACTTACGAAACTCAGAGATTCGAAGATACAAAAAACCCCACAGAACTCTTTTAACAAGCTGGCATCTAGCAGGATTAGTTCCATGGATAAGCCTGTTGGTTCTCAAACCAAATCAATCAGGCAAAATGGTCCTGGATCAACATCTATATCCAATACTGCTGCCAGCTCTCCGAGAACCGGAGCCCAGTTGACGAGGAGGACCACAACCTCGGGAGCAAAATTAGATAGGCAGAAAATAGAAGTAGAGAAAAGGCTGAAGAATGTTCCGCCAGCGGAACGGAATAAATCAAAAGAGATGGCGAGCAAAAGTTACTCGGAGAAAAGAGGATCAAGTTCGATATATTTGCCAAAAACGATTAGAAGCTCTAACGCTGCTACAACTAGAACGTCTAGTCAAGTTATTGCATCGAAAACCAGTTCGGTGTCTACTCGCGATAAGCAGAGAGAAGGAAAATCGGAGAGTCCTTATAAATCAGCTGAGAAGAAGCCTAGACGAACGTCAAGAGAACGCAAAAAATCCAGAACTCTTAGTCCTAGCGAAATAAAGATGTTACACCAGGCTATGAAGACTGATAAAGCAGCAAATGATAGTCTGTCAAAGAAAGACAATAACTTGGTAAAATCCCACGGAGAGCAAAATCGTACCGCGACAAACGACAATACTGATGATTATGAATACGAAGATGATTTTGAAGTAATTTAAAATTCTTCAACTGGTTATTCGTAACTTGGTCTAGTTTTTTGTAACATTTTTCTATTCATAGGATTACGAATCGGACTTTCAAGAGTGTACTGATAGCGAAGTGTCAAACGTTAGCGAGGAACAGGAAATTTCAGAGAGTCCTGAACCTGAACCAATTGAAATGCAAAGAGAAGAGCAGGTAATTTCAATAGATCGTGAATTACTTCCGATGATATAAATTTTTTTCTGTGCAGACATAAAATTACTGAAGATTTCCTTACTTACAGATAAAAACAATAAACAGTGCAGATGGACGACGGAGCGAAGAGGAGCATATGCTAGATTCTGGTCACTATGAACTCACAGAGGCTAGAAAACGAGCTGCACGCATAGAATCTATGTCAATGAATCAGTCGAAGGCACCACCATTGCCAGAATTAAGACAGCCCATAAACAAATCATATAGGTTCGCTATAGTTAAAATTAATTATCAAAAGTAATAAAGCTACTCACGAAAAACTGTGAACGGTTGCTTTATTTTAGTAGAGAGAGTATAAAAAATCGTATAATGTACACACTGCAATTTTTAATTATCATTTTTAGCACAAACGGTTTAAATATTATCGATTCTCGGTTAAGAAATGGTCTTACGTATAATATAATCAAAAAGCTTTATTATTTATTATTACTTTCGCTAAATAATATGAATATTCGTTCGGTCAGGCAAGAGAAGACACCCGAAAATAAGTCATTACCGCCATCGTCGACGGACGAAGGTTTTGAGGATGGGAGATCTGGAGATTTTGCTAAATCTCCACCCGTATCACAAATATCTTTCATCGATTTTCAAAAACCAAAAGACGAGAAAGTGCAAAAGGTGAGAATATATATTATTACGATATAATCTTAAAAAATCTACAAATTGACTAACAAATCTAATTTTGTTTAAATCTAGAAATTGCTGTCAAAATCAAAAAGAGGAGAAGAATTGTTGAACATGATCAAATTGGACAATGTCGAATGGTCTCTCATTGAATACACGCCTATAGCTTATGAAGATTTTATACTGAATTATGGACGATTAAATACTCAACAGGTATGAAAATTGAATAATTAAGTCTACGAAATTTTCACCAATGATTGAAACGTATTCTCTGTAAAATTTAGCTTAGTAAAAACCAATACTATGGTGCATTTAAACACTTCTGCAGATCTCTGTACAAACCAACGAAGATAATCCCGAAACAGAAACGCAAACCGAGAGTATCGAATTTATAAATAAATGGACCCAACATCCTATAACGTGTAGAAGAAATTTGAACAACAGTGAAGACGTGAAATTGTTTAAATTGGTAAAGTTTTGTTCAGTTTTATTAATCGTTCAACTCTGCTAATGATACTATTCAATACAGTAATGGTGAAATGTATCTTTTTCAGGAACAAATCGGTGTTGGCGAAGATACAGACTGTGATGAAACGAACACACCAATTGTACCGACTTACGATATCCTACAGCTGAATGAGTTTTTGAGTAAAGCAGGAAAAGTCGTGCTCTCGTTGTTAGAAGAAAAAAAAGTTGGAGGAAACGTACTTCGGTCTAATTCGCACGAGTTACCCTTCAGCGAAGGCTTCATTAAGCTTGCCGTTGATTCGGTATCTTTTCTAGTTGATAGAACAGTATCGCTCCTACATTACTCAGAGACTTTGAATAAGATGTTACTGTCAATACACGTTCTGAACAGTGAGGTAAAAACAAACATATTTTATACAAGCCATTGAATTTTTTTTTATCCTGTCAATCAAAATAATGTCAGGTTCTTAAGTTGACAAAATTATAACAGGGAATTGAAACTTCGAACAAGGAAGATTATCTAACCGACTGTTGCATCGGATGTGTTTGGAGTACCTCAGAACCATCGAGGCCAGTGAAACTCTTTTACTCATCTTGTTCTATAACAGCTTGCTGTTTTCACTCGACGAATTACAACGTCGTATTTGCAGGCCTAGAAGACGGGTATGTAAATTCAGTTTTATTAAAGTACCGATTAGTTGTACCAGATGTGGAAAGTTCAGTCCTAAAAATGCGCTAATGACTTTTCATTTCAATGTTTGATTGTTCAACAGGTCAATAAATCTGTGGGATCTTAGAGAAGATGCGATGTGGCATCAAAAAGTAACTGATAAGGTAAATGAGGTGGACTGGGTGTTGCGATCACCAACTTACACTACAGGTAAAGCAGAGAATTCTCGTAATTCATTTTAATTCGCACATTTTGCATATTCTGTGTAATGCGCATTTCCCCATAATTTTGACTGCTTGTTTCAGCCGACAGTGTCAGTGATAATTATCACAGTTCCGAAATTGTCGCTATTCGTGTTGTATCTTACATTGAAAAAGACACATCAAATGCAAGCAACAACAGACTTGCACCGATTCAGGTAAGTTTAACTATCCTCACGTTGAAAAAACTGTTCACTTTGGTAACAGTACGTGTGATGTAACTTTCAGATTTGCACTTTAGACGAAGAAGGAGAGTTAATTGTTTGGAGTGTATTATACACCATGGGAATTCGCACGGATGATTTAGGATTGGCTCACTGGGGCGACATTAGACTTCAGAAAACCCAACAGATTGCAATAAACACTAGAAGGGATAAACTGTAAGTGAAAGACTGGTTCCCCATTTATTACTAAAATTTCCTTCAATAGCTAGACCCTAAATAAATAAACAAAACTGGATTCTTTATCGCTGAATACCTAATTTCGTATCTCGATATATTTCAGGGAAAAGATTTACACCGGCTATTTTGATATGCATGTTGATAGCGTTGATACTAACAATCTATTTCTGGCTACTAATACCAATAGCATCTTGCATGCAACGTGTATTGGCAACAAAGTTGCACCCAACATTTACCGAGGGAATGAAATTGGTCAGTTACGCAATAATCTAATATTATCAATTTAGAGCAGTTTCAACATACTCATTTTTTACATGTGCTGAATTACAGAATTCTGTGGTGGTACTCGATGTATTGAAGGATGTCCTTTCAAACGATCGTACTTTCTGGTAAAAATTCACATGATTTTCGTTCGTGCACCTAGATTATTTAAACCTCATAATTTTATTAAAACTCATACTTACTTTAACGCTCGTTGGTATATCTTAAGGATATTTGCAAATAATTGAAAACGTAATGTCATTTTTCAATTATGTTACTTAAATATCAATTTTCAATTCCATTAGGTGGGCTGTGACGATGGCACTATACGACTTCATTCGCTGAAGATTGAGCGAGCTCTTTTGCAATTAATTGACGATGAATGTAAAAACCCAGTTAAATCTGTACAGTGGTCAAAATCCAAGCCGTTTACAATTTTCGTTTTAGACAGTGCCTCCAAGTGAGTTGATTATGTATCTACATTTATTCAGAGACCAGAACCTTTTTTTCATATTGCAAATCGTCCATTTCCTCAATTTTAGAATCCACATATGGAACCTGAGCAACAGTGATATATATCCTATGTATACCATTTCAACAAAGAAATGGGGATACGTAACAAGTATGCAATTATCCCCATGCAAAACTGATCACGATTTGATCAACCAATATTTGGTAAGTTGTAATTTATACTCTGTCAATAGTTTCGGAAGTTGTTTTATATATATGTGGAAATTATATTTAATTGACTTTAATAATATGGCTAAATTAATTTCGAATATCCTGAATTTTAGGCTCTTGGAACGGATAATGGTCGGATTGAGATTCATAAGTTGAAGAAGGATTTCTGCTACAGTCAAAGAAATGAATCCGACCAGGAGCTCGAAACGTTTTCAAGATATGTAGATATTTTGTAGTTGCTAGTCAAATTTTAACTCCAGGTACTGTACGATAGGTATGTTTTCAACAAAAACCGCCTCTTCTAATCTTTTATTTATTGAATCGATTTAGTCGATAGATCGATTTCAAATTATTCGCGAATATCAGGTACGTAAAATCGTTAGGAGTTGAGTGCAGAAAATCATGTTCGAATCACGCGTCGTTGCCGTCTGCAACGAATGTGATGGATAATTACTCAAATATAGTTTAGAATATATACATACGTATATGACAATCTTTATACCTAACGAATTGTAAGACTGGATATCGGCTAAACTTTAGAATGAATCTTTGATTTTTATTATTTAATTTATTGTAATTAGTGCAATGATAATGAAATATCATGTCTCGGGAATCGTAGGAATTGCGACAATTATGTACCGAACATATTCTTAAGTAAAAGTTATGTACTATAAAAAGTGGTCATAACATCGATTTATGCACGCTATGTCCGATAAACCGTGTTCCAATGATATGGGTCCAATATCAATCTTTGCAGTTCGCATATATCTATTTAAAATCTGATTAATGTTCTTTTATGAATTGTTGAATTCCCCATGTCGGGCCTGTGTAAAACACTAATGTAAAACAAAAATACTAATCACTGTTATACCTGCGAGTTCTACTAAGAGCTCCGAATATCACTCCGTCCATTAAGCACAGTTCTTAATACAAAAGCTGTAGATATTAGTTAAGAATAGCTGTAAAATAAAATCACGTTTATGATAAAAAAAAAAAAATAACCGATATTTTCGTAAACAGAATTTATTAATACAATTACAGCGCATGGAATATTTTATTCAATTCTTAAGCTGTCGTTGCCGTTTGAAATTTAATATAAATTATTGATTCATTACACGGTTTATAATGCTAAGTACAATACACATTAGACACAATTGCAAAAGGTCGAAATGCAATTTTCTGGCGCTACTTTGTGGTGGATTCGTTATCAAGTCTTCTATTATTTGTACATAACTTCTATCAAGATGGACATGACTGATGTCACTTTGCAGGTGTTGTGTTTGCTTCTGTATAAAACAGAAAAAAAGAAAAACGTAACTATGTGGATGGTAAAATGATAAACATTTGAAATCAGCTTTAAACATCTTTAATGACATGGCTGAAATGAGATGCAAGCTACAGACTTTTCGAGATCCTTTTCTTCAATCTAAATTCAATGACATTCATTTGAGAGTATAAAACAAAAAAAAATTATTCAAAATTAAACCTGAAAATTGTTATCTGAATTCGATTAAAAAAAGGCAAATTAACTATGTGTGACTTTTGTACATGGGTTAACAAAATCAAAGCTAAAGTAAAAACAGAGCAAGGTGCTTTCGATGGATTGGTAATACCACCAAGAAAAGACCCTGTCATCATTGTTCATGGTGGAGCTGGTAGAATTCCAAAAAAGAACCGAATCGCCATGCTGGAGGATGTGAAAACAGCAGCGATCAAGGCGTACACGAATTTGATAAGAGGTTCACATGTGCTTGATGCAGTGGAGGAAGCTATTTGCCACATGGAAAGTCAGAAGTACTTCAATTGTGCCTTCGGTGGTTCTTTAGATTACACTGGTGACGTTGTTATGGATGCAGGCATAACGGACAGTGGTTTTCAATTTGGATCTGTGGGTGCTGTTCGAGACATAGAACATCCCATAAGCTTGGCACGATTAGTTATGCACAATACGGATCACATTTTACTGGCAGAAAAAGGAGCGCAAAGCTTTGCTGTGGAATCACGGATGTCAATTCTGTCGCCAGGCTCGCTTATTCCCACTCCAACACCGTCTCCGTCTCTTAACTGGGAGAATGAAGAGGAAGAAGAACCACAAATTGACTCAACCACAAACATCGAAGCAAATCTTGCAGGAGATAAGAATCCTAAGTATGAGACCCTCGTGTTGAAACGCTTTCCACAGTGTAGTCCCTACTACGGTCAAATGATCGAAGAAAAATGCGAAACCCAACCAAATTTAGTCAACATTTTTGAACCAACTCTATTGGAGGTATGTAAATACTTTTATTGATAGACTTAGGATCTCATCAATGCCTTAAATGCTAAAGTATTCCTACATAACTTGATCTCAGTTAATTGTAAGTTGCAGTATTCTTTATTCAACAAGGTAGGAGGAGTAGGAGCGGTGGCATACGATAGAAAAGGAAGATTGGCTGCCGGTACTTCAACAGCAGGTAATCAAGGGAAACTGAATGGCTACATGAGTCCAGCTGCGACAGTGCCTGGCTGTGGAATATTTGCGGATCAAACAGGCTGCGTATCGATATCAGGTCAC
Organism: Neodiprion pinetum; assembly: GCF_021155775.2. NCBI lineage: Eukaryota > Metazoa > Arthropoda > Insecta > Hymenoptera > Diprionidae > Neodiprion > Neodiprion pinetum. The sequence continues at coordinate 29,498,834 of NC_060237.1, forward strand.
GACCAGACAATATATGCTTACGCACCAGCACGAATGTTTATCAAGAGATTAAATGCCGGTGAAATAATTGACGAAGCATTGAATATGGAACTTGACGAATTCCAAGACAGCATGTGCCAATCGAACATCGGCGCTATCGCTCTGAATTCTGATGGCAAGCCAGCCGTTTCCTTCAGAAGTCAACATTTTCTATGGGCCTACTGCGAACTTGGCTGGCTTTATTATGGATGGGAAAAGAATCAAGTGTTCTCAGAAAAAATTGAAGGACTCGACAGGCCCCTGGATTGTATGTGCGAGGGTGTTATATAATTCAAATGGATATTTGAGTTACTCACAGGAAAAATGATGCTGTGATTTCCATCGTAACTTCCATACAACAAGAAAGCCGGAGTCTGTCCATTGTATGTTTTTCCAAATAATTGATCCATCTCAAGTAACGTGGAGTATATTTCTTCAAATCTTATCGACGATATGTTTTGATTAACCATTACCTGAAATTAATCGTTATAAGGCATGTGGCTATGAAAGGAATGCTCTGTATGTTTATTATAAGCATCTACTCACTGAACCAAGCGTAGTCCAAGTGAGAAAACACGAATCTGGGTCTGATTCTTTGAAGCAAATTGGTTTGAAATCGCTACCTTTCAAACCATGAGCCCAAGTCTGTTGATTTTGATTTCCTAAACGTTTGGGAAGAATAGTTAACGTCAAAGTCAATATATAATTTCCATATTTCTAATTCCGTTTGACTGATATCCACGAAATCTTACCAGTGTTCTTCTTCACAGTATCTGGACTGATAAATGCAACATCCCCGCCTCCATTAACGAGGCACCTGAAAGCGCTTGTTTCATCTTTGTATTCCGCGCCTGTTCAAGCGTGCAAAATTTTGAGGTGAGATTGCTAGCAAATAAGTAACTGGTTGAATAAGTTCAATTCAGACGATATTCTGATTTATGTTGATGATGGTTTTCATGATTTATCGTAATAGACTGTCTGAATTACCTTCTTTGCATAGAGAATATAAATTCGAAGGAAATGTATGAATTTTGAAGGAGTTTTCTTTCAATCCCGGAACACAACTTTCTTTGAAAAAATTTGACACGGCTTTTATGTCTAACGGATCCCAGTTGCTTCCAGACATATTTCTCATTATTGATACGAATGCGTTCCATCCTGTTAAAATGTAAGACACTTTATGTTTTTTCTAATTTTTCATCACGATCACTTCGTTTCAGGTTAAACAGTCTGCCTCTATTGAAAATATTCGTGATATTCACCGATGGTTTGGTACCCAGTGAAACAGGCCTTCAATCCTCGGAGCTGCTCCAGATTGTTAATTTTTGAATCTCTTCTGACCACTGCCGCTACTTTGTTCACATCTTCTATCTTGTTTGTAAATACATGAACGACACGCTTCAACCCTTTCCTGGAGAAAAAAAGGTGAAATTAAGAATGATCATGTCGATTACTATTATATTATGTGCGAATCAAGTTCTCCTCACTGTTTAGCTACTAGTTCTTCGTCCGGTCTTATAACGAACAATTCGGCTTCTTGCTGTGTTACAGCTTCCATGCACGCCATCCTACTTGTACGTGCGATGCAAGATAAGTTTGGTTCATCGCCATAAACTGAAAGAGCTTGACGAAGCCACATACACTTTCTCTGTTCAACGTTTGACGAGACACACCATTGGATTGTTCGAGATGGCTTACAAGGAGTATGGGTATTGGCGCTCAGAAATCCAGGCACTTTTACAAAGTAAATAAAATTAGATCTTCATAATAGCTACGAACCTACACAGGGATCAACAAATAATCAATACAACTCGCTTACCTCTCCTCAAATAATCGCCTGGCGTTCCAGAATCGTCGCGATTTATCTGTGCCAAGTGATAGTTTTCTAAAAGTCTTACCAAAGCTCCATGCCATGGTACGTTCTGGGTATCTAGGGTCATCATGAGGTTGAAGACCTTCTCATTTTGATTACTAAAACCAGTAACAAAGAATATTGGTGAATTTGAATCAAGAAGTTTGGAAATAGTCTCAGAATACGTGTCGTTACCTGTTTGTCACGACAACTGGCCAAGGTTTTGCTATCCACGGACATGGTTCCTCGGTTTGCATTGACCGTGTTGTTCCATCATAGCATAAGTACCTGTAGTCGCCTTTGTTTATACCTTGTGTCTAAAAAATTACACCAATTGTCACAAGCGGAAATTAAAAATTAACTGTGAATACTCTGAGGAATGGAAAACTGTAAATATTACTCGAAAATATTCCTGTGCATCGGCTATTCGAACCCAAGCAACGTCACCAATGCCATCGGCCAGGCACATGACCGCTCCTATTCGCCCATGATATTTATCATCCGAATAACATCCCGCAGGATTGTCGCAAATAGCACAAAGGTTTCTGTACCGTGATTCTGTATTCGCATAAAAAATAAGTATCAAATATATTGCGCACAAGTTTAATTTCAGTGTTAATTGCACCTGTAAAACTTGACCTTACAAATATGGATTTCACTAACTTAATTTACTGTCCAGGTTCGTATCCGTTGTCCAAGGACCAGGCATGCAGGCAGCTCCGAAAAACTTTGATGCTGCTGCGACGCGATTCTCGATTAACGTCTTGTTCGGATCGCATTCTTTTTCAATAATAGTATTCTCAAAGTACTACGGAAATGAAAAATGAAAAAAAAATTAATTCTACATTCGTTATCACCTGGGAAGATTCATCCTCGATCTACGAATTTTTGCAAAGAAATATAATGCCCTTGTATAACTAACGGTAGCTAGTACTGGTGTCCAGTCAATGGCGGATTCATAACCAGGATGGCAAAATTTCTTTCCCCTAACATCTCTCAGATCTTGAATGCCCGAAGTGGTACGGAACAGTGCGATAATTTGATACTGGTACTTTTCTACAAAGTTATAATAACTTTTAATAGATAAATAACAATTTGCATGTTCACGCTTCAATAAGGTATTATGTAAAAATGAATATGTGTTGCGACGAACGATTCCTTACCTTCGGGGAAGAACTTTAACTCGTTTGTGACTAGAATATTAAATTCTCTCGACGATGCAGCTGCGGCTAAATCTTCGGGTCCCAAGACTGTTAGATCACTGAGCTCTTCACCAACTTTTCTAAGACAATCGAATCTACAGTATTCGATAATGATTAGTTTTTTTATACTAATTCGACGAACCGGAACAGTCGCTAATTTATTCCATATTTAAAGATATGAATCAATATTCACTTGCCTATCGTTTGTTATGACACATTTTACTCCACTCTCAGGCTTATCTAACATCGGACAGTTTTTCTTTATCCTATTGTCGGTGTGCTTCCCTGACACCATGCATAATCTTACTGAAAATTATGTAGAAAATAATGAAAAAAAAAAAAAAAAACATATGGGATCATTTGGCATATAATTATTTCAATAAATTATCCAACTCTTTGAAGGTAACACAGGTCTGAAGAAAATATTTTATCTCAGCTGCATGGGATGTTTTTGGTAAATATCATGTTCAAGTGTACGGAATTCAAAAATGACTTCCATTTCCCTCCATCACGTACAGTATTTTTGCAAAATACAATGTATTTGCATAAAAAAAAAAGCATAACAATGATGAAAAAACCATCATTTCATTATAGAGGACTAAACAATATTTCTTATAAAATTAAACAAACGATTTCGTCGTGAAATGTACTCAAAATTCCTCGTTCATGCTTTTTTTCTATGAAACCTTTTCTTCTTGTCTTTGTCACTTCTCCGAACACAGTTTCGCTTTTCATCTTCTGTTTGTATTTATTCTTGAGTCTGACTTCAATACATATTAAATTGAAGTAAAAAATCTTTTTCACAGGGTTTTTAGAATCAAATACACGATACCAGATTTCAAGTTAAACGGGAGTTTCACTCTAAATGAAACTACAAACACGAGTTCAGGAAAAAACTTGACGTGATGCGATGTTTTGAGTATTTTTCCCGGTTTCAGCGAGTGAATATTTATAAGAAATAGTATTAAATAAACGTGTAATTTTTTGTTAGCAGACCTGTGTAATTAGTTCTGCACAGCGAATGAAAGATTCGATTATCATAATTTGCCTGCATCTCTGCATGGGAGTAATATGAAAGATATTTAACAACGTGAAATCAGACTTCTCAATATCTCGCAACCGCAATCCATTCAAAATTGGGGTCAGTCGTATAATAAAAAACACTGCGAAGAGTTTTTAAATTACATACATACGAGAAACGGAAACCGCGATATTCGCGAACGTGAAATTGTCATTGAACCGCGTCGGACTGAATTAAAAGTAGCGATAAAACTTCCGGCGTGCAAGGATATTCGGTGTATTGTTAATTACAGGCTGAAAAAATGTTCAATCTTTCTCTTCCATGTTTCGTTTCTTCCATATAGGCATACTACCGGATGTAACAAAATATATGCAAATGATGTCAGTGCAATGCAACGTTATAGCTGGAAGCTCTACATAATTATCGATAAGAAACACCGAGATAAACACGCTCGCCGTATTCACGCATCTTCTATCACTTACTAATTTATTTATTAATTCATCGTTCGCGCGTTCAGATTTAGGAAAAGGACGCTGCTGCATACGGATGTCGAGGAAAGGATTAATTTCCTGTTGATGGCATGAAAAATAAAAAAAGAAAAAAAAAACAACATGCCCAGATAAGAGAAGACCTTACACTGCCCAGCAAGAACGATTCCGAAAAATTATTAAACGTGCAAACCGGCACTGCCAGTTTCGCAAGAATGCGCTGTAAATTCGTCAGTCTAAGGACAGCCGGTTAACTGTGTTTACTATGCGTGTCGAGCGCATCCTTTCATGGCACATATGTATCTTGCATAAATACATATATGCGTACAGATTATTTGCACATGCCGATTATGTCGACGCATTACACAGACATGTACGTTCAACTGTACCTTTACGTTTATTATACGCATAACTGTACACACTTGTAATTATGATCACACCAGTCAACCTTGCCATTTGCCATACAAGATTCTAGCAAAAGTCAGAAGTTTACTGGCGTATTTATAGCCAGGTTTCTACATGTACCTATGCAAACATGCGCGGTACTAGTGACAGTTGTAATTCGGGCTTTCAATCGTGCGTTTTTTAAATTGACGTAATATTATTTACGATCTTTTCCGGTATACTTTTTCCTCGGGACCTGTTGATCAGGTATTCTGCAAATCTGAGAACGCAGTTTTTCAATGAATCTGTAACGGCTACAGGAAAAACCCTGAGCTATAAATACAGCCACTACATTCTGTCGGTCACTTATTGTTAGTCATTTGCGACGTTGAATCAGTGATATCCAAAGGTCGGCCGCGTTCCTATGTACTTGTATTGAAACGCCCCTGTGTTTACGCCGTCCGAATTACCGCCTGGCTGCAGACACACTTCGGTAATATTAAAAAATAGGATATTTACTCCCATTCATTTAATTTACACCTCTAGTCGTGATATATTCTTTAATCTTTCGAATTCCAGCTTACATTTGTCGTCGGCGTTGACGGAACCGTGGTTCAAAAGCAGAGCCAGAAGAGCGAAGAAAGCCTGCAGTAGTAGCGAGCTCAGCCCTTTCATCATGAAATAAGAATGGTACAATTCAATATAATTTTATATCCTCCTCTCGTCTTCTTCGCAGATTGACCCCCGACAACTTAGGAATTATAGATAAGCGTGAACTGTTATTATCAGAACGAACAATAACACCGAGTAAACTTATATCACAGAAAAACCACTTTTACCGCCGGTCCGAGTTAGCTCCGTGATTTTATTGTTGTGGGTATAATTCTTTGAACGTGCGCTGCGAAAGGCGGCCAGTGTAGGCACGTAAAACTGATTAGTCAACGGTTATAATCACCGCGCATGCAATGATATATAGTGTCACGTGTGAGTTCAACGCGGTTGTGAAAATTTGCATGTCCCTATTATACGTACTTACGTATGCCACCAATTAACGCGTTAACATTTTATTCGAGAAAATTTCTTTGGCGCCATTCAGTCGGATAATTAAGCCGGCCCTAATCACGAGGGTGATCGCTAATTCCTTCCGGGTAAAACGAGCGATGCGTTGCCATAGAAAGACCGTTTGACTGATGAAAATTGACTGAATAATCGCCGATTAAATTGCAAAACAAACCGCGATACGTCCTACCGCAATCTCCACTCGCAGAGGCTGACCGAACGACTAACCAACCGATGAGCCAACAGACTAGACCCCCAGGCAGATACAAGCTTATGTGTGTACAGTTCTCAGACTCGATTGGGCGAAAGAATTCTGGCTGAACTTGAACGCAATGCGGCCTGGACGTCAAATTCGTCGCCCATTGGCAGAGATTTTTAATAAAATACCTCTCACTCTCTGTATAACTCTACCTGATCTTTTTAGTTTCGTACGCTCTGATCGTCATTCACTTGGACTTGTTAAATCGATTACTTTTTATATTTACTTTCTTATCTCCGCATTCCGGTAGAAAAATTATAAAGGCATATTATTAGTCATATGTCGATGAAGTAGAATTGCTTATGTTTTGTTACTTCGGATAGAGATTATTGTTCAGCTTGCGATGGGAGAATGTGGAGGCATAGTTTAGTTGAGAAGCGATTCGTTGGAAGGAGACGATTACGCACGCTAGATTCCATGTATTCCATACGGCGTTTTGTTCTTTTGTGCTTAATTAAGTCTCGACTGGGTGAATTTTTTGCAACGATGTTGACGCCAATGCAGTTTCTTTCTGATTCAAGCACGCGTTAATTAGGTTCGTACATAGATAACCGTTATAATTATTCCGTCGAGGGGCATGGATGAAGGAATTTTGCCCTTGCCCGCACATCATTCGATTAATTTAATGCTGCACCCCGCAATGAACTATTCCATTCTCGATAACGATAACAATAATTAAAACGTATTTATCCTTGTAACTCTCATTGGTATTCCGAAACTTTACGATTTGTTTTTGTTTTTTTCAATTTTTATCCGATTCACACGTTCGGCAAATAAGTTTTAAGTTCCTAACGGCATTGTGTACCGAACATATTATATGTATGTATATTCCATAAGCTAGTGCGGTGATAATTAAGTTGTATATCTCGTAACAGATATATTCATTATTTTCTGTGAAAACTATTCAACACTGTAAGATCCTGCTTGATAAATACAGCTGAATTCGTAAACAGTATTTTCGTGAGCAAATAATCCGGTTCAATTCAAAATCGTACAAACAAAGTACAGAAATAAATTACACAGTTCTTTGTGCAATAGAGTCGTATTATTTAACATCCTACAATTATGATGGTGTTTAGGTAATACATACTACGTACATGGTTATATATCTATCTATAAATAAATGACATAGTACAGAATAACGGTACAAGTTGTAAGCGTGTAATACGTGCAATTGCCGCACAGTCATCACTCGTTATAAGGATCTCTCTAATTGTAAGCTCGACGACAGTGCTTTCAAAGTTCAAAACCGTGTTGTCCAATCGTACATCTCGCGTATGTAGTTCACACCTGAGTTGAATACATCACCGATTCGACACACACTTAGGTATATGCGATATCCGGTAGTAGTAGTTAGTAGTAGTAGCAGCAGTAATAGCAGTAGTAGTAAGTAGTTGAGCGAGCCGTATCATTTACAGCATATCACAGTAGCTCCGGTTAATCTGCGCTCATAAATACACGGTTCATTTGCACAAATGTCTAGATAAAAGAGCATTTGTCACGATATCAGGTTGGAGTTAAACGTGGATTACAATTGTACATCTCTAGTCAATTTTCAAAGATCGGGGAAAACTCGGTGATAAAAACTTTATAGCTCTTGAAGAGCACGCTACCTAACCCAGTGCGTTGCAGTCGTCAAAGCTGCGAAGAATCTATTCCGACGCTACTCCCACTCGGAATAATAATTCTGATTAAAAATCTCTCGGCATCTCGAGAATCTCACACACGCAATTGGAACTTCGTGAGAGTTCGGAGCTCTTCGGTAATCCTCGGTACGTGTTTTCGGTGTTCGAACGAATCTGCCGCGTGTGGCTGACATTTGTCGCAGTGTGACCGTCGTAGCCTCTGTTTAGGCGTAGAGCGAACACTTGTAACTCAGGGTCTTGTGTAAACATTGGTGCAAACCGCTGGGAACACGATTGTTTTACGGATGCACGTGATGGTGGTGACATAGCGATGAGATAAACCTTCTCCCAATATTAAACGGGAATTTAAAGCGCTTGAAAGCTCGAAATTGCTCTGCGCGTGCCCTGCAGTGTATTGGATCACAATTGTGCCTTATTAGAATGCGTTTCGTGGCGCCAGAATTGAACTCCATCCAGTGTCACCGTCAAGCCAGTCACTCCCTGCAGGATCTCGACTGCTCTACAGCTACGGGGAATCGGGAATCAGAAAATTGACGGTGAGTTTGACTTTTACTCGTAGCCGTCATTGTTCAGCAAAGTTTTCACTGCTTGGGTGAAAGTTTTGGAAAATTTTTGGCTGAATATTTTTGCTGTGGTTATAACCGTGGTTCTCTATTTGATCTTGTTTTCCATCGAGATCGAGGATTTGCATATTACAATTTTTATACGCAATTTACTCAGTGGCGAGTCTTTCTAACAGTAACTTTGCGTATGGATAGGATGCGACGAAGCTGAAGCTAGCAGGTAAAGTTAGCAGGCGAACATGTTAAACTTTTTGGAATTAGAAAAATTCACTTGAGTTTTATCCTCATAAGTCTATAAAAGTAACGGGGATTCAAGGTACTTCACAAAATTTGTATTTTTGGACTTCATTATTTTATTCGAATGAACATTAAAACATTTGCCTGCAAATTATGGCTGCTAGCTTCAGTTTCATTAAGATGTCCATTTGCACCTAGTATAAATATTATTTAACATTTAACAATGATCTGAAGGTCGATGGCCATTGCCCCGTACGTATTATCTTATCACGATAATTCGATTGCGCGCATGTGTATTAAGACGAAAGAACACACGCACAGTGGATATTATGATGTGAAATTTTTCAAGTTATCAGTAACAATGCGATTCCCCTACTCGGAAAATTACATCCCGTGCAGTGAGGCAATGAACACGTTTTGCGATAATTTTAAAAATTGAAGACAGACAACCGAGCCACTGAAGGCCAGATTTTAATATGCTGTGTGCACTTGACTTCAAATTCGCGCCAATAATCTACATCTTCGAGACGCTGCATGTAAGTTTTTTCAGTCGAACTGTACTCAATAGGGTGAAGTAAACTTTCTCGCTGCTACCTGAAGTCACATAAGTACCATCCGTAGACAAAATTTTTAACAAACCTTGTAATTCGGGTCTCAGTTGAGTACTGAAAGGTAAGGAAATCTCGTTCTTGTTACTTGTGTAAGTCATGCATACTCTCGTTCTTCTTAACATCACTAGACGCAACGAGCATCACTTGAGGCAAGTTGATACCAATTGTGCCTAACTTTTTTCTGCTGTATTGTAAGTGATTGGAGAACGGTCAGGCATTAGGGTAGACCGAGGTTGAATAGCTACCCTGAGAAAAAAGAGGAAATATAATTCTACATCATTTTTTACTTGATAATCTCCAGAATACACACACCGTCACTTTTACTCGATGAAATGCTAAAAAGTCAATCGAAACCGCGTGAAATGGACACCACAAATTTTATACAAGAGACGTGAAATTAAACTATCGTTATTACTGATATACTTATTTCGTCACTCACTTTTATAAAAAATCAATAAAAATTACTAATTATAAGGAATAAACCGAAACTTAGATTCAATGTTGTGTTGAAAATAGATGAAAACAAATAAATGAAAGTATAAAGCATCAGGCGTAGGTTGAGATGAAATTAAAGATTATCATTTCGGCATAGTGACATTTAATTTCATTACCAATTTAATGTCATTATGGGAATATATTACAGGAAAATGGCCAGGTTTAAGTTGAATTACAGTCAGCTGCCGGTGAAGGCGCACTTCTTCTTCTTCATGGCCGGTACGTAAAATCGGATAAGTATGTGATCGTGATCGATAGCCATTTTTAAAATCCTCTGGTGTTCTGTTTCAGCGATGGGACCGATCTTACCGTTTCTACCGGTTTACGGAAAACAGTTAGGTGTATCGCCGGTAGTGATGGGCAGCATAACTGCTATTCTGCCGATTTTGTTTATGATAGCAAAGCCGATGTTTGGTCTGCTCGTTGACTACTTCCGCTCTTGCCGGAAGGTACTCTTCATCGCTCTGCTTGCAGCGACCAGCTTGGCTTTCATGTTTCTACATTTCCTCCCTAGCCTACCGGGGCCCATTTTACCCGAAGATCATGCTTTCCGGGGAGTTTCCTGTTCGACAATGGACGCATGCAATTTCCAGGTTTACGACAAGCGAATACCATTACACTTACGATTAAATCTCGTCCTATAATCCCGACTTTTAAGTACCTGCATACTCATCGGACCAAGTTTTGGTATATTCCAGGAAATCGAAATACCAGAGACCTGTTTTTCCGGACGAATTATCAACTGCAACTGGACTTGTTCAGACAGTTTCAGTTTCACTCAGCCGATCTACTTCGCCGGCGATCACAGAGGGAATTTATCCCGAAGTTCAACCTGTTTGGCAAGTAAACGGGTCAATGTTGATTATATTAGTTCCGAACGTCAGAACGAAACGAAAATTGATTGCACTACGATCGAAAATTTCGATCGCGACATTTGTAACGTAACTTGCGAACGACTGGAGGAGAATCTCGAGTTGTCAAGCTGTCTTTACACCTCGGCAACGTTTTGGGGATTCGTGCTTCTCATGTCCCTCGGGAATATCGGCTTCAACATCTCCAACTGCGTCAGCGATGCAATCTGCTTTGACGTTCTCGGCAAGTTTTTTTTTCTTCTTCTTTTATGATTTTATATTACGCACGAACTCGCAGCTATTGCACATGTTTGTTCGATGATTGCAATGATATATTAATCAAACTAAGCGTGATGTTCGTAACGTTAGTAAAACATTCAAGTCGTAGAGCTGCAGCAACTGCACATATCATGTGACAAACACCAGTGTACCTACAGTGTTTCTTTCTTCCAGTATTTAGATTTGACAAAACGCGGGAATAATTATTATACCTAACGTTGAAATACGGATCTCACGTTTCCTTATGCACGCGTTTCTTTTCTTTTTTTTATAGGGGATGACGGACAGATGGGATATGGAAGGCAAAGGGTATGGGGAACGATTGGATTTGGTGTCGCAGCGTTTCTCGCTGGATTTGCCGTGGATGCGTGGTCTCAGGGTCAGACCAAAGTTTACACACCCGCCTTTATCCTCATTTTTATTTTCACCTGCTTGGACCTTGCTTGCTGTGTCAAGTTGGAGGTGAGTTTTGTGGCGAATAACTAAATTATCTAACTAACAGACCGAATTTCAGCTCCTTGTTACAGAAATAGACTTTTAATCACTTGATTCGAAAGGAAGTCTCGAAAAATTTGGACCACCTTCTTTTTCCATGGATAATCAGTTTCCAATCAATGTATAATGCTAATGCAATTGAGGCAATACTCTTACAATTAGGAAAATCACGAGATTTATATGTACAACAATTATTGCCAATGTACGAGGGTACAAAGTGTGTCGAGATGTATTGCATAACAGTCATCTCTTGACTTGTCACAATCAACTTTATCAGAGTTGATACATCGCATCAACGTTGTAACAACGCTAACCAAACAAAACCTTTGTAATCGTGTAAAATGATTTGCATTGTCTTTTATTGCAGCTACCAATCATGTCCAAATCGGAGAACATCTTAAATGACGTATGGAAGCTATTGCGTCATAAGCCAATTGCGATATTTTTGTGCTTTGCAACTCTGGCTGGAATTCTCGACAGTTTTGTCATATACTTTTTATTCTGGTCAGTACGAAAGTCTTGAATATTTAACTTTTAATTCTAGCCATCGCATTTTGAAGACCAGATCTATCCGTATCATTATTGTATCTTATTGTGTAATTTATATTACATCTTGATTGCTGAAATTTTCGTCACTCTTTGTAAAATGTACATTCCTAAATACTAAGTGATACTAATGTCTACAGTGACGTTAAACAGGTATGTCGAGGATCTAGCAGAGACAACGGGTGACATGGGACAGATAAAACTGATCGAGGGTTTGATTGTAGCTGCTGAAACTTTGGGAGGAGAAGTTATCTTCTTTTCCCTGTCTGGTGAGATTTTGCACCGTTTGTTTATAAGTTCTCAACTTCACTTTTATCTTGTCGTGTTTTCCTTGTAACACAACACCGTTATACGCTGCAGGTGCAATATTGAAGAAAATCGGGTTCGGGTACAGTTTTGTATTCTGTTTCTGCTGCTACTCGCTTCGACTGGGTCTCATCTCCCTGGCACCGACTCCTTGGTGGATACTTCCAATCGAGTTTTTCATGCAGGGCCCGACTTACGCTCTCTGCTACACGACTATAGTCGCTTATGCAAGCGTCGTATCGCCCCCGGGAACCTCTGCAACAGTTCAAGGCATAGTTGCTGGAATGGACGACGGCTTAGGTGGGATAGTTCATTTTACCTACTCTGCGAAGGACGAATCTTTGAAAACTTGTTCAGTCTTTAACTCGCAATTTACGCCACCACTTCACAGGATTCGCAGTGGGAAGTCTAGTCGGTGGGATTTTGTACAAACGAATTGGCGGATCTCGAACCCTTCAATTATACTCATTAGGAGCGTTAGTTTCGGCGTCTGCATATTTAATGCTACACTTGCTGTACCTGAAAGATGCAATGCCCAAAAAAGGTAAATATTTATTTAGTCGTTTGTTTTGTACGGACAATCGTTATGCTTCAATGAATTATTTTTTTCTACAGGTAACCGAGAAGGCATTGAATACAAATGTCCAAACGATGCCGAAGACTCGAATCTAGATGAAAAAGAAATAACAATTTGTCAATAAAACGATAAACATAATGTAAATGAAATTAATGGTTTTGATCGATGAATTATATAACAGGGTTGTCCGAGCTAATCCCACCAACTCTCAGACCGTACAACCTTCAATTAGTTTCTTTCGGTATTTTGCTGTATCGTGTCAGAAAATTTTTTATTTTTTCAATTTTCCACGCTCAACATTTTCGAAGCGTATTGAGTCAAAAGTTGTCCATTTTTTGACCGTTATATTTCGGAAACTAATCGTCATGCGACAAGAAACCAAATGTACAAATTTTGGAAAATTGAACGAACTATTCAATACAAAGTGTTTCGTAACTTCATTTTCAGAACAACATCATTTTTCTTTCGAAAGCTAGACCATTTTTATTTTTCAAGTTCTTTTATGTTGATTCCTTGGATCCATTAACAACTACCAAAAATATTGCATTCTGGGTAAAAAAAAAATTACCCAGTCAGAATGTTGTATGTATCACAGTTTAAGGAGAGGATCAGTGAGGGCGGCAAATAAAAGTAACTGTAAAAAATTGCCGATAAAAATATTGTCAATTTCTTTCTGAAAGCTGTTCGATGTTCTAAAGTACATGTGCTTTGTGACACACATTTAGACATTTGAAGCTATTTCAAATAGTTGAATTCGAATCTGAAATTAAATTTTCAAATTCAAAGTCCCAAGAAGTTTTCTTACACACTACAACGAAATACCCAAAGCAAATTATATCGAAGGTAGTGAGGTCTGACGGTGAGTCGGTTTAATGTAGATAGCCCTGCAATAGACTGTATTTATTATAATTTACAAGATAGATAGCTAAGTTACACACACAATTAATTTTTTTTTTTTAACTTTACTCAATTGAGTTGCTAATAACAGTTCATATTTTTTGCCTTAATATAGTTCTATGAATTGTAATACCATTACCACCGCAGTTTGTATCTTTAGATTTTTCAAAATCTCAGGCAAAGTTTGATAATTTTGTTGTTGTAATTTTAATTTTTTTCATTTTTTCATCTTTCATCGAAAAAGAAAATGATTATTATGGAGTGAGAAAATACAATAAACAATTAATTTTGTAATTAAATACGAAACCCCTGAAGTGTAACTGAATCGAAGGGTAATTTCGCTATTTTGAATCCCAATCACATTCAAGTAACACATTTAATTCAATAAGAGAGATAAGTACACGGAAACAAAGACCCGACAGTTACTTTTGGACAATCTATTGAGATCCGGGGATCCCCCCACCGACTAACTGCCAACGGAAACGGTGAAAAGGAGGAAATCACGTGGTGGGTAATAAAATGACAGATGTCTTGCATCTGGACGAATTGCCGTCTGACGTTTTGATCATAATATTTGATTTTTGCCATGCCTTCGACCTGGTGCGCCTCAGTGAAGTGTGCACACGGTTCCACGATATTCTCAGGAGCGACGTGTGTTGGATTAAAAAGAGTAAACGGGCACTGGTGACCAACCAGTCCTCGAAAAGATTCCGCGAAAGGTAAGTTAGGTTATGTTATGTCACTCGATCATTCCACTGCTAAACAAAATCAAATCGATATCCACTCACGCTAATCCTTTCATCTTTGAGACACGTTTTCATCCTCGTAATATCGCTCTACAGAATTTTGTAAATTTTTCAGATGCTACACCTTACTTCCTCTGCGAAACAAATGGCACGTATCGCAAAATTGGAAAGATGGAAGATACGCCAAGCGTACTTATCTCACTCAAAAGGCTAAGTTGATGCCATGGCTTCAACTCACTGCAAACACTCTGTGGTGGGGTGCCGGTACTCAGATTTTCGGTTTCAGACGTTACGCACGGTTTAATCCGGTTGATCCGATATTCAAGATTGATACGCACAATTCAGACGTCTGTCGATTTGTTGTGAGGGACTGGATAGTGCTCGCCGGATTCAGGTACAAACATTTTTCTTATAATGTCAACCTGCATTCACCAGTGTGCAACAAACTGTTAGTTTGTAATAAAAAATGGTATTCTACAGAGACGGCAGCATACGTTGCTGGGATGGAATTACGAACAAAGAAATATTCAACGCGCAAAATACTCATGCCTCTGACGTAGATGCGGTAGACTTGACCTCGGATGTGATTATCACTGGTTCAAGAGACCGAACTGTTAAGGTTTATTCATTTGTGCAATTTCAAGTATTCACCATGTACCAAAGTATTTGATTAAGAAGACAGACAGCAAGCTGCAACTGAAATATTATATCTCTCATCGCTCTACTTGTTCAGATTTGGCCAACTAGGATCAACGACAACAGTTCACCGTTGGCAGCTATTAATTTATTGGATAGAATTTGGTCGATAGCAGCAGATCCAACGGGTCATACATTCTGTGCTGGTTCAGCTGGTAATAACAACGTAGCACCTCTACACATATTTGACGTAGAATGGTGATTATTTGACGAAGTTTCAAAATATCACAAACATTGTCACTTGTCTGACTTTTGACTTTCTTTCTTGCTATCGTTATCTCTGTTTCTTTTAGCGGGGGGGAAGTTAACGTATTTAGACAACGGTGGAGAAAAGGAGCTGGTATTTTGGACATTATTTGGAATGATCCTCAGACATTGCTCACCTGTGGTTATGACACGTGTATCAGAAAATGGGATATCAGGTACTTTTTATTTTACTGAGTAATAATCTTTTGTGATAGACTTTGTATTCGCCAATTCGCAACTCGAAATTTCAATCTTATTCCTTATTCTCACAGATCAGGAACCTGTGTAGGAGCCTGGGCAGATCCAACTGATGCTACAGTTTATTGCCTATCAACGGATTACCGCTACACCATGGTTTCTGGGACACAGTTTAACGGAGAAGCTGTGCTCTGGGATCAAAGAAAATTCAAATACATACAGGTAATTGTACAACAAATGATGATACATATCTCTCGACGTTGTACAATAGTGTAGGGATATTTTTAGTGAAATGTGATATGTTTCTTTAGATGTATCAGCATCGCTGCTCAAGTCCGGTGTATAGCATATCTTTCGACAACTGTTACCTGTATGGAGCAATGGACCAGTGCCTGTTTCAATTAAAATTCTCTGGATACGGATACGAAGAAAAGAATTATCGTAACTTATTTTGACGGCAAAACCAGAATTAATCGTCATGCTGATTCGCGTTTTAGATATAAGTTGAGAATCGATTCACTGGTTCAGAACCACTGTAAAGATAATTGATAATTGATAGTGTAAATATGTGCGGTAGCGTGAATAATCTGATATGACTAAACATATCGAAGAAACTGCAGAGTTTGTTTCAATTTATTTTTGTAAATACTGTATATTTGGGAAACTTACGTTAACCGGAACTTGCCACACGTCCTATGTTGAAATGACTTCTCTAATCGTATCGGTTGAAACGAATAAAACTATTCTTGGAAGCATGTACAGTACTTATATAGTTATCTCTTTAATTTTTGTCATTTTACCTATTCACTAAATAGTTTTTGTATATTATTTATAGATTCTATCAGTGATTGTCGCTGCATATGAAATTGATTAGAGGATACTTTTTTTTGCATAGACTTTGGCGAATAAAATTTCAATGAAATCCGTTGACTGAAGATTCCTGAGTCATTGCCGAAACTGAAACATGAAATAGGAAAAAGTACCTAATCGTTAAAAGTTTTGAATCACTAATGCAACCATATTAAACTTAAAGCGGTATAAAGTGCAATTAGAACAAAATCACAAGTACTAAAAACGTCTACTGAATCGGTGAATTGATTGAACAATTGCACGCAATTGCGAACACAGCCGCATTCTGGTCAACGGTTAGAATCTTGAAATAACTTTTATATTTTCGACAAAATTACCGAAAGAATTACCTTCGATTAAAAATTGCTAATTGAATTCTATATTTATACTGAAATCAGTGAGAAAAATTATATTTCGGCGGAACTGTCATTGAATAAACGGGCAGCGCACAAAGATTCGACGTGTGGTTAAAATTGGCGGTTAATCATGGCTGCTTTTGGCGCTTTGATTGTAGTGGTCCCTAGATTTCCACTAGAGTTCATAGAACTTCTAGACTTCCGCGTGTCAGGTGAAATTCCCTAGACTGAATAGTGGAATCTTACGTTGGCTACCATGATTTCGACGATTACTTTCGATAACTCGGAACACCGAACGACCCAGAAACACTTGAATATTTTCGCGGCGTACAGTCTTGGACTGAGATGCTAAAGTATTTCGACCATAATTTTAGGTAATCTGAACACTTGAGGAAGATTTTTCGAATTCGCGTATAACTACTCTTCCAGGCCTCATCGCACTGCGTATGAAGTCGATTGGTAATCCAACACATCACTAAAAGCAACATAGTTAGGCTATAAATATTGACCCTAAATTTGGTACACACGTGGTGGAGAAGGACGCTTAGACGAACGAGCCGTGAGGAATTTTTTCATTCCCCGTGAGTTACCTTTAATTATTTTTCGCCATAAGATTTCAGATGAAAAATGGTGATTATTATCACCACGTAATTTTCAGACTGTTCGCATTATCAAACCAATAAATACTTATATGTAAGACAGTGGAATCGTAAACTCGACGTTGGCACAACACAATTTTTTAACCATCCTTACTTCCATCGTCGTCTTTCTTTCAAGCCCGCAGCTGTCACTTGGATACTAGTAAATTTTCAACTTTCATTGTGATTATTCAATTGTTTTGTCGGCTTTGCACGGTGTAAAAAATTAATTGCTCTAACTCTGTCGACTGTTGTGGCTTGGCTTTGCTGACAGTCTTTTTTTATACTTATATGTACCATAATTGTAAAGTCGGATAAAACGCTAAGAAGATTATATCTTTTTTTCTCTGGAATGTATAGTCGGCCAAATTTCCCAGAAGAAATTTTTCTCATGGCAAATAATAAACTGCGTAAGAGATATACACCAACATTTGATGTGAAATAAATCTTAGCAGATTGGTCAACTAAGTCATTCAACTGGTACGTAAATTGATTTCACGTTACAAAAATTTCGATACACTCAATTTCGTCGTAATACTTATTAAATTTAGTCCTTAGAATATGCAACACAGCAGACTCAAATGCGTTGAAAATATTCTCATGGATCTAACCTTGTGTTTCTACACGGTTGTTCACCCCTATTATTTAAGAAAATGATTTCAATTTTTAGAGTGCCCTATAACTGCCTAGTTATTAGTGATATTTTATATTTTTTTTACCAAGTTCATTCAGCTACAAAAAAATTGAATACGATAGTTATGTAATTAATTCTAGTCTATTATCATGGAGAAACTTTGACAGAATCGACTTCTTATATTTTTCCACTGTATTGTAGATACTTGTATAATTACAACACAAATGTGTTTAACAATTTAAAACATTTTGAGAAAATATGCACCTAAACATATTTATGATATGGATTATCCTGCTGCCTGTTGAATTATTTAGTTATAATCCTTCTATCAACAAGTTAAATGTATACATTTTCTTTCCATTTGCCTTAGTTCTCAAATGCTTGATAGTTAATAATTTTTATGCCATTTTAATTTAGCCGAACCAAGGTATTGATACAAGCAAGGTTTCGTAGGAGTTATCTTTCCTTCAGGAACAACACTGGGGCTATAGAGGTCGTTAACAATAACGTGGACCAAACCACATCAAAAAGCTGGTAAAGATGTAATTGTCGGAATTAACTGCAACAAAAGAAGATTATACAAAAATGAATGATAGAGCCTGAAAAAATGCTGAATGGTGCTGACGATCACCCGAATCTTGAAGGTTGAAAGGCCATATTATAAAGATTATAATTTTATTATTATAAGGAAACATTTAGAATATCAAGGACAACAGAGATATGCAATATTAAAGCTTTATGGAACGTAGATCTTGATTAAGTTAGCTACGAATTGACTCAACATTATAGAACATGGCACCAGTCAAGAAACAAAAGCAACAACTTCACCAACTTAAACAAGAAACTGAATCAGATATGAAGGAGGTAAATAATAACTCTGCAGCTGGGTGTGAAAAAATTATTGCACTTCCGGCATGGACACCACCAACAATATTTAAGTTGAAGAGTAAGGAGGATGAAAAACATGTTCAGAAATTTTATGCAGGCACATCACAGCAGCAGACTTTAGTCTCATTGGTAACTGCAAAGACACATGACGATGTATGGACCTCAGCAACAGTGTTGAAATTAGATAATCAGGAGGAGGAAAAACATGTTCGGAGTTCTGATGCAGGTACATCACAGCAGCAAACTTCAATTTCATCCGTATCTATAAAGAAACGTGATGATCTTTCACGTGGAAATGCAGAATTGGATATACCGACTCCAAAATCTAGAACAAGAAATAGTCTACCAAAAAGATTAATTGCATCACAGCCATCGGTGATAGATAGTGAATCACCAAATGAAGCTACAAATATCACTACCGATTCGATATTAAAGTTTATTAAGCCTCCACCCGAATGCAGCTATATCACACGCAGCCTTCTTAAAAAATTGAAAGCATCGAAACTTAGAAATGTGAACAATGATGATTCGGAGATCAACAATAAAGGTACGCCAACTGTCACTTCAGCGAAAACTCATTCAGTACCTGAGGTAACAAAAGAGAAAACTAAATGTACATATATGTGTGGAGAAAAGCTGGCGAAAAAATCACGAAAATCAAAGTCAGTAGGGACAAGTTCTAATGCTTCAGCTGACTCAAAAGATTTCAACTTTACTAGTTTAAAAGAAATGGATTCAACACCAGAAATGGGGAAGTTAAACTCCAAATGTAATCGCAACTGGAAGGACCTAACATCATGGAGGAAATCACAAAAACTGCAGCCAAGTGATAATCTTGATACAGCAAATGATGATACAATGATAGCATCTCAAGTGAGAAATAATTCCATGTCAAAGACTGCAGTATGCAAAACTACTTGTACACGTGAATGTAGAGAAAAACTTTATGATCATTGTGGCGACTCATTATCAGACAGTACAAACAAAGTAGACTCAATATCGACATCTATAAAATCACAAATTGAATTTATGTATGAAGAAACCGATAAATTGCAAGGCAACCTTGTGCAATCTGAAATAGTGAATATAAGTATTACTCCAGAACCTGAAGCTAAAATAAACGTTTCAAAGCGAAAGACAGTGAAACGTAGATCTATAAAGGTGATTGACAAACTAAAGAGCTCTGGCACATTGATGGTGAATAAAAATTCTTCAGTTCGCTCTGTAGATTTATCATCCACCAGTTGCACAGAATCAGATTCAACACCGCATGTACCGACGGAAAAAGTCAAATGTACACGTCAACCAAAAAATAGAGTACAAAAAGATCTTATAAAGACAAATCAATTAAAAAGGCCTAGTATTCTCACATGCAAAGTTGAAAATAATTATCCACCAACTAGAATTATAACTGATTCAACATCAGAAACATCGAAGTCTGAAACAGTGATGACCGAATGTTTACCAAAGCCTGTAGTCAGTTCTGAAAAAATGCTGTTGTCGTCAAACCAAGAAGAGATGGGCAAAGTTGAAAACACGTATCCAGCAACTGGAACTATAACTGATTCAACATCAGAGACATCGATGTCAGAAATAGTAATGGCTGAATATTTACCAAAGCCTGTAGTCAAACGTCGTAAAATGCGGATGTCATCGAACCAAGAAGAGACAGGCAAAGTTGAAAATATGTATCCAGCAACTGGAACTATAACTGATTCAATATCAGAGACATCAAAGTCAAAAATAGTGATGTTTGAATGTTTACCAAAGCCTGTAGTCGAATATCAAAAAATGCAGATGTCCTCAAACCAAGAGGAGATGGTCGATACGCATGTTGTTAAGGATTCGGTGTCTACAAAAATGCCAAAGCCAAATATTCAAATGACACATGAATGTCGAGCAGCCAAGGCACAGACGAATTCTCAGACTCCTGAAACAAATGACGAGGCTTTGAGTGAAATCGTGTTTACACCTTCGAAGCACAGTACAAATATTGGTATAGCAATAAGCCCAAGTAAATCGACAAGTACACGAACCCGGAAATGGATCAGAGTACAAAAGAACTTGATGAATTCGACAGTCGAAGGGATGGAATATCACCCTGTAATTAAGACCAAGGGTTCTGTTTGTGAGTCAAATAAAAAAAAATATTCAGCCGAACTTAATACGAAAGATTTAGATAACGATGAATGTATATTCACTAAATGTAAAGAACGATTAAGTTCAATTTCCGATGTAGTAAAAAATGAGGATCTATTACATTCAAATTTGTACCAACCAAGAGTTTTACTCCGTGACATCGCTTACGACAAGGAATTGCCACAAAAACAAAGGGACATATTATTGAAAAAAAACACATCGCGAGACGTCACCGCTACTCTGAGTACCAAACAGTGGATCAAATGTAATACTTCTGAAGTTTTTTCTGAGTCTTTTAGTGAAAATGATCAATCACTTACATCTTCGAATACCGATTTGATAGTCCATAGGCATAAATGTCCGAATCTTCAAGAACAACAACTGCACACCCCATTTCTATTAATGGACCCTGGACCAATAGAGCCTGTACGTGGTACAAATAGTAGTAGCACAGTAAGTGACGCAGATGGTCTGTCTTCATTGATTGAATATCCCCTAAAAGGACAAAAATTTTCTGATGCGACTGGATTACCTTTAGAACCATGCAGCCCCACTAAGATACATAATATTGAAAAAAACCTAACGGAACCTATTGTGACTGATCAAGAAAATAATCTAACCGAAGCACTTTTTAAAAAAGGGGATTTGGAATTCCCATTGGACTTGCGTGTCAATGCTTCCATAACTTCTGCGACGAATGAATCACAATTTTTACCATGCAACGATAACTCAGTTAAATTAGATACCTCTGACTTCAATTTAACAAATAATAGTGATGAATGCAACAATGAAAAGCTAATGCCTTGCCATTCAATTCTACAGGTCGCAGAAAGTATTCAAGTAAGATGTACCGACTCAATATGTAATCCAAATCGAACGCCTGTAAAGTCTGAGAAATTGAATTCCTCAAATGGTCTGTCATTAAAAGTATCGATACCAATATGTTTTACAGACACAAATTCTGGGCAGGTGGTCAAACTTTTAAAGGAAGAAAAATTGGCACTAGTTAACAAAAGTGAAACTCATAGTTCTCTCAAATTGTTAGAAATCCAAGGAGTAAAAAAAAGTCAAGAGACTAAGGAGATAATTTTGGGTGAAAAATCTAACGTACCATTCGACTTGATAGAAGATCCCAAATCAGCAGGTGCAGACAATAATTATGACAATATTGGGTTAACAACAACATTAGACCTAATCAACATAGAAGATGATAACAGAAGCTGTTTTGCAGAAACACTGAAAAACTGCAGCACCGATATTTCCTCTGTACCAACAGTAGCAGAACAGCCTATACATCAATCAACACCTATTGGAAAAAAACGGCCCAAAATTGTCAGTGACGAGATTCTCCCCAAAGATACAATAACATTTCCTTGTAGCAAAGATGTGTCACTAGAATTATTTAAATCTGACACTAACGACAGAATGCATCAGAATGATTTGGACGATGTTGGCAAAAATCAAGATTGGCTAATGGCATTTAACAGTCATTCAGCAGAACAGGATGACAAAAATAATATAAAGTCAGAACATAGTTGGGGGAAGAGAGATACAGACCCAATTCCTAGCACGGGTGCACAACCTTTTGATCCCTCTAAGTTATTGACTTATTATTGTCCTGAGTTAGCTACATTTTATTCCATCAATGATTCTACCAAGAATAACCAGAGCGAAATTACATTACCAGATCCTGATGTCTTTAACAACAATAGCAGACTGAATCACAATGCTCTGTCAGTGCCAAATACAGTGGAAACTGAAACAAACGCGGGCAACACTGACCTATCGCTAAAAGATGATGTTGGTATATCTAAAGGTAAAACCGAACTTGGGAATGCTTTCGGGGGTGTCGTTGCTTCGAGAGTTGATTATGTTGATAATAAAATGGATACGGAATCGTCTGAAATAATCGATACTGAGTCAACAAGCAAGCCATCTCCACTTATTGCTGAACTAACTATCGCTAACTTGAGAAATTTTACAAAAATCTCGAATACTACGGCTGAGTCTGAACGCACCTGGTGCGTTGAAACACATCAGTATTATACGTCGCATAAAGACGAAAAACGCAAAAAACTTCCGAACATTAATGAAGTACCAGACAATCGTAATGATTTAAGCGAGGCTACGAAATCAGAGCTAGAAAATCAAACTCAATCTCTTCCGATGAAAATGAAACAGCGGAAACGGAAATGGATAAGTGATAATAGTAATAAAGCTCAGGATCCTGCACCATTGAGTGGGAAAAGAATACAACTGAAGAGAAACAGATGGAGCGTCAGTGGTCCAGGAGATCTTGAAAGTACGATGAATTACCCAAAATCAAACTCAGCTAAATCAAATACTTCTATTGTTTCTACCGGTTCAAGCACTGTTGCGCAAAATAAACAGTCATCTAAGAACGGCAGTCCAATAAAAAAATTTGTTGTTCCTACAAACGACGAAACTCAACAGCTGGAGCTAAAAACTGAAAATTTACTGCCAAATATGAATATTCTTCCTACCTCTTTTGGCAAAACTAATATTGATAATAATTCTGAATCATCTAAATATAGTTTTTGTGAAGGCAATATTTTACCAAAGTGGCCTTCGACATCCCCAAAAGATACTGAGGGTTTTAATTGCAATAGTGACTTCAACAAGAATGGAAATTTAACAAATTCAGTATCAGCAAGCCCATTGTCTTCTCAAAATTCGGTACTGAATATTCGGGAGTCTGATAGGTCTACTCTGACAAAAGAAATAATTGGCCAAAACCTGGGAAAAAGTGACATAGGACTTGATAAAGGTCAGTCGACAAATGAAAGCGCAAAAGAAGATTTGGACTATGAATATGACGATTGCATTTCTTTATTCGCAGAATCTATAGTGATAACAAATGTGTAAGTGCGAAAAATTTTTTTTATGCAAGTATGTTCTATTGGGCAATTTGTATTGCAATTAGGATTGTTCGTATTCCATTCATGTATTTTTTGAAAGTATTATTGGTATTGTAGAATGCAGTAATATACATACATATATTTTATGCAGACATCACTAAATCGCTAACTCCTACTGTATTCTGCTTCTAGTGATCAGAGCATAAATTTCATGGATGGTGCCAAGACGTCACCTTGTAAAACCCAAAATTCATCAGAAAGATCATACGAAGATATAAAAGACTTTGCTGCCTATTATAACAAAAATCTAGAAGAGTGCAATGCAGCCTACGAATTCGGTTATGAAACTGAAAGGAATGGCTATACTACTTCAAACATTATAATACCGTTTGACACTAAAAATAGCAATAATTGCTTGAATTTTAATAATAATTCATCGAATACGATTCCAGTGCCTCAGGTGAACACACAATATTCTGAAACTGAATTTTCCTCAGCAATAAATCCCCCTATATCAAATCTTAATAGTTCGTCAAGTATGAGAGGTAGACTTGGCATTAGACAAGAAACACAAAACGCAGTCTCTACTTTTACATCAAGAATCTTCTGGAGGCATTGCTTTCACATTCTAAGGTTCGGTTACTGTAAGAGAAAGCATTGCCATTTTATACATAATGTAAGTAACTTTCTATTACATTTTCTTGAAATATGGTGCATTATTTATAATCATAAATACTGAAGATTGTTTCTCTTTTATTATCATGCTTGTAGCTGACACCAAGTCTACAGAACCTTGATCAGAAAGATCTGGACTATATCGTCGAAGTAATAGCTTATTCCAAAATCAATGGTTTCACACATCTGATCAAAAATGTATACCATCAAGTTGTTACTCAAATGGATGCTCGTAATATCATTGAATTGTTCCATAAATTATACTGTAAAAGACAACTTAACGAGCACCTCGTAAACTGTACAGTACATGCTTTGATCTCAACTGGAATGTCTTTGCCGAATATTTTTAGTAATATGGCATTACTGCTTGATGAAAATGACAGCGGTCTAATAGAATATCTTATAGAATTTATCGGTGAGATGACCCAGCCAGGCACCTACTGGGATACATTTCGCGATTTCCTGATCAAAATACCCCCTTCGGGGAGAAGAATCGCCAGAGTGATACATGAATTGGTCGATATCAATAAGGATAAATCACATATTGAAGATGTGTACAGAAACTTTATAAACAAACTTAGTCTAAATCAAGTATCAATGATAAATATCAATCTTAGAAACCGGCTCAATTCCATACTCATGAAAAATGATATCATTCACAGAAACATTCAATATTCCTATACTCCAGTTTCTACTCAAAATGACAGCTCAAATCTTATGTTGGAAACTAACGTCGGTAGAGACATTAATAAAGAACTAATTGAGATACCTGGCATACACTCACCGGATAGTACACAATATAGCGACAGTGGATTACTATTATCTCGAACGAGCCAGCGATCTAGCTTACAAGGACCTGCTAACACATCGTCCTTGTTCATAAGTCGAGATGATAGCCCAAGAAGTATGGCAGCTGATCCAAACGTTTTCAATCAGAAGAGGAATGCTGGAATACGAAGCAATCCTCTAGTTACAAAGTTCTCAGCCACCTCAAGTAGCAGAACATCTGAAGCTGAAGCTGAAGCTGTTGATTTAACCAGTGATTCCTACAAGGTCCACCTTATAGGTAGATATTAATTATATTTCTATTCTAATCGAACTTCAAATTATTTGTGTAACTGTTTTCGGATTAGATTAAAAGTTCTTGGAATATGTGTCAACAATATGTAAAATTTGGGGAAATAAATTTTTATGGATCATTGGAGATCGAAATATAATAGTGTTGTTCAATTTTTTTTTTTTTTTTTACAATAATTGCATCACAATTAATTTTAGAAAATTTGAAAGAGCCACAGTCAGTGTACAGAAACCGTCACTGGCAGTTTCACCTTGATATGACCATTGTAAAAGAATCGTTGAAGCACCAAGATTACGAAGGGGTTCTAAAAATCCTCAACAAATATTCAAATGTGGTGGGAAAAACACTCTTCACTACAAGCTGTTACAGGATGTTACACAAAAACGTGATTATGTCAGCGTATCATATGAAGAATATGATAAAGTTGTCAGGTAATAAACACTTTTAACAAGCAGATTGGACATTCTTTCTCGTACTATATAACTCACTTTATATACTTGGACTTCACTGACAAAGTAATATTATTCCTCAAGCAATCAACTGAAATACTTATTACCGCATAATTAAGAACTAATAAAAAGAAATCTAAAACCCTGGTGAGTTCTGTGATACTAACAAATGTATTAAAGATATTCGTTAATTGTAACTATGGATTGACGAAAATTTTGTTTCCAGCTTCAATATGTCGTGACTTAAATCTTCTTTCTTGCTGTACACAATCAGTTGAACGTTTTTCAATTTTTCAATATTCAACCGTGAACTTTCAAGAAATTAAAGTTGGTGACAGCGTTTTGGTTTCAAAACTTTGACTTTTCTGCAAGCAGAAATAATTGAATGTTCTCAAATTTCAGCAGAGTTTTATTGTGAACGATTTGTCATTTTTAAAATGAGTCTGTTATTTCAGGATTATTATTAATTAAAGGCCATCAACATTTTGTATTATTCGGATATACATGCTGCAATGTATTAATTACCACAGAACACTGCTCAGCAGAGATTTTTAGTCAATAAATCTTGATTTTGTCTCAGACGATTAGTTTTTAGAAGGACAAATCCCATGCATTTAGATAACGCATTTAAAAAAGTTAAAATAATCATCCAAGAAAATCGTCTCTGTTACGTCAAATTAAGTAGATAAAATTCTATGTACATCGTCTTCTTTAAAAACATATCTGTTGTTTTTTTTCTTTGTAATTTTGAATTATAGTCGCATGGACAAATACTGGTCATAAATTTCCATATTTTTAATTTTATCGATGTATGTACTTAGGAATCGAAGCGGCAAACATCACTATATTTATGTAACAAAGATTCTGGTTCATCTAATATCATTTATTGATTTTTTTTTTACTCAATCTAGATGTAATTATATACAGCTATTGATAAAACTTGCAAAGGCTTCAATACATAGAAGAAGTTTGACACATAATGTATGATATATTTATACAGTTAATAAAACTTTATATTCAGTAAAAAAAAATGCTGTCTTTTCATTCACCTAACATTTTCATTTTTGGACTTTTCAGTCCGGATGGGGGTCAATAAATCCCTGAGTCAAACGTTATTCTACTTGGGAATTTACACGATGATCGAGTTGTGCGATGCTGGTGCATGGGTAATTGCGTACAGTTTATTCAAGCCCTTGCAAGCCACTGGCTTAATGGAAAATATTGCCGAATATGCACTGATATCTGCTGAAATCTGTATAGCTAACGGACGTCCGTTGAAGGCTTTCACCATATTGAAACGTGAGTTAGCAGCACACGTCTTATTCCAACAACTCAGAATCTTTAATGAGTAGAATAAGAAAATATACCTCTATGTAGATTTTCAGACGAGGTGCATGCTTTAGGTGAATACCTTTTCCGCCAAATTTTAAAATCCCATCTTATATTGACAAAATACAACTTATCGATGACATTTTATCTCACCGATCATTACCATCTTTTTCACAAAAATTTGATGACTACTTGTTAGCCGTACTGGTGGGCCTGTATACCTAGTGCTATCTAATACTATGTTGCAGAAAGCAACATGTTTTGTACAAATCCAAGCAAGTGGCTCGTTACTAGCAATCCAAATGACGAACGTGTTAGAGTCATGATAATAAATCTGTTGTTAGATGTTTTGTGTCAGGAGTTGCCTGAGCAGGCATTTTATATTTTCACTTACCTGCTTGGAGATCAAAGTCGTATTTATCATCCCATAGGTGAGTTTCTTATAACAGATCAAACTTGAAGAGACCAATGGTAGTTGCGCTATATGTTAGAAATTGATGGATTATCTGTTTTTCCAGATCTTACTGCATATACAGATAATCTTGTGACCGGTATTCTAAATGGAAAGTGTAATGACTTAGTGCCAGAAATAGCAAAAATAATTATCGAAAATAACTTCTCGCTGAGCAATTCAGTGTTCCAATCTCTAGTTATAAACTTATTTAAGAAGGATTTGAAACGATGTAAACAGCTTTATCGTTATGGCACATGGCTTGGAGTGTATCCGATAGTGGGGGTAAATAATATTTGGAATATCAATCTCTCTTTGGACTGTCGCGAAAAATTTCATGCATATGAGAATGTAATTTTTTGAAATATAACATGTGATTATTCGATTACTAGTTGACAGTTCCCCTTCGCATATTAATAAAGACAAATTGGATGAGAGAAGAAATATATTTGGCAGTTTTAAACTTCTTAGAGACACTATCTGTGGAGGTAGGACATGCCGTTGATCAAATTCGTCCTCATCAATTTTCAATACATTTAGTTTTTGAGGTGAGTTGGTGGCTACAGCAATGAATTAGCTTTCATTCAATCGAATTGTGGGAATTGTTACTGCTCCAAGCAATTACATCACAAGAATTTAAATCCTGGATCTTTTTGTCAGCTCGCCCCATTTAAACAGCAGCTGCCTGACAGTGAAGATCAGATTTGTAACAGCGATGAACTGAAAATGAGTAAAAAGCTCATGAAAACTGTTTTACAAGAAGAATTCTATCCCCCGTTAAAAACAGGGTGTAAGGAGAGAGAAAGACTCATGAAATTACAAAGTCGTACAGTTGTCAACTACTTGAAATGTATGAGTGCACTACAGTGACCTGTTCTGCATTTGGATTTGTTTCTAGGAGTCAATCGAACCTCGAGTTCAGTATGAAACTGAACCATTGTGTTCAAGCATTGAATGTGTATTAAATTGTTTGGATACAGTTTTTTCCAACAATAATTCACTAGAAAATAATTGAAGAAACCGCTGCTTTCTTGGAGCATAATCATTTATTTAGATTTACTCTACATGTTTTATAATTGACGGATTGAAATTCTTAAAAGTACTTCAGATGCTATACAATCATTTTTATTTTTGTTTATGTCTTTCTGTGATACTGTATTCATTAAATTTAATCCGCAATTTTTTATGAAATGTATGAATCACTGTTATAGTTTATTTTAATCTAGTTTTCAATAATTATAGACTTGCAAGTACGGGCATATTCTTCTGACACTAGGATTATTTGCTTCTCTTTCCAATACATATTTCTACGCAGAGAAGCAAATAAGCCTACTCAATTTGACTGTTGATCACAAAGTCAAAGAAATATGTTTTATAACGAGTACACCAATATTAATCAAACTCATGGGTAATAGTACATAATTAATAAAATACCAAGTACTCATATTGTAAGATTTCACAGTTTATTAGTTATTATATAAATACAAAGCCAACATGTTACATTATCTATGGACAATTAATTATTTTAATGAGAATAAAATTATATTTTCAATAAAGATATCGACGCGTATTCTATAAATGCACCAAATTCGGTCCCGATGCCTCAATGCAGTTAAGTTACGATCATTTTCCAATAAACTATTACGACTTTCTTGAATTACCAGTGGAGTAATTTACAAGAAACAAATGGGATTCAACTGATGCTCCAGGTAATACCTTGGTTGCAGCAAAAGTTGGGCACGTTAGATCAGTCGTTTCGTCATACATTTCCAAATGTACACGAGAATTAAGTATTGAATAAAAATGTTTGAATATCTACTCAACTCTGTTCAACACGCTAGTCAATATTCATTTGAAAATTATTTTGTACGCACTATTCAAGTAGAATGATTAGAAAGCACGTTTGGTATATTACATTAGGTACAAAAGTATTCTACTCGAATTCGGGGATATCATCAAAGGAATAGCCCGGCACTTTTCGGTATGCAAGAATTGCCACTCTGACATGATAAGCTCCAGGAATAAACATTAGGATACCCAGAATAATCACTGGCCACATTCGATCCGCATACTGTGGAATGAAAAACAAGGTTTGTAGAATAATAAAGAGTATATAAATGTTGCACGTTTCTGGTCACCTTAGAATCGATATGCCCGCTGACAATCAGGCTGCCTACAATGAGCATGACAGTTCCTCCGACGAACAGAACTGCTGCCAGGGCAATAGCCTTCCATGGTATCTTCACCGGCGGATGCAAGAACTGAAAAAATTGAAAACCATGTTCGTTGATTATCGTCAGTTTTCAACGACTGCACGTTGCAATACAGAAAGTTCTTTCTCTCAGTTGTGTAATGTTCTGTGAATGAAATGGGTGATGAACAATGCTCAATTTACCGGTTGGAGGTTATGTAGGTAAATAAATACATCATACCTGTGCGTCTACGAAACCGTTGTCGGTTTCGGTGAGTTGTGTGTAATCCACGTTGTCGAATTGTCTTTCACCTCTACCCTTTCTTCGGATCATGCTCAGTCTATCCACAATGGTATCTGAAAAAATAAGTAACGATGTACACTGCAGGAGTCTACTTGACAAACAGCGACTTTACGAACACGTGATAAGACTATTAGGAACATTGGCAAGTTGCCCGGAATACTCGTTCGCCTTCATTTTATTTAAACAATGACCATGTCGCAATAGGTGTAGAAAATGAACGGTGAAGTAGTAACGAATAACGATATTCTTTGGAATAACGTAGGAATGACTAAACATTTGTAGGCATTAATTGAAATTACTGCACAGCTATTGCTATTTGATTCGGCATAATATTTTACACGAAGATTACCTGCAAGCTCACTTGATGTCAATTACAGAAAGACAGAGTTTGTCTCTAAATTAATTATGATAAGTATGTTCTAACTATTAATGAAGAATCCTTGGACATTACAGAATGATGACAGAGATTCGATTCTACAGAACCCAATCTGATAGAATGGAACGAGTGTCAGTACACGACAACTTTATGTGCATCCTGAAAGCTGGAATAAGTTGGGTTTAATTTTCTATAAAAACGAACTCTCCGGAATCGATTATACTGTTTTTACAGTAATTGATTTCCCAGCGTTCGTTTCGACAAAAAATTACGTCGATGTAGTGCATCAAAGAATGGATTCCAGTTTCCACCATCATTCAAAATCAGCAAATTTTGACCGGAAAAATCCATTGGTCTTAGCTTTTTTTCTTTAATAACAAAAACTTGTTCGTCTCACAATCGATTTGTATGACCCTTTGTGGACTAATTAGACCCCGCTAGAAACGCCAAAAAGACACCAAGAGTAGCGTTAGGCCAACCGCTAAGGATATTTAAAGAAAATGTGGAGACATTCAATTACTTATTTATTTTATTTCAGGTTGGATGAAATGTTAACAATACAATATTATACATAATACAATATCACAAATGCATAATAATATGAATAATAATCGTACATAAAGAGGGACATTGGGCTTCAGGGACGCAAGCCGCAACTTCAAATATACTTACAAACTACGTCAATTACATTTTAATACAATAGTTATCATATGTATTCTGCTCGCGCATATATTGCACTTCTTTTTCCTCCTACAATAACCAGATTTCTTGAGTAATGTGTATTGATAATTGTGCATTTCTTTTTGCTTTCACTTTTGTACTATTTGACAACTAGTCAAATAACTATAATACACACTGCAACCTGAACACCTGTTACAAAATTAAGAAGCATTAAATAAACTGAGATTTCGTAGCTAAGTATCTGTGGTTTTTCTTCCTCACCTTTGTGACATCCCTGCACCTATTCCAAAATTTCGGCCGCAAGTTTTTATCAGTTGTTCGCATAGGTAGGCTTTTTATTCGGGTAGGGTTTTTTGGCTGTAACTTTCGATGCGTTGATCGCAGCGTATTGGGACTGCGCCCAATCGATTTTTCTCGCAAAATTACGTCGGAATGGTGCCTGAAAGAATTGATTCCAGCACTTTTCAAAATCGCGAAAATTTTCGCCAAAAATACAAAGGGGTTAACCTTCCTTTTTTTTTGACCAAAAAATTTTTCGTCTCAGAATTGATTCGTATGACTCTTGCCCGACCAATTGGACCCCAAGGAACTCAGAAAACGCAGCGAAAAGAGCGTGGGATCAACAGGAAAGAAATTGAGAAGAAAAATACACCTGCTGAAAAATGTCGAAAATTCAGGTTTTCGTTTTTTGGCTGTAACTTTCGATGCGTTGATCGCAGCGTATTGGGACTGCGCCCAATCGATTTTTCTCGCAAAATTACGTCGGAATAGTGCCTGAAAGAATTGATTCCAGCTCTTTTCAAAATCGCGAAAGATTTCGCCAAACATACAAAGGGGTTAACCTTCCGTTTTTTTTGACCAAAAAATTTTTCGTCTCAGAATTGATTCGTATGACTCTTGCCCGACCAATTGGACCCCAAGGAACTCAGAAAACGCAGCGAAAAGAGCGTGGGATCAACAGGAGAGAAATTGAGGAGAAAAATACACCTGCTGAAAAATGTCGAAAATTCAGGTTTTCGTTTTTTGGCTGTAACTTTCGATGCGTTAATCGCAGCGTATTGGGACTGCGCCCAATCGATTTTTCTCGCTAAATTACGTCGGAATAGTGCCTGAAAGAATTGATTCCAGCACTTTTCAAAATCGCGAAAATTTTCGCCAAAAATACAAAGGGGTTAACCTTCCTTTTTTTTTGACCAAAAAATTTTTCGTCTCAGAATTGATTCGTATGACTCTAGCCCGACCAATTGGACCCCAAGGAACTCAGAAAACGCAGCGAAAAGAGCGTGGGATCAACAGGAGAGAAATTGAGGAGAAAAATACACCTGCTGAAAAATGTCGAAAATTCAGGTTTTCGTTTTTTGGCTGTAACTTTCGATGCGTTGATCGCAGCGTATTGGGACTGCGCCCAATCGATTTTTCTCGCAAAATTACGTCGGAATGGTGCCTGAAAGAATTGATTCCAGCACTTTTCAAAATCGCGAAAATTTTCGCCAAAAATACAAAGGGGTTAACCTTCCTTTTTTTTTGGCCAAAAAATTTTTCGTCTCAGAATTGATTCGTATGACTCTTGCCCGACCAATTGGACCCCAAGGAACTCAGAAAACGCAGCGAAAAGAGCGTAGGATCAACAGGAGAGAAATTGAGAAGAAAAATACACCTGCTGAAAAATGTCGAAAATTCAGGTTCTCGTTTTTTGGCTGTAACTTTCGATGCGTTGATCGCAGCGTATTGGGACTGCGCCCAATCGATTTTTCTCGCAAAATTACGTCGGAATAGTGCCTGAAAGAATTGATTCCAGCACTTTTCAAAATCGCGAAAATTTTCGCAAAAAATACAAAGGGGTTAACCTTCCTTTTTTTTTGACCAAAAAATTTTTCGTCTCAGAATTGATTCGTATGACTCTTGCCCGACCAATTGGACCCCAAGGAACTCAGAAAACGCAGCGAAAAGAGCGTGAGATCAACAGGAGAGAAATTGAGAAGAAAAATACACCTGCTGAAAAATGTCGAAAATTCAGGTTTTCGTTTTTTGGCTGTAACTTTCGATGCGTTGATCGCAGCGTATTGGGACTGCGCCCAATCGATTTTTCTCGCAAAATTACGTCGGAATGGTGCCTGAAAGAATTGATTCCAGCACTTTTCAAAATCGCGAAAATTTTCGCCAAAAATACAAAGGGGTTAACCTTCCTTTTTTTTTGACCAAAAAATTTTTCGTCTCAGAATTGATTCGTATGACTCTTGCCCGACCAATTGGACCCCAAGGAACTCAGAAAACGCAGCGAAAAGAGCGTGGGATCAACAGGAAAGAAATTGAGAAGAAAAATACACCTGCTGAAAAATGTCGAAAATTCAGGTTTTCGTTTTTTGGCTGTAACTTTCGATGCGTTGATCGCAGCGTATTGGGACTGCGCCCAATCGATTTTTCTCGCAAAATTACGTCGGAATAGTGCCTGAAAGAATTGATTCCAGCACTTTTCAAAATGGCGAAAATTTTCGCCAAAAATACAAAGGGGTTAACCTTCCGTTTTTTTTGACCAAAAAATTTTTCGTCTCAGAATTGATTCGTATGACTCTTGCCCGACCAATTGGACCCCAAGGAACTCAGAAAACGCAGCGAAAAGAGCGTGGGATCAACAGGAGAGAAATTGAGGAGAAAAATACACCTGCTGAAAAATGTCGAAAATTCAGGTTTTCGTTTTTTGGCTGTAACTTTCGATGCGTTAATCGCAGCGTATTGGGACTGCGCCCAATCGATTTTTCTCGCTAAATTACGTCGGAATAGTGCCTGAAAGAATTGATTCCAGCACTTTTCAAAATCGCGAAAATTTTCGCCAAAAATACAAAGGGGTTAACCTTCCTTTTTTTTTGACCAAAAAATTTTTCGTCTCAGAATTGATTCGTATGACTCTAGCCCGACCAATTGGACCCCAAGGAACTCAGAAAACGCAGCGAAAAGAGCGTGGGATCAACAGGAGAGAAATTGAGGAGAAAAATACACCTGCTGAAAAATGTCGAAAATTCAGGTTTTCGTTTTTTGGCTGTAACTTTCGATGCGTTGATCGCAGCGTATTGGGACTGCGCCCAATCGATTTTTCTCGCAAAATTACGTCGGAATGGTGCCTGAAAGAATTGATTCCAGCACTTTTCAAAATCGCGAAAATTTTCGCCAAAAATACAAAGGGGTTAACCTTCCTTTTTTTTTGGCCAAAAAATTTTTCGTCTCAGAATTGATTCGTATGACTCTTGCCCGACCAATTGGACCCCAAGGAACTCAGAAAACGCAGCGAAAAGAGCGTAGGATCAACAGGAGAGAAATTGAGAAGAAAAATACACCTGCTGAAAAATGTCGAAAATTCAGGTTCTCGTTTTTTGGCTGTAACTTTCGATGCGTTGATCGCAGCGTATTGGGACTGCGCCCAATCGATTTTTCTCGCAAAATTACGTCGGAATAGTGCCTGAAAGAATTGATTCCAGCACTTTTCAAAATCGCGAAAATTTTCGCAAAAATTACAAAGGGGTTAACCTTCCTTTTTTTTTGACCAAAAAATTTTTCGTCTCAGAATTGATTCGTATGACTCTTGCCCGACCAATTGGACCCCAAGGAACTCAGAAAACGCAGCGAAAAGAGCGTGAGATCAACAGGAGAGAAATTGAGAAGAAAAATACACCTGCTGAAAAATGTCGAAAATTCAGGTTTTCGTTTTTTGGCTGTAACTTTCGATGCGTTGATCGCAGCGTATTGGGACTGCGCCCAATCGATTTTTCTCGCAAAATTACGTCGGAATAGTGCCTGAAAGAATTGATTCCAGCACTTTTCAAAATCGCGAAAATTTTCGCCAAAAATACAAAGGGGTTAACCTTCCGTTTTTTTTGACCAAAAAATTTTTCGTCTCAGAATTGATTCGTATGACTCTTGCCCGACCAATTGGACCCCAAGGAACTCAGAAAACGCAGCGAAAAGAGCGTGGGATCAACAGGAGAGAAATTGAGAAGAAAAATACACCTGCTGAAAAATGTCGAAAATTCAGGTTTTCGTTTTTTGGCTGTAACTTTCGATGCGTTGATCGCAGCGTATTGGGACTGCGCCCAATCGATTTTTCTCGCAAAATTACGTCGGAATGGTGCCTGAAAGAATTGATTCCAGCACTTTTCAAAATCGCGAAAATTTTCGCCAAAAATACAAAGGGGTTAACCTTCCTTTTTTTTTGACCAAAAAATTTTTCGTCTCAGAATTGATTCGTATGACTCTTGCCCGACCAATTGGACCCCAAGGAACTCAGAAAACGCAGCGAAAAGAGCGTGGGATCAACAGGAGAGAAATTGAGAAGAAAAATACACCTGCTGAAAAATGTCGAAAATTCAGGTTCTCGTTTTTTGGCTGTAACTTCCGATGCGTTGATCGCAGCGTATTGGGACTGCGCCCAATCGATTTTTCTCGCAAAATTACGTCGGAATAGTGCCTGAAAGAATTGATTCCAGCACTTTTCAAAATCGCGAAAATTTTCGACAAAAATACAAAGGGGTTAACCTTCCGTTTTTTTTTACCAAAAAATTTTTCGTCTCAGAATTGATTCGTATGACTCTTGCCCGACCAATTGGACCCCAAGGAACTCAGAAAACGCAGCGAAAAGAGCGTGGGATCAACAGGAGAGAAATTGAGGAGAAAAATACACCTGCTGAAAAATGTCGAAAATTCAGGTTCTCGTTTTTTGGCTGTAACTTTCGATGCGTTGATCGCAGCGTATTGGGACTGCGCCCAATCGATTTTTCTCGCAAAATTACGTCGGAATGGTGCCTGAAAGAATTGATTCCAGCACTTTTCAAAATCGCGAAAATTTTCGCAAAAAATACAAAGGGGTTAACCTTCCTTTTTTTTTGACCAAAAAATTTTTCGTCTCAGAATTGATTCGTATGACTCTTGCCCGACCAATTGGACCCCAAGGAACTCAGAAAACGCAGCGAAAAGAGCGTGAGATCAACAGGAGAGAAATTGAGAAGAAAAATACACCTGCTGAAAAATGTCGAAAATTCAGGTTTTCGTTTTTTGGCTGTAACTTTCGATGCGTTGATCGCAGCGTATTGGGACTGCGCCCAATCGATTTTTCTCGCAAAATTACGTCGGAATAGTGCCTGAAAGAATTGATTCCAGCACTTTTCAAAATCGCGAAAATTTTCGCCAAAAATACAAAGGGGTTAACCTTCCTTTTTTTTTGACCAAAAAATTTTTCGTCTCAGAATTGATTCGTATGACTCTTGCCCGACCAATTGGACCCCAAGGAACTCAGAAAACGCAGCGAAAAGAGCGTGGGATCAACAGGAGAGAAATCGAGAAGAAAAATACACCTGCTGAAAAATGTCGAAAATTCAGGTTTTCGTTTTTTGGCTGTAACTTTCGATGCGTTGATCGCAGCGTAATGGGACTGCGCCCAATCGATTTTTCTCGCAAAATTACGTCGGAATGGTGCCTAAAAGAATTGATTCCAGCACTTTTCAAAATCGCGAAAATTTTCGCCAAAAATACAAAGGGGTTAACCTTCCGTTTTTTTTGACCAAAAAATTTTTCGTCTCAGAATTGATTCGTATGACTCTTGCCCGACCAATTGGACCCCAAGGAACTCAGAAAACGCAGCGAAAAGAGCGTGGGATCAACAGGAGAGAAATTGAGGAGAAAAATACACCTGCTGAAAAATGTCGAAAATTCAGGTTTTCGTTTTTTGGCTGTAACTTTCGATGCGTTGATCGGAGCGTATTGGGACTGCGCCCAATCGATTTTTCTCGCAAAATTACGTCGGAATAGTGCCTGAAAGAATTGATTCCAGCACTTTTCAAAATCGCGAAAATTTTCGCCAAAAATACAAAGGGGTTAACCTTCCGTTTTTTTTGACCAAAAAATTTTTCGTCTCAGAATTGATTCGTATGACTCTTGCCCGACCAATTGGACCCCAAGGAACTCAGAAAACGCAGCGAAAAGAGCGTGGGATCAACAGGAGAGAAATTGAGAAGAAAAATACACCTGCTGAAAAATGTCGAAAATTCAGGTTTTCGTTTTTTGGCTGTAACTTTCGATGCGTTGATCGCAGCGTATTGGGACTGCGCCCAATCGATTTTTCTCGCAAAATTACGTCGGAATGGTGCCTGAAAGAATTGATTCCAGCACTTTTCAAAATCGCGAAAATTTTCGCCAAAAATACAAAGGGGTTAACCTTCCTTTTTTTTTGACCAAAAAATTTTTCGTCTCAGAATTGATTCGTATGACTCTTGCCCGACCAATTGGACCCCAAGGAACTCAGAAAACGCAGCGAAAAGAGCGTGGGATCAACAGGAGAGAAATCGAGAAGAAAAATACACCTGCTGAAAAATGTCGAAAATTCAGGTTTTCGTTTTTTGGCTGTAACTTTCGATGCGTTGATCGCAGCGTAATGGGACTGCGCCCAATCGATTTTTCTCGCAAAATTACGTCGGAATGGTGCCTAAAAGAATTGATTCCAGCACTTTTCAAAATCGCGAAAATTTTCGCCAAAAATACAAAGGGGTTAACCTTCCGTTTTTTTTGACCAAAAAATTTTTCGTCTCAGAATTGATTCGTATGACTCTTGCCCGACC
Organism: Neodiprion pinetum; assembly: GCF_021155775.2. Classification (NCBI taxonomy): domain Eukaryota; kingdom Metazoa; phylum Arthropoda; class Insecta; order Hymenoptera; family Diprionidae; genus Neodiprion; species Neodiprion pinetum. Next base: position 29,537,025 of record NC_060237.1, read on the forward strand.
AATTGGACCCCAAGGAACTCAGAAAACGCAGCGAAAAGAGCGTGGGATCAACAGGAGAGAAATTGAGGAGAAAAATACACCTGCTGAAAAATGTCGAAAATTCAGGTTTTCGTTTTTTGGCTGTAACTTTCGATGCGTTGATCGCAGCGTATTGGGACTGCGCCCAATCGATTTTTCTCGCAAAATTACGTCGGAATAGTGCCTGAATGAATTGATTCCAGCACTTTTCAAAATCGCGAAACTTTTCGCCAAAAATACAAAGGGGTTAACCTTCCGTTTTTTTTGACCAAAAAATTTTTCGTCTCAGAATTGATTCGTATGACTCTTGCCCGACCAATTGGACCCCAAGGAACTCAGAAAACGCAGCGAAAAGAGCGTGAGATCAACAGGAGAGAAATTGAGAAGAAAAATACACCTGCTGAAAAATGTCGAAAATTCAGGTTTTCGTTTTTTGGCTGTAACTTTCGATGCGTTGATCGCAGCGTATTGGGACTGCGCCCAATCGATTTTTCTCGCAAAATTACGTCGGAATAGTGCCGGAAAGAATTGATTCCAGCACTTTTCAAAATCGCGAAAATTTTCGCCAAAAATACAAAGGGGTTAACCTTCCGTTTTTTTTGACCAAAAAATTTTTCGTCTCAGAATTGATTCGTATGACTCTTGCCCGACCAATTGGACCCCAAGGAACTCAGAAAACGCAGCGAAAAGAGCGTGAGATCAACAGGAGAGAAATTGAGAAGAAAAATACACCTGCTGAAAAATGTCGAAAATTCAGGTTTTCGTTTTTTGGCTGTAACTTTCGATGCGTTGATCGCAGCGTATTGGGACTGCGCCCAATCGATTTTTCTCGCAAAATTACGTCGGAATAGTGCCTGAAAGAATTGATTCCAGCACTTTTCAAAATCGCGAAAATTTTCGCCAAAAATACAAAGGGGTTAACCTTCCTTTTTTTTTGACCAAAAAATTTTTCGTCTCAGAATTAATTCGTATGACTCTTGCCCGACCAATTGGACCCCAAGGAACTCAGAAAACGCAGCGAAAAGAGCGTGGGATCAACAGGAGAGAAATCGAGAAGAAAAATACACCTGCTGAAAAATGTCGAAAATTCAGGTTTTCGTTTTTTGGCTGTAACTTTCGATGCGTTGATCGCAGCGTAATGGGACTGCGCCCAATCGATTTTTCTCGCAAAATTACGTCGGAATGGTGCCTAAAAGAATTGATTCCAGCACTTTTCAAAATCGCGAAAATTTTCGCCAAAAATACAAAGGGGTTAACCTTCCGTTTTTTTTGACCAAAAAATTTTTCGTCTCAGAATTGATTCGTATGACTCTTGCCCGACCAATTGGACCCCAAGGAACTCAGAAAACGCAGCGAAAAGAGCGTGGGATCAACAGGAGAGAAATTGAGGAGAAAAATACACCTGCTGAAAAATGTCGAAAATTCAGGTTTTCGTTTTTTGGCTGTAACTTTCGATGCGTTGATCGCAGCGTATTGGGACTGCGCCCAATCGATTTTTCTCGCAAAATTACGTCGGAATAGTGCCTGAATGAATTGATTCCAGCACTTTTCAAAATCGCGAAACTTTTCGCCAAAAATACAAAGGGGTTAACCTTCCGTTTTTTTTGACCAAAAAATTTTTCGTCTCAGAATTGATTCGTATGACTCTTGCCCGACCAATTGGACCCCAAGGAACTCAGAAAACGCAGCGAAAAGAGCGTGAGATCAACAGGAGAGAAATTGAGAAGAAAAATACACCTGCTGAAAAATGTCGAAAATTCAGGTTTTCGTTTTTTGGCTGTAACTTTCGATGCGTTGATCGCAGCGTATTGGGACTGCGCCCAATCGATTTTTCTCGCAAAATTACGTCGGAATAGTGCCGGAAAGAATTGATTCCAGCACTTTTCAAAATCGCGAAAATTTTCGCCAAAAATACAAAGGGGTTAACCTTCCGTTTTTTTTGACCAAAAAATTTTTCGTCTCAGAATTGATTCGTATGACTCTTGCCCGACCAATTGGACCCCAAGGAACTCAGAAAACGCAGCGAAAAGAGCGTGAGATCAACAGGAGAGAAATTGAGGAGAAAAATACACCTGCTGAAAAATGTCGAAAATTCAGGTTTTCGTTTTTTGGCTGTAACTTTCGATGCGTTGATCGCAGCGTATTGGGACTGCGCCCAATCGATTTTTCTCGCAAAATTACGTCGGAATAGTGCCCAAAAGAATTGATTCCAGCACTTTTCAAAATCGCGAAAATTTTCGCCAAAAATACAAAGGGGTTAACCTTCCTTTTTTTTTGACCAAAAAATTTTTCGTCTCAGAATTGATTCGTATGACTCTTGCCCGTCCAATTGGACCCCAAGGAACTCAGAAAACGCAGCGAAAAGAGCGTGAGATCAACAGGAGAGAAATTGAGAAGAAAAATACACCTGCTGAAAAATGTCGAAAATTCAGGTTTTCGTTTTTTGGCTGTAACTTTCGATGCGTTGATCGCAGCGTATTGGGACTGCGCCCAATCGATTTTTCTCGCAAAATTACGTCGGAATAGTGCCTGAAAGAATTAATTCCAGCACTTTTCAAAATCGCGAAAATTTTCGCCAAAAATACAAAGGGGTTAACCTTCCTTTTTTTTTGACCAAAAAATTTTTCGTCTCAGAATTGATTCGTATGACTCTTGCCCGACCAATTGGACCCCAAGGAACTTAGAAAACGCAGCGAAAAGAGCGTGGGATCAACAGGAGAGAAATTGAGGAGAAAAATACACCTGCTGAAAAATGTCGAAAATTCAGGTTTTCGTTTTTTGGCTGTAACTTTCGATGCGTTGATCGCAGCGTATTGGGACTGCGCCCAATCGATTTTTCTCGCAAAATTACGTCGGAATAGTGCCGGAAAGAATTGATTCCAGCACTTTTCAAAATCGCGAAACTTTTCGCCAAAAATACAAAGGGGTTAACCTTCCGTTTTTTTTGACCAAAAAATTTTTCGTCTCAGAATTGATTCGTATGACTCTTGCCCGACCAATTGGACCCCAAGGAACTCAGAAAACGCAGCGAAAAGAGCGTGAGATCAACAGGAGAGAAATTGAGAAGAAAAATACACCTGCTGAAAAATGTCGAAAATTCAGGTTTTCGTTTTTTGGCTGTAACTTTCGATGCGTTGATCGCAGCGTATTGGGACTGCGCCCAATCGATTTTTCTCGCAAAATTACGTCGGAATAGTGCCGGAAAGAATTGATTCCAGCACTTTTCAAAATCGCGAAAATTTTCGCCAAAAATACAAAGGGGTTAACCTTCCGTTTTTTTTGACCAAAAAATTTTTCGTCTCAGAATTGATTCGTATGACTCTTGCCCGACCAATTGGACCCCAAGGAACTCAGAAAACGCAGCGAAAAGAGCGTGAGATCAACAGGAGAGAAATTGAGGAGAAAAATACACCTGCTGAAAAATGTCGAAAATTCAGGTTTTCGTTTTTTGGCTGTAACTTTCGATGCGTTGATCGCAGCGTATTGGGACTGCGCCCAATCGATTTTTCTCGCAAAATTACGTCGGAATAGTGCCCAAAAGAATTGATTCCAGCACTTTTCAAAATCGCGAAAATTTTCGCCAAAAATACAAAGGGGTTAACCTTCCTTTTTTTTTGACCAAAAAATTTTTCGTCTCAGAATTGATTCGTATGACTCTTGCCCGTCCAATTGGACCCCAAGGAACTCAGAAAACGCAGCGAAAAGAGCGTGAGATCAACAGGAGAGAAATTGAGAAGAAAAATACACCTGCTGAAAAATGTCGAAAATTCAGGTTTTCGTTTTTTGGCTGTAACTTTCGATGCGTTGATCGCAGCGTATTGGGACTGCGCCCAATCGATTTTTCTCGCAAAATTACGTCGGAATAGTGCCTGAAAGAATTAATTCCAGCACTTTTCAAAATCGCGAAAATTTTCGCCAAAAATACAAAGGGGTTAACCTTCCTTTTTTTTTGACCAAAAAATTTTTCGTCTCAGAATTGATTCGTATGACTCTTGCCCGACCAATTGGACCCCAAGGAACTTAGAAAACGCAGCGAAAAGAGCGTGGGATCAACAGGAGAGAAATTGAGGAGAAAAATACACCTGCTGAAAAATGTCGAAAATTCAGGTTTTCGTTTTTTGGCTGTAACTTTCGATGCGTTGATCGCAGCGTATTGGGACTGCGCCCAATCGATTTTTCTCGCAAAATTACGTCGGAATGGTGCCTGAAAGAATTGATTCCAGCACTTTTCAAAATCGCGAAAATTTTCGCCAAAAATACAAAGGGGTTAACCTTCCTTTTTTTTTGACCAAAAAATTTTTCGTCTCAGAATTGATTCGTATGACTCTTGCCCGACCAATTGGACCCCAAGGAACTCAGAAAACGCAGCGAAAAGAGCGTGGGATCAACAGGAGAGAAATCGAGAAGAAAAATACACCTGCTGAAAAATGTCGAAAATTCAGGTTTTCGTTTTTTGGCTGTAACTTTCGATGCGTTGATCGCAGCGTAATGGGACTGCGCCCAATCGATTTTTCTCGCAAAATTACGTCGGAATGGTGCCTAAAAGAATTGATTCCAGCACTTTTCAAAATCGCGAAAATTTTCGCCAAAAATACAAAGGGGTTAACCTTCCGTTTTTTTTGACCAAAAAATTTTTCGTCTCAGAATTGATTCGTATGACTCTTGCCCGACCAATTGGACCCCAAGGAACTCAGAAAACGCAGCGAAAAGAGCGTGGGATCAACAGGAGAGAAATTGAGGAGAAAAATACACCTGCTGAAAAATGTCGAAAATTCAGGTTTTCGTTTTTTGGCTGTAACTTTCGATGCGTTGATCGCAGCGTATTGGGACTGCGCCCAATCGATTTTTCTCGCAAAATTACGTCGGAATAGTGCCTGAAAGAATTGATTCCAGCACTTTTCAAAATCGCGAAAATTTTCGCCAAAAATACAAAGGGGTTAACCTTCCGTTTTTTTTGACCAAAAAATTTTTCGTCTCAGAATTGATTCGTATGACTCTTGCCCGACCAATTGGACCCCAAGGAACTCAGAAAACGCAGCGAAAAGAGCGTGAGATCAACAGGAGAGAAATTGAGGAGAAAAATACACCTGCTGAAAAATGTCGAAAATTCAGGTTTTCGTTTTTTGGCTGTAACTTTCGATGCGTTGATCGCAGCGTATTGGGACTGCGCCCAATCGATTTTTCTCGCAAAATTACGTCGGAATAGTGCCTGAAAGAATTGATTCCAGCACTTTTCAAAATCGCGAAAATTTTCGCCAAAAATACAAAGGGGTTAACCTTCCGTTTTTTTTGACCAAAAAATTTTTCGTCTCAGAATTGATTCGTATGACTCTTGCCCGACCAATTGGACCCCAAGGAACTCAGAAAACGCAGCGAAAAGAGCGTGGGATCAACAGGAGAGAAATTGAGAAGAAAAATACACCTGCTGAAAAATGTCGAAAATTCAGGTTTTCGTTTTTTGGCTGTAACTTTCGATGCGTTGATCGCAGCGTATTGGGACTGCGCCCAATCGATTTTTCTCGCAAAATTACGTCGGAATGGTGCCTGAAAGAATTGATTCCAGCACTTTTCAAAATCGCGAAAATTTTCGCCAAAAATACAAAGGGGTTAACCTTCCTTTTTTTTTGACCAAAAAATTTTTCGTCTTAGAATTGATTCGTATGACTCTTGCCCGACCAATTGGACCCCAAGGAACTCAGAAAACGCAGCGAAAAGAGCGTGGGATCAACAGGAGAGAAATCGAGAAGAAAAATACACCTGCTGAAAAATGTCGAAAATTCAGGTTTTCGTTTTTTGGCTGTAACTTTCGATGCGTTGATCGCAGCGTAATGGGACTGCGCCCAATCGATTGTTCTCGCAAAATTACGTCGGAATGGTGCCTAAAAGAATTGATTCCAGCACTTTTCAAAATCGCGAAAATTTTCGCCAAAAATACAAAGGGGTTAACCTTCCGTTTTTTTTGACCAAAAAATTTTTCGTCTCAGAATTGATTCGTATGACTCTTGCCCGACCAATTGGACCCCAAGGAACTCAGAAAACGCAGCGAAAAGAGCGTGGGATCAACAGGAGAGAAATTGAGGAGAAAAATACACCTGCTGAAAAATGTCGAAAATTCAGGTTTTCGTTTTTTGGCTGTAACTTTCGATGCGTTGATCGCAGCGTATTGGGACTGCGCCCAATCGATTTTTCTCGCAAAATTACGTCGGAATAGTGCCTGAATGAATTGATTCCAGCACTTTTCAAAATCGCGAAACTTTTCGCCAAAAATACAAAGGGGTTAACCTTCCGTTTTTTTTGACCAAAAAATTTTTCGTCTCAGAATTGATTCGTATGACTCTTGCCCGACCAATTGGACCCCAAGGAACTCAGAAAACGCAGCGAAAAGAGCGTGAGATCAACAGGAGAGAAATTGAGAAGAAAAATACACCTGCTGAAAAATGTCGAAAATTCAGGTTTTCGTTTTTTGGCTGTAACTTTCGATGCGTTGATCGCAGCGTATTGGGACTGCGCCCAATCGATTTTTCTCGCAAAATTACGTCGGAATAGTGCCGGAAAGAATTGATTCCAGCACTTTTCAAAATCGCGAAAATTTTCGCCAAAAATACAAAGGGGTTAACCTTCCGTTTTTTTTGACCAAAAAATTTTTCGTCTCAGAATTGATTCGTATGACTCTTGCCCGACCAATTGGACCCCAAGGAACTCAGAAAACGCAGCGAAAAGAGCGTGAGATCAACAGGAGAGAAATTGAGAAGAAAAATACACCTGCTGAAAAATGTCGAAAATTCAGGTTTTCGTTTTTTGGCTGTAACTTTCGATGCGTTGATCGCAGCGTATTGGGACTGCGCCCAATCGATTTTTCTCGCAAAATTACGTCGGAATAGTGCCTGAAAGAATTGATTCCAGCACTTTTCAAAATCGCGAAAATTTTCGCCAAAAATACAAAGGGGTTAACCTTCCTTTTTTTTTGACCAAAAAATTTTTCGTCTCAGAATTAATTCGTATGACTCTTGCCCGACCAATTGGACCCCAAGGAACTCAGAAAACGCAGCGAAAAGAGCGTGGGATCAACAGGAGAGAAATCGAGAAGAAAAATACACCTGCTGAAAAATGTCGAAAATTCAGGTTTTCGTTTTTTGGCTGTAACTTTCGATGCGTTGATCGCAGCGTAATGGGACTGCGCCCAATCGATTTTTCTCGCAAAATTACGTCGGAATGGTGCCTAAAAGAATTGATTCCAGCACTTTTCAAAATCGCGAAAATTTTCGCCAAAAATACAAAGGGGTTAACCTTCCGTTTTTTTTGACCAAAAAATTTTTCGTCTCAGAATTGATTCGTATGACTCTTGCCCGACCAATTGGACCCCAAGGAACTCAGAAAACGCAGCGAAAAGAGCGTGGGATCAACAGGAGAGAAATTGAGGAGAAAAATACACCTGCTGAAAAATGTCGAAAATTCAGGTTTTCGTTTTTTGGCTGTAACTTTCGATGCGTTGATCGCAGCGTATTGGGACTGCGCCCAATCGATTTTTCTCGCAAAATTACGTCGGAATAGTGCCTGAATGAATTGATTCCAGCACTTTTCAAAATCGCGAAACTTTTCGCCAAAAATACAAAGGGGTTAACCTTCCGTTTTTTTTGACCAAAAAATTTTTCGTCTCAGAATTGATTCGTATGACTCTTGCCCGACCAATTGGACCCCAAGGAACTCAGAAAACGCAGCGAAAAGAGCGTGAGATCAACAGGAGAGAAATTGAGAAGAAAAATACACCTGCTGAAAAATGTCGAAAATTCAGGTTTTCGTTTTTTGGCTGTAACTTTCGATGCGTTGATCGCAGCGTATTGGGACTGCGCCCAATCGATTTTTCTCGCAAAATTACGTCGGAATAGTGCCGGAAAGAATTGATTCCAGCACTTTTCAAAATCGCGAAAATTTTCGCCAAAAATACAAAGGGGTTAACCTTCCGTTTTTTTTGACCAAAAAATTTTTCGTCTCAGAATTGATTCGTATGACTCTTGCCCGACCAATTGGACCCCAAGGAACTCAGAAAACGCAGCGAAAAGAGCGTGAGATCAACAGGAGAGAAATTGAGGAGAAAAATACACCTGCTGAAAAATGTCGAAAATTCAGGTTTTCGTTTTTTGGCTGTAACTTTCGATGCGTTGATCGCAGCGTATTGGGACTGCGCCCAATCGATTTTTCTCGCAAAATTACGTCGGAATAGTGCCCAAAAGAATTGATTCCAGCACTTTTCAAAATCGCGAAAATTTTCGCCAAAAATACAAAGGGGTTAACCTTCCTTTTTTTTTGACCAAAAAATTTTTCGTCTCAGAATTGATTCGTATGACTCTTGCCCGTCCAATTGGACCCCAAGGAACTCAGAAAACGCAGCGAAAAGAGCGTGAGATCAACAGGAGAGAAATTGAGAAGAAAAATACACCTGCTGAAAAATGTCGAAAATTCAGGTTTTCGTTTTTTGGCTGTAACTTTCGATGCGTTGATCGCAGCGTATTGGGACTGCGCCCAATCGATTTTTCTCGCAAAATTACGTCGGAATAGTGCCTGAAAGAATTAATTCCAGCACTTTTCAAAATCGCGAAAATTTTCGCCAAAAATACAAAGGGGTTAACCTTCCTTTTTTTTTGACCAAAAAATTTTTCGTCTCAGAATTGATTCGTATGACTCTTGCCCGACCAATTGGACCCCAAGGAACTTAGAAAACGCAGCGAAAAGAGCGTGGGATCAACAGGAGAGAAATTGAGGAGAAAAATACACCTGCTGAAAAATGTCGAAAATTCAGGTTTTCGTTTTTTGGCTGTAACTTTCGATGCGTTGATCGCAGCGTATTGGGACTGCGCCCAATCGATTTTTCTCGCAAAATTACGTCGGAATAGTGCCTGAAAGAATTGATTCCAGCACTTTTCAAAATCGCGAAAATTTTCGTCAAAAATACAAAGGGGTTAACCTTCCGTTTTTTTTGACCAAAAAATTTTTCGTCTCAGAATTGATTCGTATGACTCTTGCCCGACCAATTGGACCCCAAGGAACTCAGAAAACGCAGCGAAAAGAGCGTGAGATCAACAGGAGAGAAATTGAGGAGAAAAATACACCTGCTGAAAAATGTCGAAAATTCAGGTTTTCGTTTTTTGGCTGTAACTTTCGATGCGTTAATCGCAGCGTATTGGGACTGCGCCCAATCGATTTTTCTCGCAAAATTACGTCGGAATAGTGCCTGAAAGAATTGATTCCAGCACTTTTCAAAATCGCGAAAATTTTCGCCAAAAATACAAAGGGGTTAACCTTCCTTTTTTTTTGACCAAAAAATTTTTCGTCTCAGAATTGATTCGTATGACTCTTGCCCGACCAATTGGACCCCAAGGAACTCAGAAAACGCAGCGAAAAGAGCGTGAGATCAACAGAAGAGAAATTGAGAAGAAAAATACACCTGCTGAAAAATGTCGAAAATTCAGGTTTTCGTTTTTTGGCTGTAACTTTCGATGCGTTGATCGCAGCGTATTGGGACTGCGCCCAATCGATTTTTCTCGCAAAATTACGTCGGAATAGTGCCTGATAGAATTGATTCCAGCTCTTTTCACAATCGCGAAAATTTTCGCCAAAAATACAAAGGGGTTAACCTTCCTTTTTTTTTGACCAAAAAATTTTTCGTCTCAGAATTGATTCGTATGACTCTAGCCCGACCAATTGGACCCCAAGGAACTCAGAAAACGCAGCGAAAAGAGCGTGGGATCAACAGAAGAGAAATTGAGAAGAAAAATACACCTGCTGAAAAATGTCGAAAATTCAGGTTTTCGTTTTTTGGCTGTAACTTTCGATGCGTTGATCGCAGCGTATTGGGACTGCGCCCAATCGATTTTTCTCGCAAAATTACGTCGGAATAGTGCCTGATAGAATTGATTCCAGCTCTTCTCAAAATCGCGAAAATTTTCGCCAAAAATACAAAGGGGTTAACCTTCCTTTTTTTTTGACCAAAAAATTTTTCGTCTCAGAATTGATTCGTATGACTCTTGCCCGACCAATTGGACCCCAAGGAACTCAGAAAACGCAGCGAAAAGAGCGTGAGATCAACAGGAGAGAAATTGAGAAGAAAAATACACCTGCTGAAAAATGTCGAAAATTCAGGTTTTCGTTTTTTGGCTGTAACTTTCGATGCGTTGATCGCAGCGTATTGGGACTGCGCCCAATCGATTTTTCTCGCAAAATTACGTCGGAATAGTGCCTGAATGAATTGATTCCAGCACTTTTCAAAATCGCGAAACTTTTCGCCAAAAATACAAAGGGGTTAACCTTCCGTTTTTTTTGACCAAAAAATTTTTCGTCTCAGAATTGATTCGTATGACTCTTGCCCGACCAATTGGACCCCAAGGAACTCAGAAAACGCAGCGAAAAGAGCGTGAGATCAACAGGAGAGAAATTGAGAAGAAAAATACACCTGCTGAAAAATGTCGAAAATTCAGGTTTTCGTTTTTTGGCTGTAACTTTCGATGCGTTGATCGCAGCGTATTGGGACTGCGCCCAATCGATTTTTCTCGCAAAATTACGTCGGAATAGTGCCGGAAAGAATTGATTCCAGCACTTTTCAAAATCGCGAAAATTTTCGCCAAAAATACAAAGGGGTTAACCTTCCGTTTTTTTTGACCAAAAAATTTTTCGTCTCAGAATTGATTCGTATGACTCTTGCCCGACCAATTGGACCCCAAGGAACTCAGAAAACGCAGCGAAAAGAGCGTGAGATCAACAGGAGAGAAATTGAGGAGAAAAATACACCTGCTGAAAAATGTCGAAAATTCAGGTTTTCGTTTTTTGGCTGTAACTTTCGATGCGTTGATCGCAGCGTATTGGGACTGCGCCCAATCGATTTTTCTCGCAAAATTACGTCGGAATAGTGCCCAAAAGAATTGATTCCAGCACTTTTCAAAATCGCGAAAATTTTCGCCAAAAATACAAAGGGGTTAACCTTCCTTTTTTTTTGACCAAAAAATTTTTCGTCTCAGAATTGATTCGTATGACTCTTGCCCGTCCAATTGGACCCCAAGGAACTCAGAAAACGCAGCGAAAAGAGCGTGAGATCAACAGGAGAGAAATTGAGAAGAAAAATACACCTGCTGAAAAATGTCGAAAATTCAGGTTTTCGTTTTTTGGCTGTAACTTTCGATGCGTTGATCGCAGCGTATTGGGACTGCGCCCAATCGATTTTTCTCGCAAAATTACGTCGGAATAGTGCCTGAAAGAATTAATTCCAGCACTTTTCAAAATCGCGAAAATTTTCGCCAAAAATACAAAGGGGTTAACCTTCCTTTTTTTTTGACCAAAAAATTTTTCGTCTCAGAATTGATTCGTATGACTCTTGCCCGACCAATTGGACCCCAAGGAACTTAGAAAACGCAGCGAAAAGAGCGTGGGATCAACAGGAGAGAAATTGAGGAGAAAAATACACCTGCTGAAAAATGTCGAAAATTCAGGTTTTCGTTTTTTGGCTGTAACTTTCGATGCGTTGATCGCAGCGTATTGGGACTGCGCCCAATCGATTTTTCTCGCAAAATTACGTCGGAATAGTGCCTGAAAGAATTGATTCCAGCACTTTTCAAAATCGCGAAAATTTTCGTCAAAAATACAAAGGGGTTAACCTTCCGTTTTTTTTGACCAAAAAATTTTTCGTCTCAGAATTGATTCGTATGACTCTTGCCCGACCAATTGGACCCCAAGGAACTCAGAAAACGCAGCGAAAAGAGCGTGAGATCAACAGGAGAGAAATGGAGGAGAAAAATACACCTGCTGAAAAATGTCGAAAATTCAGGTTTTCGTTTTTTGGCTGTAACTTTCGATGCGTTAATCGCAGCGTATTGGGACTGCGCCCAATCGATTTTTCTCGCAAAATTACGTCGGAATAGTGCCTGAAAGAATTGATTCCAGCACTTTTCAAAATCGCGAAAATTTTCGCCAAAAATACAAAGGGGTTAACCTTCCTTTTTTTTTGACCAAAAAATTTTTCGTCTCAGAATTGATTCGTATGACTCTTGCCCGACCAATTGGACCCCAAGGAACTCAGAAAACGCAGCGAAAAGAGCGTGAGATCAACAGAAGAGAAATTGAGAAGAAAAATACACCTGCTGAAAAATGTCGAAAATTCAGGTTTTCGTTTTTTGGCTGTAACTTTCGATGCGTTGATCGCAGCGTATTGGGACTGCGCCCAATCGATTTTTCTCGCAAAATTACGTCGGAATAGTGCCTGATAGAATTGATTCCAGCTCTTTTCACAATCGCGAAAATTTTCGCCAAAAATACAAAGGGGTTAACCTTCCTTTTTTTTTGACCAAAAAATTTTTCGTCTCAGAATTGATTCGTATGACACTTGCCCGACCAATTGGACCCCAAGGAACTCAGAAAACGCAGCGAAAAGAGCGTGGGATCAACAGGAGAGAAATTGAGAAGAAAAATACACCTGCTGAAAAATGTCGAAAATTCAGGTTTTCGTTTTTTGGCTGTAACTTTCGATGCGTTGATCGCAGCGTATTGAGACTGCGCCCAATCGATTTTTCTCGCAAAATTACGTCGGAATAGTGCCTGAAAGAATTGATTCCAGCACTTTTCAAAATCGCGAAAATTTTCGCCAAAAATACAAAGGGGTTAACCTTCCTTTTTTTTTGACCAAAAAATTTTTCGTCTCAGAATTGATTCGTATGACTCTAGCCCGACCAATTGGACCCCAAGGAACTCAGAAAACGCAGCGAAAAGAGCGTGGGATCAACAGAAGAGAAATTGAGAAGAAAAATACACCTGCTGAAAAATGTCGAAAATTCAGGTTTTCGTTTTTTGGCTGTAACTTTCGATGCGTTGATCGCAGCGTATTGGGACTGCGCCCAATCGATTTTTCTCGCAAAATTACGTCGGAATAGTGCCTGATAGAATTGATTCCAGCTCTTCTCAAAATCGCGAAAATTTTCGCCAAAAATACAAAGGGGTTAACCTTCCTTTTTTTTTGACCAAAAAATTTTTCGTCTCAGAATTGATTCGTATGACTCTTGCCCGACCAATTGGACCCCAAGGAACTCAGAAAACGCAGCGAAAAGAGCGTGAGATCAACAGGAGAGAAATTGAGAAGAAAAATACACCTGCTGAAAAATGTCGAAAATTCAGGTTTTCGTTTTTTGGCTGTAACTTTCGATGCGTTGATCGCAGCGTATTGGGACTGCGCCCAATCGATTTTTCTCGCAAAATTACGTCGGAATAGTGCCTGAAAGAATTGATTCCAGCACTTTTCAAAATCGCGAAAATTTTCGCCAAAAATACAAAGGGGTTAACCTTCCTTTTTTTTTGACCAAAAAATTTTTCGTCTCAGAATTGATTCGTATGACTCTTGCCCGACCAATTGGACCCCAAGGAACTCAGAAAACGCAGCGAAAAGAGCGTGGGATCAACAGGAGAGAAATTGAGAAGAAAAATACGCCTGCTGAAAAATGTCGAAAATTCAGGTTTTCGTTTTTTGGCTGTAACTTTTGATGCGTTGATCGCAGCGTATTGGGACTGCGCCCAATCGATTTTTCTCGCAAAATTACGTCGGAATAGTGCCTGAAAGAATTGATTCCAGCACTTTTCAAAATCACGAAAATTTTCGCCAAAAATACGAAGGGGTTAACCTTCCTTTTTTTTTGACCAAAAAATTTTTCGTCTCAGAATTGATTCGTATGACTCTTGCCCGACCAATTGGACCCCAAGGAACTCAGAAAACGCAGCGAAAAGAGCGTGGGATCAACAGGAGAGAAATTGAGAAGAAAAATACACCTGCTGAAAAATGTCGAAAATTCAGGTTTTCGTTTTTTGGCTGTAACTTTTGATGCGTTGATCGCAGCGTATTGGGACTGCGCCCAATCGATTTTTCTCGCAAAATTACGTCGGAATAGTGCCTGAAAGAATTGATTCCAGCACTTTTCAAAATCACGAAAATTTTCGCCAAAAATACGAAGGGGTTAACCTTCCTTTTTTTTTGACCAAAAAATTTTTCGTCTCAGAATTGATTCGTATGACTCTTGCCCGACCAATTGGACCCCAAGGAACTCAGAAAACGCAGCGAAAAGAGCGTGAGATCAACAGGAGAGAAATTGAGAAGAAAAATACACCTGCTGAAAAATGTCGAAAATTCAGGTTTTCGTTTTTTGGCTGTAACTTTCGATGCGTTGATCGCAGCGTATTGAGACTGCGCCCAATCGATTTTTCTCGCAAAATTACGTCGGAATAGTGCCTGAAAGAATTGATTCCAGCACTTTTCAAAATCGCGAAAATTTTCGCCAAAAATACAAAGGGGTTAACCTTCCTTTTTTTTTGACCAAAAAATTTTTCGTCTCAGAATTGATTCGTATGACTCTTGCCCGACCAATTGGACCCCAAGGAACTCAGAAAACGCAGCGAAAAGAGCGTGGGATCAACAGAAGAGAAATTGAGAAGAAAAATACACCTGCTGAAAAATGTCGAAAATTCAGGTTTTCGTTTTTTGGCTGTAACTTTCGATGCGTTGATCGCAGCGTATTGGGACTGCGCCCAATCGATTTTTCTCGCAAAATTACGTCGGAATAGTGCCTGATAGAATTGATTCCAGCTCTTCTCAAAATCGCGAAAATTTTCGCCAAAAATACAAAGGGGTTAACCTTCCTTTTTTTTTGACCAAAAAATTTTTCGTCTCAGAATTGATTCGTATGACTCTTGCCCGACCAATTGGACCCCAAGGAACTCAGAAAACGCAGCGAAAAGAGCGTGAGATCAACAGGAGAGAAATTGAGAAGAAAAATACACCTGCTGAAAAATGTCGAAAATTCAGGTTTTCGTTTTTTGGCTGTAACTTTCGATGCGTTGATCGCAGCGTATTGGGACTGCGCCCAATCGATTTTTCTCGCAAAATTCCGTCGGAATAGTGCCTGAAAGAATTGATTCCAGCACTTTTCAAAATCGCGAAAATTTTCGCCAAAAATACAAAGGGGTTAACCTTCCTTTTTTTTTGACCAAAAAATTTTTCGTCTCAGAATTGATTCGTATGACTCTTGCCCGACCAATTGGACCCCAAGGAACTCAGAAAACGCAGCGAAAAGAGCGTGGGATCAACAGGAGAGAAATTGAGAAGAAAAATACACCTGCTGAAAAATGTCGAAAATTCAGGTTTTCGTTTTTTGGCTGTAACTTTCGATGCGTTGATCGCAGCGTATTGGGACTGCGCCCAATCGATTTTTCTCGCAAAATTACGTCGGAATAGTGCCTGAAAGAATTGATTCCAGCACTTTTCAAAATCGCGAAAATTTTCGCCAAAAATACAAAGGGGTTAACCTTCCTTTTTTTTTGACCAAAAAATTTTTCGTCTCAGAATTGATTCGTATGACTCTTGCCCGACCAATTGGACCCCAAGGAACTCAGAAAACGCAGCGAAAAGAGCGTAGGATCAACAGGAGAGAAATTGAGAAGAAAAATACACCTGCTGAAAAATGTCGAAAATTCAGGTTCTCGTTTTTTGGCTGTAACTTTCGATGCGTTGATCGCAGCGTATTGGGACTGCGCCCAATCGATTTTTCTCGCAAAATTACGTCGGAATAGTGCCTGAAAGAATTGATTCCAGCACTTTTCAAAATCGCGAAAATTTTCGCCAAAAATACAAAGGGGTTAACCTTCCGTTTTTTTTGACCAAAAAATTTTTCGTCTCAGAATTGATTCGTATGACTCTTGCCCGACCAATTGGACCCCAAGGAACTCAGAAAACGCAGCGAAAAGAGCGTGGGATCAACAGGAGAGAAATTGAGGAGAAAAATACACCTGCTGAAAAATGTCGAAAATTCAGGTTTTCGTTTTTTGGCTGTAACTTTCGATGCGTTGATCGCAGCGTATTGGGACTGCGCCCAATCGATTTTTCTCGCAAAATTACGTCGGAATAGTGCCTGAAAGAATTGATTCCAGCACTTTTCAAAATCGCGAAAATTTTCGCCAAAAATACAAAGGGGTTAACCTTCCTTTTTTTTTGACCAAAAAATTTTTCGTCTCAGAATTGATTCGTATGACTCTTGCCCGACCAATTGGACCCCAAGGAACTCAGAAAACGCAGCGAAAAGAGCGTGGGATCAACAGGAGAGAAATTGAGAAGAAAAATACACCTGCTGAAAAATGTCGAAAATTCAGGTTTTCGTTTTTTGGCTGTAACTTTCGATGCGTTGATCGCAGCGTATTGGGACTGCGCCCAATCGATTTTTCTCGCAAAATTACGTCGGAATAGTGCCTGAAAGAATTGATTCCAGCACTTTTCAAAATCGCGAAAATTTTCGCCAAAAATACAAAGGGGTTAACCTTCCGTTTTTTTTTACCAAAAAATTTTTCGTCTCAGAATTGATTCGTATGACTCTTGCCCGACCAATTGGACCCCAAGGAACTCAGAAAACGCAGCGAAAAGAGCGTGGGATCAACAGGAGAGAAATTGAGAAGAAAAATACACCTGCTGAAAAATGTCGAAAATTCAGGTTTTCGTTTTTTGGCTGTAACTTTTGATGCGTTGTTCGCAGCGTATTGGGACTGCGCCCAATCGATTTCTCTCGCAAAATTACGTCGGAATGGTGCCTGAAAGAATTGATTCCAGCACTTTTCAAAATCGCGAAAATTTTCGCCAAAAATACAAAGGGGTTAGTCTTACTTTCTTCTTCATTTTCGGGGCCAAAAATTTTATTGTCTCAGATTTGACTTGTATGACTCTGGTTCAACTAATTGGATTCTGCGGAATGCACAACATACTATGAAATACGCGTGGAGTCAACAGCAGAAAACCCACCAACGAAATCCTATGTTTCTGGACTGCAACTTTTGATTCTTTTGTTCTACCGTTAGAATCATTCTGCAAGATCCTCAAGTCCTCAGTTGGACCATCAAAAATCAAAAAAGAACCACTGCGACTTAGTATGATTATGATTCGCGGAAGTATAACAGGCCATTCTAGCAATTACTGGTATTGTGTCGGACCTACAAACGTTTTGAATGCAATATCACAATTGTATGTGATTCGTCATGAGAAACCAAATTAATCTTGTAATTTCGCTGGTCTATTGAATGCAGGGAACGAGCAAATTCTTCAAATCATTTATGACTTATATCACTTTAGTTACACACAATGCTGTACAATTGATCTTGAAACTCTGTAATAGGATCATGAAAGTCTGTTAAGCTGTACTTTCGCATTCCTTAATTACAACTTATTTCACTTTCGAACAACATTCTACCCATGTGAAATTGTTTTCATGCCAACTTAAGAGACAATCATAGTTTCAAGCCCTCAACCCTTTAATATCTCACTTATACATTTCAATTTTGTTCATCATGGAGACCAGTCATTCGAATTTGCTCTTATTTACGAGCTTGCTCGCAATCAACACACATACATCACGAAACGCATGCGCTCCGATTCACCCAATTACGCGCACTGTTGCACGAAATCATATTCGTTGCGCCCAATGTGGACTTCACATCAGATGAACTGTTTCGATGTATCTAAGTAGCAAAAGTCGAAACGCTGCTACGCCATAGACTGGTTTCTGCAATTATTTTACGTAAGTCTTTTTCCGTGGGATGTAATTCATTCTAATCTTTATTTGTACAGTATTATACTAATCAACAGGACAATTATTCAATAAGTGCCGTTGAAATGGTCAAATAAAAAAGGTAAGTGCGGCAATAGGCATTTTACAAGGTACTTCAGTTACCTGTACGCAACCACCTCCACATTCTGGGAAGTCCTTCGAAATAATCGAACCAACCAATCCGTTGGTCCCAGTCGTTACATCGAAGACGAAGCTGGTTTACATTAAAAGATAGGCTAACCGCTCTCCAAATTTCCTCTCATTTCCCTCCCCAGGATGCGTCAATTATCTGTGCACGCAAATCATTAGCATCAGTTATTAAAACCGCAGGATCTATTGTTCCGAAGACTTCAGGGTCAACATAAATTGATTTTGCTTTCAAATTTCCGTCCTGTGGATTGTAGGTATGAAAAATCAGAGTAGAACATTGAAATAAAAAAATAAAAATGTAGCTAGATGACATGAGGTGATAATTGCGCGCAATATATTTCACACCGTAAAGTGTCCGGAAATCTACATCGAATCGCAAGAGCATATAGAAATGAATAGGAAGAAAAAAAAAACGTCGTGTACGCGATTAAATTACAACGCATATTTTCTAAATTCAATAATTGTACACCAATGGAGATAACGTATACGACAAACTGGACTTACGTTTCTTTTATGAAAATCATGTTCCTCGGAGAATGTATAAAGTGGGGCAGAAAACGAGCCCTCGCGATGCTCAGGTGTTCCAGGTATCGATGTGGTGGGTGTATGAGGTTGAAAATGAGCTTGGCGGTACGCGATGAACAACCCTGCGGATAGGCGAGGCTAAACTCGTGGCTGACTGGCACCCCTGTTTTCGACGTGCGAAGGGCGGGGGGAAGGGTGGAGGCGGAGAAGGACGAGGATACACGGAAAGGGGTACAGAGGAGGTCGCGAAGCGAGACCGGAACGACGGAGGGCGTCCCGACGTCCACCTGCAAACGCCTGACACATCCCTCCGTCCACGCTGTACGTGCACACGACGAACATCGGCCGAACCCGGCGGCCAAATTTCACCCCCTCTCAGTTCCTCCCGTGGATTTCCTCCCCTCTCTCCTCTCTCCTCTCTCTCCTCTCTCCTCTCTGTCTCTCCCGCGGTTGTCAGGGGACCGGAGGCGAATCGATGCCCGAGGCCGGGAAAGAAGCTGCGAGCTTTACGCCGACCCACGCCGACGCCTGTGCCACTCCACGAGTCCGAAGGGGTGCGTAATATGCGTGTATGCACAGGTATTCACATTGCGATTCAATCCCGTATCGCGCAGGTGTTTACGCGAAATCCATTCCACGTGTATGTATAATATCTGTAATTTGCCTCGTATATCTGGACATCTCGGCAGGCTTCTTACACACATCGTCGCGCAGCAACCCTCGGCGATTTATCCTGTATGCCCCTTTGTCTCTTTGATACAAAATCGGGGGATTCGCATCCTCGTTAAATGATTATGTAGAGGTAAAAGCTGCTCTTGACAGCTCTATCAAGTGCCAGACAATTGAAATATCTACTGAACAGAATCGTTACTACGTCATCTGATTATTTGATATTGCAAATATTTGTCCAACACCGAAACTCGGTGCTTTGTGTCCGATCGATTTGCTTCACGTATTGTTTGAAAGGTAATTTATCGGTTTAACGTGATTAAGGGAATTCAGTTCTTGTAACCCCGTGTCCTTTGCTCATGCTTGTAATGTATTTATATCGATCATGAAGAAGAATTATCAGAAGACATATAATTTTCGGAAGAATACCGTTTTAGCGTGGAAACAAACGTTCCCATTTCACAATCTCAAGCTCAACGTCGACGCTTGTACCAATCGGATTTACGCCGTTAAGCCCGAAATCATCATGCGTAGTTATATTTGTGAAAATTTTCGTGATAAGATCCTGTCAAATTGTACAAAGTAATCGAGACTATGACAAGAAGCCAAGGATCCAAGGGAAATTAGCTACACCGCTGTCAAAGAACTGGAAGGTGGCCCGAGTACCGAGACACGTTGAAACACAATTTTCGATCAAATCCAATCTCCAAGATGAGCTCTAAAATATAATATCTGTATGTAACTCTTTCTTTTTGCATGCAATGTAAACGGCGTACCGACTGGAGCGCACTTTTTAATTTTCAAGCGGCGTTCTATACGAAGCAATAGCGTTATATCACGATTGATGAATTCGTTACGATCAGTGTCCAAAAGTTGAAACGGCCAAGAATATTAGGTGGTGGAAAGGAGGTATTTCCATGTCTGTAAGGAGAGCTCTCTCGAGTCTCGAGTAATAAGGAGGATGCAGGCGCAGGCGTTGCGATTAGAACTGCAGTGTGGGGCGCGATTCTGCGCCCTGACATCGTACGCCTGGAGGACTTCGGGGGTAGGCAGAGGAGGTCAGGGGCGACAGTGCGGGTCCTGGGGGCGGCGCGGGCGCATGGCTCCGTTGTAACAATCCCTGAACGCGACTGTCGGGACGTGGTTTTAGTCGCAAAAGCCGTCGTCGAGCTTGCAGTATCCGTCTCACTCCTCGCCCGGTGTTCGGCCGTTTTCGGCTTGGGGGTAAATTAGTTTTTCTGCGGGGAAACCGAGGAAGGGAAAAGCACGAGACGTCGAGTAAGAGAGCCGTGTTCGTCGCGGTGGCCACGGCCGATATTTTCTCAGCAACGGGAAATCCCATTCCAGGACAATTTCCCTGTTGCCTGCGGTATACCGTACGCGTATATTACACACTAACGCAAAATTTATATCGCTTACGCATCGCAGCTATTAATCACAGGTAAATCGATACGGCTGTAAAGCCCTTATAACTACAATTTCCCTCCCTACGCGTATATAATTATTGTCGGCAGTTTATCTGTTCAGCGATCTGTCTCGGTTTAAATCATCCAGTTTACTTGTACATACGAGCGACGTTGTTATTAGGATGTTTCAATCGGGTGCAGTTTTTTATTGATCCCCATCCTTCGGGTTTTTGTACTTCTATTTTTCCAATGATCGAAGGGATATTCATGCCATTCAAGCCGGCCGGAGAAAGCTCAGAGCTTTTGACAGCTATGTAACTAGCTGACTATGTTATATAGCGCCAGCTGTTCGACCGCGGTGCCGATGTCGCATGTTCGACAACGGAAAAAAAACCGCGCTTACTTTTTTTTGGATTAAAAATTTTCACGGACATCGTCGCCATTCTTATCAAACTTGCTACTTCACCGAGTTTGTTTCGCGGACGAGTTTGAAATCCCGTGAGACTAGCCGGATGTTCGAACGAATTTAATATCTATTTCACAATTTTATATTCAAATTGATTCAGCATATCGTAAAGTAGAATAATAGTAATAACTGAAAAAGAGATTGCTCTAGGACATGTGTGGGAAGACATCTGAGCACTCACCTTTGCGAATTTCAAAACGACGAGGACAAAATCACCTGCAATAAATTATCCATTATGGATGATCGAAAATTTACTCAAGAATTAAACACGATACTGGAAGTACAAATATAACCATTGCTTGACGACTCGCAGAGCTCGATGAAAATAAAACCCAATTATAAAGAGAATAAAAGCTCTGATTAGAGATTCGGCGAAAAAAATCTAACTCACGTGAAAATATAACTAGATTAGTATAAAATTATTATTATTAGTATAAATTTCAATTCCGCATGTTTCGCAAGCCACAGTATCACGTTTCAAAACAAGTACCTACATTAAATGTGAGCTAGAACGAGGACGCGAGGATCACGCTGCTCGAACCGATTACTTATCAGCTTGTTACACGAATATTTTATATTCTTTTCTTCTTCCCAAAGTATAAAGCACCTCGTAATCTTCGGGGTTTTGGTCTCCGATCGATTATTCGGTCTAATTAATAACACCGGTGTTATAGATTCTCTTCAAAGCTGATTAAAGCCCGGCCGAAACGAGCTTACAGAGGGCTGAAGAACCAATACGCTTCTCCATAATCTACGGGAAAATTTTTTAACAACAATTACCACTAGCATGTGCATGTTCGCTGGTCTGCGCTCACGCCGAAACGAACATCCCCATCCTGTGAGGAGGATGCACGTGACGCTCTCGTCCTCTCGTCTCCTCTTCGCTCCTCATGGTGTGCGAATACGTTTTTCGCAAAGGTTAGAGCTGGCCAGACTGCCGCTGCTGCTGCACCTCGCCTCGAATCGATAAACGTTTAGAACGGATACTGGACAGGCAACCCTCTCTGTTGCCGGTGAAAATTTCACGTGATTAGTTTCCACGCCGATTTCGCTGCTGCGTAGATTAGCCATTGAAAAATAGGTGGAATCATCTCGCGACGGTACGAATGCCTCTGCGAATCGCGTGTTTCGCACCCCTGCAACATTTCTCTACATACTCGTACCTGAGGGATCGATCAAGGGGCTTTTACTTTCTACACCACGACAGGAATACACTCTTTTCACTTCGCCGGAACGACCGAGTTTTCATTAGTAAAATCGCGCCGAATTAAAGCTCTATAAAAATCGTACTAGTTTATTGATCATCGGCGATTGACGATACGTGTTACAGCTTTTTGGAATGTATACAGATTGCCAGTTGGATTGTTCCGCTCTTATTCTGCCGGAACGACTGACACTTATACCTTGTGAGAAGACAAAATCAGACCAGTCGTAGACTTGAAAATTGCGTCACGAAGCCAAGGAAAGTATCTTCATTCGCGTGATTGATCGTTTTTATCTAAATACTAATAAAATCAAATCGAAAACGTCAAAGTTAACTGGTACCGATCCCCTTGAACGGTTCAAGCGTCCTGCATCACGCAACACCTCAAATGACTATAGTATTTATGTCAATGGCTTGTAGATGCGCGTACACATACGATTGAAAATTTGTTGTAACCTTTGTATCTTATGGTCCTCAGGAAGCTACTGCTCTAGGATCAATTAAAACTTTTCATCTATTTATCTATCTACGTAGGCGAGATTAAATCACTTCGAATACTCGAAAAGATGGAGGACCGAGTTTACAACCTATGAAATATTTCGTAAGAATAATTGAGAAAAAATGATGCTAGTGACGTGCGGATATGAAAGTGCTGACAAAATGAGCTGTTGGATATAGACATAGCGATACGGTGTTGAGTTTAACGATACCCATTTCAGGTGAAAAGTTCGTTTTCTCAATTAACGAGAGGTAATAATTTTTTACGACGGGGGTAATTGTTCGTTTTTTTTGTTTTCCTTTCTCTTTTTCATCTTCTCTTTTTGGCTGCGATAAAACGAGGCGTCCACGATGGGCAAGTTCCGATACCCGCAGTCAGCTATTACGGATATCGACTTAAACCGACAACGCCACGGCGACAAAAGACGTAATTTGCGCGTTTGTATCAGGGGAGTTTGGGATTCATGAGTAGGCGACTAATTGTAGGCATACAAGATCGAAGCGTCGACGAGGAGGGTATGATACAGTCGTATCTTGACGCGGTCTTCTCCCCCAATTATTTAAATCCCATCACACGGCGCAGACACGCGAAAGTAGATATTATTTTCAAGATAAACAGATTTCATTCCATTTCAGTATAGTGGAAGTATGGAGCGTCCTGAGGAGGCGGTTCAGGAACGCGGTCGAAACTTCCGATTACTTCATCCCGAAGAACTGCCTCAACTTCTGGACTTCCTCACCGGATATCTTCCCGAATCTCTGAAGGTATGCGCCGATTTATACTTTATTAACTACTCAGCTTCATATTATAATAAATAACCGCTTGGATACCATCTTCGCCGGAGACAGTAGTTTGAGCAAGAATTTTTAAGGTTGCGAATTTCCTTCCCTTGCAAAATTTCTAGCGTTTACGAAAATCGAAGCTTCGTTATATACACAGAGAGAAACAGCATGGTTGAAGAAGCGCTCCTCGTATTGTAGAAAAATTAGGTACCTAACGTTGTTGAAAAATTGCGTTTTAAGATGAACGCCAAGTTCCAATTTACAGGAAACTCATTGCCAGCTGCATTCGCACACGAGACCATCACGCAATGCTGCGAGACACGTGTTACAATTCTAATCAATATACGTGCACAAGCTGGTCAACGCGGTTTTCAACTCGTTAAGCATTTTAGACCTCGCGGCGTACTGTAGTTACTCATATTTTTATGCGACATATTAACCATATAATTCTATAATTAACCGTGCGATAATTCTATACTATTTCACGAATAACTCTGTAATCTCTTAATCTATTTATTGCGGGCGAACACTGGACGGTTTTACAGTCACTGTGACTTGATCGATCTGGCACGGCTTTTCGCCTTAGAGGTGAATCGAGCAATGGTTAATTGCCGATCGCGTATTTTCTGGTTGACGAACTGTTTCTCGGAAAAATAATAAATTCCCAAATTCCTGAACAAAATCCTCATAGCCGTGAAATTTCGGGAGAAAATGTGAAAAGAAATGCTGCCTAAATAATTGCTCACCTGCACCGTGTCGTCTTCTTTCCGTTTTATGCTCCAATGAATCGATTCCGCTGGTTTTTGCATCGGTTTTCGATACGTATGATCACTGCAGGTCAGCCGCCACGATCTCGCATAGATCACTCATGCAGAAGCTTTCCAGAGTTTCATCGCTTAGCCGGAGATTCTAATACAAGCGGTCACCACTGGAGGATGAATCACTGAATAAATTCGATGCGCAATTCTCAAACGGCAGAAAACAGATTGAAGCTTGACCGCGCTTTTCACCGATACTGATATTCAGACGAGTCAGAAAAGTTTGATTTGCCCGGAACTGGCAAACCGTCCATTTGGCTTTGAAATAAGTATATAAATAAATAAATAAATGAATAAATAAATAAATAAATATGTTTTGCCCGAAGCGACGGAATTGGATTTTCCATGTCTTTTCTCTCCCTCTATTAGATCCCGCTGTCTTGATACTGAGAAAATGAAGCTTTTTCTCCGTCTCTCGTCCCGATTTCCCAAGCCTTAGCTAATCATCACCCGAGCAGGGATGCAATTTCGCTCGTGTTGTCATCGCCGACAGTTTCTCGCGCAACATTGTGATTTGCGGACGGTTCGGTGTCGCTCGCCATCAGCTTTCCTATGGCTTCGCATCGCGCTATATACCATTGTAATATTATCCAGGGTACACTATTCCGCCCCGATAATAGACATTATACTCGTAGTCGACCGGTTCGCTCGATAGCTGCCGGGCAAATACCCCTACTTTCGTAAAACATCATAATTCAAGAAGCCCGTCTCGGTGGCGGTGAAGATGCGACGGACTTGGCTCAAGAGTCATGCGAGCCGCTCATCGCTGCGCGGAAGATTGATCCGAAGAATCGGGTACGAGCCACGTACACGGAGCATAATTGAATCGAAAATTTGCCTCGTGGAAAATGTTGAAAGGTGGAGGAGGGAGGCTCCTGGTCGTGATCCGGGGACATTCGACACGGCTGGAGTGCGGAATTATTAGATCGTTGACACGAGGCGGACTCGGGCCGATTATCAGCTCGGGGTGTGCGTATCGTATTAAATCGCGATTCAAATATGCGGCACGTAGCCGCAATAAGATCAAAGTTGCGTGTGGCAGTCGAGGCTGAAATAGTCCAGCTGGTATATGTGGGTCACCGCAATGCCGTACTGCTGTCTTTACCCCCGACATTGCCGCACTTTTCAAGGTCGCCTCCACTTCCCCAGGACATCCGAGGTCCTGAGGGATCCGGGACGAAGGAAGAAAGAATCCCTCGAAACCCGTCGCGGCTTTTCGAAACGAGCTGCGAAGGGGAGGACGACGATGACGCTTTTCATCTTTCAACTTTTGGGATAACCTTAGACCTTGTTGGGTGCCGATATGGGAATAACAATGATCGATCGTTTACACGATACTGAAAATTCTTGCGGTTACGACACAACGTCGACAAGCCCCCCCTTGCCCCGAGCTCGTGCGAATTGTGCTTTGATCGCGTGATTCAACAGCCCGCGCGAAACAACGAGCTTTAACAACAACTCGAGGAATAACTTTAATAACAGCGTTCCCGAAGTTTCTTTCTTTATCATTCTTATTCTTTTGTTACGTACACGTCGTCCGGTTTTACGTAGGGGTGCGATTACAGGGAGTCGGCGATTTTACGTCGTACAAAAGTTCAAATGTTTAGCTGCAACGTATTTACGTCGCATAGCGATATTCGTGATTCGTTCGTGTGCCGGCACGTATAACGCGGTACATGTTCAAAAATTCTGTTAGGACGTATTTATTCAACGGGTTTTTCAAATCTAACAATTCTTTTACTATAGGAATGGGCAAAGCTGCGGCAGTCTGCTCAGCGAGCTTTGAGGTGCACGAACTGTACGTATACAGTAATTAACGAACACGGAAAAAATACGAGCAACAGCTGGAAGAATAACAAGCATTATAGGTGTACACGAAAAAAAGAATAGAAAACGTAAAGTACAGTTTATACCATATTTATTACATTTGTTTGGAAGACCGCGTTGCATAAATAATATTGTACGCAACCATGCGAGCTTCCGTCATTTTTATACCGTCGACTTTTAGCAACCGTTTAGACGACATAACCAATTTATGGGAGTATTTAACAGCCAATATCGAGTGTATCGGTGTACTTATCGTGGTTTGGGGAAAAGCTATTGACCGGTAACGAGTTCAAAGTATATCAACGTACCGAAACATCAGAGGCGTGTACCCGAACCCAAGCCCAAAGACTAAACGGGTTCCGTGAAAAGCCGAGGGCCGAAAATAGCTCTTGGAAACCGTCATGTAGAGTTTGTGCTTTTAGTGATATCGAACATGCAAGCTTCATTGATTAACGCGATGATGTGATAAAAAATGTTTACCTGCATTCAAGGTGACCCTGACCCTCGGTCCTTCTCATTCCTCCCTCTCGTTCCAGCTTCTCTCCATAACGAATACCTACGGCAATTCATTGCAGCCGAAGCTGCATGCGATTCACGACGATAAACTGCTCAGCATTAGGTATACGTACGTATTATGCAATTACACGAAGGGAAAAAATCGATTTTGCGTTACCACGTCAAACTACGCGTTCAGGCGCCAGTCTGTTTTCCAACGTTTCGTGCACGTCACTCGGAGGAACCTTCTCAGGATTATCCCTAAACTCACGGGCATAAAGATTCCTTAAGCTCGAAGTTCGAACCTCAGCACCGAGCGCATATTTTTCATCGTATATAAATTGCCCTGCGAATTGTTCCCGATTTAAAAAATGTTGCGTCAAGGGTTGATAGGGTGAATTTTTGAGAAGCTGCAAGCTGGGCTGTGAAATCGCTATTTCTGTAATACATGGCAATATATTCGTATGCTGATTCACGTGTCTGTGAAAACACGCGTATATATGGTAACGACCTTTTCGGCACGGGCTGCAGCCCGGGCGATTTGAAGACCAATTTTATTGAGAGTGTTTTTCTCTTTCGCAAACGGGACCGACACCGCCTTTGCTGCCTCCACGTCCGCCGGGGGTTTCAAATTAAATGCAAATTAGTTCGAAGCAAGATGAACTTTCGAACTTAAGGCACGGGCCTAGGACGTTCTTTTTCCTTCTCACAACCCGAGCTCGTGAAAAAACATCAGCAATTTTATCTGTAGTAAAAAAAAATTTTATACACGCATCTAAGAAATCTGATTTCTAGTCTGACAATGAAATTTATAACGCGAGTATTCCCGGGCTGCAAGCTTCAGAGTCGTAGCAGATCGCACGTTCACTCTTTAGACAAAACCTTGAACTTTGTCCAAGAACCTCCGCAGTAAATTATCGCCTGATAAAAAAAACCCGCAGACATCAACCCCTCGACGTTTTCACTCGGCTCACAGCTTAAATCTCGCTGTGTAAAGTAATTGCGAAACACGTGGATGTATACGTAAAGTATGCTCCAATTGTTGATCCTTTATGCTTTTTTCTACTCTTATTTGGCCGAATAAATTTATCGTTCTCCGAGCTTTTCTTTCCTCTCGCTTTTTACCGCCGGCAATCATGTGATTATTTCAGTGCTTGATCGGTCTCTGCGTGTATGCCTTGGGTGTGGCTTGTACGACTGACTTGAGTAACATTCGTTTCACGTAATTTTCAATGCCACGGAATAAACATCGGCGAATCCGATATGTCAAATTGCCCAGAGTTGTTCGTAAAATTAGGCATAATTAACAGCAGAGAATAAAAGAAAATATTCACTGATTATGCAGCACTGACTGCCTTTGACGAACTAATTATTTAATCTAAGAAAAATACAGCAGACAAATTCACTCTCGGGTAAAAGCGCTTGAAAATTTCGCGAAAACTTCAAAGAGGTTTATGCCTATGCATAAATTGCTGGAATTTAACTAGGGATTCGGTATGGACTTACACTAATGACAAATAAACACTGCAATGTACCGAGTCAGCGTTATTCAGACGGTATAGTTGTTTTAAAAATGGATTACTGCTCAGCCTTACAATTTTCGGAGAGCTTTCAAGGCTTCCGGGAGACACGAACTAGACAAAGAACGTGAACTAAAATGATTAGCCTTTAACACAGAGCATTTAAAGTTGGCAGACCGAATGGAAACTAATTCTAGCTTATCGTTAGTAATTTTTTACTACCACTGACGCATTCCTAACTCCACGTTTATTGAACCCTTTTTCTTGAACATACCTCCGCAGGTTAAAATGCCAAGTGCTAACTTTGATCACTTGAATATATTTCAGTTTCATCAAACTCTTTTAACGTACCTGGAGGAACGAGTCTGGGAATTTCATTTTTACGTGGCAGACGGTTGGCCAAAGCAGTCCCCAATCTGCCTCCACTTCCCAGGAATGACATTGTCCGTAAGTATAACCTTACGGTGAACTATTCTCCGGAATACGATATCAGAAAACTGTCGGGGGACCCCCAAAACGGCTGGAGGCTGAGCAAATGGTAAATTTCAGAAACTGCCTTCGGCATCAGACGCTTTCAGCGCTGACCGGGTCGCAGCTTTACTTAAACTCAAAGCTCCCCGGGGTTGTCACCTTTGATCGTTACCACCGCTTTCTCCCCCGGCAATTTTACGTTGCAAAATATGATCACCGTCGTCTCCGATGTTCTTGAATGTTATGAACCTACCGTGACAAGCGTTCGCTCCCATTTTCACTTTCAACACTTCACAATTCACCGACTTTTATCGCACCGTCATAGCGTCCCTTCTACATCCTCGTAGAAGGCAGTGATTTCGGTAACGTTAACGCGAAGCATGTAATGAACGGCACTTCTGCACTATCACCCTTTTATATACATACATGTATTCGCTCGCGTGATGATTTGCAGTCCCTTTTTCGCGTCGGAATTACGGCGATCCTTTCCCGCAGAATACGAAAGCTCTGCGAAAGCTCAACCAATTGAAAAGAAGGATTCAAACAAATGCTTCGCTAGGATGTGTCAATGAGAGAAAATAAAATAAAAAAAAAAAAAACAGAAAACTGATAGCCTGTACGAAAGTGTAGCAAGAATGAATTGATCCATCGATTTTCACGATCCTGAAGGAGGAGGCAAGGATCAGTGGCGAATTGACTTTTGTACACGTCAAACGCAAACGGTAACTCACAGGCAAGAGAAAACGTCGACGTATACAAATCAAAGGTGGCCATTCGAAATTCGAACACGCGTATTACGGTTTGAAGTCGCAGGAGAAGATGGACGGGCGGAGGATTTGACATGGGGGTGGAGGGGGGTGGTGGCCCACATCCCGGCCTGGCTCGGGGCCAACATTTCGCCAAACTGAACGCCCCCGCATTCCACCTGCAAAGTGGAAAGAGTCCAGGGTGCCGGCATATCCGCAAAACGAACCCTGCCGGCCGATAATTCCGCGCCTCAAACTTTTACCCCGCAATTTTATTCCGCCTCTCTGTTAGTCAATTCCGATAATTACCAACCGCGAACACATATAAAGCTTGGATTATATATGCATACATACTATTTCGCTGCGAAGTTCGCACGCATTGATTATTCGCACAATATATGCCGTAACTATAATCGGTGAGATTCTAATTGTAAGTAAATTGCTTTTTCTCAATTTTCTAAACGCGATTTTGGATATTCCGTGCATGTAAGACTACATTTATGTAAAAGCGTACGGATCCGGAGCTTTCAGTCGATGTAGGATATAATAATCAACCCCGTAGAACTTGCGATTCAAGCTCTGCTGGAATCAACTTGCTCGTTAAAATTCTGCGGTATATAGAGATTGCGCGATAAAATTCTTCACAATAACGTAAACAACGAGCATTATACTCTGCACGATCCAATCTCCTGCAATCGACACGATTCAATGAACCCTGTGCCGATAAGAACAATGCCACTGTAATTTCGTAAGACAGTTACAATTCAATGTTTCTCCGCAACGTCCGCACGCGACTGTAAATGGTTGTGAAAATTACTTGACGGATATAATTTGTGCAAGATTGTCTGATCGATCGAATCTTCTTTCCCCCAGCCCCACGGTACTCTCTACGAAAGCGTGGGAGTCTTCTGTCCCGGCGACAGACTGGAGTTGCTGAAGCTCCTGCGAACGGAAGACGTGTTGTTGGACTGGTCGCGTCCCTTGTACATAAACTTCACGCATTGCGACATAGTCGACGAGTTGGTGCGGCTTTACGAGGGTACGGGAACGGTGAACCGAGTCCTGGGTGATATCTGGGCGTGCGAGGAGCCCGAGAAGACCGTGGAGATCGAGGAGGAAGCTGAGGAGAGCCAGACGGACGTCAGGGTCCAGCCGCTGAGGCCGGAACACGCCGAAGGAATCCACGAGCTTTACACGGCGAACGACATGGAGTGCCACGAGCTTTTTTTACGACTTATAAAGACACTCCCAGCGGCGGGAGTGTTCGCGGGTGATCGACTCGCCGCTTGGATGGTCCAGTCCTACTACGGAGCGATGTTCTCGATGCAAACGCGGCCCGAGTTCCGGCGGAAGGGTTACGGCACGAAGCTCGCGAGGTACCTGATCAAGGCGGTGGCCGACCGGGGCTACAACTCCTTCGTATTCATAAGGCCGGAGAACGAGGCGAGCCGGAGCCTTTACACAAAGCTGGGCTTCCGAAAGCTCTACCAAACGGCCAGGGCGATCTTCACGCCCGAGGGATGGGAGGAACCGGAAAGCGAGGGAAACCTCTTCCTCAGAGAGAACCTGGAGAACGCTGTCAGGCAGCTGAAGCACAGGGTGGTAATGGACGCGATCTGCGACGAGAAGGAGGAGGAAGCGGAGGAGGAGGATGCGGAGGAGGAGGAGGAGGAGGA
This sequence comes from Neodiprion pinetum, assembly GCF_021155775.2. Classification (NCBI taxonomy): domain Eukaryota; kingdom Metazoa; phylum Arthropoda; class Insecta; order Hymenoptera; family Diprionidae; genus Neodiprion; species Neodiprion pinetum. Next base: position 29,567,906 of record NC_060237.1, read on the forward strand.
GGATCAGGATCGCGTCGCGATACCGACCCCGGTTCTCGGCTCGCCCGTCGATTCTTCCGCACCACCGACATCGAACAAATACGCCTCCGAGGAGGACGTAGACCCCGGCACAGCGAACGACGAACCCGTCTTGCTCGTCAACGGCAACCGTCGCGTTCCTCGGACCGAAGACAAGGAATCACGCTGCGTCACCGACCTCGATAGGGAAGACGAAAAGGAAACCGTATGCGCGCCCTCGGTCGAGGACAGCAACGAAGGTGACGGCGGAACGGAATTCAGCGCCGGTAGAAACTAATTGTTTGTCGTATAATTTCATATTATTTTACGGTTATTATGTTACGTTATTATATTATATACATACCTATAAAGCTCGTTATTCGACGCACGCGATTTTACTTACAGTTAGGATTACGTGTATATCGAACTAATTAATTAAACGGATGTACGGAAAATTTGGGAAGAAAAAAATTACGAGGGAAGGCATAAGATATATATATATATATATATATATATACATGTATGTATATATATCTACAACATAACCGTGAGTAAAATATAATATATAGACGAGAAACACTTGTTATGAAATACGTAACCCGCGGCTTGCGCTTGGCACATTTGACAGCGGTAGCATTCGGAGAATAAAACATTCCACCCTCGCCCTTGAATTACGTAGTACTTGGTATAATTTAAGTTTAAGAAGTCAGAAAACGAAATTAAAACTAAAACGTAAGAAGGAGAAATAAAAAAGAAATTACGAATACGTACCATAAGTACATACGTAAAATATTGTATAACATCTTCGTAAGATATCGGCTAACTTGTAGGGATGCAGTTAATTCTGATTTCGTGCGAATAACTCGAGTTAATAAGTATGTTTAACTGTACGTATATAACACATGTATAGATATTGTATAGATGTAATATTTACGGGAAATTTGAAAGGTCTTCGTTACTCTTCAAACTCTTCATATCATATAAATATAGTACTAGGAATTGAAGCGTTGAAATGATTGGCTAAATTCAAAGATGCGAAGCTTCAACGAGGGGATTTTAAGCGATGACCTAACTATCAAGACAAAATCAACGTGAAAAAATGTGTGGAAAACTTTTTTCTCTTCTTACTGTCGGACGTTTTTGGAAAGATTTTGCAAAGTCGCTGTAACGTGATGGTTTAAATTTCACTACAGAAAAAAAAACTGATTGCCTACAGACAAATATTAATATCATGTAATCGTTTCAAATGTCAAATTTATCAACATGTTAATTCCCATTCAAACGGCATTTTGCAATATTCGCACGAAAATGCTTAGAATGAAAAGAAACCTCAGTTTTGCAAGCGTTATCAAAAAGAGTAATATACATATATATATACAAATTGGCAAGTGCTCAACGCAATTGGTCGAGTTTCGCACGAATCTTACGACATGCATCTTTCGTATAATAAATATACCTAATATAAAAATGAATATATATATATATATTCATATATATTCATATATATATATATATGTATATATATATATATATATATTTGAATAAGATTGAATATCTGATGAAAAGAAAAAAAAAAAAAAAAGAAAAACAAATCTCAACATTACTATATTAACTGATTAATAATATGAAATGTATTTACCGCGCAGAGGGAGCCCCGCCGCCCTAGATCGACGTATATACAACATACATATGGATATGTTGATACAAAAAGAGACACTGATATAAATTAGTCGCGTTAGACATGTAATAGAAGATAGATAGATAGTTAGATAGGCATTGTATAATTTTTTCTACATTTTTAGCTATCGAAATATATTTATTATATTGTTATGTATAATAATTCGGGGACTGACTGTGCTGTTCAAGGGGCCAGCGGCGCGGCGTAGCGATTTTCGGGGCGGCAAAGGGAGGGGCGAAACGGGCTCCCCAAAGGCCCCCGTTTTTATTTTAAACGATCGGGGGCCAGCTGTGATACTACCTGACTTAAAACCTTACAAAAACTCTAGTGAAATATATATTATTAAAGAGAGGAAAAAAAAATTTTAATTTTAGTCGTACATATATAACATATACGTATACGTTGACGGAATCAGACTTTTAAAGACGGTCACCCCGATGGGGATTTCTATGGCTTATGGGATATGTGCGCGTTGAACCGATCTCGCCGATAAAGGTAAACTACAGGATCTATATATAACACGGCTTCTTGTGGCCGAGGTCTTGCCACGAAAATTTACCCGGGGGTGAAAACGTCTTAAAATTCTTCCGCCAATAACGCAAAGAACAAACGGAACGTACATCAAATTACATAAAAAAAATAAACGACGATCATAAAAAAAAATTCACCTTTTTTGCCAGCGTGTCAATATCTACCGTACAATATTCGTGAACTCTGATCGACTACGTCGCATACGGATGAGGCGTGTGTTATACACATTAGGGTAGTCCTTATTCAAAGTGTCGGCGAAATTTTTCCGAGCTGCCCTCCAAATCAACTTCAAATAATTAAAAAACAATTACTCCACTTTTCACACACGTGTTTCGGCCACGTTCTCAGTATATATTTTATTGTAAGCGTAATAACGTTAAAAATGTTCTGCAACTGCAAAATTTTACTGCTCATTGGTCCAGCTATCTGATAAAAGATTCACATTATCACGCCATGAAATCTAGACAAAATGCATATTATTGTTTTTCAATTATTTGGGGACGCTTTAGGATGGGCGAATGACAAAAAATTCATCCGAGCCCTAAATAAGGACCACCCAATTACGCATACAGATAAACTACTAACGATAATTAATTCGAAATTGAGGGAAGCTGACGAAACAATTGGTGTATGATCTATCAATATTGTATAATGATTTTGTGGTGATTACGAAAAGATATTCTAACTAATTGTTAAATATTATATATTTTGTACGAGTTGAAGAAATAAGAGGAGGAAAAAAAGCTATAGTGCAGAGAAGAGATTCGGTATGATGTGTGTATATATAGGTATACATTTACACTGTATGTACGTAAAACCAAATATCTAATTATACATACTAAACGTATATGCGGTATGATAGTATTCACGTCTAATATTATAATTGATAGCGGCTGACTCATGCGTTACAGTTTATTGTTAATTGTAATACTTTTCAAATACCCATTATTAATTATTATATGTATTGTACGGTGCGATGTAATCTCGAAAGTGTAGAGATTGCTTTCCGTAACCACCATAACACATTACATCCCTATGCATATACAATATACATACATTAATACAATTTATGACACCTCCCTATTGCAACTATATATCTATCCGCGGTTTCGCCGTACATTATACTTTTCCAATTGTTGATTATTTAATTGGGCAATCGAGCTTATATGATATATAAAGAAATGAAAAATACAAATCGCAAATACTGCGTTACACTAGAGGCCCGCGGCACAATTTCTCGTTAGTGTATACACCTATTTAATACACAATAAATCATTACTGTACGATGCAGCTATATGCTTCTTTGAAAACTATAACATTATAATTGTACTAATTATATTTAAATTTGCTTCGTTTCCGAATCGATATATTTAATGTGTAATTCTCCAATAGATAACCACAAGATGCGCGGTTTTCGTTCAAAAATTTTCCGCTGTTCATTGAATGTATTCTCCAGTATAACCGCCTGTATAATCCGTTCACAGCAAAAGGCATATGTATTTAATGAAGGTTGAAAATTTACTTGCGACAGGGAGGAACGGCTGAATGAGAATAATTATGTGTGTAAGATATGGAACGAAACGGAAAAATCAGAAAAAAAAAATAATATTAAAACCAACGAACAAACGGCACTTCATATAAATTCCAAGTGCTACCTGTTACAATTAAGCTACAATATTAGTGCTTAATGAAACCGTTTCCTTGCAAATAGGCCTAAACAACAACAAAAGAAAAAGAAAAAAGATCAATTACCTTATTCCTACGTACGCACTACTCTTGTAAATATAATCTCTCTTCCTTCCGCTATCTCGCACGTTGCTGCTTCTCGGGCTGCAGCACGCTCACTGTTCCTACACAATATTATTATTCCAGGTGATTACATGTTTCCTCTCAAGGAAGAATCGATACTACACGGCGATCATTCACGCCTTGATTCAAATTTAAACCGATTGCACACGGACATTAAAAAATCACCGATCGCAAACAGAACAAGTCAATTGTTCGCGTGCTATAAAAATAATGTAACTCTTGTACGATTAATAATCAATACGGCACTTTACGTTTAGACCCCTGAATGAATACAATGGAATTTAAATATTGGCCGACCACCAAAGGAATTTACTACGCGGCGCGCTGTGCAGAAGAATAATCCGTCGGGGAATAGATTTCGGCTTCGATTTATTTTACTGTAATCGATCATGATCATTGCCCAATCGTTGTGTTGTGATTTATTGCCATTTTTTATAGAGGAAACGTGTCACCGTTCGGAAAACTTCCTTCTTCAATTAAACTGGTCACCGTTTGCATAGAGACAAATTTTAATTAATCGCACGATATTTGTGCATGATAAAATTGTTATTGTTGACTATTATCAAGGAATTCGAGGATTAATTTGGCCCTTTTTACATGTTATTTATATACATTAGTTGTGTGTTATCATGATTTTAGTATTAAAACAAAAATAAAAGTAAATACTTTGTTCGATACGGTTAGATAATATTTGATATTCCGAAACAAGGCATTCGGTGTGAGAATTTGGATGAAAAAGAAAATCCTGTTTTTTTTCAAATGACACATAAAATTCTGATTCCTGCAATTAGTTTAGTTTATAATTCTAAATATGAACACACATTTCTTGATCTGTCAAAGGCCTGCAATGGACACATGTTTATATCCTTATCCCGAATATGCTTCCTGCCTATTCTCGGAAAATATAGGCTTACCATCAAATGACTATAATAAATCAATAAATACCAATTTCAAAAGGCTCGCCTGTACGAATTATCTGTACAAATATTGTAATTAATATACATATTATAAGACTTTTGAGTGCAATTTTCAATTCACAGGCTACAACTTGATCGCAAAGTTTGAATATCACATAGAAAACAAGAAAAGCATGCACAGCTGCACTTTCTATCTCTATCTTGTTAATCATAAGCCTCGTCAAATTATATTTGTGTATAGAATTAACGATAATTAGAATTGCCAAATACAGATATTTGCCTTCCTTAAATATTAGACGTGGCAGTATTTGCGAAAGAGAAACTAGAGTAGGTAATTCGATATCGCGATACTTACTGATTGTGAGTCAATTTGTCTAGAGATAAATCGTGATTGACTAAAGAAGTATGAATGACAAAACAGGCAACAATGGCGTTACGCTACAATGCGAGATTAACATATCACACAGAATTGAAGATAATATAAAAATCGTTAACATTACCGAAAGAGGTGATCATTCGATTAAACGCACAGAAGTTAATCCAAACTTTAATCAAAGTTTGATCATTTTATTTATGAGCTCAACATAACATGTATATTATGGGTTGTGATACGATCGGGGATCTTTGGAATGGGGGAGAGGGTGGTAATAAAAAAAAAGAATAAATTCTGGATTGGATCATACATATAGTTTAGCTTCTATAATATATAATTATATGATAATTAATATAATTCTTATAATAGTCAACGTATTATTTTGATGTTTTTCGTTTATGCTGCTGCTTATTTCAATCTTTTATTAGTTAAGAACTATGACTAATTTTCTCCCCTCTCTTCTCGCGATCTCATATTTATCCTTATCATATCGCTCCGATCCCGCATTTCTCTTTCTCTCTCTCTCTCTCTCTCTCTTTCTCGTGAATGTATGAAATATCATTTAACAAGTACTCTGCTACCCGCAATACCACCGCATTGTCGAGTCCGAAGTCCATCCGTAAAGATATTATATCCGCGGGTAACGAAAAACGACGTAAGACAGACGGTCCAAGGAGTAACGCGCAGGCTACAGCGGCGCCAGCCATTGTATGCATCAAACATTCAACCCCTCGGAACATGCGGCATTAATATATTATTATGTACACAATTTACATAATTTTCGTTTTTCAAGCGACAATCGTGTGTATACTTGATGGGTTTTTTTGTGTCTTGATTTTTATTACAATCATATGTATGAAATATCCCTAAAATTCTCTACATGGGTATATAAAATACAATGGAGTGATAACAAATATCGTCCAACAGACGACCGATGCTATGGTATATAAACTATTTAATTTCAACGTAACGCCAACATTCAGATATTTTCCGATGTTTACGAGAAAGGTTTTGTTAAATTGATATTATTTCTAATTGAAATCGGTTTTATTTATCGAGAAGTTTTCACGACCGTGTTACACGGAAACAGTAAGGATTAAAAGATGGTCGCTTTAATTATTATCGATAATTATTAAACGGTGTTTCGCCTGAAAGATTTGTATTCCTTCATAGCAAAGGTCTTCTGTTTGCATATTACTTACTTGGCAAATGCAACTTTAAAAAAAAACTTGTAGCTGCTGTAGCTTGTTTTTTCGTTTTGTCTTATAATTATAAACCACGACTCGCTACCTCTACCTGTGACTACACTTATCGATCATGGAACGTCAGAAAAGAAAATTAGCAGTAATGATGATAATAATAATAATAATAATAATAATCAACAACTACCTACCTAAATAATCTAGAAATACAAATAATGACGTCTGAGACAACGTAGCGCTTCTTTGAAACTACGTCAATTTTGTTTCCTGAGTTTCATGCATCTGATAAACTGCTGTAGCCGAGAAGTGCAGCCCAGAGGCTGTTTCAGGTTCCTTTGTATACTTGTATTATAATCTTTAATTCTTCTCTTCCTTCTTTTTCTCCTCCTCGCCTTCCTGGCTACTCTGCTCGTTGCTACCGCTGCTAGATTCACGCTCGGCGGCCATCTAAATAGAAATGAGTAATACACACCTAATGTTTAACCAGAATCTCGATATAGCAATTTTATCATTACATGAATTTCCAAACAATTTGACAAAAAAATATTCTACCCATTTTCATCCAGGTTTACAAATGCTTACCTTTTTGTAAGCCATTTCAAAGAGCTTTAAGCTAGCTTGTTGAAGTTCGTTCGTTTGTTTCTTGATTTCTTCAGGATCCGTGTTGTCTTTATTCGCTAATGTTTCTCTGACTTTGTTCACCAGCTCCTTCAATTTATCACACTGCGATAATCGGAAAATAACATCAAAAGTATTAGTAATGATTTGCTACCACACTAATTAACCTTGGAAAGACCAATCTTTATCTCAGTAAAAATTGTCCACATATCAGCTTTGAGAGACGAAAAATATTATAACATCATATACCACTGGCTGAAAAATTACTATCTTTAAGTGGCAGTGAGTGAAAATACTTAAATAGGCTAAAACGGGGAGAGAATCTTGAAAGATTAAATAAATATGCAAACCTCTTCAGCCGGCAATTGAGACTTGAACTCCTCCATCTTTGCCTCTGTGTCATGCACGATACCCTCTGCTTGGTTGACAGCCTCAACTCGATCTTTCTTTATCCTGTCTTCCTTAGCGTATTGTTCGGCTTTCTTAACCATGTTTTCGATCTCATCCTTGCTCAAGCCACCACTGGACTGGATGACGACTATAAAATCATATCTTGTCACACAAGTTCGATGTAATAACCAACGAAAAATTATATAAAAGATAAAAACTTACTCTGTTGTTCTTTGCCAGTACCCTTGTCCCTTGCAGAAACGTGAACGATACCGTTGGCATCAATGTCGAATGTAACTTCGATCTGAGGAACCCCTCTGGGCGCTGGCGGAATTCCGACAAGTGTGAACTGACCGAGTAGTTTGTTGTCATTAGCCATTTCTCTCTCACCCTGATGAACTTTGATTTCTACTTGTGTTTGACCATCTGCTGCTGTAGAGAATACCTGACTCTTCTTAGTCGGTATCGTAGTATTGCGACTGATCAATCTGGTGAAGACTCCTCCGAGAGTTTCAATACCTAAATGAAAATTGAGTGGCTGAATGAGAGATCAAGTGGACGCGAATAGTCAAAAAGTGAGTAGTAACCATAGATGAATGTCAGTAAAATCTTGTCGTCATGTTTAAATCTGAGAGAAGATTAGTTATAAGCATCATTTGAAAAGAAAATGAAATTGCGTAGCACCATTGGCGTAAAAATATATTCTCAAAATAATCACCCAGAGAGAGTGGAGTCACATCTAGGAGAAGAACGTCGGTGACATCACCAGCAAGTACACCACCCTGCACAGCAGCACCAACAGCGACAGCTTCATCAGGGTTCACAGCCTTCGAGGGTTGGCGGCCGAAAATGTCTTGTACAGTCTGTTGAACTTTTGGCATCCTGGTCATGCCTCCCACAAGTAGAACCTCTCCGATGTCAGACTTTGTCACTTCAGCGTCAGATAAGGCCTTCTGGCAAGGCTGGAGTGTGCGTTTGATCAGGTCACCGACTAGATTTTCAAACTTGCTTCGCGAAAGTTTCAAATTCAAATGTTTTGGTCCACTGGAGTCCATGGTAAGATACGGCAGATTCACATCAGTTTGGCTTGAACTGGACAATTCAATTTTCGCCTTTTCAGCTGCTTCCTTAAGCCGTTGCATAGCCATTGCGTCCTTAGTTACATCTATTCCTTGCTACAAAAATGAGGAAATAAATGATTATCTACCGAATACAGATTTTTTATTATTCCAGTGAATCTGTGGATATTCAATGATGTTTCTCAGGTCCGATAATTTAATGAAAGAAAACAATATGGTACTGTAACTGATAAGTTAATCGGAATTGTAGCAGCTTTTGACTTATCAGGAAAATGATTGACCCTTGGATCCCATGTAGTAAGGTTCGAATCTCTGCCATGAACAGACTGTTGTAACTCATACTGATGAATAATTATTGAGCAGTGTAAAGTAACTAAATGGATATCAAATGCTAGGTGTACACTTACGTCTTTCTTGAACTCTGACACCAAGTAGTTGACCAAGGCATTATCGAAATCTTCACCACCTAGGAAAGTGTCTCCATTGGTAGACTTGACTTCGAAAACTCCCTTTTGAATCTCCAGAATGGAAACGTCGAAGGTACCACCACCCAAATCGTACACAGCGATGCTGATAATAAGAAAAAGAAAGGGTGAATTAATCTATACAAACAAATAGTGCAGTTAAACGCTGACCAGCGCAAGAATCCCTCAGAAATATTCTCTCCACATGTGTACGTTGTACTTTAAGAGACGAAAAATAAAAACATCATTGAAAATTTACTGCATATACAATTTAAAAACTAGTTCGAATATAATTAACTCACATCTTATCGTCAGTCTTATCCATGCCATAAGCTAAAGCAGCAGCTGTTGGTTCGTTGATAACTCTGAGAACGTTGAGGCCGGCAATTTGCCCAGCATCCTTAGTTGCTTGCCTCTGAGAATCATTGAAGTAGGCCGGAACCGTGACTACAGCGTTCTTAACTGGCGTGCTCAGGTAAGCTTCTGCTGTCTCCCTCATCTTCATTAAAACAAATGCTCCTATCTGACTTGGCGAATACATTTTTCCATCACCTCCCTGAACCCAGGCATCTCCGTTCGAGGCACGGACAATCTTGTATGATACTGATTTCCTGATAAATGAAACATATCGTCATTTACTATGAGAGTGCAAACCATGCTGAAAACGAAATTGATTTCACAGCCGCTTTAATACTTACATTTCTTTTTTCACCTCTGCATCATCGAATTTGCGACCAATCAAACGTTTTGTTGCATAGAAAGTATTTGCAGAATTCGTAACGGCCTGGCGCTTGGCTGGCATACCAACGAGGCGTTCTCCTTCTGTAGATTTATTTCAAGTTTTAATTAAATATGTGTTAATTGGCGGTTAAGGAACTCAAAATTGTTACTGATTTAAATAGAAAATGAGGTATTACTTATGGTTATTCACAAACCTTTGGTGAATGCAACGTAGGATGGAGTTGTGCGGGAACCTTCAGCATTCTCGATTACTTTTGCTTGTTTACCCTCCATTACTGCTACACAAGAAAACGTTGTGCCAAGATCTATACCAATTACCGCACCTTTCACACCTTCCGATCTATGTAACGATTATAAGGAACCATTAATTTAGGTTCATTGTTTTGAAATGATGAAGTTTTTTTTATTTATAATCAAAGCAACAGAAGTCATTTTAATCATTGTTCATTGTAAAAGCTTTCTAGATTCTGTATTGCTTCGCATGTGAACATAATGTTACATATTGCATGAGATTAGGAAATCAAGTTCTGTTCATATATTTGGCTATTGCAAATATCTAACAAGCAGCTAGATACAGTTATTTGGGCTACAAAAATGAAATTTGCTTGAAAATTTCATGAAAATGAGAGTCGACCAAGTGTGGAACTATCATTTTTTCTACCAGTGCAACCTAAATGATTGAACCAACATTCCGTTCGATACATGTTCATGGTTCTTCACTAGCAAACAAGTCCTGCGGTTGAGCAAGACTCATACATTATTTTGTAAACTGATAAATTTTAGCATGATAATCTTACATAACTTAAAAAACCAACAGTATTGGAAAAGTTTCCGACAAGCCAATGAATATAAAATTTTCTGATTTTCAGCTAGGCTAAGAGGAATGAGATTATACTCACTTGTATCTGTACTGGTGAAGATCGGTTTGTCTCTGCGAGAGAGATACGGTCGGAGCGGCAGCCTAAAAAAGAAACAGTGCATGAATAAGTGAATTTTCTGGAAAAATGCCGGCTTTTAAAAAACGCACATAACCGGCAGGACCGCGGCGACCGGCTCGAAGTAACGCGACATGACTAAATGCGCAAAAGGAAGAATCGAGTTTGTGGTATAAAAAATTGTAACAGATTCCGAATGTACAGTGAAGCGGTGAATAAATCGAAATTTAAGACCTTATGGAAGATGGAATTGACCGTTTAGCCAGGACTAGAAAAACGCGGTTATAAGGAGGGTCGGGAATGATTTTCGGGATGATTTGCGGTACCGTGAAATACTCACATTTTTTAAGATTGTACTGAAGTTTTGCTTCCTCGAAATATCTCCAACGACTCCGCTGCACCCTCGGCTCAACAATCTCGCTGCGGTCAACATTTTTCACCAATTATTTCGACGGACTTTGGAGAAATTGTAATCGAAGACGAAACCCTCGACTTCACGTGTAGTGATGCAACTCCCGTGGGGCTAGATTCTCTGTCTCTCCGCGCAATCGCGATACGCACTTCACGCTATTCCGTTAGACGATATGACGTCCGTACTCCTCAATATCCAATAGCTATACTGTTTCGACGGAAGGCTCCAATCCGGGTATTTATACGTCTCCCACCACTTACGTAGAAGCAAGAGTGATCCGGAATGTTCTACAAAAATCGGTCAAAAGCACATCTCATTGTTGGCGGCAAGCATACTACCAAGGAAAGCAAATTGAATTTGTTGAACGGCGTAAATATTTTCACTGTATTTGCATTTAGTGTTTACAAACTTTTGAACATCACATATCTTATATAGTAGATAAATGATTGCGTTGTACGTTTTCCGCCGTGCGTCATATATATGCACGTGTGCCGACCAAAGGCGGGGAAGCTGAATTTATCATTCTCGTTTATTTAATTTTGTTCGTTTCGAGCACGATACGTATGACGTAATATTACCTCGTGTTGCGTCAAGGCAGAGAAACCAGTTTTACACAATTAGTCTTTCATCTGATTAAAGTTTTATAAATTGTCATGACAATTGTTCGTCGTTCGTTTGCTAATTTCAGTGGTACACATATCAGACAAACACAATCTCAACTTTAAATAATCAGCCACTAATCGTAAAAATCAATAGAATTTTGATTCAATGTCAGACTTGGGGGATTCTTCGCGACTTAGTAAATTCCCTAAATATAGCGGACTCGACTGGAACTAGTTTTCGCGCCGCACTATGTATATATGTCATTGACTGAAGAATCTCAAGATGAGTACACATGCGGAAGTTGATTGTGTGACAGCTAATTTTTTCCCTAGTCGATTATGTTGGCAATAAAAAAACATTAGCTAAATCAAATTCCGCATGTGCACCCCTGGGTAAATTTTCTTTGGGCCCAAGGCCCAAGTGGCAGGTGGGATTCGAATTTCAAGCATAGAGAATCTTGAGGCCGAAAAACGGGAAAACAAAGAGATAAACAGCACCGTGCGCTGATCTATAGATCGGTGGGATCGTGATTGATATCCAAAAATGCCAGAGCCCACGCTCGCGTTTCATTTTACAAATAACCTGCAGATTGCTGAAAATTTCTGGGGACAACAATCCACGGGTATCATTTTAAAACAAGGCACGGGGGTAACAACAGTGCCGTACTCCCTTATATTCGGATTACAATGGCAATCGAGTCGGTACGGTAGATAATTTCTATACCATAGCTTCCCGCAAGTTCCTTCGACTATTATTAACGAGCTTTACATCCCCCGTTACAAAATGGGATTCTGGAACCATCCCGTATTTACCACGACAAAAGCAGCTGATAGTACAGAACATATTTACCATAAAAAATTGCTACTACTGTACATAATTGTAAATGAACAAATTGCAAACATTAGCAGAGTAGGTAATACCGTAGGCGAACGGCGTGTTGTTCTAATACATGTCCGTTCTTTTTTTTTTTTTATTAATTATTTATTTCATTTTTTTTTTTTTATTAACGTTTTTCTCAGTTACAATTTTGATTACATACATATAATGCGGATTTTTTTTAACACATGTTGCTATAATACAAATGACGAGGATAAAAATTTTTATATACTTTTTTTTTTATTGTTTTGTTTTGATGTTTTTTTGTTTTTTTTTTCTTCATTTGGAGTGCGTAAAAATGTGTAATATAATTATAATAGATGAAAATTTTTATTTTATTGGTCATGGTAATGGGCCAACTTTGAATGTACATTAATATAATATACCGAGCTGGCTCATATCCACTTAGAGGTTAATAATAATGTAAATTTTTACTTTTTTTTGTTAGCTCGCATACCATTCCTAATTCACTATTCATTTATTTTATACACTATATAAGGGTGCACAATCCCTCACGTATGTCAGCGCTGGCTCAGTATTTTTAGCGACTGCATGCAAATACCGTTCCTTCTATTCCGTAATAATAATAATAATAATGATGATGATGATGATGATGATGATGATGATGATGATGATAATGACAATGATAATATGTAAGTCAAGCCAAATGTTTCTATATCCGTTCTCTATGGAGCATGTTGATAACAATATAGTACATACAGTATTTATATTATAATTTAAATTACAGCCAGGCTGATATAAAGCACAAATTAAATAATCACTAACGACACGCGAGCGCAGAATGAGCAGGTATCCATCTTTTTTCCTGTCAACAGGCTACCAGAGATGCCCGGATGCGGTTGTGAATGCAAAAAAAAATTGCCTGAACCTCCGAAAGTCAATTGAAAGAAACTTATAACTCTGCGACGAATGAGGAGATGTAACAAATCAATTTCAATGAGATCATCTACGATATCTTACTAGGAAAACACATTATTTACAAAAAATGACTGCTCTTTACCAAAAAATTTCCACACGATTCAAAACCGTCCTCTATTTGTTCGTGCAGGTTTCACATGTCCGGAATCATTATAATAAGGCCTAATATGAAATAATGTTTTTTTTATTGCGATTGTTGAATTCTGCATAAATTAATTAAATCAAATGTTACGCGCCGTGTTACAACGATGTTCTGCATTTGTATTAAGAATGTTAATGGAGTAGGGGCGGTATAAAAAGGAATTACTTTCAACTGTTACATATACACCGCATTTTATTTAAACATTTAAAATGTTACAAAATGCTATATATAACCGAGTTTTTATTTATTTATTCTTTTTTTTATCTTCTTCATCATTAATTTTTAACCAGTTTACAATATACGTAAAGGAATTTCTCTTTATACCATTAACCTGGAAGTAATCACTGACCATCATACTTCTGTTTTCATCATTATTCATCAAATTTCATCGGAGTTGTCTTACATTATTTACAATAAAAATGATACAATTAGATTTTTTTAAAATTGTTTAAATCAAATGACAAAGCCGCGGACGATACGAACCGCGGCGTAAATTTTACAGCACGTAAAGTGCAATAAATTTGATCAAGATCAATCATGATTATTATATATTATTCATCTTTAATTATGTTGACTGTACTCATCGTAGGCTGCTAACTGCACGGAATGATCTAGCGTGGGAAATTTCTTTTTCCTGTCTGATAAAACTCTTCTGACGTAATTTGATCAAAACGACGCAAATACCAAATTTAACGAGCATTTTCACTCTTTTATAGATAGATTAATCAACGTGATAATGTGTTTATGTATCTTACAGTTGATACTTGTAGAATTAATTTTTTTCTTTTTTTTATAAAAAGGTAAATAGAAACTGGAATTTTTTCAGCATCGTACGATATCTTTAAAAATCTTTTGTGTTCTTTTGCGTGATAATAATAACACGATTGTGTAACTAGACTCGATTTAACATATGCAAAAGAAAAGAAAAAAATAAATAAATAAAAATAATCGTGGGACCCCTACCTCGTAAAATACGTGCGTAAAATGAATTGCATTATAAATGAAGCGGCCCTCGCTGCAGTTTTATACACACGACCATAGCTTTCCACGTGATAAATTGTCACCACCACAATTTATACTTTCAATATTTCTACTAATCATAATTGTCATTAATTTACATATTTAAAAACTAGTTTGTATGATTCCGTTTCTTGGGCTAGATCGCAGCGGTGTCAGTTGGGATTGGGATCCAATATTTACTGGTCTATTTGTTGTTTGAGTTTGACTTGAGAAAGAATAACCATTCGGCACGTCAATATGGTTGCAGGATTATTTCAGGGGAAATCACAGTCATTGAAATTTGTTATCTTTTTCCCCCAAATGCGATCGACACACCCCACGGCGTCGTTCGTTTGAACGAAACGCATTTATACAGACACATAAGCACTTTGCTGTTTATGCAGCTAAGGAAGTTTAACTGCAATGGCTATCGTGGACTGACTGCGTCTCAAAATTTTTTATTATTCGATGGTAAATGAATCGAGGTAAAACCTGTACGACAGAAATGAAATGAAACAAGTATTGAATTTCATTCTTGAAGAGAAAGTGAAAACCGTATTTACGTGCTTAATTAATTCACGTTGTACACGGAAAATAACAAACTGTGAATTATTACATCTGCGAAGTTCATCACTTTCCGAAACAAACCCAATTCTTCGTATAATGTTTCTGAGATTGGAACGGTTGTAAGAAAGAAAGAAATACAATATACATATACACGTGCATCTCTCTTTAATTAATTACAACTTTTGTTACAACAGTCCCACTCAAATAAACAACAGTTATACTTTTATATATACCTATAATTCTGAAGACCGGAACAAATATGTATATTACATACCCTTAAACGTAAGCTGTGATAATTTTTCCGTGAACAATACTCCCATGATTCGCCTCACGATAATTAATACGCAGCGGGGGTAGAACAATTTATTTATTTTTTTCTTCTTTAATTACCGTACTGTTCCGAATATACGACGAGGTTTTTTGTCGTTGACAGCACTCGCCGAAATCGTCCTCTCCTTATACGCGGGCCCGTGTTGTGTGCCAGTAACTAAGAAAAAAACCCTGAAATATTGTCTCAGAATTGGGGATCGTCTTATACTCGGAACAATACGATATATATTGTGAATTCAATTTTTTTTTTAACGAATATATTTCTGTGTTATTTTTTTGAGTCATTGTTCGCACACGACGGAGAAATTGACATTTAATGTTTCTCATTTGAAACTTGACACGTTACAGAAAAAAAACCAAGTAACGTAATTCGGTATGAATTTTTAAAGTCAAATATACTTTATTTTTCCACAGATGCATAAAACAGCCAACTTCGGGAATGCGCGTTTCGCAACGTACTTAGCAGCTTAAACATTTCCAGTGCTTATATCTTTCCGACCTATCCTCCAAGTGGATCAGCAGTAGCTATTGCATTTAAACTAATTTTTCTTGTAATGTCGGCTCTGTGTGCTTTTGCTAACAATTAAAAATTTCCTATTACTTATTATTAATGTTTTTTTTTTTTTCTTTTAAAATTCAATTCACATTATTATAGTATATAATAATTAATTAATTGTAATAGTGTCATTATAATTCGTAATAATATACAACATTTGTCAATAAATCATTTATCCTAGAACCCACAACTCTCATTGATTTTTACTCATATTCTCTCGCTCTCTATCTCTCGCACTCGCTCATATCTTCTTCTCATTTGTTCCTTCCCTTATACACATACAATTGTTTTTGTGTCGTATTTCTCTTTTACTTCTTATTACACACGCACACATATGTATATACATATACGCATATATATATATATATACAATATATATACATATTTACTTTCACACACTCTGTGGGACTGTACTGGCTTCACACGTGGCTTATCCAAATAATTCATGAATTGATTTTTATGTGTATGTTTCGATTTATATATATATATATATGTATGTATATATGTATATACATACATATATATATATATATATGTATGTATATATGTATATACATATGTCACGGTGGTCCGTATTTAGAATATTGGTGAATACTTTCGAGGCCACACCCCCAAATCAACTTTAAATAATTCAAAAGCAATTCCCTAATTTTTTCAGATATTTATCTTAATTCTAACCCTTCTCGCCAACAGGGTGGATTTGCGCATTTAAAATAATGGTGTTCAAAAAAATCTGTAACTGCGATGTACTAGTAGGGACTGGTGGTACTACCTAATAAAAAATTCACATCATCATACTAGATAATTCAAAGAATTGCACACCTACTAAATGAAAAAGCAGTTAAGATTTCGAGGGCTTGCAATTCCTCGAGATTGCACGGTATGATGGTGTCAATTCTTTATCGGATAGCACTAATGCCCACTAAAACCTCGCAGTTACAGATTTTTGTGAACATTATTGTTCTTAAAATAAAATATACACTGAGAATTTGTCCTCAACACGTGTATTTTAAACGGGGTATTTCTACCATGTTAGCGGAACGGTTAACGTTGAGGTAAAAAACTGGAAAAATTAAGAAATTGTTTTTGAATTATTTGAAGTTTATCTGGGAAGCGGCCCGGAATAAAATTTGTCACCACCATAAATAACGACCAGCCTAATATGTATACATATAAATGTGATTTCCCTCATTTTTCAATGCATATGTTATACCTAAATTCGCTTTTATGTATAGTATGTATACGATTTTCGTTCTTTATTTATTTCTTATATACATAAATCAAAAGGACACAAAATGATAACGTTACTATACCACGAGGGAGAGATATTAAATATGTACTGTGATGATTAAACGCTGTGTATGTGTTTATACCTGTTTCCGCGTGCTCTACGAGTAAACAGAGGTGATGCTTTCAATGAAAAAGTGATGATTTTGTACGTAAAATTGTCCGTAACAATTTAGTTGACATCAACATTCTACGAACCTGCTCAAATTAGTATCACCTTTTCTTTCTTGGATTATTTTCGTGGAATCAATACTTCAACTTATTCCAAAAAGAGCGAAACAATACAAGAATTTTTTCATCTTTCTAGTAAATTGAAAAATAGAAATAAAAATGATGATAAAATTTCAGCACTCATTAAAACACCGATAGAACAGATTAATATACTTCAAATTGGTGAGTGATGAGATTGAGAATAATATTCAAGTCACAGCGATTTAGAATCTTGTTCTACTATAAATTAATTACAAGAATAATATATTCTTTAAAAAAAAGTAATTTTCTGTGATGCATCAGATTTTCCTGAGAATCTATGATCTATTTTTATTTAGAACATTTCGTTTCGCGTTTTTCTTATTATTAAGTGGTGACCCAGGATCATCGATATCAACACATTCAAGATAAAACGTTGTTTATGCACGGAATATATTTACGTTCAAATATATAGAAATAAAATTTGTTCGACATGAAATATCAAGATCCATGTTCACCAAACGAAAGAATTTAACTTTAAAACAAAGATGCTAGTATGACACATTTTTGTGTGTCTTTGAAAAGAAAACTAGCGTTCAATTATGTTTTTCTCCGAATCAGACCAAAAACTACTAAAGTTAAAAATCCCATCACCGAACAAGCGACTCGTGATTGCAAGCAATCTTTGATTATTCCATGTTGAACAAATCAGATTTTCTTCAAAAGAGCGTATGTGTGTATAATGTATGTATTATATAACTAACTGGGCAATTAAAAGAGAGCTAACCCAAAGGAGCATAGAAACTGAGAACACAACGCGTTCATGAATAGTGTAGTAAAAAAAAAAAAAAAAATAGGAACAAATACAACGAGGAACATGTACAGCACATACAAGTGTTGCAAACACACACAACATACACACGTATATACATATGCACGTATGTATGCATGTATGAATATGTGTATATACATATATGTTTGAATGTGTATGCATATATATAAATATATATATGTATGTATGTGTATATTATATACATATATGCATTTACGTACGTGTATGTATATAGACAACAATTTATGTATGTGTGTGTGTATATATATATATACATATGCGTATAACATAATTCGCTCGTAAGGAACTTCGTATTAATGAGTTAATTAATATTTATAATGCGTGTTGTTTGTGTTGGACGATTGATGATGAACGTATGTTTGGGCCACCACGAAAAAATATAGTTTACGAGTTGTTACTGTTTATATTTATTTGGTTACTTTTCACGAATTTCACAGCAATGAGTATGAGGAACGAATTAATCGTGTCACGTATGAATGGCAACGTGTGTGATGAAAAATTGTATAAAGTAATAATGCCTCCTGCCATTCTGTCGATCTGTTTTCTACACTGTCGCATTTTAATGCACTTTTGCTCGTGTTTGTGTCTTTTTTTCTTTCTTTCTTCTTCTTCTTACTTAATAATATGTAGATAGCATTTGCAATCACGTATTACCCTCAAAGAGAAGGGTTGTTATATGGAAAAAAAACAATGTAAAAATACCCTCATGCGTTTGTAATTGGTTAAATAAAATTTAAATAAACAGAGAAGGGGAATAAAATTCGTCAGTTAGTTTTCTTCAACTTTTTTTCGTTGATAGAGTGTAGTTTTCCTCTACCTTTCTTTTTTTCTCGGGCAGAAAGGCCTATAATGAGTAGCGTCCACTTGGGCAAGTTTACCTTCTGCCGGAAAATGGGAAAGAAGAAACGGAGAAAAGCTCCGTAAATCGTTTGAATGGGTCTCTTTCTTTCTTTCTCATTTTCTCTCTCTCTCCCTCTTTCCAGTGCTCTGTCTCACGCGCGCACTCTCTCTCTCTCTCTCTCTTTCTCTCTCTCTCTCTCTTTCTCGCTTTTTCGGTCGCTCATACTCTTGCAATTCACAATACGTACTTACATGCTAAATCTCTTACGATATTATATTTATTTATTTAATCTATAATTATATCAATACTGTTGACGGATAAGAGATTCATTCACAGCTCGCGCCAGAGCGGGAATCGTCTCTGCGACGTGCATATTATTTTTACTTTTAGTTTTATTTTTATCTTTTTACTTCATTTTATTTCTTATTATTTTTAATTTTCTTTTGTCACTTTAGTCACTTTTCGGGTTTATCACACGCTAATAAAGCTTACCCTCACTACCTCTGTCTTTGAATTTGTTAATCTCCAAGCAGCAGTAGAGTAAGCACCATTTACAATAATCTCCATCAGAGGCCAGGTTGCTTCATTCGTAATTTATCGACCAGACCAGGCCAAGCAGGCAGGCAGGAATATCGTCGTAGGCAAGCATGTTATCTCTCGTAACTTGATATATTGTTCCCAATATTTTAAATATATTTACGTGTATCAATAACTCCTCGAAAGAATATCTTATTCACGAACACATATGCATGTCGTATGTTTTGTTCAAGCTTCCTCGGGTTTGAATAGACATTTCGTGACATGCATTACTGTTTTTTTTTTCTGCCAGCATGTTTAGAATCTTCAATTCACCACTGAGCGCAGCAAATAATAGGTATCAGTGGTAGCATGATTTGTCGAAGGATTTCACATGGATGAAATACGGATGATTAATTCATCATAGATTAATTAAAATCATCATTGAGTTTATAAAACTTTACTTTCTTTAGTCGAATAATTGAAAATGTATGTTTTCATTTCTGTTATCCTATCTCGACTCCTGGAAAGAATACTCAAGTTACGATGACACTCATGCTTGTTCCTCGTTAAAAAAAAAATAAAAATACTCAGGAGACGAATGAAAAAAAAAACTATGATCACTGAATCCGTTGTCTAGCCCTCGACAGTTGGATGTAGAAGAAGAGAAGTGAATACAACGGCGTTTGCGTTGTCCTCGCTGTTGTTTTCCTTTTTGTACATATCTTCATCCTTCAAACGTGACTTCGCTGTGCCAATAAATACTCGAGTTGTAGGTAGAGCAGCTGTTGCACCAAACTCTGCAGAGGGGCCTGACCTTGTCCTTGACCTTGACCTTGACCTTGCTGAATCGGCTGCGTCAAACCCCCACCAGTAGGCTGAGCAGATGGCGACAACGTCGTACCTGGCCCAGACTCGGAGAGCAACGGGTGTTGCTGCACCTGAGCCAGTCTCGAAGCTTCCATTTCCACGGCAGGAGAATGCAGAGATGGGGGAGGAAGAGGTGGAGGGGGTGGGGGAGGAGGGGGAGGAGGAGGAGGAGGCGGTGGAGGCGGTGGAGGATGATGGTTGCTCTCAGGGATCGCCGAAAGGTTTTGAGAAGGATGCGGAGGTATCGGAGGGAGAACACCGACGTGTGACAGACGATGATGAGATGGACCTAGGTAGGAAGGAGAGATGTGAAGGTTCTCGCCCCGCTAGGGAGCCATGTTCTTGGGCCTGCGCCCCCGTCGCCCCCTGGTGGGGGGGCGCGGGGACTCCTGGCCTCACTGACTCACAGCGGGGCTTTTTTTGTCTTGCTGTTGCTGGTTGGCATCCTGCGAACCCTGAACTCCAGCTCCGCCGCCACCCTGGGACCCTTGAACTCCCTGGAAGAAAATCAACAGTTTTCTCCGTTTAACTGATATGCCATTTCAGTGCCGAAGAACATTAGAAATGGATAAAAAAATACCGGATTTTTCAATCACTTTGAACGTTCTAACGATGAACCTTTCTCAAATTATTCATATATCAGATCGTTTCATTCGAGCTCATAATCATTGGTGCAAATAACATTGCTGTAGATTTTTCAAACGGTTTCTTCTCGTTTCGTGACTTTCGATTTAGACTTTGAGGCCCATTCGTCGTTAATCAAGTTTTCAATCACGGTACGTAAACCAGACGAATAACTTTTGTCTAGTTTATCAGGAGTTTGAAAATTTCCTGGCATTCGGAACCGCCGCAATATCAAACTTCATGACATTCTAGTTACCTGATTTCCTGGACCACCTTGTGGCGGGCCTGGACCGCGATCTGGAGGCCAAGAATTTCCGGCATTTGGCTCGGAGTGAAATTGGTGAGGATGCGGTGGAGGACCTCCGGACGTATCGTGACTGTGGGGATCTAAGCTATTAGCCGCGTCGTATTGCGTGTTTTCCAATCGTGTGATTAACCGTTCGTCTTCGTCGCCGAATTCACCACCCATCAAAGAGGGTTCACCCACGACCATTACGTCCTGCGAATTGAGTAAAAAAAAGTTTGTGGTTAGTCAGTGGATGGAATATCGTCCATTGTGAAAGTGAATTTCAAACAATTACGGTTAACCGTGAATTATTGTTTTCCGTACCTGAGACGCCAGTGAAAAATTAGGGCCTGGGGACCTTTTTTTACTAGGTGCTGGTGGCGCGTTATTTCCTGGACCAGACGCGCTGGCCTTTCGCTTTCTTCTCTTATTCGCCGGCCTCTGTGACTCTGTAAATAATACCTGTTTAGTACATCACTCACTTGTATTAGCTACGGGAAAAATAAGCAGTTACTAATACAATATCACTACCTAGCTGTGGACCTTTATTTCAATCAAAGGTCTCTGATATATGCTTGTTAGTTACAGGCACACATGCAGCGACAAATAGATACTTCACGTTTTATACGCCACACAATTTTACCGATAATATATGTATATTTATATACACAAGTGCGCATTTCTAATATCGCGGTCATGCCGTATCGTATCCAAGGTTCCAAGATCT